>NC_091523.1:15502504-16135226 GCF_041682495.2 Bombus fervidus
GCATGACGCATGACTCACGCGTGTTGCACGCGACCCCCATCGAGACCACGCGTTCGCATCGCGGACCGAGCGCTTCGCTCCACCGTAGATGGAACGCGCCAGGGATACGAGATCCGGGGGACGAACGAAGCTGAAACACGGAAGAGAGAAAAGGACAGGACGAATGGACGAGAAAAACGAAATAAAGGGAGAGAGACGGAGAAGAGAAGGGGATCGGGACTTTAACGATGGTCCGCGGTAGCCAAGTAAGCAATCCCTTGAGGATTTCTCGATGCACGTAGCCTGATATAACGAGTCTGGCTCGTCCAGTTACGAGCAACTCGTATCTCTTGTCCAAAACGATGCGTCGGTTTTTATACCGCTAGAGATACGGATAGAGGTAAGCCTCGCTCGTCTAACTCCATGTAAATTCTCCTATTAACGCTACAACTAACGAACCAATCAAATCGATTGGTTTTACAATTTTATTTTAAAATTCCTACTTCGTGTTATATCTTTTGTCCACAATGATGCAATGACTTTCGTAACGATAACTAAAAGAATAATATTATTTTATGTATTCAAACTGGAAATAATTTTGTGTCAGGGCTACTTATTCCAATACCAGTCAAAATAATTGGAACTTGTCAAAGCGTAAAGGGGTCTTGCGATCTGTTCATCGAACCCCGATTAACTAGCTTCCTCGTTTTGTACAATTTCCCACGCGTTTTTAACATTTTTACCGCGTATCATTCAGTATGACGATATCAGTTACCAGGAAAATTCCAGATCGATCGCTAGATCCTAACACTAGAAATACCGCGCCAGTGAAAATGACTGGTTCTACGATTTTATAAATGTGTCAACCCTCGTTTAGGGATCATAATCCCGGATGGATTAATAATACCAAAAATGTACCACATAACATGGAATTCCTTTCGTAAGAAAGTAATAAGTCGATGAATATACAAATATTCTGTTACTACGTATTTTTTAAAGGCCAGTCACTTTCGCTGGTTTTGGTAGAAATAGCTTCGTCTTAACTATCGGTAGTTGTAGTGTTAACAAAAATCGAGAAATCGATCGATCGAACGATATACGAATTTACGTAAAGTTGAAGGAACAAAAAAATGAACGTACAATTTTCAATGAAATTTTGAAGCCGATCGTTTGACTAGCCCTGGTAAGGTTAGCGTTAAACAATCACCGCTGTATTTAGTATCTCTCAAAGTTGAAGCAAAGAGCGGCTAATACCAAACAAGGTTCGGACGAAGAGAAAAGGAAGGAAGAACCGCCGTGCCCCGTGGCTAGGACAAACACAATGGTGGACCGTAGGGCCATAGCGATTGTAATAATATCGATCAGAAGGGTAGGAACCCCCATGGTAGTTGCACGATTAATGTACCCCGCATCTGTTCTCGTATCCTGCTCGCCTGGTTTGGATATTCCGCGTCGTGCACCACCGCACGCAGGGGTGTGCACGCGTGTATTGTATCGCGCAAACTACGCTACTACGTGCGATTTACCAACACGCGTCAGCATTTTCCACGTACATCCTCGCGTTATTAAATTATTGGAATCGCGTTCGCGAGTGTCTTTCGATGCCACCGGTCCGTTTCTCTATTTAACCGCGCAAGCATAATCCTCGCCCTGCGTTGCTAGCCGCCGACGACCACGATATCGCGGCTGACTTTCCAAGGTTTCGCTCGGCAAATCGACGAAGACCTACGACTTTTGCCGGAACAATTTGCGAAAACTATAGAGCGCGGCTTTAATACCGACGAATTTATTGCTTGATTTCCTTCCAATTTCTATCCCACAGACTTTGTTCATCCTGCCAGCGGTGTTATAAACCGACGTCTTCGAAACGGATACTAAACCAGCCGACCATTGCGCGATTCTTCGCAAGAAGAAACGGAAATCGTAAGGTGGAAAAGTATTTGAAACAGGACGTACCTTTACCTTCGATAAAATCAATCTTTTCCCATCGTTCCTCGCAAACAACGATCGCATAGATGAGCGCTGTGATTTTCATCCTCTTTTTTTTTTATCGGACACGGTATTTTATCAAATCAACGTTTAATCGAATTTAATCTCTACGTACAACGATAACATTCACCGGTGGAAATATCTATATACGCGTAGCTTTCACCGCTGAAAATAATAATTCCCAGCATCCGCGATCGAGAAACTGTCGATTTGATTAGATCGTAGAATGGACAAAAGTTGACACCTGTAGGAACCTAATGAGTTGCAAGTTAACCGATACCATCGATCCCTCGTCTACGTCTCAAAGACTCGGGAAGAAAGGTCGTGGACGAATTGGAACGGACAAAGAGCAAAGGGAAGATCGAAGAAGGAAAGGAACGAGGTTTAGCAAGTTGGTTCGTGCTCGACAAAGCCAGCCGAAGTGGATATCCGAGCTACACAGATGCACGAGTTGGCACCCCACGGAGCGGAACGTCGGACCCCATTCATCCCTTAAGAGCGAGATAAGCCATCGAGTCGGGGCGAGCAAGGGCCAACGCGAGATCGACGTATAACGATGGGGAGCACCGATATTAAATTGCAGAATGACCAATCGTTCGATAGGGATAGGGATAGACTTCACGGATGGTTCACCTTTTGCCGAATCTCCTTTTCGTTCTCGCGGATATTGGATTTCTACCCAATACGTCGGCGTCCACCGTCTCTCGTCTTATTCGCAGAGTTTGGGGAAAAAATCAACGCTCGAAACTTGGCCTCGTACTCCCAAATTTTTAAATCGTGGAATTTTCCAATGCGCGAACTTCCAAATCGTTAAACATCGAACGTTTCCGATTTTCGACTGACGCGAATTTTCAAATTTCCAGGCTCGCGAATCCCTGGAATCTCTGAAATCTCTGGACATTGCGAGTAGAAAATCGACGGATACTCGAGTTTGCATATTTTTCAGTTGCTCGGATCGCTTAGAGTTTCCGTGATGTTTAGATCGTTGGATGGAGTTGCCGATTTGTCAAATTTTCAAACGTTCGGATCTCCGAGTTTTGATATACTCGAACACGCGAATGCTGGCGTTTGCAGCGGAAACTAGAAGCGTAGTTTAAATCGCGTTCAACGTAGACCTACAATTTCGAATTCAATTGGCCGCGCGATTATCCCGCGGATCATCGCCGGGGGAGGCAACAGCCTGAAATTTGAAATTTTCATGCCGGTAATCGATTCGGGTACAGTTTCGATTAAAAGCGTTACCACCTGTAACACGCGCCGGATGATTTATCTCTATGACGACGTAAAATAAGCTCGTAAAACATGGGAAAACAGAGTGTCAGCCGTTTTCGACGGAGTATCCCGCCGGTGTTCGCGCTATAGCTGGCTGCAATTTAAGACGAGAATAAGATGGAGAGTGGGTTTGTGCCACGTTTTTTGCCCGTCGCGGTCTGTCAGCGAGGCGCGAAATTAAAGGTGCGTGCACAGAATGCGAGTGGAGCGAGCGACGAGTCGGTAAGACGAACGAGAGAATTATGAGAGAGAAAGAGAGAGGAGGAGAGAACGAGAGACCAGTTTGCAAGGTGCGCGCGAACCAGGTGTTGCTGCTCGATATCTCCATCTCCGTCTGCTCGCCCTCGTGTTACAACTTTGTACCTGTAATTTGACTGCTTGGAATCTTTGCCCGACACCGACGGCCGTCCGTTTTTATTAGCGGACGCGGATAAGTGAAAGATCTCCCTCTTCTATAGCAATTACCAATCGAATTCTCGTTCTCGTTTCGCAGGATAGCGGCTCCAAAGACAAACGTATCTTTTCCATTCTCGATAATCTACGATTAATTTCATCGAACGACTTGACAGAGATTCGCGTTAATTTCTTTATCGTCCGTTTGTATCAACGTTGATTACTTTATTGCTTTTTTTAACGCGTTACATCGAACATCGCGGTTGGTAGAATATCGTTTGTACGTACGAAACACCGGATACGTTGCATCGCTTCGCAGCTTATCGATCAATTCTTTGTTTCTAAAATTCGATTACGCGATTCTCTGGAGAAATGTTTACATCAACGAGATATCGACTCCCCTCAAAAGTGTGAATATTCTTGCGTGTATTCCGCTCTTTCTCTCGTTTTCGAAAATTTCCTATAAACCTAAAGTCCATCGTAACGTTCGACGTTTGAAATTCTCAAATCTCCGAGATAATTAGCCTACGCGCGTTCGCTGTACGCGTGGGACGAGAAAATTTTGCGGCTGGTTGTACGCGGAGCTCCATATCGAACGAGCTGTATCGATTAGTCGTGTCCAAAGGGCAGCTTCCTAGGGCAGAATACTTTCCAGGGCGAGGGTGGCTTTTTTCTCTCGTACGCGTCCATCGGCAAGCGTACGGCCGACCCGTTGCAACGAAGCAAGAGAGATGATCGTACGAACGAACGAAAGAACCAACGAACACGAAGGTTGGAACGAAGAGGAGAGATAGAATAACGGAGAAAGGGCTGGTGACAAGGAGGGCGGAGGAGGAAGGCCGAAGGAGATATCGGCGTACACACCCCGAGCTCGCCGGACCGTTCTACTGTGACGCAATTTTCTCTGCACCCTGGCCACGTTCTTGGAAGATCAAACGGCCGGCAGGTCCATTTTAGCGGTTCATGGCCAACGTCCATTAATGAAATTTCACGTCCACGTTGATTGATAGGGAAATCTCAGGACGGACCGGAAGAATTTCCAGCAACCCTTTCGAATTCTTTCCTCGTGACGCCGACCGGTTATCGAGACGGTACCTTTCTTCTCAGCGAATCGATTCCATCGAAATAAATCCAAGTAAAACGAAAGAATACCCTAGTCTTTTTAATTTCGATTCTTTTTAACCAGATATTCGTCTACGCATACGTGCGAAAGCGACTGGTTCGCTCGTTAACATCCTGCTCGAACCTAGGAACGTAAAATTTTCACGCAGGATAAGAGAGGATTTTTTAAAATACCGACACTACAGACGTAAAAGGGTAAAAACAAATTTTTTTAAGGGATACCGGTAAAACATCACTTGGTAGAGTTCAGGAAACGAAACTCAGCGTATCGACTCCTCGTTAGAAATAAACAAACACGTGTCTGAGTTTTTCCTTTTTTTTTTTTTTTTTTTTTTTTCGAAATTCAACTCTTAACGGAGGGATCAAGAGGACTCTTCAAGGGATAAGCGTGTCTCTATATTCACTGCGGTTAGAGACACGAAATTGGGCATAGCAACTCGTCGTTGAAAATATTCAAACACGTGTTCGATAGTTTTTCGAAAGTCAATCCCTACGGGGATGATAAAGGGATACGTTTTCTTCTGAAAGGATAACAAGCGCGTCTCTATATCCAGCGAAGCTGAAGATTTCGGTTGCGGCAAGCAAACTCGTTAAGAATAAACAAACGCGTTTTGGAGCATTTTTGCGAAATTCGAAAGGCTGATCGTCGTATTGTACGACTGTTTCGAGCGTATCCATAATTGTGTCGAATATCGAACATTTGTACTCGCTTCTAAGAAAGTGTGATCTTAGAGCTTAAAAAAGACTGCAACGAGATTCGTTAGTTCGTTGTTCTTCTAAAAAATTAAAATGGCTAGTGACGTAGTGTCACGACAGATGCGATAAAAAATAAATAACGAAATAAAAAACGAAAATAAAGAATCGGAAAGCTATTTCGTATGTTCAAAACGCGAGATCGCGAGTTCGTTATTCGTTACTCGACCACCACGTTCTCTCGACATTTCGTAAAACGATTGTATCGAATTAAACGACAAAGTCGTAGGCTCCTGATAAAGATCGTTTTCGTAAAACGTTTAATTTTCTTTGGACGACGAATCGGCACACAGATAATTCTTATAGTAACATCGATTGCATCGTGTCGCGAGGCTTCTGACTACAGGAAGATTTATATTACGTAAAAAGTCGAAAAATTCGACGAGCCAAATTCGTTTTTATTGCGAGCCAAGTGTAGAGAAAGAGAGAGAGAGAGAGAGAGAGAGAGAGAGAGAGAGAGAGAGAGAGAGAGAGTTGCACGCGCTAGATATAGTTTGAAATTTCACGAAACAAAAGAAACCTCTTTCTATTGATCGAGCTCGAGGGAAATGGACTTCGATCGGCGAGAATGTCAGAGGTCGCCGTGAAACGTAGCGCGTGGAGAGTCGAACGCGCCGAGACTCGGTTTCCAACAAAATTCGAGGTAAGAGCAACGCGATGAAAAGAAAAAAGCGAGGATCGAGCTGGAAGGAAAAAGAGGAACGAAGAGACGCGAGGCCGTGATGTGGTTAGCAATTACGCTACCGAACGTTGCTGGATGCGAAACCGATCGACGGAAGAGCCTTCCGGGCAGAATTACAAAATTCCACGGGGCTGGACTTTTCGAAGTCAGAGGGCCAAAGAGAACGTAACGTTCGAAGCGTAAAAAAACGGTTTGAGAAATTGACCGGCGCTACCTTTGGGATATAGGCTTTTACGGTAGAGTTCGGCTCCAAGTTATCGAAATATCGAGTTAAAGTTGATTCGATAACCCTTTACACGTTCTTACGACACTTGCAACTTGAAATCATCGCCATTATCGATCGTTGCCGCGCTTCTCGAATTTCTATGCGCGAAATATTTCCACGTCCTTGTGTGTGCGTTCTCGTTTCGACGAGCAAGAAAGGTTTCCGATGTTTGAAGAGAAACTTGGTTCTGAAATCGAAACGAGAAATCACGTATACAGCGAGCCAGGATACGCGTTTAAACAATCACCGTGGACAACTTTTACGTACGATATGTGTCACATAAAGCATTTTGAAATTTCATTAGCGGTGCTATTCGAACGTTTTCGAAATGTTTGCGACAATGACAGCGATAAAATTGAAACGCTACGTAATTCAGAACGTAAAGGATTAAAGTTTCACGGGGAATTTATTCCACCGGTGAATTCTCCGATTCGTTTCGATACAACTGCAACAAAAGGTATCTCCATTTTTCGAGTTAATTTTTTCCGTCGCTCCCTATTTGTCTGGAAATATCGCGCCAGCTGTTTTCCCAATTTTCAACGAGCCAGCTTTTCCTCTCTCTTCGACGATCGACGAAAGAAGGAAAAGTCGAGCCGTTCCCTGGCCAACGAAGCCCTGCCGGATGTTGCAATTTCATTAGAGCCGACCAGCTGGCACGTCGAATGGCAGATAATGGTTCATAAAGAAGACCCGTTATTGTCGTGCGGCGATCTCGCGGTTGAAAAATCCAACGTTGCAAAACAGCACGACAACGTTCGTGCTCTCGATCCTCGCTATTTCCACGACATTTCCAACGAAAGCGACGTATCTGGTGCTCGTTTCGAAGAAAAAGAAATATATATTAATACGCGACAGAACCCGGCAACGATCGATTCGAACTCTTACATCGAAATAATTTTCGAATAATTTTCAGGGCAAGCAACGTGCTCTGCGTTTATTTCAAATAATCGCTTGAAATTCTTAACCGCGGTCAACTCGGCGAGTCAACGGTTAACTCGTCGTTCTCTGCCTTCGATATCTCGGATATATAAGTTCTTCTTCACTTACGAATACCCTATCTCTTAACGCGTTGTTTATCTTTACTTACAAGTAAATTACGTCGTGTTACGAGATTGCGTGCTATATGCGAGAAACTCGACTATAAATGTCGTGGAATGGCTTTACGAGTATCGTAGAAAATTCATCGATGTTCATCGATCTGACGATCACGCGATCCTGAGTTATTGTGTCACACCTATTACGAATCTTCAAAGTCAATTTATTTATTGAGAAACGATGCTTCGTGTATTCCACTTGCAGTACCAGTCGTAAGTATTATAATAAATTACAAACACCCGAAGAAAACGAGACATCCGATAGATACCAAGTCGTTCTTCGTTGCTCGTATTTTCAGATTATTTTATCATAAATCTGTTACTCCGTCGCGTATCTTATAATATGAAATATCAAGCGAAATAAAATTCGCTACGTATAACAAGCGGATATCTTGATACGTATTTACGACCGATAGCGAGTTTCACGCAAATTCACCGTCTTTCGATTTATAGCGTGTTGTACGTAGAAAGATGACGAGACGACGTTGTTCGTTCCGGAAGCTGCCACGCAAAAGCGTTTCCCGATTTCTTCTAAAAATGCAACGCGGCGAGTCGAACGATTCGCCGCGAGTCTCGCCTCTTCCAGCAGAGTTATACTTGGCGATTTCAAGCTCTTTCGGCATAATGCAGCTGCCGGATGAAATTTAAATGAACCGAGATTGACACGCGACCCATTTAGAAGCTGCATTTCGACCGCGCGAAATAGAACGCTTTACCAACGAACCACAGCTCTTTGCAAAACCTTTTCGCAACGATCCAGAAAACTTGGAGAATCCGGGTCACACGGGATCTGCTCTATTCCACGAAATATCGCGCTCTCCTCGTCTTTCTTTCAACCATTTCCTATTGGCACGCGAGTAATCGCGAATCTCCGTAGCATTCCTGGTCCATGGCGACGAATAGATAAATCAGAAAATCGGGTTCTGTGGCTCGAAACAAGACAAAGGTCGGGAATAACGAAACTGCGTTGCAGTCCTGGCTGTTATTTTTGGAAAAATCGAGTTTGAAAATTTGCGACATTCTTTGTAAAAATGTACTCTTTTTTATCGTATCATCTCCGTTTGATCGATGCGTCAGGGATAAAAGGAAACGTCGTCTCTGCCCTCGATGGTTCGCACTTCGACTCTCGCAAATTTAACGCTCGTTCCAATAATCTAAAAAAAATGTCGCTCCAGAAACGGGACTCGTTTATTCTACCGGGAAAAAAATTATCTGTGTTCTCGGTAAGTGGCACTTTTTTATTTCACTATCGATCCCAACGATCTCTGAAATTTCCTTGCAAAACCGAGGATCGAAAAAGCGACGCCGCAGTCCCGTTTCGAGAAGGTAGCGCGAACGCGATAAAGAGTCCCCCGCGAACGAGCCGCGTCTGCGGTTGAAAATTAGTAACGGTGGTGGGGAATAGCGAAACGTGGAAGAAAAAAAAGAACACGATCTTTACAAATGTAGCGAGACGAGCAACGGCTGCTTCTACGAAAAAAAGCCAAGCAACGATTCGTCTCTTGTTCCCCGAAGCGGATAGGTCGTATCGCGAGCGAGGCAGATCGAAAAGAGGGCTTCGAGGGGCAGAGGGGAGAGAAAGGGGAGAATAAAAAACTAGAGGAAAGAGAGAAGAGATTAAAGCGCGAGAAAGAAGGAACGAAGCAGAAAAGCTCGAGCAAGGAACAAAGAAGGCTGCATGGTGACCTGAAAACTGCTTTGGCACGAGAACCGCGTTTGACGCAGAAAATCGTTGAAAATCAAACGAATTGCAATTCTCGCGAGTCGTGTTACGATCGGAGGAGTTACCTTAATTTCTCGTCGCACGGAATATTTTCTTTCGTAAGAAACGACAACGGTGAATTTGTTCCGCGAATGGAATTCGGATGAGCGAAGTTTCGTTCTGGATAAAAAGTGGCGTTTAATAAGGGCTCGTAGGAATCGAAGCGTCACGCGTGTATAGTTGGAAACGTTTGGAATAAGAAGTGGGAAAATCGATAATTTTTCATTTAGGTCGATCCGCACGAACGACGATACATCTACGAGGAGTCGAGCCAAGTTTAGTAAACGTGCCGGACAAGGCTAGGAACTTGTGCCAGGAGAAACGAAAGTTCGCTGAAAACGAATCACACCGACTACATGGAGCAAGAGAAGCTATCGGGTCGACGAATAAGTTCGCTCGTTTTTATTACGTACAAGCTTCCCAGCACCATTCTCGTTTTCTTTAAATACCGATCGACCGCTACTGTGCCAATATCTCAGATTCTGGACGCGTTTTCGATCGATGAACCCTTTGTTTTATTCAAGGGATCGCGAACTTTACCTACGTGTAGGTAAAATGATAAAAGGAACGTGTTTGATCCTCGAGATCGATGTTTCGTCCGTGATAAGAAGTAATCGCGTCAGATTTTGATCGTTCCGCGTTCGTAGAACGTATCGTTGCAATCATGAAACGACAGGAAAATTGAATATACTCGGTTGATCGTTACGCGAATGGTGTAACAAATATAGCGGTGTACGAGCACTGTTCTCATAGTCGCTGTGTATATTATAAATCGCGTCACAAAGCTTATCGAACGAACGAGGTAATAAAAAGGGCGTCAGAGTTAGCCGAGGCTCTTTCAAAACGTCGATAAATTAAATTTATAATTGATTCGCCCTAATACACCGACGCACCCACCGTAACTTCTCCGCTTATCTCGTGGCTCTCAGCCTGACTCTCCTTTCTTTTTTTTTTTTTTTTCCAACCTCCTTTCCCGTTAAACCGTCTAACGCATGGAATCACATGATTTATTCGTGAACGCGTACATAATACGGCCGCTTGCAGCGTGTTGCGGCCACGGTTTCTCGTGTTTCTCCGAGGGTATTTAAAATCCTTTGGTGGTAGCGAGGAGGAAAGCAGGAGGCAAAGGGCCCAGAAAAGGGGCGTTCCTAAATGACGAAACCAGTTTTAGGGAGCGTAAGAGCGGTAGGGCCAGAAGCCCGATGCTACGATCTGTCGGTGGTTTTCTTTTGCTTTGTAAACCACACCGTGCTCTTCCAGGTCATGGTGTTCTAGCGATCTTTATGAACGCCAACCCTTTCAGAGCTTCCCGTCTTCTTTTCTTACCCTTTGCCCTCCTTTGCCGTGCAACGTGGCATTTTCGCGAAACAGTCTTTCACCCGAACCGTCTCGCGCTTTCGACTACCTCGCGATCGAATTACCAAAGAATTCGTTTCGTCGCTCTTCCCTTCTACGCGCTTCAACCTCAACTTTCAAACAGTTCCAAGCTTTTCCACACTGACATTCGATACAGCCGCGGCGTTTCTTCTAACTTTTTCTTTTTTTTTTTTCCCAACTTCTACTCGTCCAAACATAGGCGAGCGTTACGTTTTACGCGCGAACATCCGCTCGTAATTCGTTACGACGCGATTTATTACGCAACGCGAATTGCAGACACCAAAATAATTGTAAAAACTTTAGCGAATATCCGTTGCAAGATATCCATGCATTCGCGTCGCGTACGTATAATATACGTATGTTGCTTATGTTTTAAACGCGTTTACGACTTATGACGAACGACGTGTTCGATCATTCCGTATTCGAGATTGAATTTTGAGATATCGGAGCACCACCGACTCAGTCAACGACTCTGCCTTTCTCTATACAGGTTCGAAGCGATTGCAAGTGTTTCAGATCCATCGCTACGTATACCACAAAGGTATAGGAGAGGAAAGAAAACTGGGCGTCGATGTGGAGCTGTCGACGCGAACGCGTACGATTATTTTTCCCTGTTGGTGAAAAGGAGCGAGAGCGGAGAGCGTGTAGCGGACCGTGACGAAATCGTTAAATCATAATAAGCCCGGCTGTCGGTCCGCATTCGCGCGTGACTTGTCCGTACGATTATTAATTGTTATCGTTGAATTTTCCTGCAACCTTCCACGCCTCGAATTTCCGGCCCGATTCGCGCCCACCTTTCATAAATATCAAACTCCAGCCGTACCAATTCGAGCGCGATTCGCTTCGAAACGAACGTATCGACACCTGCGCGATCGACAACGTTGTACACCTCTTTTCCTCCGATGCCAGCCTCTTCGCGATCTTTCGCAATCGGAGACTGACTGGCTTCGTCTCGCGATATCCATGAACCCATTAGACGTCGACCGTGTTCTCACGATCCAACAGCTGAGAAAACGAATCCGAGGAATCCGATCGAAAGATCAAGGCACGGTCATCAGGTGTAAGGCGTTCGATTAGAAGAAAATAAGAATTAAGAACAGGATCGTACGATATATTCTGTAATCGCAATCGACGGTTCTCGATTTGCGTCTCGATGCGTCGTTGTCTTGTTGTTCGAGTAAAAAAGTATTCGACAGAAGTACGAGTTGCTGTTTATTAGATTGTCCGAAAAGTTTCTTTCGTTTTATAAGGAAATAATAGACGCACAATGTCTTTTGTTTTGTATTAATCTATTGAATTATGCACGAACATAATAGTAGAAA
Source organism: Bombus fervidus (assembly GCF_041682495.2). NCBI lineage: Eukaryota > Metazoa > Arthropoda > Insecta > Hymenoptera > Apidae > Bombus > Bombus fervidus. The sequence continues at coordinate 15,514,515 of NC_091523.1, forward strand.
TAGAACGAAATGGAACATACCTAATTCAATAAAATAATACAAAACTGTTGGAATTAGTCTTGAACTTAAGATTAATAATAAGACACAATGTTTATGTTGAAATAATATTCAGTGATGTTTATTAAACAGAACTACAGAACCAAATGTACATAAGCGATGATTGCAAATGATCGTTGGCCAGTTACTCTCAGACTAGACTTAGGTAGTGACCCATGATCCCTTAAACACTTTGAACCCCACTCTCTATACAGTAATGAGTATGACCTGTGTAAAGGTGCTTATGTCTAAGAAAAACAGAAATTATCGTTCATCCATTATCACCTTATGAGACGAAAGAAACTTTTCGGACAACCTCGTATTTCGTATTAAATCTCCTCTCTTCGAATTCGAAGATTCTCGACGAAGAATCGACGAGTACCTTGAATATACGTATTTCAGACACACGACGGATTTACCTTTCGAAGCGAGTCTTGGGGGACCGCGGCGACAAGAAATTATTCAGAGCTGGTCGCTGCTAAAGCAAAGATCAGGAACCGTTGGAACAGATAACAGACTCGTGCTGCTTTCAGTCTCGGTCGTGTTTCTAACAGCGAGTTTCGGCCCGACGTTTCGCGAACGTTCCAGTTCCGGGATCTCGGAAACCTCAAGTTTCGTAGAACTTTCAGTTACGTAAAAAATGATCGATCTGTTTCCGTGCAAAGAATAAACACGACAGGCCATTCGTATCGATCCATTGTACGTACAAACTGGTTAAAAGAGTTTAAGAATAATAAAATACGTACTACGTAGGTGGAAGAGTGGCGATAAGACGTAGAGTCACAAAGTTCACGGAAGACCGTAAGTTTTTGCATCGATGTCAAAAGGGATGGAATCGCGTGTTACGTCGAGATTACGCGAACGTTCGCTAACGCAGTTATTCACGACGAAAAAGAGAAAAAAGAAAAGACGGAAAATGGGTTAACGTAATCTCGTGGAAGGTGTCGCGATTATAAACACAGCGGAGTACCGACTTCCTTGAGATTCGCATCGGCGTTCGTAGCGACGTTCGAGGCTGCGTTTCGCCCGCGTCCACTCCACTTTTCCTTCCGTTGTACGTTGTAACCTCGTAGAACGACGATCGTTCGATAAACGTATTTTAAACGCACTCGATAAGCCACGGTAAATCCTTCTACTCTTCCAAACGATAAATCGACCATCGACCTTTTCGCGAATCTAATTATTTAATTTTGCGAGCAGCGTTTAAAGTGAGAGGAAGGTAAAATTAAATTGTCGTATCTGGATGAAAAATTACTCTTCGAAGACGGTGTTACTCTTCGAAGAGCTGGTCGATATCGTTGAAGCAACGCGTATCTCTGTACGATCGACGGTTCGGCGATGATTTGACAACGACGTACGTGTCTCTAATCAAAAGGTTAGAACGGATAACGCGATATCTGGAACGCAGAGTTTATTATTTGGTTAGATTATTTACTCTCTAGATTATATTTACTTTTTAATAGAAATTCGATAACCCGAGCACAATATTCTTAAATCTTTTACTCTTTGCTCGCGCTTGCTTATCACTTTGTCATATGCCAACTCAACTTTTCCTCTCGTTTCTTACCGCGCTTGGTACCGAGACCCTGACCCGCGAAATAGTTGGCGATATAGTTGGCGAATCTCCATTCAACCGTCGTTCGTTGCCGCGAACGCGCCGATAACACGAACGCATCCGGCAACTGTTATCGCCGCTATCGATCGACGCGATTATCGCGGCTACCCTCGTTCCGTGGCCGCGACGCAGACGCGCTCCACCGCACAAATCAACGAATTTATCGATGTAAGAGAACAGGCGAGGGACTTCCCGTAGGATTAAACGATAATTGACCGCGGCAAACGATCGAAGCGAGCACGTACCGATCGATACTCGCGCGATAAGCGCGATTCGAGCGAACGAGCTGCCACGAAAGCGCGCTTAGAAAGCGTACGAATGTCCATTCTCCTCTCCCCCAGTCTCCAAACTCCAACGTTTATTTTCCAACTATACCCAGGTTTATTCGTTGTCCGTGAATCAGTGACAAGAAGCGAGTCTTTTAATTTCCAGTTACGTAATACGTACGGCGAACAACGGCGATGATCGCAGACATTTCGCTCGTCGACTGATAACCTCGAGATTGAGATGCAAGCGAGCATTCTCTCGCTGTTTCGCGATTGTTCGCCGGTGCGTTCGCTGGCGGTCGTCGCGAAGAAGCGCGTCTTTCAGTACAGCTCGGTTTACGAATAGATTTGCTCGATGAACGTTTACGTTAATTAAACAAACGCGAGCGAACGTTGTTGTTCTCGCGCCGTGCTCCTCGTGCGCTCGGTCTGAACGCACGTTGGAAAAGAAGGTTCGCGAACAGAGAGCGATCGTGACTGGAAGCAGGGACAGTCGCTGCTATCGAAGTAAAATATAGAACTGTGATAGTCGTTATCCGTGATGAGTTTAGATAAAAAATGACTATTATCAGTCCATGTCAGTCCGTGTCAGGAGTTTGTATTTGTGATTTATAAAAGAAAATCAACGTAGGTTGTAACGTGGACTACTCTCTCGATCAAGCTTGTCGATAGGGGAAAAAAAAAGAAGGAAAGAAAAAAATAGGAAACGGATGATCGGAAAGGAAGCTTCGAGTTTTGTATTTCGTAATATCGAGACACAATGGTATACGATTGTTCGACAAAGATTCGACAAAGACAGATCGCGTACGCCACAGAGTCTGATTTCAACGCCACTTCCACACCGTAGCTTCGATTCTTCGCTAAAGATCGTCAAATACTAATTATCTACATATATCGCGATACTTTGCATTTGACACGGTGTCGCAACAGCGGTTAATGCAACGAGTTAATGCTCTCTTAAAGAACCACCGTAGAAATCGCGAGTTAACGGGTACATATCGGAGAGACATAAAACAATGATTAACCCATTTTCAGCGACGGCAATCGCGTACAGCTTGGACTCCGACACCGGACAATGCCGCTCGTAACGAGGCGGATGTAACGAGTTCAGGCAAACGTACGGCCGTTCTCGCTCGAGTACGGCTCGGCATGCGTACGTAAAACGAAACAAGAAGAGAATAATTTTTACCTGTTATTATGGTTATAGCGTATCCATCGAAGATAATATCTCGGACGATAAGAACGTGACAAAATCGCACGCCAAGATTATCAAACCATACCGATACGTTGTGACCATCGCGGTATCACGAACGCGCCATACGATATCGTACGATATCGATACTTACTCGCAGGATTCGATTCTTTGTACGCGTATATAAACACGTATTGCAGTATGGAATTGCTATCGATACGTTGGCGATTCTAAGTTTGGAACGTCGTGGACGAGAACGAGCGAAAAGGCCTTGACCCACCGCAGCGTTATCCTTTGCGAACGAATCGCATCTATCGATACGCCGTACAAATTTAACGCGTCTCGCTGTTTTTATCTCGTAGCTGTTGCATCGCGAGTCCGTCGTTTCGTTCGCGCTATAAAATTCTCGGTAAAGCAAAACTTGTTTGTTACAGTTTGCTGACGAAACGCAACCGACGAGCGTGCTAATATTTACGACCGGGATCGCAAGAGCGTCGATTAACGTTAAACGAGATTTGACTGGAGCGAACGTCGAGAGGACAAAACGAAGAACGTAGGAAAAGGTAGAGAGGTCGAAACGGTCAGACTCGATTCGTTCGAGGAGAAGGCAAGGATGCAGCTTCCGATCTCCGAGGAGCCAAAGGGAGTCCTGTCTGCGAAGTTTAGGTTCGAGGCAAGTTTGCACGGTCCGCTCCACAGCCCGGGCGGATCCTTTTTGCAATTAAAAAACCGGATGGACTGGTTCCAGCCTCGGACATTCCGCAAATTCTGACCGCGAAATCGAGGAGGTGGAGGGACGAACCGGCAGGAGTGGGTTCAAGGGATAAATAGCGGAGTTAGAGATCTCTCTCTCTCTCTCTCTGTCTCTCCCCCTCGCTACTTTTTCTTTCCTGCCTTTTGCCCTTCCTTTCCCTCTCGTCTCTCCTCTCCTCCCGTCTCTTCGCTTCTTTCTGCCGTCTTCTCGCTCCTCGCCCTCGTCTTGTTTTGACTCGACGGGATAGAAAATGAAACTCGTTCCTGGACGCTCGCTATCTCGACCTACTAAACCCTGCGCTACAACTGCAAACCGAGATTCGCGTGAATTCTACTCGACGGTTGAAAAATATGTCGGATCTTAAAATACGTCGTCCGACTTTCGGGTTTAAGTTGGCTGAAAAGTTTCTACTGGACTTTTAAGCGACGAGTTTGAAAATCGTTGACTCCGAGTCGAAGGCAAAATCGGGCAAACTAGATTTAACGATCACCGGGACTCGACGACCGTCCACCGACCTGTCGGCCGATTAATCCCACCGGCTAATTGATCGTTAGAGGTATTCGGCGAAAGGGAAATGGATCCGGCACGGCGGAAATTATAACGGGGGAAAATGGCGCCGCCTCCGCTCTCGAGGCTGCGCCAAAGCCCGGGAATCTCGCCTTGATTCTCGCGAAACTTCAGCCAGCAACGGTTTCGCTCGGATCTTTACGTTTACAAAGGTTCCGGCTCATCCTCGCGTCTTCGAACTCGTAGTTTACGGACGTGCGGTATTTCTCGCGCGGAATATTTCTGTCTCGATACATCGTTTTCCGTTCTCCGAGAGCGTCTTGCGGAAGAGAGTAAAAATCTGGCTAAAGTCGCATCCGCGAACTCAAAGCTGACAATATCGCCCGGTACTGGCACTGTTCCTGCGGTACGCGCTGCTCGCGAGCTTCTTCCACGCAATTCCAGCTGAGATTAACAAGCTAGAAAGGAGGAAAGAACGCGACGGTATTGTGCATGGAAACGGGACGTGTTTACCGATGCGAAAACCAAGCAAGAAGGTGCGGTATATACGTTCGTGGATAAACAAATTGCTGGGCCGACTTTGTCGGTTGCATAAGCCGTTTACGCGCCGCGACTACCGACGTTGCATAGTCTTTGACCGCTACGTCGGATTTCAAAATCGACGATAGCCAGGGATCCCCGAGTTTCGTCCATCCACGAATCCCTGTTTGTACAACTTGAAAGCGCAACGTACGAGATACGTTATAACGTTACTGGTGGAGCGACCTGGCAGAATTCTGCCGGTATTCAAAGTCGAAATTGAATCGTAGAACCGAGGGGAAAAAAAATAGTTGCGCTGTCCGACAATTGGATTGCAGGGAAAAGCGATAGAGGACAGCGAACGAGGCACGGGGGAAGGAGGGGAAAAAAAAAGAGAGAAAGAAGAGGGTACAGAGTTAATTGGATCGGATATTTCAGCCCGGATGGGAACGTCGGGCCAGCCTGCTCCCTTTGTCTAGTCACTCGCCTACGAAACGTTCGCATTCTTCTACGATGCAACAACCGGTGCACTTACACGACTCCGTTCGCGTCGTAGCGACGTGCAATTGTTCCTTTATCGATCGTTCTTCCCTGTTTCCCGCGTTTCTCCGCGATTATTTTCGCAATTACGCGTAATCGAAAAACGATAGCCGAGCGGTCGAGAGAAACTCGGGCAAACCGTCCGACATAGAAAGCGCGAAGTCGAGCGTTCGAACGGCGATACGATAGTCAGAAGTAAAACTATTCGGCCGGGTAGGAACGTTCGTTTCGTTACGTTCGGGCGCGATCGAGGCACGCGTCTCGAGCGTATTTCGCAAATTCCGACAGCTCGGTCGAGTAAAATCGCGTCCCAGATCGAGCACAACAGCTTGGCACCGGTAACCCAGTGCAGGGCAACGCACGCGAGCAAAGGTCGCGTGGCGATTATTCGCAGAGGAGAAAGGCGTACCGTGTGATCAGGGTGCGCGTTACGTAGGCAGTTTGTCATCCACGCGCAGCCGGCTACGCTCTGGCAAAGCCTCGCGTCGAAGGTAACGCAACATCCCCTTCCTTACGTAAGAAACCCTCGAACTATATGAAACGCGCGTAAACGAGAAGCGCGTAACGAGATTACGAGGTTGATCGCGTTCCAAGAGGTATCGATCGTCGAAACAGAATTCTCAGAATTTTTAATGGAAAGTAGGCTGTTCGAACTTTGTCAGCGGCGTAACGTCTTCGCGTAACGTCTTCTCTCTTATCTTTGTCCGTAGATTACGCTCGTACAGCCGGGAAAGTAGGAAACGCCACGTACGTGCGAACGTATCGCATCACGATATATAGAAACGCTGATTCTTCTTCCCTCGTGATCTATCGAAGCGAAACTAAAAGTGAAAATAAAAACCACCGTCTCTCCACCTTGCAACCTCGCACCCAGTTAAGAAAGCAGAAAGAAAATTAATCGCACGGTTTATCGAAGCGGAACATCGAACGACCACCCTTCGAGACCACCCGCACATTTCGGCCGATCTGGTTTTTCCGCGAACTGGCCCGCCACTCGAACGCTGCTCGCCCAACCAACGAAACGAGCCGTCGACCTGTTCGCGAACCGTGACCGGTCTAATCGCGCGCGAGTCCGCCAACCCGTTCGCGAAGTTACGAGCGCAACGCAACGGAACAGAGGAGAGAGTGAAACCGGCCTGCCTAGAGCGCACTTCTGCCGCGCGACCCGTGAACGAGAAACGCGGTCGTCGCGATACACAGCCGATTACGAAAGCGGCACGTTGCAAAACTCGGCGCGGACCTAGGCCTAGGTTGCAGGCCGCGGTTCGTGCCAGTTAGATAGAAATCTGGAAACGGACTCGTTTCGTAGCCGTAGCCACCGACTAAAGTCGAAAGAGCCGCAGCTCGTGCGTTTTGCCACGCTTTTCACCTGGTCGTGTCTGAAAGTTGGCTCGCCATTTCTTTAGAAAAAAGAAAGCAAATACAGCGTGTGGCTGGCGAAAGAATTCGTCCGCCAACCTGTTATTACGCGCGTTACGCGAAACATTTTGAAGTTTCGCTAGTACCGTAACGACGCTCAACTATCGTCGTTTTAAACGATTCTGAAAATGCATACGAAAATTGCAAGATATTTTGGTACAAGTATATATCTCGCGGACATCGCGAAGATATTTAAACGGGTGATCAACCGCGATACTGGCGAGTCTCGGTGTTTAACGCTTTTTGTACGCCCAGAGCGACTATTCGTATCGTATACCGATCTTTTAATAAATACTTGCTCGCGGTAAGTATCCTGCAGCTTCTACGTATATTTTCAGATCGGATTCGAATTTTACCGATGCAATGTTGGCAGCCGCGTGCCGTTCTAACGCTGATGGAACATCGAGCGCGTACGAATACTTGCAAAATTATAAATACACATAGAACTGACGAATTTTTACCATATGGCTGCAAAGACGATCGCTCGAGCTGTATGAAAATTATATCGATCGATTTCAAGAACCTGATAGTGAAGAAAAGCAACTACGGTGGAAACGCGAGTTTCCTTTAACACGCTTTGAAATTTACCGCTGTTTTCCCACAAACGATCTCGCAGAAATTATTTATTTCGCTAATACCGTTCAAATTTTAGGCTCTCGTAGAACTTCCTTCGTAAAATCGACGGTCGAAGAAAAATTTCGTACGATCGAAACGATGCTCGCTGGAGTAAATTGCACGAGAGCGAGGCAACGCTTTGCCCACGCCTGCGTATTCTGGCCTATTGTGCTCGTTCCGCGTTCATGTACCATCTCACACGCGTACTCCACGCATACGTGGCTGCGTGTTTGCTCGTGTCGCGATTAATCACTACCCACGTGGTTGCCTCGAGCGTAATCGACCACCTTCTCGAGCTCGCGTTCGCCAAACCCCATTCCAAGTGTACCTTCCGTCATAAAGGTCCGTCGTTGGTCCGTGGATGGAACACGGGTGAACCGCGTCTCAAATTATCGTAGGTGCCCGCCAGCCGCCCTCTCGTCGCCCCATTAATTCTTCCTAGCTCTTCGCAGTTCCCAGGAATCTCACCAAGACGTCACACCCACCCTTTCGTAAGTAGCCGCGCTACGCCAAGTTGTGCGTTTCTCGGAGATTCGAAGGTACGAAAACGCGCATAACGCGAGAGAATACGTAAGCGGACGAAGATGAACGTATTGCAAAAGTTTCTTTCCTTCTACGAGGAAACAACAGATGCGCGACACTTTTCGTTCTACGTATTTGTTTCTTTTTTTTTTTTTTGGAGATGTTGCAAAATGAATTGTACGTAATTCGATAAAATAACGTAGAACAAAACATGTCGCGCGTCTGTTATTTCTTTGTAAAAGGAGAGAAACTATCGAGATACGTGTAATTTTGTGTGCTAGACTAGATTAGCCGCGTAGTATGGAAGTATTTGTGTGCACAGCGTCTCGAAAAACAGACGAATGTAACTGTTCCATTGGCAATGTGATACGAAAGATGTTGAGACAAAGAGAGCGCCGAGACGCGTGCCAACGTATATCGACGAAGATCCTGGAAATCGTTTATTAAATAAATCTAAAACTATTTTAATATGAATTCTAAGCGTAACCTTAGCGTTCCTTTGCCTTTATTTCGGCGATTAAAATCCACGGTTCTCGACAGGGACTTTTGGGACAACCCGGTATTTTTACGACAGGAGCTGGTCGAGAGAGGAAGCCTATAGCGAAGATTTCTGACAATTGCTAAACGCTGTTATCCCTGTAGATCGCGTTGTACGAGCTAAAGCTTGTAGTCGAGGTGTTTTCTCGGTGCGATCGAACGAGGATTGGAAAACCTCGTATCGCGCTATACTTTCGCGCGGAATCGGTTCTACGATCGTCTACGCTACGATAAACGCCGACCAACGACTTTGACGGTTTCCAAGAAAGGGATAAAAAATGTAAAAATGAAAAAGGTATCCGCTGGAAACGGTCGAAAACCCGGCGCAAAGTAACGACCAAGTGGTCGCGAATGACTTAACGAAGCTACCGCGCGAATGGTCCACTTCACCGGCGGGGTAATCGTCCGGTAATCGCAATTACCTTCCTCGAAATTGCAATCTCCATCCTCGGAGACGAGCTGACGAGACCACCTGAGGTAACAGCAACCATTACGATGCGAATCTGGTCCGCAAGCCTCGCTCGCTTCGACGCGTATCCCGCTATCGACCGATCTCGCAGAAACAAACTCGCGATACTTTTTAAAAGGCCGCACGAAAACCAGACCGACCGACCGCCGTTTTCATTAATTTCTTAACTTCGTTACGTAAGTATACGATCGATACTCGATTCTCGAGAAACAAATTTAATTATTTCCACGAGTTGGTCCGTCGCGAGGAGACGACGGTAAGTTTTAAAGTACGTCAATTTAAAAGTCTTTTCAATTTACCAAGCCTCCGAACCGCTCGCACGATGGCTACCGATCTTCGCCGTTTTAACTCCGCTTTTTCAAAAACGTATAATTAGCCGATCCCCGTACGGTCTCGATCGGTGAAAATAATACAAAAATTCACGATAACAGGACGAAGAATCTACTTAGAAAGCAGCGGATGTTCGCTTCTTTCCAGCGCCAACAGCGCGCACCAACGTTAAACTTGCTAAACTTTAAACTCGCTTCTCAAGTTTAGCGATAAAGAAGCAGAGATCGCAAACCCTTTTTTCGACCGAGACGAGATATCAAAGCGAGGAGAACGAGAAGAAGACGTGGAAAATTCGATGATCGTAGCGGCGTATTGCAAGGTGCGCGTATGACGAGTGAAGAGAGCCGAGAAAAGACAGAGAGATCGTCGAGGGCGCGACAAGCTGCGGTTAATTGCAATTAATCCGCGGTCTTTCTAATTAAACAAGGACGGAAGCTGGCCTTTTGTCGAACGGGTGGATGGGACGCGTTAATTGGATCGAGGGGGCGAGATCTTTGGGCCGGGAGGGATCGCGCGAATCCGGGACACCCGTTAGAGAGAAGACTTGTTGCGCGAATCGGCAGAGAGCAGCCCTCGAAAAGGGCCGCTAGCCTGCCGCGTATTGATCCAACAACCGTCCACGCTCGTCCGTGCATCGTTGCGCTACCGGTGTTCCCGAACGTCGTCAGATAATCGACTTTCTCGACGCTGTAATCGCGTTCGCCGACGAGAAACGAGAGGTCAGTAGGTTCTCCGTCTCGCCAAAAGACACGAAATCCTCTCGATCCTTTAACCGCTCCACGTACCGTTTCATCGAGATTCGATAACTCGTCGTCGTACGCTTTATATATCGTACGATGCTGTTTTGAATACCAAGATAGACCTATGGCGTAACTCTATGGCGGATTTTTATGCGTTCGTGGAAAATTCCAAGACGCAGAAACGCTCAGAATGCGCGTAATAGGAGAAAATATACGAAATATAACGTTCCATAGGAGAATGTCTAGAAACGTTAACGCGACGCGACATAGTCTCGCTATTTAAGAAGCTGGTTGTCCCTGGCTCGAGCGATCGTTAAACGATAGATAAGATTCTTTCGAATTGATACTGGCTATCGCGGTTCGTTTTAACGATATTCGATGAATCGTATTCCATTTTAATATACCGTTGATAAAGTTTATACGTATGTGTGTTATCGAGACACGTATACATATATAGAGATTGAGCTGTTTAAATCAGAAACGACAAAAGTAGAAATTTTCGATCGAGAGGAACAAACGTATTTCTGTTTATTCTACAGACTGAAAACGGATCATCCGAGAGGTGTACCGTTTCTACTCGTCGATCGCTCGCACAGTAACATCTGTCGGTCATTGTGAAACAAATCCTTCGATGACTAATCGCTTAAGTACAATTAGAGTGACGTTAAACAATAACGAAACGCTTGTACCGGATGCAATTTCTAAGCTAATATAAAGATAAACTAAAGCGTAGAGTGGAATAACGCAAGTTGTAAAACGAGCGAATATGTCTGTGTGTACATATAATTGAAGGTTGTTACGCGTCGCCGACGTCGCCGTTTTCGTGACCGTACGTTCCTACGAAGAAATCGCGATCGTTCTTCCTGTTCGTGGAAGATACGCTTCTTCGACGCGTCTTCCATCGCGTTTGCCATAAACGACCGTACCTTTCTGACACCTTAGGACTCGTAGAATTTCAGCTGTCCGAAATTTGCAGCTCTTTCGCCATCGTCCTTTACCGAGAAACACGATCCGAACCATATCTCGCTAATCCTCGTCGCGAATCTTCCCTTCGTGGTTAATTTAAAAAAAAATAAATAAATCCAGAAGCGAACGACGTTCGTAAATGGGAAATTACTTTCTCGGAGCCAGCGTCGCCTAGCGACGTCGTGGAAACCCGGTCGAGCAGAATCTTGGAACATCTTCCAGAGTCTGTTGCCAATCTGGCGAGATTTAGACTTTGATCGAACGAAGCATCCGCTAAATACGCGACGGATCGCAAATTTTGACAAATCATCCGCGAGATCGCGTGCAAAGCCTCGCAAGGGGAGCTTCGTAACGGTTTGCTATCACGCTCGACGTAGACCTATAGACCGCTTGTGATAAGATCGCCTAATGGGAGAGCAAGGAAGAGGAGAGGAAGGAACATCGACGGAGCAACGACTCGCGATAAACCGTCCGGGTGAAAAAATTAGGTAACTCGAGTTTCGTGAAACTTTCGTCTCGCGTGGACGACCGAAAACGAGCGAAGCCGCGAAAAGTCACGAATCTGCGATCCTGCAACGACCGAGGGAACGAGACACGCGTATACGTATCAAGGAAAATAGAAAATACATCGTCTCCTTTACGTTGAATATTGTCAACAAACTATCTATTCTCGTTTATGCTTTCGCAATTGTGGATGCGACGATCGATTTCGATTTAGTATAAATATTGGAGAAAGAGAGATTGCATTCACGCACAAACGTAATTTGCATTTACGTAAACTCTTCAAATTCGCTGCGTGTGTATCCGAAAGAGCAATGATAAAGAAAGAACAGCGTTGGAAACTGTTGAGGTTGTTAGATGTATGCGAACAAAGGAACGCGTGGATAAATTGTAAGGTAGAAAATATATATTTCAAATACCGAAGTTTAAATACAAATCGGAATATAATTGAGCCGATCCAAATTCGCTACATGCGTATCCGAAAGAGCAATGATAAAGAAAGAATAGCGTTGGAAACTGTTCAGGTTGTTAGATGTATGCGAACAAAGGAACGCGTGGATAAATTGTAAGGTAGAAAATATATATTTCAAATACCGAAGTTTAAATACAAATCGGAATATAATTGAGCCGATCCAAATTCGCTACATGTGTATCCGAAAGAGCAATGATAAAAAAAGAACAGCGTTGGAAACTGTCGAGGTTATTAGATGTATGCGAACAAAGGAACGCGTGGATAAATTGTAAGGTAGAAAATATATATTTCAAATACCGAAGTTTAAATACAAATCGGAATATAATTGAGCCGATCCAAATCCGCTACATGTGTATCCGAAAGAGCAATGATAAAGAAAGAATAGCGTTGGAAACTGTTGAGGTTATTAGATGTATGCGAACAAAGGAACGCGTGGATAGATTGTAAGGTAGAAAATATATATTTCAAATACCGAAGTTTAAATAAAAATCGGAATATAATTGAGCCGATCCAAATCCGCTACATGCGTATCCGAAAGAGCAATGATAAAGAAAGAACAGCGTTGGAAACTGTTGAGGTTATTAGATGTATGCGAACAAAGGAACGCGTGGATAAATTGTAAGGTAGAAAATATATATTTCAAATACCGAAGTTTAAATACAAATCGGAGTATAATTGAGCCGATCCAGATCCGCGCGCTAGCAGTGTTATGACCGAAGCCATCGTCGCCTGTCTACTGTTTATGGTTTGCCTTCGACCCGGTCTTACGTAGAGTTTTTTTAAAAGCGGTGACCACTTCAACAGAAACGTTCGACATCAATGAGCGAAGTAAACGCGGAGTAGAAACATCGACGTGGTAGATTTGAAAATTGTGCCGATTAAAGATCTTTCTTTTCGCCTGCGGTCTACGAGTCAAACCCGAGGGAAAACTCGTCGTCGTTCGTGACGAGAGCGAAGCCGACGAAGGGAGGAAATTAAAGGAATCCGTAAAGCGAGCCCATGATCGACGTTCCACTTTCGACTAAGCTGTTTCTCAACTATCCACCCACGTGCTCGCGGTGCCGAATTTTTCCAGAAAAGCTGGACGAGTCACGATCGTTCCGGCGAGCAAACGCTCGGCCGAGCCAAGCTAGAGATAGCCGAGGCTCGAGCTTTCTAACTGCAGTTGCAACATAGTTCGAGCGGCGTTTTTGCGGCACTGCTCATGAGAAATCCTTCCTCTTACCCGACGCCGCCTCCGCGTCCACCTCCTCGTTAACTCGCGCATTTTATGCCAGGCACAATGCGCGACTTTTCCTACGTTTAGTCGCCCACGTGCCGACGATCCGCCAAACAAACTCCGCTTATGTCTCAACTTTATCCGTTTCGTATCGAATCTACGATTAGCTAACAGATTAACGATCTCGATCGATTAACCGGTAATACGTTGGCTTCGATCAATTAGCTTCGATCGATGATACGCTACGCGATTTGCGTAAACCTGTTATTTCTTCGAAATAGATAACGAGGCAGCGATCGGATCTCGTTTGAAAACTAGACTGGAAGTCTGCTGGTGTTTTACCCGCGTTCTACGCTCGTACGCGTCATGTACTCGCGTACCAAGACTTTAGCCTGTTTGTAGCCACGGCGCATGAAAGTTAATAAGACGTATGAAATAACAAGAAACTACCTAACAGCCACTGGCGATATTTTATTTTCTCACAGAATATTCAGAATATGCTTTGCTTTTTCTTGCTGATTTAACAAAGAACGCGAACGAGCGAGAATAAATTATCCATTCCGTCGATTTAATTTCCAAGTATTTACGAAACGACTTTGATCCCGAGGTCCGAAATTTCCTGCTTCGACGGAGTACAACTTTCTTTCGACGTGATTATTAATTTACGCGAGAACGGATTTGCACAGATGCGTTGTCTTAGGATTAGGCGAATCTCCTTAGGAAATGGAAGTTTGTGATTTCAAAGTAGATTCTCTTTTTCGGGCTGCAGCTTTTCAGGGATGGTACAGTTTGTGCGATTTTACTTTTTCTTATCGAAGAGATATCTTTGGATAAAGTAGCAGATTCTTCGTAGAATCGGAAGTTTTTGCTGCTAGAGTTTATCTTATTATTTACAATTTTATGTTATTAATTTCCATTAATGTAAATACATACGTATTTGGATAAAATATTAATTTCTCGTAGATTTAGATATTTATGGCCCTGTAGATTCTTTCTCGGATCCTGTACGACGAATACCGAGATAGAAATTCGTACAAACGGACGAAGAAGCTTTAAAATTGCTCGACTTTTTCAATCTCGTGTATAATCCTGTAATTATAGATGCGAGACTGTCCTAACCAATGTCGAGCATCTAGCAACGTTACTCGAATGGAAAGCCGGACTCGACAATGGAGAGATTGGGACCGGTCGAAGGAGAAGACACCGGTCGTCGAAACCGAAACCGAAACCGGCAACCTTTACCTTCACTCGAGTTTGCCGGCTGTTCCACTCGTTTCATTCACGAATTTCACTTTCACGGCCACGGCCATGGCCACGCGATTCGCGTCGCGACCGCTCCACCATCGCCCCCGCTTCTTCTTCTTCTTCTTCTCGCTTCGTTTCGCTTCGTCCGCGAGCAGCGGACTCGACGCTCGATCGAGAAAATATAAATCGTCGTGCGAAGATCGAAAGAGACCCAATTAAACCGTCAACGAGTTTGCCTACGATCGAGAAACGGGCCGACCTTTGAAATTCCGCTGCACCCACTCGGCAAAACGATCGCCTACAATTCGCTCCTTATTACGTCTATGAATCATTGGTTATCGCGGTTCGATCGATTAAACGAGACTGCTATCACCTTCGTCGCCGTTTTTACGTGGGCAAGAAATCGTTACGCTTATCGTGGCTTCGATGATCGAAGGAATTGCTAATTTCGTTCAACGTAAGCGCACAGGTGAGCGTATACGAGACATTGAAAGCAAATGCGAACTACGTAGTAAACCACATTTTTTTCGCTGAATGCATAAACTCCACCGAACGTCTATATAAATACAAATATATTCTAATAATCTCAAATACTAAGAAGGAAACTTTAACAAGTTTCGTTGCACGTACAGCGAAAGACGCGTAGCGATCCGATGGCCGTACTATACGAACATCGCGTACGTTCGAAAACGTAGCGCGTTTCATTTTCATAGTATCGAGTTTCTAGCGATCGGACAAAGTTACGAAACTCGATTAATCGCTACGTAAATATAAACACGCTGGCGTACAAACGCTCCTTGTAGCCCGTGTACACGAGATACAAGGCCGACCGTGGATATTCGTTTCTGCGAAACGATATCCACGAATAAATCTGGATGGAAACGAAGGAGGGCAATAGGAGAGTGGAAACGGGAACGAAAACACGAGAGGTCGGTGATTAGCGTGGCCAAGTCGCTGGCTATCTGCGGCCGAAGATTAACGAGCGTCGAACTGAATTCGGTCGATTATCTCGGACGCATTGGAGGCGCGATAAGGCGTCTGGAAGTGGAGCCGTCAAGTGCCGTGAACCGTACGAGATGCCAGGCCAGCAACCGACCGATTGCAACACGAAAAACAGCCGCGTCCAGTTGGGCTTGGCCGCAGCGGGAGTCGCTTCTACTCTTTCAGCTCGCGGCCATGAAAATATTACGAAAAGGACCGTGGACGGTGTGGTACGCGCGAACCATCGGGACTACGATTCCAATTGAAAAGAACGCACCGCGTGAAACGCGCCTACAGTTCATCGTAAATTATACTCCAACGATGCGCTTTCTAACCCAAGATTTCCTGTCTTGGCGAAGATCAATCTTCGTACGTGACGTTTATGCAAATTATACGGTTTCTTGCTTGCAGATATCTCCGATAAAAACCGAATCCAACTACCGAGCGTTCATTTTTTTCTGACTTTCAGCGATTTAGATGATCGAAGATCGCGCGTCCCTTGCTAATAAAAAAAAAAAAAAATTCTTTTAATTAACACCGCAATTACCGAATACGTAAAAACGACCGGTTCTAGTTCTATCTCTTTGGATAGCTCTGGCATTAGAATCGACTCTTACCGAGATCGAAATACGATTGGATATCCGTTACGATCGTATTTGACAAACGATTACCTGTGTCAGCGATCGACCAACCGCGAATTTTCTCCTGTCCTTTGTAATTCGCTGTCTTTCTCCGAAAAGTTATTCCAATTATTAATAATTAAAAAAGTAAATTATAAAAAACCGAATTACTTACGGCATCGGCCGATAAACCCGATACAAATTTAGAGCAAACTTTTGCAAACGTATCGCTCTTCCGTCCGGTCAACGATATCCTTTCCACCAGCGGCAAGTAAGAGAACTTACGACCAGTAATTTTGAACGGAGCAACGCGATCGCGATAGCGACGCGCGTCGATAGGAGCCGGCCTTCTCGTCGCGAGTTCTCGATGGTCACGTGTCCAGTAACGTCCACGGACAGACATCGATCGTCGATGCCGTAATCCGGTAATGAACGGGTAAAAAACGCGAGCCAAGGTATTCCCGGGACGGTCTTGAATAGCGATCGCGGCACAAGGAAACCGGTCACCGTGCAAACCGGCCAATCAGACCTAAAAACCACTGTTCCATCTCCTTCTATCGTTTTTCGCGATCCTTTTTACCGACCAACGTACGCTTCTTTCAACAGAAACGCGATAGAACGTCAATCACCTGAGACATCTCGCGAGTAAACGAACGATGCTACGGTGAATCGTCGTGCGATAGATCGTATGAATTAAGACGAAAATATTTTTCTCTTCGTTTTCATGCGTTTAACACGGTGAGCCGCGATGGTCGCGTTTTACCGTGCGAGTTACATTCGCTGTTACCGAATATTTTAAACTCTTCTCAATATCGTGTACCATCGATCAATAATTTGAAAAAGAAAAGGGATAAGTTCGATACGTTTTGTTCGTAATAAAGGAAAACCGTATTGGGAGTCGCGCGTAATATATCGAGGTGTACGTCGAGTTTCGTTCGAAGAACGTACGATTCGACGTAGAGAGAAGAAATCAAACGGAAAGGAGACAGTTTCTAGGACCTTAGAGAGTACACTAGCGCCTCGCCACAGCGATATCGCGTTAAAACTACTAGCGCCGTAGTCTGCAAAGGGCTAAAACAAAGGAGAACGTCAACGCTCTCGGTATCTCGGATCGCACGAGTAACTTGCAGTAAAATTCGTTCGAGTAACTCGTTCGACTAGTTTCCACGCTCGCCCGATAACACGAAACCGTTTAACGAATTTATTTTACGATGGAAATTAACGATCATCTTTCACCTAGTCGAGTCGGACGTTCACGTCCACGCTTCTTTTCACTTTATAGCGTGCAAGATTTACAGCGGTCTAGCGATACTTAGGACAACTACGATAAATTTTAGCCACTCGTTACATAAATAAGGCGATTCGATCGAGAAATATGAAAGTTGAAAAAATTTACAATTACTATTATCGATAGAGTTTCGTGAATAGGAGGCGTAAAATTTCGTTAATGATAATTAGCTCGCTTGTGCAAGAGGATTCTGGGCCCTCCAACTAATAATTTCAATAAATTAACCGCTTACGAGTTATAAATTATAGACGTGTTCCACTCGACTTTACTTTTTTTTGACGAACGGCACAATCGATCGAGCTGTAATTTGTAAACTAACTCGTGGCTCCTAAGATTTCGCTAATAATTTATTACATTTTTTACGTTTACGAGCGACGCATCCAGAGGGTTTATATATTAAAGGAAAGAGAAAAACGCGAAGCACGAGCTAGGTTTCTCGGTAATCAGATAATCGTTATCGTGGTTAAACGCAACTATCTCTAGGCGAGCGATTAAACCGAAGGAAAAAAGCGTCGTTACGCGAGGATGCCAGGTGTAATTTAACCGACAGGGACCGTAGGCGAGTGAAATCCGCTCACGACCTAACGAAAAGCAAGCGCGGGGAAATACGTATACGGGAGAGATAAACGCGACGAGTTGCTAAAACAGCCTAGTTCGAGAAAACCGAGGAACGCGATTAGAAAAGATCTACGAGATTAGATTTAAGATATTTCGCTATTATTACAGTATGTAGCTTTTAAAGTCTTAAACGATCCACGTTTGTATATTTTCTGCTTAATTACGCGTAGAATATTCTGACAAAGTTTGGCTGTTAAACACCGGAACGTCCTGTGTATGATAGAGGTTAGGAACGAGATTAACGTACGAGTCGATTCTCTGCGCGTATTTCGAAAATGTGGAGCAACCGACGTGAACGAAAAAGAAAAAACAAACACGGATTGGACGGCAAGGTTAGACGAGCAACGCGTAACGTTTTCCATGCCGATTAAGAAAACGAGTAAACGGAAGTTTCGTTTGGTAAACGTTGCTTGCTATCGTGCCACGACGAGAGGACAATGGCGCGGTTAGGTTAGACATTTTCTTCCTAAGAAACGCTCGAGTTTAGTAGCGTACCACAGAGAAGAACCGTTAGGATACTAAAGTTTTATTGCGTCCCCTTCCCACACGAAACCAACGGAAGCTATACACGTGGTATACGTTTCGGTCGTTGGGAAAATTCGTAGCGAAAGAAGAAAAATTTTATTGGTATCGAACTTGCCGCCGTCGTAATTTTACGAATCTTTCCTAATAATCAAATCCTTCGAATATCTTTCACCGGCTTCTACGCTACGTATTTAATTTCTTATCTGCGCAAGCATACGTAATATATTCGTCAAAGTTTTTATAAGTGTTCAAACACTCTCGTATACGCTACAGTTACACGTGTGCATTATACGATATAAACACGCAGCTACAGGCTTACTACGTAGCCGTGAATAAACGAGTCACAAAAGTTATATTGTTACGACCAGCGGTCGAAACGCGAAGGAAAACCACGAGTCTGATCGCTTTCTCGGCTAGCAACCGAGTCTACCGAAACGCAACCTTACCTCTAGCGTGATAAATTCCTATAGAGAACAAGGGCCAGATACGAAGGGTTCGAAAAAAGAAAGAGCGAAACAGAAAGAAAGAGAAAGAAAGAGCAGAAAAGGAGAGAGAGAGAGAGAGAGAGAGAGAGAGAGAGAAAGGAGGGAACGAGAGGGCGAGTTGGCAGCATCTACGATCCTATAAACACGCCGCGCACACAGATCGAACGCAGCCACGGTTGTCGGTCTCGTAACCGCGGTACAACGACCCCTGGCCTGCTGTCGAACGCGCCTTCGCACTAATTGCGATACCCGAACCGAGACTCGCTTACCGACCAGTACGTACGTTTCTTCAACGTTGAGATCGTTGATCGAGAAACAGAGATTTGTCGTGTGTTTAAATGGACCTATGTACGTACGTAGATGTTTACTCCGGTATATACCGTCGCGTTCTTCTTTCCCGGTACATATACAAGTGGCTCCTCCCAACGATGCGAAGCGAACTGTCGAGAGAAAAAAAACTATATACTTGGAAAAAACGCCTGGTCGCGAACGTAAACACGGGATATGCGCCCGACCGAATACTTTCGTATATACGCTATACGCGTGTATTATACATATATATATCGAGATGCGTGGCGTTCGTATTATCGCGAGCAAACACAACAAAGATAGAAAAGACGCAAGGTCGCGTAATCAGAAAGGAGAGAAATCAGAGTACGTAGAAAGATCGGAGCGGAGTGATACGTTGACTAGCGGAGCAAAGGCACGGCTTCATTTCTAGTTGGTTACCGTTCCTCTCGTTCTGTTCCTCCTTCCTGCTCTTCTCTGTTCGTTCCTCGAGGCGTTCGTCGAACCACGAGAGAGAAAAGCTATCTCGCTCACTCACCTGTCAGAACTCTCGGAGCTGTCGTATCGATCGGCACACCGCTTCTTGCCGCAAGGGCCGACGAGGGTGTCCTCGGCCATCCTAACCTGTCCCTTGAAAGGGCTGCCCTGATGCCTGCCGGCAACGAGGCCATTTGCAGTAACACCAGCGGCACCAGCAGCACCACCACCAGAACCAGAAACAGCAGCAGCGGCAGCAGCACCACCACTACCACTACTACCACCATCACTACTACTACCATCACTAGCGATACCGTCCGTCGTTTTTCCGGAGGCGTCCTCCTCGTCTATACCAGCCTCGCTGCTACCACTACTTTTGTCGCATCCGAGACGATTCACTTTTTCTACTAACGCGTGCTCCTGATGCTCGTGGCGACGATGTTCGTCCTCGTCCCCGTCTCCGTCCTCGTCGTTGTCGTCATCTACGCGGCACTCGTTCATTTTGCTCGCACTTTCGTTCGCAGAATTCACCGTCGCGTCGAAGAAAGCCGCGGACCTCGACCGTCGACCGTCACCGACCGAGCACCCACCACCGGCATTGTCACCGCCGCGCGTCGCGTGACCGGTCATCGCGCCACCCTCCGAACCACTGCTACTACCATTATTATTACCACTACCGTTACCGCTACTATTACTATTATCGCTATCGCTCTCTTCGTTTTTCACCTTTATTACATTTTTCGTCTTTATTACGTCGATTCGAACCAAGCCGCAACACTTTTTCGATACACCCTTCTTCCCTCCATTCTCTTCTACGTTATATTCCTCTTCGTCTTCGTCCTCCTCATCATCGTCGTCCTCGTCCTCGTCCTCGTCCTCGTTCTCGTCCTCGTCCTCGTCGTCCTCGTCGTCTTCGTCGTCGTCGTCGTCGTCGTCGTCATCGTCGTTTTCCTCGTAGTCTTCCCTGCTCGGTGACGTAAACGAAGCAACGCACATCGTGTCAACACCAACACCACTTCCACTGTCGTTTTTACTAACGCGTTCGTTACCATCAGCCTGGTCATCCTCGTGCTCCCGACGATGATAATGCTGGTAATGATGATGATTATTGTTGTTGCTTAGATTACCGATGTTATTGCTGCTGTTGTTGATGTTGTTGTTGTTATTGTTGTTGTTGTTGCTGCTGCTGCTGCTGCTGCTGTTGTTGTTAGGGTTACCAAGATGCCGACGAGGAAGATGAGGATTGGTATGACAATTACGACGGGGAGGACGATGTTGATGTTGTTGCCGATGATGAGGATGACCATCGAGCACAGAAGCGTCTTCGTGGATGCGTCTCGCGATGTCCTGACCCGTGCTCAAGGACGTCATCGAAAACGAAGCGTCCTCGCGTTTGTGTCGCTCCCTTGTTAAACGAGAATCACTGTCCCCCAGGTCGGTAGCCGCGTCTTCCGCGGACGGACCGTCTGCCATCTTGTAAACGATCGCACTAATGCCTGGCAGAGGCCCTATGGCACGAGCACGGGCCGCGCCACCGCTAGCTCGCTTCTACGGCCCGGCACGGCTCACTTAACCCCTCTTTTCTTCACCTTACAAAACCACCGCCACCTCTCGCCGACGGCTGCCCACTGACGACCCCCACTCCCGAAGCTGCCGACGCCTGCTCGCGAATCCGAACGACGACGCCCGAATGCTACCGATATCTTCCGGTCCCGCACGAATACCCTTCCCTTTCGACGATTGGACCGATCGCCACGACACCTCACGGCCGTCTTAACTTTTGCTTTCTGGGGGGAAATTGAAACGTTCTATATGGAACAACTTCTAATAGTTCTAATAGTTCTAATATGTACGATATTCTAATTGAAATAATTGAAATATTGAAAATAGAACGTAATAGCTTACTTGGCACGGTAGTAATATCATATATATATATATATTATATATTTTATTCTAAACTGTCTCTGAGCGTTGTGAAATGAAGAAAATACATTTGATGCTTGTGATTTACTTTTCTTTATTCAGAAAAAAATCAACTCTTTCTGTGAGAATCCAAGAACGTACGTCTTCGATACCATAATACTGTTGAACGAAACGCTTAGCCATGAGCACCATCAGATTTATTTGCGTTCTGGAATGTAATTCCAAAATGAAAGACACATTCTCGAGCGTGAACTTACGTATAAGCTTCTTGTACACGCATATTTACACGATATACAGGATATTCACAAATCGTACTTTAACTTCTTGTTGATTCTTCTAAATACATACAAAATTTATTGCTATACTGGCTAGACTCGAAATTTCGCCTAATGAATAGTTATAGAAAGTTTCATTTTTCTTATTTTTTATACATACACACACATGTATATATATATATCTGTGTGTGTGTGTGTGTGTGTGTGTATAGTAAGTTCAAAATGTGTGCGATATTATAAGTACGTACGAACATAAGAAAAATATCAAATTAAATTTATCCTATGGACGTACGATCGTTTCATCGACTTTCTCTCTTAAAATTTAAATCTCTTTGATTTCTGGAATGTGCGTGCTCGAACACGTTGCTGTACAAAAGCACTAACTTTGAGCGTAACATCGATCACATATTATGCAAAGCAATAGAACCGTAAGCTATCTAACGATAAACAAGTGTTAAATACCGATTTTTGATCGTATAAGAATAGGCACGAGACAGGCACTTTCAATATCTTCGTAATAATCGAAATCCGCCGAGTACAAAGGTTCTTCTTCGGAATTTTGTCGGAAACTTCTTGTACAAGCGACCAGTTTGCGAAACGTTTTAAAACAAGAAGAATAGAATCGAAACTGTTTTCTCGGTATTTACATTAACAACTACTTAATTTACAAATTAAAAGTTAAATCATTAACTCTATTTTTTATACGTTTTCTTCTTTACATATGAGGCAGCTATGATTTACGTCGTAACATTTACTAAACGTAAATATACAAAATTGTTGTATCATTATGCTTTAAATCGATGACAACGACGCGATAATTATTGTCAACTTTGATACGTAAAATTTGAAGTGAGAGGTATACCGGTACACGTAGCAAATCCACTGGTTAAATACAGCGGTAATAACTTTCGATGTTTGCACTTACGTATGTAATCTTTGGATCTTTAAGTAATATTTATTAGAAAGCAATCGACTTCCTTCATACCAATCGCTAAAAATACAGCACATGAACTCTCGTTTGCTTCAGCGAAATTGGGAATATGTTTACGATATACACAAAATCGCAATAGCAATTCAAGCGCAGCAACTTTGTTCATTTTATATATATATATGTAAACATGATCATTTAGAATAGCTTTCCCGTTTTATGATGGGAATGTTTCCATTACCCCTACATACTTTCACAGATTAGGGCCAATTATTATGATCAAACTCGCAGATCGTTTATCACCAAATATTTCCCTCTATTCCTTCAATCTCATTCTAATAAAAAATCCCTATATACACTAATATCTTAATTGAATTTTGAACATGCGAATCAACCTTGCTAGTCGTAAAAGTGGATCCAAAATTCATGTACTTTCTCCGATCATACGACTGATAGTCTCTCTATTTAAACGTTGTAAAAATCTTTTGTGCAATTATGTCTTTTTAAGTTCTCCTCGAATATCCTGCGCAATTAAAGTTAGACTTCGAAGTAAAGCCATAAATAGTTCCGCTAAAGACGATCAGTTTCGATCGTTTTACTATCATCTGCCTGCGTCATAGACAAACGCGAAGTATTCGCCATGTCTGATAACAGAAGATGTTCATTGTCTATGGAACTTTTCGAATTTCCACTGATTAAGTTATTGCGGCCACTGGTGCTCCTAGCCAATCTTCGTTCTACCTTATCACGCCTTTGCTTTTCTCTTTCTGTCTTCAATTTTGTAAATTCGTCGTCGGAGTTAACGCTAGCGGATGAACTATCGCTGCTTATAAGATCATCCACAACGCTGTCCATGTAGCTGGCCGCTGGTTCGTAAGCAATGCTCGATCGTGCTGACTGCGAAGTACGTTGCGCTCTAAAATCCGAATAATTTCATCGTTTCGATTTCATTTTGCAATATGAAAAAAAAAAAAAAAATAGAAAAAGGTTCGTTTAGAAAGAAAATTATCAACCTTGAATCAGACCCGTATCTCCTGTCGTTGACGATCTCACCGTTACTTCCCCTTAACACGCCGCCGGTTACAGGAGCGCTACACGAAAATATCTCTCCATTTCGTGAGTATTCCATACCAGGAACAGCGACGGGAGCACTCGGAGGTGGTGGTCCCGGCGAAAATATACTCTGCACGTGAGGTCTCTTCTCCGACTTCATCGACGTTAACGTCATCTGTTCGTCCGCTTCTTCCTTGATTACTCCGATCCTCATCGAGCCTCCTCCTGCTATTTAAAATTTTCAGTACATGTCAAACATAGTTTAGCCGGAGAAACGCGCATATACGTATATGCTCGAATTTTTATGAAAATTTGAAACCTGAACTTACCAACGGCTCTATTTTGTAACGAAGCGGCCGAACTAGAAGATGCAAGCCTTCCAGGTGTTTTAGTCCCGCTTGATGTACCGCCGTCTGGTCTATCGTCTTTACTGAATAATCGTTTCAGCACGCTGGTGACGCTGTTGACTCTTGGTAGAGATTCTCCGATGATGCTTGGAGTGGAGCCTCCGCTCATGGTACGGTCCCGATTGCTTACTCTGCTAGCGCTTCTACAAGTAAACATATACTTCCGGTTCCATAACCCAATAACCTTCGCATATTTTCAGCACTCGATATCGTAACTTATACAGTAGATAGACGTTAAACAAATAATATTACCTCGCTATTTTACCACTCTCGGTTGCGCTCCTGGTTAAGCGTTAGGCATATCAGCGTTTACAAAAAAAACCGCATCGCGCGGAGTAAAACATTCACAAAATAGCATCGTTCCAAGACCAACCTTGACATTTTCCCAGTCGCTATGAAGTGTATACCAGACGCGGCGTCGTCGGCCATGTCAGGGCGGAACTTCTGTTGATAGTCCCCTGCCATTTCGTCGATCCTGACCGAAGATGGTTGAAGTTCTTGCTGCGCCGCGGATAACTGAATTCTAGCCGTGGATGGCTCCGGATGCTCCTCGCGGAAGGGCTGCGCTGCCGCCGTGTACGGAAGTTCCGCGGGGAAGATCTCGTCCCAATATTGATCGCGGATTAATTCTGGATGCTCGTGGTGCATCTCATCGACGATAAGGTAGCTCACCTTTTACGATACATATGGAATTAGAATATGGAAAAGGATACATTAACATTTATAAAGCTAACAGTAGCGCGATACATACTATACATTTTAAAACGTCTGTTACAACGTATACTATTATATGTATAATTGGGTTCATCGTTGAAAGAAAAAAATCCATCTCGGAAAGATTGAACACGTGGTCTTTTTCATTAGACATTATACCTGCAAATTTCTGTCGATTATCCAATTGACTTCAAAATCATCGTCGTCCTCGCCGAACGGATTAATCAAAGTCTCGGCTACTTTCAACCAACCCATATAAAAAAAGAATTGCAGCGTTGTGAATACTGGAAAATACATATCGATGTTCGGCGATGCATCGGTCACCGACTGCCGACCCATCACGCTTGTTAAAAAGTACGTATACACAGCTAACGTAACTACCTACAGAATACGCGAACAGAAAAGGAAATTAAAATTCTTGGTACGATGGATGCACGAATGTTAAATGTACATGGTTCTGGTGCGTGTTGGACGCGCTCACCTGAGTGTAAACCAAAGGAACGCTAATAGTATCATAGTGCATGAGGCTACCGCAGAGGCCGCGAAACTTATTTAACTCGTCTATCAATGTTTTCACGGCGAAGTCGTCACGAATCCGGCCCTCCTTCCTCGCTCTTGTCACGATACTCGACGCCCATACTATCGGTAACCAATGCTTGCTGGGCTTAGGAAACTTTGTGTTCAGACTCTCGAATATGACTAGCTCGTTCTCCAGCAACAAACCCGCTTCCACGAAGTGCTCTAACGTGGGGAATCGTTTCTTTACACGGGGCGAAACCATCGCCAGTACTAGCGTCAAGCAAACGCACACGTACCTGAAATTAAAGAAAAGCAGTTGTTATATATATACATATATATATATATATATGTATCAAGGAAAATTAGATACTTTTTATACCGGTACGACAGTTCAACTGGATTACTTCTCTCCTTGACTTTAATCGAATCGATTCTTACCGTTCTGTCGTGCCACGGTAACGAGCAGCGTGCACGGTACTGTGCAAAGTTATTACCTCACTTACCAAATGAAAATTTTTCGTTTCTTTATGGATGTATATAAAAATCGATGTCATCTTGAGGTAGTATTTTATGTGAACGTCTTTCGCTCTTTCGACAGTACGATTTTTAAATAAACTAAATTACAATATTCGACATTTTGTTTTCAATATTCCATACAAGTTATTTCTATTTTCGACTTTCTCTCTTCTTATGACAGATTTTTAATCGTTTCGTGTCTCTTCCATATCGTATTGGCTAAAGACTGTTGCACAGTATTTTATGTACCTGACGATAGTTCGGCGCATTAGTCGACCTCTCTCGTCGTTGCCGTGAATAGTGGCTGACACGAAAACCGCGATCGAGTCTGGCCACGGTATCACCATGTATTGATTCCACCACCTGGTCATAACAATACTGACGTAGAAGCCCAGGACGAAAGACAGCGGAATTAGATCGCTGTACGCGTTGCAGTACGCTACTATGGCCGCGAATATCTTCTTTTGTTCTTCGTCCAATATCAGCCGGTAAATACTCGACAGCGAATAATATATGAAGAGGAAAAGAGCTAGGTCCAACCAGACGAGCTTGTATACGCTTGCTCGCCATCTAGAAAACAAACCATACGTAACGCAAGAAGTTTTAATAGCCGCAGATTAATTAGAAAAAATAAAACACACTTCTCGAAAGCACTTTCAATTTCTGTGAAAGTACAATCGATATCTGTGATTTTAGGTCATAGAATCTGTTCAAGATTGTTAGTGTAGTTAGTTCCGAGAAACCATCGCGATAATTCAGTGGATTGTCCAACGATCATTATCCTGCAGGTCTCTGTTTAAACGCGGAATACATCGTGTACGTTCCAACGATGAATTACGAGATCTGTTTTTCTTATATCGAGGAATCTTGACTGTACCGCGCGTTGAGATCCAAGGAATTTCGCGATCCACCCATCCTCGAGATTGAGAATTGATACCTAGACGATAAAGTCTCGCACAATTTTCCATTGTTCGCGCCTTAGTGGTGAGTAAAGCGTTTACACGCGAACACGCGATCGTATTATGTTCGAAATACAGTTGCTCGCCAAAGTATTTGTACACTTACCATAAACAACTTGCACGTACGCATATACGGATACGTTGTACGAAACACTCTGAAAATTAGCACGGTAATGAAACACGTCCGTGATGATTATATCGATAAAATTTGGAATTGATGCGAAAATATATTTTTAGTAAAGAAATTAGCACGACATGGATAGTTATCTCGAATATATGTAAATGTTAATTATAGGTATATATAATTCCAGGGAATATCGAGTATTATTAACAGAACGAATAATTGACTGTCTAGATACGTTCGTGATCTATAAATATACGCTTACCTGCGCTAAATATCGTAAAAATGTAATTTCTATGTATCGATTCGATTCTCGCATTGTGTGCCACGATTTTCAGATCTTCTCTCGAAAATTCATCGATATAATCACGACAGTTCGGTCTCGTCGTATTATCAATGAACTTTCAAGATGTTTCGTGTAACGTGCAATCGTATCTGTACGAGCGTTTGAGCAGTTTCGCAAGCAATTGTACATAACGTGACCCGATAACGACTAAACTGGAGGAAATAAACGCGGATCGATTCGTAGAATTTCTCTGACGAACTATGGTCTTATTACAGACTTCAAAGACATATAGTTTACAGTCTACGCAATTGTACCTTATTTTCGACGATGATGCATAATCGGAAATATTCTTGAGCGTGAAACATTTCGTTAAATACGTCTATACAGGTCGTCGGATCGTCGTAAGAGATCTGTTATCGCGATAAACGTTCCGCTAATGAATAAGGTAGGACGACGCTCTATGAATACCAAAAGGCGACTAAACCGAGACTACTCGAGTATTTTTTTCGCGTTGATTTTCCCATAGCACGATCGACGTTCTAACGTATCTTTCAAGGGGAAGAAAATTGGAAGATACAGTGGAAATCTGTTTATCTCGTGTCGTCAGGAAACAAAGAACTCGTACAACCGGAGTTCAATAACATCAGAACGTCTACAAGTAACGTCGTGTTTATATACATATATATACACATAATATTGGTAGCTTTAAAACGAGAATTCAAATTTGCTCGTGCTTTAAACGTAAAGAATAGCCCGTAGTAAACGTAGAGAATAAAATTAGTTACGCGTAATAATCTTTATCGGTTGTACTTTGCGTTGTATTTAACGTTATTTTCACCGTTGTTGAAAGAGACACCGACGACAAAGCATCCGCTAAGGACACTATTTATGCGATGACGCGATAATTAATTCGTTTCTTACTCAATTGCGAAATAAAGGCTCACGTTCGTAAGTAGCGAGAGTTCGATTAGTAGGACGTTAAGTTCAATCTCGCGTCACGACAAATACGATTCGGACAAATAGTATCGTCGGACGGACAATGGAGTAACTGTAAATATAATATATTACATTCTTCGAAGAGCAAACGAGTAACGCGCGTAATTTAAAGCATGGCTTGCACGTGACGAGCTTCGAACGGTTGAAACGCCGCATCCGAGTACGGATATAGCGTAATTGAAATAATAATAGAAAGGTCAACGACCACGGGTCAAGTGAAAAATGGAATAAATCTTCCTCGATATTCTATATACAAGGTGTCTTAGAATCAACGAAACAAACGGTTCTCATTGAACAAGAATGATAATCCATTAGGCACTGGGAAATAATCGATGGCGTACGAACTGTGTAACGTAAGTAGCGAAAAATGAAAGATACGATCTTCCTGCGGGTCTCGTCGATATATGTACGTAAGTAGAATTGTCGAGATGTGTACGACCTTGATTACGCTTCTCCTTGATATCCTTCACGTACGAACACGTGACGCGTTTTTTCGCGGAAAGCTATGACGGAAGAATTGAAAATATTATTCAAACACGATAGCCGATAAATAATCGCGTGCAAAATCAAAAAGAATCGTCGGGAAAGATTACGATCCGTTAACAAGCTACACCTTTGTATCTGAAAATCTTACGTTTATCTATCAAGTACCGATAGTATACTATTTATCGAGCGTCGAATGGACAGGAGTCATTTTCAGCCAGAGAAAATATCACGGTAACGTATGAAAGTTAAATAGAAGGAACGTCGCTGTCAAAATTGACAACGTAAACAGGACAAAGTAAAAATAAACTACAACCGATATAACTTGTCAACGGTCTTCTTAACTGCATGCAATAGCGTCGACCGAACGGACGAGCTAAACCTAAATCGCTTACCTTAGGAGTAATTTTAGGAAGCAACCGAGACCTCTGCAGGTAGCGACTTCGGCGGTATAAGTGACTGTCATCTCTCACGATACACCTGCTGTGCTGAGAAACACGGCATAACCAACTGCAGTTCCTTTAGAAAAAGATCTCACCGATATTCTCGCTAGAACGTTGTCTCGCTAAAATCATCTCTCCTGGCACGCGTATCGCATCCTTTTCTTTCACCTTTTTTCCGTCTGACGATTACGGCAAGCTATTAATTAAATCGCGTACCACTTTATCTCCGAGTTCTTCTCCCTCGACGATAGACAGACAAACGAGACGGCTGCGAAGGTCATTCTCGATGTGTTTTACGCGTGTCTTGCTGTCTCTTTCTCTCTTCGTCAATCGATTATGTAATTCGTTGCAATCGCACGACACCGAAAACGACGTTGCTCGATGAAATTGCTCTTCGTTTGAAATCTTCGACGCGTCAACGTCTTCGCGGTACGCTCTACTAGAAAGAGATGACGGTAATCGCGATATCAGTTAACGAGCTACAAAATATTTTTACGATTAACACGATAGTTCGTAAGTTACGCGACACACTTTCAATTTACCGCGCTTTCGTTCGTTTTCTTTTCGATTCACTTCTCACATGCTACTCTTGCTCTACCGGTGCGCTCTGTTAGGAAGAAACGGCAAATACCACGAAACCCGGCGTTTGAAGGAAAAGAAAAATGGTCGATGCAATCCTACGAATTATGTTGACACTGTATCGAGTCGCCGCGCTTTCGTTCCCCTTCTTTCTTCCGTAAAAATGATTATTTTCGTTGTACAAGTAAAATGATTTCGTATAGTAGCCTACTGTAACGCGTTATCGTTGATACACGACTATTAAATACCTCGTTGTTACACCTCTAGTCGTTTAAAGCTACTATTATCCTTAAGCTATTAACACAATGGTGCTTGTCGTCGTATGTATTATCGATAATTCACTGGCACTTCACTGGCTCCTTTCATCGAGTCGTTGACAATTCGAACGTCGTTTCCGGTATACGTTCGCGCTCAACAACACCGACAATACGTTTGAAAAGCCGCCCGATTGGAGGGTAATACCGAAACGCTACGGTTTGTCTTCGTCTTAGCGAGTTCCACAGGTGAACATAGAATGCCGGATATATCGATGAAAGTGGTAATCCACGCTTGTTATCGATAACCTATTGGTATTAAAAAACGAACACATTTTATAACACCAGTCTTTGATAACAGTCTTATCTCTTTCTCTATATAGAAATCACTTGGTAAAAATTCAATAGTACACAAAGAACGAACCGCGCGCTATGTGGTATGTTTGATCATCGCATCACTCATTTTCCAAGTAAAAAGTCACGCGGAACTCGTACACGATAGACGAGTTTAACCGTTCATTTCGATCTTTCTCAAACACCCGAGGCACACCTCCTATCCAATTGCATTCGTTCGATCACCATATTATTTTCTAAATCTGATCCCCACTAACGATCTATGCCAAATGACCAAGCCTTTGTTCACTTCCGTTCTCGGTGCAATGACTCATTCGCGTTCTATATTTCACAAGCTTTACGCAAGATGCGTTTTCTATCCGTCCCTTGTTAACAGCACGTTGCAGTAATCGCGATGGTAAGCTTGACTCGTAACCTTGTACACGGATCGTTATCGCGTTATAGGTAAGTAGTCTGTTATCGTGCCGCCGACCTGCTTTACATTCTTCGTATACAATTTCTTCGAATAGAAGCATAAAATGTTACTTCCCTTATTTTTAGTATGTCCACTGCTTTCTCAATGTTACGATAAGTTTTATCTCTAAAATTAATTGTATTCGTATTCGACATTAGGGTTTCGTCTAAAGTGCTTTCGATATCGCTCGCACAGAATCACATAGGGACTTTATTCTGTCTGCACTCGACACCGTGATAAGGTTATAGTAGGTCCCTCTACAAGCACCCCTTTATTAGATTAATGGTAACAGACTGATAAATGTTATCTTTTCAATATTGCGTATGAATTTGTTATACCGTATTGACGGCCATCGTTTCGCCTGTATTTCGTGGTTTTTACAATTTTGTTTTACAAAGTTTGCACTAGAATTTTTCGAAACTCGGCTGTTCGATAGAAAAATTGTTACGACTAGAGCATAAAAGGTCAATTGGTACATGCGATCGATATATTTAGAAAGTGTCGGGTCGTTTGTACATCCGTGAAAAGCGTGACGTTGATCACCACTTTTGACGCTACCTTCGAAAGGTTCTAATTTTGTCCTTGTAAACGCAACGAGCACGTGTATGCATAGTCATTCTGGAGAAACCAGAATGACGCAGAAGGGAAAGCATGGAACATACATGTGCAACGAATTAATGTTTCTGACGTAGCTCGTTTATTGTATCTACACGCAATGCATTGTCAAGCGGGTAACACGGAACAGGATCAGGATTATCACCAGTGTCAGCACCACACACGGATGGAAATAAATATTTTTGCTCCGAAATGTAAAAAAAATTATTCGATAACGATACAAATAATCTCTTTAATTCGATCACAATTTAAAGATTCGTAATTCACTGTATCTTCATGAAATTCGCATGTTCTTTGTTGATGTAAAGTGATCCTTCTCCTTATCACGTGAGTTGAAAATCGCTCTGTCGACTACTCTAAAAACATGAGATCTTTGTAACACTGAAACGAAACATTTCATCGCTTTGCTGAAACTGAACTAACGCAGAAGAGATTCGGTAGCAGACCTGCTTAGGTCAAAAATTTCGGGTACCGTATCTTGGAGCGTTAAGCCGTAATTTCATGACAAAGGAACAGAGCGAGGCTCGAAAGATCCTTGAGCTCGTCCTACGCCCCACTTTGCCCTTCTACTCTGCGCACGCTTCGTACAACGAAATTCATTTTACGGAATTCCAAGCACAGCTGGTCGTGAGTTTCCCGAGCACTAGGCACAATCGCGACCAATCAAGCTCCAAGAGTATCGTACACGCAAACTCTACCTGTCTTTTATAGAAAGAATACTGAATATGTGGCTGAGACTAGTCGTTGCCGCAGCACGCCAGAAAATCCCCCGGTGCCGCACCACCCGCCTTTCGTTTCTATCCCCATCATACCTCGTGTTTCCGCATCGACCAGTGGTGCTCATCAACCGTTGAAAAATCATTCTACTGAAATTACGTTTAACCCGCTAAAAATTAAATAACGTAAAGACGAAGCAAAGGAACAATATGACTATTCTGGAAATAAGACCGGTAATTAATGAAAATATTCGTATTTCGCGAAAATACATAACTCTGGTGAGTTTATTCGATGTTCCAAATGATAGTCACGTTTGAAAGTGCTACAGAAGCAATCGGAGTTGACTAAATATTTAAAACACGTCATCAACAAAATTATGAAAGAACTATGAATTGGAAACTAAAAACGAAGGTGACAATATTCTCGTGTTTCGCGTTAAAAAAATTTTTAGGAAACACGAAAGATCTGATATTAATGAAACGACAAGGTTTATAGAACACGCAGTTTTATTGGTTATGGCTATGTACACGTAGATTTTTCTTAATCATTTATCAAAATACTATGTTAAGAACGGTAAGGTGTTGTCATGACATCCATTATACACGTTTAATAGAACCTCTATGCTGGCGAATCGTACATACACTTCTAAAATTACAGTACTAGAATCACGAGTGTAAAATTCACATGCATCACACTCGTATGATCGACGCGAGTTTGTAACTTATATAATATGAACTTCATTGAAGATAATATACATTTAAATTGTTGTTTACATTCTTATAATATAGACTCTTTTATATTCGTTTCTAAGAGAACAGTTGCAACCTGAATAAATTATTAATTGATACCATGTACAACTCGGACACGCGCGTATAAATGAGTCCGAATGAACCTTTCGATCAATTGACATTGATATTACTACTGGATTAAAAGTTTTGGTCCCTAAAAGTCACAGCCATAAAATGCAATAAACAGTAGCAGTCTGGATTTAAGGCCACTCGATGAATAACGAAAACGATCGTGAACGATGATTTCGATGACTAATATAGTTTCGATAAAGTACAGCATGTTTCTGATAGAAAAATGCATATTAAAATTAATAATACATTCCTTGACAATGTTTTTACAATCCTTAGGAACAGTACAGCTTGAAATGCGACAAAGGACGTTGATTTTGTCCTAATAATTTTGACGAAACAGCACTGTTAATAGCCTTAATTATTCTTTTACAATGTGCCGACAGTCTTCTTTGAATTTTCAAGATATGTCATGCAACGATAGTTGTCAACGTATCGTCTTTAGTCCCAGTTCTGAAACATAAAAAATCGAAGAAATCTGTATAATTTAAATAATCCATAATTCATGTCTTAAATCTAAAAAGCACGATGTACCTTATAGTAGCATGTTGTGTTGATCGTGACCAACCAGCAATGAAACTATTTTCGCTTCTCTCGGCGATTCGTTGTCTATGGCTACCACTTTTTGATGGTGCATTCAACGTGGCACTTTGCATAAAATCGGGAGCTATCGTCGATTTTATGGTTCTACAAAGTAACCTAAATACACAATAATAATAAAAGTTATGTATAATTCAATTTTTAGAATATTTATTGACCGTTAATACGTAAGATACAAAGACATACTTAGGCATCAATGCTAGAACACAGGTAAGTAATACTGTAAGCCAGTATGTATATCTCATGATAGCCATTTCCATTACCCAATAAGAACATAGGAGACCCATACAATTAACGCAAACCACGTTATAAATTAAACAGAAACCGAAAAATACTCCTAGTGATCCCATTACGGCGAAAAGATGAATGATCGTCTGCAAAAGAAATCACATCGTATAGCATGTACTATCCAGTGTAATATACGTTTATAATGTATATCATATAATACATTATATAATATTTAAATCTATACTTATATATTTATATCTTATATAATATATATAATAAAACTTTTATTTACCCAAGATCTAATTTCTATGGCAATATTGGTCAACATAATAACAACGGAACAAGTCATTACGGTTGTTCCAAACTCCCAAATGTCGACGGTTGAATCATAGTATACCTAAACGAAATAATTTCCTTTTAATCGTGTCGGTGTATTAACTTATACTATATTACATTTTTTTTTAGACTACTATACTAACACCCTCGTTAACAAAAAAAATAACGATACTTTGATACAAAGCATCAGCAATGGTTATCCAAAATGTATATGTCTGGTATACGAGTCCAAGGCGTCCTCTTTTGTACAGATGAGGGTTAGACAACAAAACACCGGGTGAAGCCACTCGATCGTATATGCCTAATACAAGCGGTGGCATAGACGTAAATATTAAATTGTAGAGCATTAGATAAATTTGGTCCATCATGACTGCTCCAGTAAATCCGCAGTATAGCTACAAAAAATGGTAAGACATTTTTATACGGGTATTAAAGCTAGAATATTAAAAATGAAGTAGAATGTGTAGAAGTAGAAACTATACCTGATACCAAAACAGGACGAAAACGATAGTAGCGTTCTCGTAAAAGAAATATAAGATCATTCTAGACAAGCGGTCGTAACACCAATGACCATGCAGCAAAAGAAGTCTGCTGAGCATTGAGAATCGTGAAATGGCAAAGTCTGCAGCCATGACAGCTTGTGTACCTTCTTGTCCGGAGATACCAACTCCTACGTCTGCGGTTTGAATCATGCTAACGTCATTGGCACCATCACCGATTGCCAAAGTCCTCATTCCTAACTGTTCCTTCACTATGCGTACGATATATGCCTGCAACCGTATCGTGAAAGTCCATCAAACAATAAATTATAAAGTCGAGAATGAAGACAAAAATTAGATTTCTTGTACCTTCTGAAGAGGCGTGGCTCTACAGGCCAATACGCTGGA
The DNA here is from genome assembly GCF_041682495.2 of Bombus fervidus. Lineage (NCBI taxonomy): Eukaryota > Metazoa > Arthropoda > Insecta > Hymenoptera > Apidae > Bombus > Bombus fervidus. The sequence goes on from NC_091523.1 coordinate 15,549,765, forward strand.
ACACGTTTTCGTTAACTCGAGAAACAATCGAGTTAATCCTGACCGTGGATCAAGAATAACGGTTAAAGTTTTGCCGTCAACAATGAGCGCACGTTGCTTCGGCCATGGACTGTCTATCCTATGCGCATCATTTTCTGCCGCATCACGATTAAACATTTCCCTAATGTTATTCATTCCCTGAACTGTACTTTCTTTGCGTGCAGATTCTAAATATCCACGAATTAAGGTTTCAGCAACAGACTTGGATCTTGCTTGCAACCACAGTAATTGCATCGCAGGAGAAAATAGGCGTGCTGAGTACGCGACATTAACTGCGGTTTCTGTTTTGTCTCCTTTCGATATAATATATTCATTAACGATACATTCTAAATCGAGAACTGTCATTTTATTTGCTTGAAATTCAGTAAAGAATACCTGTTAAAACCCAAACTACGATGCCTGCTGCCATAAGAGTACCCATAGTTTCAGGTACTCCAGCTTGAAGTTTATCTTCAATTCCTGTAGCACCTAGTAAAGTCAAATGGCATTCTAGATTCGCGTATGAATCTTTAATGCGCATTTCGCGATTTTCCATCGCGAGTTCTGCCTCGGAATGCATTTGGCGCCAGTTATCGTATTCTTGCGTTGTCAGTGATTTTTTAGCCACTACCAAAGTTCGAAGACCTTGCCGCGCGTATGATTGAAGATACTGCCGATTTTTTATCGTTGTTATAGAATTTTCATCTTGTGGAGTCAGAGCCGATAGAATCGCTGTATCAGCACCCTTGCTGTACAGCACTAGCTCTTTGGTGATTGGGTGCCGTACCAAAATAGACATACACTTTCTGTTGGAGTCAAACGGCAAAACCTGCAATTCCGAGTACCATAGATGTATCATAGACAAATTACTTTTAGATCTGTTTCGATTTGTTTCGATCGATAGAAGAATAGAAAAAAGAATTTATTCGTAAAGAACTCACATGAAGAATTTCAAAAGTAAGAATGGACTTATCCGGCAAAGAAACAATTGCGCTACGTGCCGTTCGTTTAAGAAGTTTCACGTTATAAGCACGCGCAGCATTCACCAAAGCGAGCTCGTCCGGACTTTCCGCTTCGTAAATTGCAGCCGCGGGTAACAATTCGTCTCTACTCTTGCCGCTCTCATCGATAACGGGACTCAGCGGACTGCGTCTCTTGTGTTGCCCGTTTGGAGACAATTTTCTGCCTAACAATCCCATTCCTAAACTTGGTATTGACGTCACATTGAGGAATTTTGGCCTGCAAATACTTATAAGTTAACATACGCGAATACAATAAAACGATACCGTTAGAAGATAGGTAAAAAGTAAATAGTGACCTTGATAATTTGTTCGATAGTTTGGTAGAATTATGAAGCGCAGATTCTATTTCAACTATCGAAGAGATCGATGACACATTTTCATCGAGACTATTGGTCGGATGAGACAACGCGGATAGAGGAATAATTGGCGAAGGAGTTAAACTTCTGTCTATCATTCTTGTATATCTGCAATGGTAAACGGTAAATAATTTGTAACAAGGTAATTAACCTAGATATGCCTCAGTTCTTTCAGCAATATTTTCCACGCTAGTGTCCAGTCATCCTTCCGGATGATAGACATGTCTGAGTTAACAGAAAGAAAAATATATACAAACCTTCCACGTTTTTCGCCATTCTTCTGCGGTTCTTCGATCACTCCGCTGGAGTTCATGGTGTCATAATGTGGTTGAGAATTGACCACAACGGTATTACATATCGCTAATACGATTAGGAATTCTTGTAGATGATGCCTAAATGTACCTATAAGAAGATCTTCCTTCAGTCGCGACGAAGGTATCAAATTCTCACCGTCTCCGCCGTGCGAATAATCCTGTCCTCCCACCACGCACCGCCTAAATAGCATTTTATTTTCCGTGAGCGTGCCAGTTTTATCAGAGAATATGTACTGCACCTGTTGAAAAGAAAAAAAAAAAAAAGAAAAAAGAACAAATAGCTGTTTCCTTATCGAGACCACGCACAAGCTCGATCAGTTTGCTTACCTGACCTAATTCCTCCGTGATATTGAGCGCGCGACATTCAGCCGAGCGTCCCGTCTCCGCGTCATAAAGGGCAATATCGTGTCCGATGTGATAAACCTGGCCCACTTTCGCCATTTCGATAGTGACGTAAAGGCTCAGTGGTATCATTACTTGCAGAATGATAACAAACGTCCAGAATGTTAGCATACTCTCGTAATTTGGATCTTGAACGATCGGAATGAATGGGACGAGCGTTTGATCGGAAAAATCGGAAAGCCAAACTCGGCAACCGATGGCGCCTATCACGCATAATACCACTAGAATCACCACGCACCATATAACGTCGCTGTTCATCCGTTTCTCCAATCGTGAACGCTGAAAAAAGAATGCCCTCTCTCCATTTACATACTTTCACAAACTTCGTTACGTTTTGTTACGTGACCATGGTCAACGAATCCGATAGAATCTTTTAACGATCTAGAATTAGATATTTAGATAGATCACAAAGATCGACGGATCCTTACCTTATATCTAGGACCGCCGTTGTTCAGCATCGCTTTCGTCTCGTGACCAGCGTATATCACTATGCCTTCGACGAAGTCGGTATTTTTCAATAAACATTGCCTGAGTAAAAGATTTTCCGTAGAAACAGGTACTCTACCACCGTTCGGGTGAACCACCGCACCGTGAAACCTGTAATTTTCACGTTGAACTTTTGCCAATCTCAAACTACAATGTCCTTTGTTAACTTGCCCACGAAACGAGCGTCGAGAGATAGCTCACCGATATATCCTAGTGCTCGGTTGATCGACCTCGATCACGGATCGAAACTTGGCCGGTTGAAAGGTGTCCTGCAGATCCACGAATCCTCTGACGACCTGTCGTTCCTTCAGATTAGTCTCACCGTCCAGATTGCACGTATCGAGGTACGCTACGCCCTGAGGATCGCTGCTTCGCAGGAGTAGAACATCGGCCGGTACGAGTTCGTTATTCGAGAGGTGAACCAGGTCACCGACCTTCACGTCTTTCCACGCCACCTTTGCATACCTGTCGTCTTCGCTGCAATCGTGAAACGTGTTCTCCAGAAACGATTCTCTGACGAATCAACGAGGGGAGTGACATTTATGAAAGAGAATTTCAGCTACATAATTCTCGCTTTACGGATTTTATAGACCGGAAATTTTATCTTAAATTGCGCGTGACCAAGCAGACTAGGGGTCTTTTCTTGAAAAACACGATGTTTCCTGATATATGTAAAATATTATCTCCTATTACCTCGACGCGGCTACCGACGATCCACCGGGTGACGAAGAAAGAAGATAACTTTGCTTTCTTTCTTCAAAGAATCTTCTCCGATTCTAAATTTTTCTAATTTTTAAACACGCAAATCTCTATTTATTATCTGTATATATTCATTTTACGCGTTATACGTATATTCTTTCTTATAGAACTCTCGCTCATAACGTTATTTCTAAGGCAGACTCTCGTCTTACATCGCCAGGAATCAGTTACGCACTTCGTAAAGGCGGTAATTACCTATAGAAGATACGTATCGGCTGTTTTATATTCACGCGCAAGATCCTGTTTCTTTCGTAGCGTAATTACGCTACTCAATAAACAGATGAACATAACGATCTTCGCGATCGACGATGATTGCTGCTATCTATCTAACATTAACCGGATTGTCAACGGCCAGACATCGATTATTCTTAATTAATTGTCGTCACCGTTCAACGCTTCCAGTCACAAGATGTTCGCTCATTGATAGCGCAAACGGTCCAAGGGAAGAGCTCAAGGAGAAACACAAATCAGAGAAAGGTCGAACTTCGTTTTAGTCGCTCGAGTTAGCAATCGCTGATTGAATAGAAGGATCTTTCGATCTTCTCTTCGATCTAGCTAATTTAAGGTAAATTGCACGTATAATACGAAACCGATGTTGTTCGAACGTTCTCAACTTACACGATACACCTTCTATACTTTTCATGAAACGTGGGGAGAACCATCGTGTTTTTTCATTCATATAGCAACCGTTTAGGCTGATTACGTGACAAGGCCAATCGTTTCTGCAAACTAATACCGTCTAACACGACTAATAATAAAATAAAAACCATCGAATTATAATGGTTTGGATATTGAATTTCTCGTATCGGAAATTATTCATAGAGCGGCGCGAGATTTCTATCGGAAGGGAATTAGTACGTACTTCGTCCGTGAAATAATTTGGAACAATTGTGGAATAATCTTGGAACGATCGTTGAATAATCGTGGAATAATTTGGAACGTGGGTAGAAGCACAGAAAAGCCACTTCAAGGTTGTTTCCAACTTTTCAAACGGGATATTATATTTTTTCGTTGCCAACGCCATACACGACGAACTATCAAATTTGACCTAGACTCCACTTAAGGGGTCGCCGTTACACGATTTTTGTCTCGTCGTATAAGAATCGTTGATCCGTGTAACCTTTCGTAACTTAATTGGGACTATTTATTGTATACCTACTTCGAGACGTTTTAACCAACCAAGCGACTGTCCAATAAATACATACATCACTTTATTAAAAGTAACGAGAGCGACTAGAATTCAAGCGTTTTCTCGCTCGAATGCGAAATCTGATAGGAACGCTTCCAACGTTAACACCAGCGATGATGTTTAAATAGCGAATGTATATAGCCAATGTATATATATATATAGATAATGAAGTATATTAGTATCTATTATGTTTTGTAGCGGGTAATTTAAATTTTAAAATCCGCTTATTTCATAAAGAGATAACAAATACAAGATATAATTACTGCTAATTCGTTGTCAGGTCTTTGGCCAGAATTCAATTCTCTTACGAATATCTGTATAGTACTTGCGAGTAGCGTACATATTCGTTAAGAAGAAACTTGGCTCGCACCTGGGATACTAGACTCGTTTTGTAGCGCGTTTTCTAAAGATGGATAATTGGCGGCCACGTTATAAGCGACAAAGCACGAAGATTCTACTTTAAATATCAAAAGCGAGCGTTTTAAAAAAAAAAGAACTTCATCGCGAACCATGAAATGAACTCCTTGAACCTAAAATAATGACACTGATCGGTATATTACGTGGTCCGAAAAGTTTCTTTCGTTTTATAAGAAAATAATGGATGCACGATATTTTCCGTTTTATATTATTTCATCGAATTACGCGCGATCCACTTTGTTCTATCAAAATAAAGATCACAACGTTCGACGGATTTGGTTTCGCGTTTGTATAAAGATGCATCGTTGTAAAAGACGCGTCTGTAAAAGAAAGGCACCTTTCCAACAGTCTAATACTTGCGGAACTAGATAGGCGGATGTAACGTCCGCGAGGACGAGGAAAATGTAAATTCCATCCTTACGAGTTTCGATTACCATTGCGGAGAACGACACCGGTTTAACCGTTAAAAACTTGATTCGTCGCCAGATGAAAGCGAACTTTACGCACACGCTTCTTTTTCTTTTATTTCCTCTCTCCACGTGTCATACTTTTTTCAAAGGCACTTTTTACAAGAGCGTCTTCTTCCGGGACAAGAAGATTTGGCAGATTTAAAACAATTAAATAAATTATCCACGTCAACATCTTACGGATGCTTGAATTTCTGTAAATTTCATGAAATTACACCATCTCGATGAAAGAAGAAATGGTAACGAACATCATACTGAGCAGGCTAACGCGAATTCAACAGAGTTCCAGTTAATACGAGCCGATTGTGTAAAAGAAAATCACGAACGAAACGTTATTGCATTAACGCAATGTTCATTCTAAACGGGTTAATTCGTCCTGAAATTAAAGGATCCGAAGATGGAGAGTTTGTCGAGCAAAAAATCTCGCACGAGGTTTTAACAGTTGGACGACAGTTTTATTATCGCATACTGACATTTGAAAATCAATTTACTCGGATTACGATATATACTGGTATACGTATGACGATTGTAAAGAATAAAATCATTGCAGTTCGACTTGTCCAAAACAAAAATATCGTACTTATGTCATTGCCTGTGTATCTCTACCCATGACAAGAAGCCCGACCTATTTGAATTTTTTACGATAACGAAGTGTTGATAAATCGGTCGCGATGACGGCAGCAACCGAGTAGCCTTAGAAATTCTTTTATGCAACACGTCTTCATTATAGATAACGTGCGGTTAGATAATACAACAATTTTACTTTTCCTTTTCATAGTAATTGAGTTTGTAACAAGTACCAGTACGTTTGTAACGTGACTCTCTTCGTGAACAATTTAACATAATTTCCAACCTAACGCGCGAACAAACATTTCAATCTTCCGATAGAGATATTTCAAAGGATTCGTTTATTCCTACCGGTCGATCGCGTTATCTAACAGGGGTAAGAAGGTCAGCAAAACAGTTTCTTGTAATTAAATAGAAGGTTAGTTGCTTTTGCATTTTTTTTTTTTTTTTTTTGTTTTGTCACCTTATACATTATGCAAAGGTAAGAATCGTCGATAATAATTTCAAAGTCATCGATGGATATTTGCAAGCGCGTTCGAGTTTGCAAGTTTCGCTAAAAAATTTTCGACAAATTTGTCCCATTTATCAAGCGGTTCGTGAATTCTTTCAGCGGAAGAAGGAATCTCTCGTAACAGTTGCCTCGTGGTTCTGAATTAAGAAAAATATTTAGGCCACCGAAATTCTCTCGAAATTCTTCGTTCGATCGGTTAATTTCTTAGAGCTGTTGCGCGTAACGAAACACGAGCCTAGGTGGGTGCGTGACGCAGGCACGTAACTGTGATACGATACACGTAAGTATATTCCATGCATTAAATGACGCAATCAATGACATCAGTGACCGTTTGACGCCACGATACACCATGGAAAAAGAAAACCTAAATCGTCTTCGACATCTCGAATTCCCCGTCACCGCTCTTTCCGCGTTCTATCGCTTTCGTCCTTCGAACGATCGCAAGAAAATATTTTCTAGCTCCTACCTACGTTTCCAAGTTTGCTTCGCTAACGTTTCGCGTTTCGTTATGCGCAAGGTGATGGGGCTTCGTGAAAAGAGTGTCATTAGAGGGTAGAGCATCGTTAGAGCATCGAAAGAGAAACGTAAGGACACCGGTGGTCTCGCGAGGAAACCGCTGGAAGTTTGGAAAAAACTCAACATTTTCGTACACTTGTTCGAAAAGACTTCGACGATTCTAAAATATGTTGCTGTAAAGCTCAATATTTTTAGCAACTTTCTTTCTATACATATAACCAACGGTTGGCCTTAGTTTTCCAGTTGTACAGAAAAACATCCAGACGTAGCCTTGTTTTAGCTTTAGTTTTCGGGTTAGGTTGGAGTGATAGTAATATTAATGACGCGAGGCGGCCGGCCCTGCGAATCCCCTTATCGGCACACGTTGATATAAACAATGCTGGCCGGCCTCCGCGCGGCGGCAAAATTAACGTGTATTACTACTACCACCAAGCCGATCCAGCTTGAAAACGAAGGCCGAGCGGCGGGATATTTTGGCATATAACTCGAAAACTAAGGCCGTCGGTTGTACGTGTAAGAAAAAATTATCAAAGTCGAACTTTACAAGATATTTCAAAGCGATCGCAATCGGAGAGAATTCGCAGAGAAACAGAAGCTTTTCGACAAGTTCACCGGGATGGCGATATTTTCAAATTTCCAGTAGCGTCCGCGTAAAGTCACTCGACAACATCTTCAGATTTCTCTGTTGATGCTTTCTAACGATTGACATCCTTTTCGCGAGAATCCATCGGTTTGTATGCAACGAAACGTAGACGAAACTTCACCGATATAATCGCGTCGGTCTTACGACGATGCTAATGAAATTTGAAAATGTTTATCACGTTGTACGTTCGCATTCGTACAGACGATCCAACGCTATTTTAAATAAAAAAAGCTCTGTAGGTGTGCGAATACTTTCGCGAGCCACTGCGCGAAACAGTTCACGGAACGGAGCAGCAATGTGTGTTTTGTGTTACGCGTTCCGGCGGAAAAAGCTACAAACGCAGAACCGTCGATGAGTTTCATTGTCACGGAGAATGTCGCGTCCTCTCGTTGCTCGCATCCAGGAAAGGAACGAGGAAAATAGCTCGAGGCATATGGCAACCGGTTTTATTGCTACGCCTTCCATCGCCGTCTTATTCCACTTCTCGGCGTCTTCGACGGATACGAGCCGTATGAACGACATCCTTGTGTCTACCATCCTGTCGGATCGTTTCGCAGCTGCTGAGAATAAAAGCTGCCTCCCACTTACCGCTTTAGCGATATTCGATTATCCACGCATTGGCGTTGATACGTATCACTGGCGTGTAATACACAGCTTCACGAAGCTATTCGAATATATCCATTATGCGTGTTATACTTGTTTCGGTCGAATCAAGGCGTTTAATCGTAGGCGTTTTTCCTAACTAAATTTTGCAAATTACTAGAAAGTATCCGAGAAACAGCGTTCAGAAATAGCCGGAATAATATATTTGATCTAACGATGTGTTTTGTTTAACAATTAGAAATCCTATTCGCGATTGTAAAAATAAACACCATTAGAACTGTCGTATTTACAGCTTGATCTTGGATACATATGTTTTTATACGTTTTTCATTTAGAAAACATGGATTTTGCTTCACCCGACTCTCACAGACGCGGTACAATTACGTCAAGGGTGACACGATGTTCATACATCAGGGCAACAACTTGAAAATTGGAAAATCATTCTTTCGAACGCACGCGTTTTAAGGAACAGCGTTGCGCGCTGCGTTGCACGACAATGTGGCAAGCAGCGGATATCGATCTTGCGATTTCGTGCGTAACCGCCTGATGACGTCACGCTTTTAAAAAATTACCGAAACGAATCTGACATTTGTACAGTAAACTTTGCTAACTGTACTAGATTAAGTCGATTACGCCTGCACGATACACGTCCATTTCCCGCGTCACGTATACCTTGCGACAACCGTACCGATAAGACATACACGGTCGGTCATAGCTATTAGGATATCCGAGCCCTCCTTCGTAATAATTTATAAACCAGTAAGCGTATTAAATTGACCAGTCATAAGTTACACGTTATAGATGTCTCTTTTATAATTCTGCAATTTTACGTCCAGTTAAATAAACATCCTTGCGTCGCACTAACGACTTCGATAGAAAAGCGAAAGAATTTTACAACGTTAGTTGAAACGCGCAAAGCAGCTTCGCTAATACGAATTGACTGCTTCTCGCTGCTTTTATCATACGTGCGTGTACGCTTTGGAACGTAAAATACTGCGTAAAGTAAAACACGCGTTTCCCAATAGATGTAACGAATAGGTGTCCTAAATAGATGACCTGAAACGTACTCGAATGTACCATTTTCTGTTTCCAGGTATAACCACGACTTCGTTATATCTTGCATTATATACACGCTAGGTTCGAGTTCCGCAACTGTGTTACGAAGCTCCTTCGCCTCGTGCAATTATCGAAAGCGACTCGACACAGAAATCCGTAGGATAGTTCGAGCGGAACGCGGACTTGGAATCGCGTGACGTTATCTCACGGGAGAAGGCAGTAACGACGTTCGAGTGCTCGCGACCGACATAGCCTCGTACCAGTCAAAGCGTATTAATCGACAGCTGGAATTCGTGGCGAAGGTTCGTTCTTGACATTGCTGACTACCGCGTGGAGAGCTGGCTGGTTGGCTGGCTGGGCTGGTTGACTGTCGATCTCGTCAGCGAACGAAATTAAACGGGAGGCTAAAGAAGGTCAGCGAGCGCGTGCGTGTAACCGCTTATTAAGTAGGTAAAGGTCGTAAGAAACGCGTTGCTGCGGAAGAAACAGATTCTCGATCGACCCGCGTATTCTCGTGCGTTCGCATCCTGCGTAATTATTCTTTTTTTTTTACCTCTACCAACTACGTAAACCCGTCTGCGCGTGGACGTCAATTAAACGTGGGTTATCGCCGATCGAATCGATCGCCGACGAAGCTTTTAGAGCGTTTCGAGGCTGTTAGATTCGTCGCGTTCTCTCCTCGCGAAACAAGCCAAATCGTCGAAACGCCGCTGCATCGATCCTCCAACCTCGAGCTCTATTTTTAACAACGAAATTAGTTTCAACGAATTTGGTTTAGAACGACGAAGGGACGATGCGTTTGGCCGTGCTCTTCTGCCAATTCTCGGTTATATTTCTGAAAAGGAATCGGCGACCTTTAGACCGGGAAACGAACGCGAATGACTAAACAAGCGCGAGCGAGCCACGGCAACGACGCGATGCGTATCTCCGGTGTACGCGTACTTTGCTTTGTGTTAATTGACGATCGTAATATCGGCTAATTACGCGTATCGATCCGAATCGCGCGCCACGATCGAAATAACGGAACGCGTACACCGATCGTTCGATTTTGCTACGAGCAGGACGCCAAACTCCCCCGGGGAACCGTGCGGGTACACGCGCTCCGCAATTTTCCCTCGACCTCCTTTTCTTCGCGCTCCTCGAAAACGCTTGTCAGCCCCGTTAGCTTCCTTTCAATGCCGGCGAATCGCGCATCTCTGTCTTTCACCTACACTCTCGGTCCGAACGCCTTCGAACTTAGCATCTACATACTCGAACGATCTTCCACATATTTTTCACTGTTTAAACCTTCCTGTTCCAGCTGACGCAATCCTTTTACCGTTCTCGCTGCGAGAAAGGAAAACAAATTGTCCATGCACGTGAGTTTAATATGCCGATGTATCGTGGGTGAAATCAAGGAAACGGGACACCTGTCGCGAATCGCTTCGCGATCTATCGAATACATAACCGTAAGCGCGCTAACGAAACGTTTCCTATACGTTTCTACGAATTTTACCTTATCACATATATGTAAACTCCCTGGAGTTCACGTGGAATAGGGACTCTTTTTGTTTTACGGTCAGCACGACACTTTGTTGTTTCACGGACAGAGCGAACCCTCTTAGGGTTTTACGGACAACCATTTTTGAGAGACACTCTTTTCCCAAACGGACAGAGAGCAACATCAGAGACAGACAAGAGCACGGAACAACCATTTAAAATTTTGAAGACTGACGGAGAAAGATCGGTGCTCAGGACGTTGAAAATCGATTCTCGATTTTCAGGTAAACATTGTATAGAACTTGTTATTTCGCGTCTATGTAATTTATCGTTATTTGTCGTTATAGACGGATATCAATTGTTGTTTATTTTTGTATTTTATCTAATTACTTTCACAATAAAACTCGATTTTCAGACTTCAGAATCGATCACCTGAATTATCCCAAGATTTACGATCTTACATATATATATATATATACAGGGTGTTCGTCGCGATTGTGCCAGATCGTAATTTTAAATTTCGTCGCTAGACGAAACGTCTATCAAGAATAATCCGATCGTCTCGAAACGCCCTGTGCGAAGGCGTCTCGAAGATTTACCATTTTAGTCACCCTTTTAAATATCTTTGTAACTTAACATGCGAGCAACTCGCTCCGTAAGATGGGAAATTCGTGCTAGCTAGTTTGTTCGACTACATCTCTCAGGACATTGAAAACCGTGAGAAAGTGAGTAAGCGGGAACGATAAAGAAGAGGTATTGTTATTCGCACGCGAGAAGAATAAACAAGCTATCACCGATCCGGTATATCGAACATCGTCGTACCCGATGAATCAGACGCGGCACAAAAAAGACGATTACTAATTTAGTAATTACACGATACAGGAAAATACCAGCGCGCTACGAGATTAAAGTGTAATATCCGGGGCAACGGGAAAGGAACGTTCGCCGATCCCGATCGAAGGTCGCGATCGACCGTTAATAAATCAGCGACAACTCGTTTGACTAGACTGGACTAACGTCTCCTTGGAAAAAAGAAGTCGTACGTTTCATCGAGCAAATTGGAAGGAACCGAGTGGCACGACGAAGGGCAAGGTCGTTGTGTTGTATTATTTTGCAAGTCGTTTCGCTCTACGTGCTTGGCCATCGATCGCGCGAGCCTCGCGAAATTGAGTTACATTATAAATGACATGCACTCTAGTCGTCGTTTACCGAATGATACTCGCTTCCTGCCTGTCACTTTGTCGCGTCGCAGATGGTGCGCGAGCCTTTACGGACTTGGCGCTTTCTACTCGAATCTCTGTTCCATAGCTACGACCACGATCGCGTGAAACGGTAACTCGACGGTCGAAGCTTCGTTCAGATTCATTACGCTAATCGATACAAATAACGCCAGGTGAATTTACTAACGCGAATCTGTTGTTTACTCGGTTGTAAAATATTCTTTGCGATTTGATCGCAGAGACGATTCAACGTTTCTTACCATATTTTGGGCAACGACTAGAATGAAATAAATTTCATGGATCGAAAAATCCTCAACGACGTGGTTTGGATAATTTCATTGCCGAAAGAAACCATACGATATCATATATTTGAACATATTATACACGCGCAAATACTATGTAATACGTTGCGAAAATTAAAGTTTAGTCTGTGACGTATTTCCATCTCTGGCGGCTCTCAGGGCAAAGTATATAAAGTTCGCAGTGGCAGTTAACGCGTGAAAGATATACACGTGCGTATAGATCAAAGCCTTGATACTTTCGCGTTCCTACTCTCTCGTCTATTAATTTGGCAATTGAAGGAAAGTTCCAGAAGCTGCCGGTGATGTAAGAACTAATTCCATAACGAAGATTGAACTGTCACGTTGCAATTTATTCAACGACCAGTAACGGAGCAAGTCGAATGCGAACAACGATATCGGGGTCATCGTACATCAGAGGGATCTTGATCGAATCGAATCGGTCGATAAACGAGTCGATGCTTATCAAGGATTCGATCGTGTAGACCTAGATAGCGAATTCGCCTCGCGTTTACGTTCGACGTTCAAATTATTGAAAGCTGTATCGAAGCTTTGCGATCGGTGTTTCCAGAGAATGAACTACGAGGCTCGTTCTCCCGCTAAAACCAACTAGGTCGCAGTTAAGGGCACATATGCAAGAACAAAATGAAATACTATACGTTCTTGCATCTTTAAATTACCCATTAATGCATTAATTACGCGTTTGATACAACTACTCGCGCATCCTCCGCGTTAATTTCTTACCAGGCGTACGTTTACAGTAAACGTCCGGTTGCAAATTTTTTTCCAATGCAATCGCGATAGCCGCGTCTCGTCGTAGCGTCAACGAAATTTCAAAGAGAAATTACAAATACAAATTCAAATACCTCGCGTCGCCGTACGACAGAAATAAGCACGAAGCTTACGAAGAAGTTTTTAATCGACTTATGTCTGTTCAAATCGTACACTAAATAAATAAATAACAAGGATTCGTTGAACTTTCCTGAGTATTTATTTTCTTTCCCGTTACCTTCAATAATCAGCCAAACGAGTATAACAAAAAACGTAGACCGATAGAGAGTAATTCTATTTCGGGAGAGATTTAACACCGTTTATTGCAATTGGATGCCGCTTCGACAACTTCTGTCTGTATAACTACAGAGATACCTTGAAACTCTTTCTTGGCTTACAAGGCTGCGAACGGTGTGCAAACAAGCTTCTCTATAGCAATAGGACTGCACTTACGCAGTTGCTGTAACGATGACCGAACAACGAACGAAACGAAATATCTGGTACGTACAATAGCCGTGACCCCGTGGAGATCAACTATTCGAGCTTTCGTGGGAAATTTCAAACGTTTTTCGGTCAAACAGTATCGTCGAAAGCGATAACAGTTTCGTCAACGTAGCGGCATCGCAAGAAACAATCGATCGTACCCGCTCCCGGTGCGAACGCAGCGAAATTAAAGTTCCAAACACGAACAACTACGATTCTGTTGCGCGACAGGGATGAGGAGAGAACATTTTCTTTTCTATGTTGGAACAAACGCGTATATTCGATACGCATGCGTTCGATCGACGATCAATACCGATCCATCGCAATTCCTCGGTCAAAGGAACGGTAAACGTTCGAAACGTCTACACCGAAAATAGGATCACGAAAAATGCCAAGGCTCGTCTTTAACGCGTTCGCTGCTATTCACGCGTACGTTGCGTTGTCTTATCTGTTACTATTATTGTCATCATTGTTATCGTTATCATCATCGACAAGTGGATCAAATTACACAAAAGAAACAAGACATTGAAATGCACTTACGATGCTCCGTAAATAACGCGCGAACACGCGCACGAATCCGGGAAAGAAATGCATCGAAGAAGATGTCTACGACGAGAAGGAAACGCGGTTTTTAAAGTAACAGTAATATATCGATCGATTCGCTATGAGAACGACGCGTCTCGCTTTCAATTCACGTTTTGTCACGAATTTTAATTTTACTCCTGCTCAGCCTTGAACGTTGAATCCTGTTATCCGAACGAGGAGAATTGCGGCAAAGCAAAAATCACGAAACGCGAAATCAGAAGTCACGCTTCATCCGCGTTCCACACGATTTCTCAAAGTTTCTTAATTTTCGTTAAGTACAGTCGATTAGCGAATATCGTGCACACGCTCGTCACGTTCTAATCTAAATCTAACCCAGATCTATGTTCGGTCATTTTCGTAGGCGCTCAATAATTTGCGAGATATTAATAAATTACGAAGCGAGTTCCAGCGGGGCTGGTAAATTGCCTGCTGATGCAGCAGGTTAACGTTGCAAAGGGTCGAGAACGGCGCCGGCATTCTTCGTGCTCCGTTACGTCAAACCGTTCTTGGTTATTATTCTGTCTTTTAAGCTAAGTCCACACCGGCGGACAATTGCCCGCAGACAACGCGCCGCAGCCAATCGGCGCCTGTTTTTCATGGAAAATCCGCGGACAACGGGGGGACAGGATCCACGTCCAGAGACAGTTCTTGGATAAAAACTACGTCAGCACTGACGAACGATCGTCGGCAGACACGCAAAAGTCCGGGCAAAAGTATTTTGCCATCTTCATCGGAGTGGAAAGCAAGAAACAAGATCTGCGGGAAAATGGAATGTGCTTTTTACCCCGTTTGCGACGCAACGATTCCGCTGTGCGATGGCGAGGATTTATGACACGGTGTTTGCCATTGAGGCGAGGGAAGGCGAAAGTAAAGAATTTGTAGATACGTGCCGTTCGTCGAAATCGCTGCTACCTCATCCACCATCTCCTCCGTGACATTACGATGAATATTTTCGAAAATCGAACAAAGGTCAACTTCGTTTCTCTTAATGGAAACGCTATTCATTTTTTAACATATCGATCAATGTCTCGTGACGTTCCTTGTAAAAAGCTAATAAGCTATATGTTAGTGTCGGAAAGCTATTAGTACCGAAGACAAAATTTTTGAAAGGATGTAAATAAGCACGTTACATTCTGGGTTTCTATCGAATATCAACAACCAAACACACGTGTAGTCTCTTATGGTGTCTAAATATCTTGGAGAGATTTTTCAAGGAATCAAATAATTGGACGATGTTAACTGCCGAGTGTTCTAGCTTAGAACAACCGTTATAAACGAACAAGATCGGTGTTCGATCACCGTTTAAACAAATATCGTTATGGATAGTTGTTACTAATGACCAAAAATTGTTCTCGTCGTTTGGTCACTTGCAACGAAAAATAATTTGATTTAAACGGTTTGACCAAAACCATTGAAACCAAGGTACTTATACGTACTATACTTTTTCAAATTCGGTTATAATTGTTTGTCGATTTTTGGAATTAAGACGTGAGCAGGTTCCGTGGGAAATTATAATATTTGATTTAGATTATGAGAGAAACGATCGATATTTCGAACAGACTTTTGTACGTATTTGTAAAAAAATAACAATTTAAACAAGATTGCTTACTTACCGAACGTAAACGCGACAGGTGGAATTATTTACGCGTCGATCGCTGATAAACCTCCGGTGATCCTCGAAATAATCTTTCAACGCCGTCACACCAAGCACGAACATTATGGGTATTACGGAAACTTCCTTGCCAAAGGCATTTATGGCCGGCACCCAATTAAGTAGAACGATAAATACAAAATATATGTTGGCCACACGGCGGAATTGCTCGAGAAAATTGCGAGGTAGGAAGCTCAGCATGCTATATTTTGTTGTACGTACTCTGCAAGCATACGAAATAAACCGGAATTCAGACTGTGTACCAGCTTTTACTCTCGTTCGGAACCATACGATTCTGCCAATATAGTCTGTGAAGCGACATTTCGTGGCTAAAATTAAAAACATCTCTGTATCCACGTTCTTTCGACATAAATTCTCTTGCTCCGATAAAGATCGACTATCTGTCGTAAATTATGTTTAAAGAACGCACACAGATACATGCGATTCAATTTCTCCGAATCTATGTTTTCACGTTTTACGACCAGTAATTAAGACGATTTGATTTACAAGCTAATAATTTTCTGAAAGAAGAAACGTGAAATTTTAAAGCTCCGCAGGGTCATCGATAAAGATCTCTTTGTCTCTTTAACACGTTCGTCGCCCAGCGTGATTCGACTAAGTTTCCTGCGGGGCCCAAATCCGACCGCCGGTACGCAGAACGTAAATAGAGCGACAAGCAGGTATTCATCGTTTATTACCTTCGATTCATTGTTTATCGCCTTCGATTCATTGTAAAGAAAAGATTATTTATTTCTGAAATGGAAAAAGCGATAAGCTTTCCAGTTGGAGTATTCCGAGGGATTTCATGGCAGATATCTCAGATCTTTGATTTAGTCGACAAGTAGCATACTTGTGAGACGTACATCAGTGATTTTTTCATCCTCAAAATGTTCGGTAAACAGCGTGAATTAGTAACGTGAGTCAGAAAGTGAGGAGGGTACTGATGACGGAGTCTATAACTATTGTTCGAAGTGCCCAAAATCACCCCAAATGTGTTTGGAATGTTTTAACGAATGCCATGCGATATAGAATAATGTAATATATTATCCGGAATATAAATTAATAAAAAGTATGGTATAATGTGTTTTTGATATTTTTATGTTGTATATCCTATATATAATATCGTATATTTAATTAACTCGAACAAGAAGAGCGTCACCATACTTTGGCGACGGGATCCCCACGGAAGTATACCCGTCGCATAGATATGTGCGACGTGGCGACGAACGTGTTAAACAATAAAGTAGTAAAATGCAGCTTTATAGACTATTGTAAAGATTAAGGAACAATGTTTACCAGTTAAGTGCAATAATCGTCCCTTATGTTAATTTCAACTTAAGAAATTTACCTGTTGTTTACTCTTTTGCCGTTAGGATGTTGACTTAGGGGTGTTTTTGGCGGCACTAAGTGATTCGGTACTATAGTCCTTAAACGAGGTTCCTCGGGTAACGGGCCGAAGCATCGAGCCCAGAGTCTTCTCCACCAGGGAGGTTCAGCGCTACGTCTTATCGTGTATATCGACTCCGACCTACGAAAGAAACAATAGGAAATTCGTTAATAAACTTGACAAAGATGACTGGTATAATCTTTTTCCAAGGATCTGAAACTCGATAGATCGCTATACGCGCGAATAAAAATAAGTGGTGGAATAAAAGCCTAGCTGGAATAATATTTGGAGTTTTGAACTTCGAGTCGAGTTAAACGCTCCGATAAACACCTACAACGAATAATATCCCTTTTAGCGTAGAATTTGCATGAAATTACCGCTATATCGAGATTCGTGTCTAAACGCGATAAAGAATTCGGTCTTCGGTCTTTAACAAAGGAGAAGCACGGTCACGGCGAAAACGGTAAGCACGTTAATCGGTTTCTCTTTGCGGGCAATAAAAAAAGTTATTTTTGAAAGTTCAGCGATACAAGTTCTGTCGACAACACCGAATCAACGGCAGAATTACGATCGATTTGCATGCATCCACACTACCTACCAAACATCAAAATTCTGCGTTATTCTACGTACGAAAATAACACGAAAACGTACAGCACAATCTTTTTTAGAATGCCTGTGCCTGGCCAATTCTACCGACTAAACGCGTTCAAACTCCTCGAATATTATTCTACGTTTCTCGCTTATATTCGCAAGTTCGCGTACACCGTGCAAATTTTCAAACTCTATCTCGCCGAAAACGAAGCGCCGTCCAAAAACACGTTATTCTATAATGTCAATCCGTTTCTTCGCGTACAACGATCCCCCTTGTTGCCGGTCGTATCGCGATGACGCGCACTGTATTCACAGAAATCACTCCACTTTGCGTTCCACGTAACACTAAGTTTCTACAACGTATCTTTCGCGTTCTAGGTCCGTCTGTCTTCGAAGAAAATAACAACATAGCCGCTGCAATAACAAACAGGAAAAAGCGAAGAAAGCAAAAGGGTGAAAAAACAAATACCTGGATGCTTGGCGCGAGTGACCTCGAAACGAGGGCACTTTCCCAGTGGTTGGTGGCCTGGAATCCTCCCTGTGACCGGGAGGAAGTATAAAATCTGTTCTGGATCCGACACGATTGTGCCCCATGACCGAGTGTCCTTGCACGTCGACAACCTGACCCTGACTGAACGCTCTCTGATGGCCAGGTTTCTTTAAAGCCGAAGGCCTGGAACCACCGATCACGGATAGAGGGCCCAGGTAGGAACCCGCGTGTGACTGCAGTCCCGTGTTGGTCAGACATTCCGCCAACACTCCGCCATGGCTGGCCGACCTGGCATGAGTCCTCGGGCACGGTCTTCGTCTGCCTCGTGCGGCTATCTCCTCGTCCACGTTCTCGTTCTCGGTCTTGCTCCTCGCGAACGCACTCGACGAAGGGGTGCTCGTGGAAACGGAGGTCGAGGCATCGGGAACAGTGGCGGTCGTCGACTGTAACGACACCGAGCCGGGATAATGTTGACGACCCGGTCCCGGGAACACATAAAGCGACCCCTGTCTGTCGATCTCGTCGCTCGCTGCTTCTGGCACACCGACCTCGGACATGCTGGCACATCTAAACACAGGTAGGGTACCGAGTCGATTAAGGTTGGCTCGTTCGGCGTTTCTCAACAGTTTTTGAGTAGCGACCCTGTTTTATAATAGCCGAATTACCTAGCCTAGCGTAGGAGATATTTTTCCGAGTCAACGACTAGCTCTGTCTCTGACCGAGTATTTGCGCTCTCAGCGGCGTCTCGCAAGTGTATACGCGTGCAAACGATTCGTATAGAAAATACATACAACAATGGACAAAGGGTAACGAAAGAGTCCGGAGTGGGAGAGAGACCCTTGTAATTTGCATTTCTTATAAGCTAAAGGAAATGTGTTAGTAATGGATATTTCGGAACGTAACTCTAATCCTAATGGTAATTCTAATCCTAACGGTTCCCGTTTAAGCAGTGTGCAAACAAATATAAATATAAAGCCGATGGTGATCTCCAAATAGAGACCCTTTTCCGATTCGAAGCACATATACCTGTCGGCTTTGTATCTTAGAAAGCTAATAGCCATAAAAAATGAATCAAAACATTTCGTACGTATGATAATTTCAAGGACAGAGGTTAAGGTTCGCGTTGGGTAAAAGAAAAGATAAAATTAAACGTTAGGTGTTAACGCGGTAGTATTTAATTAGTGGTAAATATCTTTAATTAAAGATAACCCTGCCGCACCCTAGGAAACGCTTTATCGTAAATCCCCTTAAGGGATCGTGACCTGACCCATAGATTACGAATTCCAAGGACTCGGATAGAAAAAACACACAATCGGACATAAAGGTGCCGATTAGGTGCTTATATTGCCAATCCGATAGCGTGAAATATCTCACGCTTTGACGTCCGTATCAGAGATTAAAGTATAAAAGAAAAGAGAATTGACAAGGAGCGATGCCGAAAGTCTTTAAACCTTCCGTCAACAAAGTCGAATGTTAATCGCTTTCTCGTCTTCCAGTGTGAAATTACGAATAATTCGAATCAATCGGTATCTCGCTAGCCACGAGTGGTATAGTGGTATCGTTCGTCGCAACGATGCTAATCGCTGGAAATCGCTCGAAAGATCGGATCGTCCGCCGAATGATCGCCGATATTATCGAAAAGATGGATGAATCGCGAATCACGTATCTCTAAAACGGTGGCAGAGGGAAGCAATCCTGTAACGACGCGTCAAATGGTATGCAGGAAGTACAACGTAATGCGTTTCGAAGCGTACTCTCTCGCGATCGTAGGTGCACTTGCACTTACCCGACATAGATATGCTATTAATAAGATCGCGCAGAAAGAGAAAGACCGAGTGGGGGAAAGTTTTTCGAGCAAACACCGGGCGAATCGATCGATGAAAGTCCTCGACGGTGTCTCTGGAAATTTTGCAAAATGTTGCGAAACGCTAATCACCTTATGCCGAATAATCCAATAGCATCGTTGAGAAGATTGACTTCATAACATAACGTTGTTGTGTCCTTCGACGCGAGTGTCTAGATCTATCAATGTCCGTGATATATGAACGTCGAGATCGAGAAAATCGAATACCGGAAACTTGACAAAAAACTAATTTTCGTCGCAAAACTTTAACCGAGGCTCGCGAGAAGATTCGATTCTAATTTTACAAAGACGCGTCAACTCGATATTAATGTTCGGTTAATGGCATGCGTGTTGGATCGGATTACCTAATACGTAAACGGTATAACAAGTACAATAGCGTGCCAATATCTTTTTCTTGTAGTCGCTGTATAGGTTTCGAAATTTTAATTGATAGAAATATGAAGAACCGCGGCTCGTTTATTTGAAAATCGACATCGGTCGATGTTTCGTTCGCTGGTTCTACGCGAAAGCGAACGAGCTCGTGTTCCTTTCTCTTGGCACGCACCCTTGCGACTCTCGCGTTTCAGCATGCTCGAGCATGTGCGAACTTATCGGTCGTTCGTTGCGTACGCGTCGGTTCGCGAGACGATAAAGTTGGTCTCCCGATCTCCAATTCGCGACCACTCGCTCTCTTTATCTCTCTTGCTCTTTGTCCGATACATCTCAAACTACTGTAGCGACTACGAAAAGCATACTGCCGGTTTTCAACGAAGCGTTTTATCGTCACGTTCTGTGTCTTACTTTCGTCGTATCAAATTTTTCCAGCCACATCGAAGTACCATCGAACGATAGGCAATTCCATATACTTAAACCTAATCGATCGGTACCGTGGATGCCATAACGAATACGATGGTGTGCAAATACCTTTTGTAGCCACTCTATGTATCGTATATACGATAGATCTGGAGGATCAACGACGAACCAGAGAACCGTACGTTTTTCCTACGAATATCTGTTAACCGAGTTATCAAGCTAATTAGGGTAAACTGCGCGAAGCTATAAAGTTCGATACGCTGGCTCTATCGAAACGCTGTTCCGGAAGTAAACAAGCCGCGACGGAAATGTCGATAGATAAAAAATATCATTGAGCGGGAAGGGGAGGATACCAACGTGAATTACGTTAATAGTATTTGCTTTAGGAACGACGACAGCCGCGACTGTGCAAAATTACGTTGTCGGGAAGCGATCCAAGACACGGAACGGACCTACTTCGGCGTCACGATGAATGAAAACCTGTCCCAAAAATAATCTTCGATTTTCAGGGAAATAATTAACTGGCAAAGCGCTGATACTAATTTAGTCGAGAGGCGAGTAAACTTAAATAATCGATTAATTGTTTCAACGATGCTGCGTATCTCGGTCGTGTTCCAAACTAACGTTCAAGGTCGTAGCCAGGTCTCGTCGCTTTTATCGGAAGATAAAATTTTATTAAATTGGAAAATTTGGTACGGTCGAACCTGGTAGAAATTTTCATAGCGAAACAGAAGGCAATAAATAAGATTATAATCTTGGTTAGGGAGATTCTCGCGTTGAAAGATCTCGTGTTAAAAGAGTCATCCAGGTTTCGCTGTACCTTCGAATCGACAGGTTGCTACGATGGAAACGAAGAGCGACGAGCTTTCGCTCGTCGATGGTCGCGGAAAGCGAACACGCTCATCGTGCACGTAAACCGAGCAAAGGATTCCGCCGGTGATCGATAACAGTGGTCGTTCCGACGTAAATCCCGACTTCTACTATACGCGGACAATATCAAGGACAGAAAAGTTGAACGATGGAATTGGGTCAGACGAATATCTACGCTCTACACGCCCCTAAACAGCAGGGTTGCTACGCGTTTCAACCTCGCGCCGACGACGAGCTATTATCCTTTCTAATTATCATCGCATGACGGATAAGAATTCGAAATTGTTACTTCGATAGTTTGTTAACACGACAGCGACTCTTTTATCCTACGAACCTGATACCGAATCGGATTACTTTAAAACATCTCCATAAAATGTAACTGCTGCAACGAAATCGAAGCAGACTGACTGGTGGACGATCGTAGCTCGACGTTTACGCTTCGAATTGGTTCGTAGCTGTTCGCCACTTACTCGTCTAACAAGCTTTTCGAGAGCAAGTAAAGATACAGGACATTAGTAACGATCCATAAGAGAAAAGCATTCACGTGTAAATATAAATGATATGCAAAGGATAAACAAGGCGTACATCGTCCAAGGTAAAACGTTAATAATACGCTTTGCTATCTATTCGTCGATTAGTTTAAAAACGCGACTCACCAACTGCGATACGACCGAATATGATAATTTCCATACATTTTTTTGTTTCTTTATACGGTGGACTATGTTGCAACGAACGACTCTACAGCGGACGAGGACGATGTTCAAATATGCGAAACTCGAATCCGAAATTTAAACGTTCGAAAGGATAAGAAAAGGAAGGTAAAGAGAATAGGCGTAGGGAAGACAAAAAACGTGACTTATCGTGCTTTTCGGTTGTATCCTTCATTCGTAAATTTGTTTAGTAGTTTAGGCCAATTACGTGCTTACTCATTCTTTAAAGATCTCCCTATCTAGTCTAAACACGTTTTTCGTAATTACATCGTTATAAAGTTCTGGCCTTAAGTCGGTAAAATATAGTTAGAAACTTGACTAACTCGTACAAATGCGGACACAATGTAAAAAAAAAAAATGAAATTATAGTTTCCCTTTACCGAGTTCGAAAACATATCAAGTATACGTGTATATTCGATTAATTCTCGAACGAGCAAGAGCGAACAGGTTGCTCGACATGCAAAAATAAGTCGATACCGTGGAATAAAATGTCGTCGCGTGATATTCCGACTTTCGAGTATTATTTTTAACTAAACATATTCAAAGTTTTCGTCAAACGCGACACCTTAAACAAACAATTTTATTCTACATTTTATTTTACGTTTATCTTATTTTCGACTTATTTCTGTACGTAGAACAGCTTGCCGCTTAATTGAAAATTAAGCAACTCCGCGTATTCTCGAAACGCTTGCAACCTTGATATATTCAAATATAAATCACGATTTTCTCTAACGCAATTTTGTTATTAATAATTGTTCTGCTAGCTTGAATCGTACGATCTGCCTGACTTCGCTTGTACTAGGAATTTAAGCCCACGAAACGTACAACGAACAAGGATCTAGAATCCCAATTAGCTCGTCCTAACAGTAGCTCGTTATAGGTTGCGAACAGGCTTACCGGCTTTACCAATCTCGAATCAAATTCTAACGAAGCCGTTTCTCTTTTTAACCGGCGAACATCGAACGGATTTATTTTGATTCTGTCGCGGCCCTCTTCTATTTTGTCAACGCAAAGGCAACGTCAGCAACGTTCTATGCGTTCTTTCACGCGCACCGGTACTCGTTCCACCCAAGCGAACCGTTCGACGCACTACGACGGAGTTTATGCAATTTAACGAGTAGACGCTCTCGAACGGTCCTGCGGATAACGAACCGGGGATGACCTCGCTCGGAAACTCGCTTCTTTTTTCGTTCCGATTCTAGGAGACTACTCAACGATACTCAGACCGAGCACAACCGGTTTCGCGGTCGGACAACTACGACCGACGGTCGCTTTGGAAAAAGGGAAAAGAAAAGAAATGAAGACGACAACCGATTCCCCGCACTGACCTTCGACCCGTACGACGATACCCAAGAAACGTACGGAATTTTGTGAAATAACATTCCGCTTTCTTTTTTACCGCTTAACCCATCGTCTCTCGCGATCCAACGATCGAATCATTTCCGACACACGTATTTTTCGAATAGGCGAATTAGTTGATCATTTATGAATTTAAAAATAATAAAGTAACTTTCCATATATAAACGTGTTGCGAAAGCTGTAGAAGCACCTGGAAAAAATAGAACAAAATGTGCCGAAAGCATACGCTATGTATCCTAAATCATAATAATGAAATATTACTGGTCGAGAGAACTTATTTTCAAAAATATACTACTTATTCGTTATTCCATTTTTCATTGTGTACTATTTATATATATATATACAAATATTACACATTGTGTAATATTTACGAGGGAAAATTGGGGAGGTTTGCATCTATGGTCAATATCGGTCATTCTTCGATTAAAATCCAAACGATAGTTTATCTTGTGCAGATATTTTGGCTTTTATAAGATATTATGAGAGTACAAAAATCTACAGAATATATATAATATGCAAAAATATATAAAACATACAAAGTGAAATATTTGTTATAATATTTTATAATTAAAACACGATCTATATATGTCCACAAATACATGCAGCATACGGACGAAGAAAATAAAATGATAATAAGAATAATAGTTAAAACATATTTCTATTCGCATCTCATGTTTTAGGTTATGTTTATAACAATATCGAATTGCATAAAGGTAATCAGTCTAATATTACATGTACGTACTTCAAAAAATTTATAAATCTATGAGGTAGAAAAGATAGCGACGAAAATGACATCTTGGAATTCCCTTTTGTATAAATAACAAAAAAAAAAAAACGGTAATATAAATTGTATATAATATAAATTGTCCGAAAATAAATTGCAACTGAAATGTTGCGTTAATGCACTGTTGATCTTTGATAGGTTAATTCAAATATGTCCGAACAGTTTCTTGCGATGTTTTTTAAAATGAAGAAATTCTTCCCCTATTTCCTTAAATTAAATATATCAATTATATTTTTCTAGAGGAATTAGTTAATTTAAAAAAAAAAGATGATTATTTTATACGGTTTTAGAGAATATGGGATGGTATGAATTTGCATAATCATCGTCAACCATGTATGGTTATGAGTTTTAAATAATGACAGTTAGACGATCGCTAAGTAATATCCTTTTCCATTTTTTTCTTTCGATTATTTCTTTTCGATTTCAATAAATGTCGCTATATCGAATTTCGATTATCTCTTGTCATAAACGTTTGGTTTAAACGTTCTCGCTTTTCCAGACTCTCTCGTTACCGTTTCGCTAGAACGCCTAGTACTTCCGCATTTAGATGAAACTTTCTCGTAATAATTAAGTAAACGTTCAAGACAGCGACGTAAAATAAGCATTGGAAATTATGGAACGCGACAGCGAGATCGATTCGAGAGTCGCGATTCGGATGATATTCTCTGTACTCGCAGTTTTCGATCTGTATACTCTGTACGATATGAATTATGTCAACCGCGCATTTCTGACAACTGCACATCAGTCAGGGACCATACATCTTTTTGGTTCAACGTTTATCCGTGTAACGTACTCTCTTACGAAGATCATTCTGAATTTAATTTACGTGAACACGACACGTATTTGTTAACAGTGACATCGACTAAAAAGAACATAATCAACTCGAAACGTATCATTTCCTGGCGAACATCTCTTTCACTTTCTCTCCAACTCGTGTTTATTTCTGATTTTAACAGCTCGTGTACCAAAATTAGATGGACAGAGATATTGTTAAAAATTTAAATATAATTAGAAAGATAGCCATGACAAGATAAAAAAATGTAGTCCTTACATTTTTCCAGGCTCCCAACGTGGTCCACGTGGCCTTGGTTAACGCTTTTATAAACAAAAAGGGAGACACGCTATTGTCCCCCACGTCTTCGAACTCTCATCGCGTCAAGAGCACAACTAAATCGAACCAGGAAAACCAACCGGTACTTTCGCGTGTCTTTTCTTGACAAGAAAACTAACGGGTTACAGCGCAACGCGTTTCTCTCGGAGCATCTCCCTGTCGAAATACCAAATTTACTACTCTCACGTCTTGACACGTTACAACGTTCTATGTAAATGCTCGGCGAAACGATCCTCCCCTAGATTACATTGTCCTGTTCACGATCGTTTCGAGAAATACACGCGATATCCTGTACACGCTCTCAGGTTCCAAATAGCTTGTTCACGTTCCGCGGCAACAAACCGAATGACCTTACTATCGTACACGCACTGACAATTCGTATCGGCCGACTACTTACAATCTCGTACTAATGCCATCTGTCGTCGTACTTGGACATCAAATTTTTAACGCACAAAATACAAAGTCCCTAGTACCGCGCTTCCGCGGTTTTTGAAAGTCATCCTGCATTTGTAACAAAAGTTGATACATTTATAATTATAGCTTTCACTCTGTAAATCAAACGGATACGTAAGTATATATATGTACAGAACATGGATACTAGTACTTTTATAAAGCATGATTCGAATTTTTCCATGATCAGCCAACTATTTCATCAATTTACCAAGGTTTTAAAATCGCAAAACATTAATGGAGTATTTTGAACGTAATAATAATATCTCTAGACCTCGGAAATATACAATTTTGCTATTTTATAAAAGATACGCTCGAACGATTTGTAGAATGGGGAATTGCGAGAACCTAGGGAGAATGTAACATCGCAGTAGCTCCATCATCAGTAACACCACCACTACCGACGTTCTACCAGCAACTCCGTCATCAGTTACGAGCGAAAGAACGAGGTCTTCCGTTCCGGCATAATAGTCGTGCAGGTTGGCAGACGCGCGGCCGTGTGCTATCGTTTTTCCGACTTTTATAGCATTCCTAAGAAAGATTCACGAGAACCTCGCGTTCAGTGCTGTGATCAATTTCTCTGCATTTCGAGCAACATGAATGAAGAATACGACGCGATCGTGTTGGGCACCGGACTCAAGGAATGCATACTTTCGGGTATGCTATCGGTCAGTGGGAAGAAAGTGCTCCATGTAGATCGGAATAAATATTACGGCGGTGAATCTGCCTCGATCACGCCTCTGGATGATCTATTCGCGTAAGTTATTTCGATCAATCAAATATTCCCGTGATCCATTTTAATGTCATACTATTGCCGGCATTAGTATCGTATTTGGAACTGTGAGATCAACGACTCGTACGATGCAATGATTCGTCTTTAATATTGATTTTTTCCCCGTTTTATTTCGCGATAGCCGTTGATTATCATTTGGTAAAATTCTTCCGTTAAGCACATCCCGAGGCGAAGCGTGACGTACGTATTCACCTGCCGTGATGCGTCGTTGCTCTTCGACTGCCTCCAAATTTTCATTCTTTTCTAAACAATTCTATCGGGAGATTGACTAAAACGTCATTCGATAAGAGGGAGGGGGAAAGGTCCCGCCCCAGAGAAATACATGCTCCATCGAACTTAATAAATTAGCTGTGTAGTATTTTGCAATTACCGCGACACGCTATTTCCCTTTTAAGATACATTTTCCTTACCACTCGCTCGTCCATCCTAATCTCCCACCTCCCACCTCTCACCTCCTTCCACGTACCTTCGTTTATCATTCGAAAAAAATTATGTATATCTACTTAATCGCTTCGAATACAAAAAGAATACATGACAAGATGCGAGATTAATCTGCCATGTGTTTAAGAACTTAACAAGAGAAATATGTTGTATAATCGAAGTGGTACCGTTAGCTTAGTACATACTTCCTGTGAAATTGAACATATGTTTGCCTCTTTGCGCCAATTCGAAATTTTAAATAAAAATTACTCCGATTCTTTTACCCAATATCGTCTCCTTTCCGTTAATTTTTTTTTATATGAAAAAAGAGTGTTTTTTATATACATCGAAATTAATTTTTATTAAATGCTTTCGAAGATTTTCCTATAGAAAATAAAAAGATCCGATGGCATAACGTGTTTTCTTCTACTGTTTATGACACGAAGAACGATAACACAACCGCATGATTGGGCTTCTGGTTCATCGGGGAGACGGTTATCGTGTGTCCGGTTGCACTCAATAAATTATAACACGCATCTAAACTACCCATCTGTTGTAACAGTAACTGTTATTCGACTGCACTCGCGTATAATCCGATCGAAAGAATGCTTAAAAAACAATGTGAAAGTAAACGGAACGAAACTGCTTTCCAGAACGGATTGTCGTAATATTAATAAGAAACTATATAATTTCTTTCTCATAATCGCGTAAAATTTACGATTATTGGCTGATAAAATATTTTTTATCGTTCACTTTGAATATATCGGAAAAATAAATGAAAACCATTGTAACGATAAATTCTTTTTTGATAAATATTAATAATTAGGAATTATTAATAATTAGATACTATTTGTTAAACTGATAATAATCATAGAAGGTGTTCATAGTTTCATACTACCAGCGTTATCGAAAGTTTTGCAAAAATTCAAACTGTATTTTCAGAAAAAAAAAAAAAATATGTCGCATTAGTGAAATATTATGATGATTAATTTTAGTTTCTCATACGTTATCTAGGAAATTCAAAGCTCCACCACCGGATGAAGCTTATGGCCGTGGTCGCGACTGGAACGTTGATTTGATTCCAAAGTTCCTGATGGCAAATGGGTTGTTGGTAAAACTTCTAATTCACACAGGCGTGACGCGTTACTTGGAATTCAAGTGCGTCGAAGGATCGTATGTTTATAAATCCGGCAAGATTTCGAAGGTGCCGATAGATCAGCAAGAAGCATTGTCCAGCGATTTAATGGGCCT
The DNA here is from genome assembly GCF_041682495.2 of Bombus fervidus. NCBI lineage: Eukaryota > Metazoa > Arthropoda > Insecta > Hymenoptera > Apidae > Bombus > Bombus fervidus. Next base: position 15,578,450 of record NC_091523.1, read on the forward strand.
TTTCGAGAAAAGACGTTTTCGTAGTTTCCTTATATGGGTGCAGAACATGCAAGAAGACGACCCCAGAACTTGGGACGGCTTCGATCCATTTAATAATAGCATGAGCGCTTTGTACAATAAGTTTAATCTCGATAAAAACACTCAGGATTTCACAGGGCATGCATTAGCCCTTTATAGGTAAAGAAAAAAAAAATATACATATATAAACAAATATTATTTTGAAAATATATGAATAAATCGATGATTGATATATATACGCTAATATTTTGCTGTTTCAGAGACGACGAATATATAAGCCAAAGCGCAATTACTACTATAAGAAGAATTAAATTGTATAGCGATAGTTTAGCACGTTACGGAAAATCACCGTATCTGTATCCTATGTACGGTTTGGGTGAACTTCCTCAAGGTTTCGCACGACTTAGCGCGATTTATGGTGGAACGTATATGTTGGACAAACCGATCGACGAAATCGTTATAAAGGATGGAAAGGTACAAATTTGAATTTTCTTTTAATTAAAAGGATACGATTGAATTAAATCCATGATTAATTATCGATTTTTATCGCAGGTTGTTGGTGTACGTTCTGGCGATGAAGTAGCCCAATGCAAACAAGTATTTTGTGATCCCACGTATGTACCTGATCGTGTGAAGAAAGTGGGTCAGGTGATAAGATGCATTTGTCTCTTAGACCATCCTATACCGAATACAGCAGATGCCCTGTCAACGCAAATTATTATTCCTCAGAAACAAGTAAATAGAAATTTACAATTTCGTTTCCGTGTTCCAATATGTTGTCATTGTATTCATTTGTTTCCATTTCATAGGTTAATCGTAATTCCGATATCTACGTATCACTAGTATCACATACCCATCAAGTAGCGGCAAAAGGATGGTTCATAGCCATGGTATCTACTACGGTTGAAACGAAAAATCCGGAGGCCGAAATCAAACCTGGCTTGGATTTACTAGGACCAATTAAACAAAAGTTCATATCAGTTTCTGATTATATGGAACCAACAGACAACGGTCTGGACAGTCAGATTTTTATATCAACCAGTTATGATGCTACAACGCATTTTGAAACTACTTGTTTAGATGTTCTTGATATATTTAAACGAGCCACTGGCGAGGAGTTCGATTTTAACAAAGTAAAGCAAGACCTAGGCGATGAAGATCAGTAACCATAAGATAATTACGGTTACTGGTCAGTTTTAATACTAGTTCATGCTGAATTGAAAAAAGCGAGCAAGCAACGTAATGTAATGTGTGTATACCGATAACATCGGTGTTTACCGAAGTCTCGGAGCAGATACAATCTGCTAATAGACTTATGCCTAATCCTAGATTCTCTTTAATGGAGAACTTTAATGACAAACGCAAACGTTATTCAAAATTTATTTTTCAAAATTATCCCAATCTAATTCTATAAACTGCCCTTTTTACATTATGTCTAATGTATACGTGTACGACCATTTTCACACACACACACACACAAAAAAGATTAATATTAGAATATTTGTCGTCTGCATATTCGTCGATAAATTTTGAACAGTTACAAAATGCAATTTATTATACGGTTTGTGTACCCATGTATTCGTCACTGACATGAGATTTGAATTAAATATGACAGTGCCGATTATCGTGACTTTATAACTGTATCATATTTTAACTATCAAATTAAAACATAAGGATACCTGTTTATTGAGATTGTAAATGTTACAGAATCCTATAGTTATATTGCTAATTACAGTAGTAAAAAAGTCATGAGGTACAATATAGAAGTAATTTAAAAAAATGAATCCTACACGCAATTATATAAATAGCATGTCGCTGTATAGCATTAGAAAATATGTCATAATTCTGCACATTTAGTTATGATATTAATTCAAATTCCAAACATATACATTAAAAGATACGAAGTTCGTGCATATAAATTGATGCACTTTCAAAAACTAATTGCCTGTAACAGAAAAGATTGTAGAAGATTTATGTCAAAATATTGAAAGCAGAAAAAAGCGGCCAACCATTTACATAAATTACATAGATATATATAAATCTCAAATACGTAAGAGTGAGAATATAGAACAAATGTGGAATCGTTGAGATATTGTTATTTTATGTGAGCTTAAGAATTGGAATATTTCTTTGTCCAATATTTATAAGGTCATCATTATCGATAGAGAAACATCTAAAAAAGACAAGTATGCACAGACGTACATTGTTTTTGAAATTATTATACGTGTGCACTATCGTATGCGTGAATGTTTTGTTGATGAGTGATTGGCTATTTCTCAGAATTTTTTATTTCGCTTGCATTTTGCTTCAAACTGTAAGCGCATCGCGAATTCGTATTACATATGAAATTCATTGAACAAAGGTACGTGATTCCCTATTACTTTATCTAAAACGTTATTCACGTAACTGTAATGACAGTCATAAAAAAAATAAATCATACTATATTAATTTCATTAATTTGTATTCCTATCCATTTCATGACACAACGAATACTTGATATATTTACTTACCAACTATAATTTAAACAAGTTCTAGAATATAGACGTTATTATCCCTGCATCCAATGATTATAATATTATTATCGATAACTGGTGATGAAAAAACTTCGCCAGGAAGTTTTTCAACTTTTATCAATCTATTCTCTATAGAGTTATAAATATTTAAAGTACCATCTGTACATGCTATGAACAGAAAATCATTTTCACACCAGGGAGTGGCGAAAACTGGTGAATGTAAATTTAATATATATTTTAATGTGGGTTTAGTTTTAAAGTTTGTATCTTTTGATTCTAAACAATACACATTCTTATTTTGACTAGCTAGAATAATAGTTTCATGCTTTGTGGAGGTATCACTCTGCTTCACAATATATGAAAATACATTGCCATTGATTTTGTAAGACCACATCTGTAACGTTGAAAAGTAAAATCAAGTAAGAACGATTAGTTTTACGAAATAATGAGTATATATATTCAATTCTTTTATATATGCTACCTTAACATTTACTTCAATATCAAAGCAACATAACAGTCCTGTTACAGAACAAAATAAGACAAGCCCATTATCCAGTGACAAAGGAGCAACAAAAATTGGATCTGGCAATTTATGCTTCCATACAAGTTTTCCTGATGATTGTTGAAGCGCTAGACACAATCCATCCAAAGTTCCAAACAATACAGTGTCTGACGAAACATGTAAACAACCAGATGCGCTAATACTTCCATCACTGAATTTAGATTTCCAAACTACAGATCCATCCTATAATGTATATTTATTATTATTATTATTATCTTTTTTTTTTTTTGTATCATTTAATGTCACTGTGAACAGATACCTTCACAGATAGGCAGTATATATAACAGTCATAAGAACCAACAAATATTATTCCCTTTATTTTACACAATATTGCAGAACTTTTTACAGCGTTTCCTGTTTGATGATTCCAAATAATATCCCCTGTTTTTAAGTGAAAACAATATATATTACCATCGTAACATCCTGTAAGAAAAAGAAGTTAAGGACACACAAATAGATTTTTTGTCTTTTAAGAAACCTACTTTTAATTAAGAAACTTACCCACTATACCTCTGAAATCGTCCAAAACCAAAACTGAGGCTTCAATCCTATCAGGTAGTTTGATTTTAAATGTGGAATTACAACACTTCTCTTGTAATCCAAAAGTAAAAATAAAACCAGAGTGAGAACCAACAGTTGCATATGTTTTTCCACTAAATAAAATAATTTTTAATCGAGTCACAGACTACATTCAAAATAGTTCATTAAAAATATACTTACTCTGAATAATGGAATACAGCCGGTGATGCATCCACACATTTTTTCAAATCATGAGTTTTTAATATTTTAACATTTGAAATTGCGTTATATTGTAACTTGTGTTCTTCATTTATATATGACACATTTTTACATGTTTGTCCTCTACACTTATACCACTGACAGGTGTATATCTCATTTGTTCGAATCATCAAGTCACAATTTTTTCTTTTTTCATCAGAATCTTCTAAAGACTTCGTGTCTTCTTTAACAATATTAGTTAAAGGAACTTCTTTAGTACTATTAAAACGAGATTTCAGATTGATCTTTTTCTTTTGATCATTATTCGATATAACACTTTTTATATAACTAAGACATTCGTCGATAGTAGCATCCATTAAAAGCATGCCAATTAATTCAGGAAATTCTATGTTTAGTGTTTCAGATATAGTATTCGATAATTGAAGTGCTATTACAGATGTTCCTCCTGATTTTACAAATCCATCATTTTCACATTGTAAATTATTTTTCCAAATTGATTTAAAAGCAATTTTAATTTGTTGGAAGTCAATATTTTCTATTGCCTGATGTATTACCATTCTTTGTATGTGATACTTTTTTAAAAATTCTAAAGAAATTTTTCCACTAGACGTAAATTCAATATGCTCCATGAAATGAATTTTATCTGGTCTATATAAAGAATCTAATTTGTGGAGATGTTTCATTATATCAGTATTTATATTATGATTATTTGTGACATTCTCCTTAGTAGAAAAATATAAATGTAAATGATGGCAACTATCATCCCATATTACGTAACAACTTTTTACAAAATCTATTTGTAATACAAATTCTTTAAGCTTTGTTAAATCTACTTTATTCCCAAATCTTTTAATAAAGCTATCCCTTCTTCCTTTGTAAAATATCCTTCCTTCTTCATCAATCTGAAATAGAAATATATGTATTATTAGTATTATAGTTGTTACTAAATACTATTTATGTTCACATTAACTCACATTAACTACATCACCAGAATCACGAAATACTGGTAATTCTAAATCTTCAATATTTTCATCATTCATCAGACACACTCTTTGATTACTTCCTGCGTAAAAACATACAACATATAACAATTTTTCTTATGGTATTACGAAATTAAAATAAAATCTCTATGATAGTAAAATTACCTATATAAAGGAAGCCTGTACCATTTGTAATTACTTCATCTCTTTCATTCCTAACTTGAAATATAGTATGTGATAATACTTGACCCAAACAATGTACATTAAATTGTGTATTTGTTATCATAATTTCATTGATACTAGCCCAACAGGATACTTCAGTAATACCATAGATGTTATAAATTTTGGTATTATTATAAGGATGCTTGGCTTCAGAAATTAATTCTAGTTTAGGAAAAGGTTCTCCGCCAAAGAGAATAGCTCTTAATAAAGTATTATTACTTAGAATACTAGATTTTAAAGATTCAGCTGTCCAGCTATACATAAAAACTGATGGAGTTATTTGTAGTACAGTAATTTGATTAGAATAACTTTCTTTCAAAAGCCTGAAAATAAAGAAGACTTATGTAAAAACAGGTTTCTATATAAAAGTTGTATTTCCCCACATAATTACTATTTACCTATATGGATCACTTTTCAATAACTTTGATACCATGAACAGTGTTGCAGCATTTGACAGAGCAAGAAAAATTTCAATAATACTAGGATCAAATGTAAAATTTGTAAATTGAGAAATTTTATCACAGTTTGTTATTCCCAGTATTTTGTTCAAATCTAAAACATTAGGGACTATGCATGAGTGGGGTACTCTGACTACTTTTGGTGCTCCTGTTGAACCAGATGTAGAAATTGCATAAGCGTAATAATTTTGTTTTACTTTTTGGGTAATTTGTTTCTGTACATCTTTGATTTTAATAAGGTAAATACATTCTCTGTGTATTTTAAATTCATATACAATATCTCCCTCAACATCCATTTGTTTTGAAAAGAAATAATGTAAGCTTAAATGGTTTTTTAGATTCATGAATTCTGTTGAATCAACAGGTATATTTACAAAACTATGCTCACTACTTAAGATTCTATAAAAAAAAAAAAGATCATAAATATAATTATTACGTCAATATCTCAGATATTCCAAACAATTTAAAATCTTACCCAAGTATCACAGAAATTACACAATATTCAGGAATATCAAAATTTATACCAATAAATTCAATGTTTTTTATGCATTTTAAATAATCAGAAATCAAACTTTGTGTAACAAAAAGTTCTCTGTAATTTATATAGATGATTTCTTGCAAATCATGATATTCTATAGCTACATTATCAAGTTGATCCCAATTACAAATATCATGTAACTTCTTTGCAAGATTTTTTGAACCATTGGGATAAAATAGGAAATTCTCTTTTTCATTATCTAAGATAATTACATATTTTAATATGTATTAATTAAAACCAGGATACTGAATGTTTAAACTCTACACTCACCCATTATGTATTAAATGTCATTCGATATTAATTCTTTAATATTTTAAAAGCTTTGATCATAGGTTACGTCGCGTGTTTTTCTAACATAGTAAATAAATACCTGCCATAATTTTTTCATTATATATTACAATACGTAATTTTTTCATTTGTATTTGACCGATAATGTAAAATGTAATAGTTGCTTCTTTGTTAGAAAAAAAGCATACATTTTGTATTTACATATTTGCATTAGAAAACGTAACATACACACATCTACGCGCATGCGTGCGCGTTGACATATGTATCTTTATTTCACTTTTAAGGGTATATTTCAATTATCAACTATTATTAATAATTTATGCTAACATAAATTCTCTTTTCATAAATTTACAAATAATTTTTTTCTTCACATTTATATAGTTTTCTATCATAGGATGTAAGGATAATGTAAAAAAAAATTGTCAAAGGTAGAAATTAAATTTATATTCTATGTAAATGAAACACAATAGTTATGCAGATCTACTATACTCCTAAGGTAGAGATAACAATCATTACAATATTACAAACTTGTTTAATTTCCATTATGCACGCTAAATGGTATATAAGGAATCTGAAATAAATAAACCACAAACACATTAATGTGACTCATTCTTAAATTTAAAATGTATACACTATTTGTTGCATTGAATGGAAAGTGCTGTGACCATTTTAATGACTTCTTCAAAACAATGGAAGTCATGTATTAACATTTAAAATTTCAAACATTAGAACTGAACTTTTTAATAACCAAAAAACCAGGTATCCATGAACAAATCTATTTTTCTTCACACCATTCATTTTCTTTACGAACTTGTTCCTCTTCGGATGCAGAAAAATCATTTTTAATATTGAATGTCTTTCGAATTTCTTCTGGTGTTTTGCCCTTTATCATATTAGCAACAGTTTTACACGTTACATCTAACAATCCCTTAATATCAAGGTAATTAGCTGCCAAAATTAATTCAAACAGAGTTCCTTGATCAACCTATAAATTTATAAAGTTTAATTGAATTTAAAATTATGTGTTTTTATGTACTATTGTATGTATGTATTATATATATTCATGGCATCACTTGTTAATAATATTAACAGAAATGAGATATTTACCTTCAAGAAATCTGCGTCCCAAGAACTTATATCGTCAGTACGCTTTTCCTTGTTTTCGTCATCTTCAGGTGGAGGTGGATCATCCTTATGATAAGTAGCCCATTGTATTACTTTCCTGAGGATAGCTGAGTTAACGTTTGGAAGAGGTACCACTTCTTCCTCGTCTTCGTCCATTCCAAGGTCTTCCAACATGGTCTTTATAGTGACCGAACACTTTGCAATATCAACATCCACTTCAAAGACTTCACCATCGGAGCTCTGTAGCTTGATATTAGGCATCTAGAATAAATTTTCAACCACTACTTATAATATGCTCATCAACTGTATAGTTTCGAAAAAAATATTTTCTGTGCATCAACGAAGTGTTTTCTTATTTAAATACAAGCATCGTTGTTTCTTTCATTTCAACACGTTAAAAGGTATATCCATTATTCAAGAAATAATTTCGAAGATTCTTTTTCATGCACTATTAGGTTATAAAAAAATTTTGAGATACACAAACACTTCGTCCATACAGCAAAACATTTAATGCAAACGACATTTTCTTGTAACAAGTTATCTGCTCAAGAGTATTAACTATTTTGAAAGACTAAACACTAAGTTAGAAAACTGAATTTCTCTTATGTAAATTCGACAAAATATCAGAGTAATCACCGTAAAATATTTCTCGCAGTCAATGTACAGAAATATTGAATAATTTGCTACACCGTAGATCAGCAGAAGGCACTTGTTCTCCTGCTCTTTGTTGCTCCCGTTATAACTTTTATTCTCTCCCTCTGACTCAATATACGTTTGCTGTCCTTTTCAATGCGTCGAGAACCTATTTACGTCCTTACTCTACTATTTCTTTTTCTCTTTGTAATTTTGCTATGGAGGGAACATGAATTTGTGCGATATACTGAATTTGATGTAAGATGGCGCCACGATACTGCGCAAAAATCATATAAGAAAAATTAATTTATCATAGAATTAAATTTTATTTTAATTTTAAAGTCATAACAATAAAATATTAGATTAAATGTAATTTGTATATAATTATAAATCTTCTTCTTTATATTAAGTATTTAATAAATCAATTGACTTTTGTATATATTCAGTAGGTATTCTCAAGAACCAATCAGCGTTTGAAAAGCGTTTTAACAAACTGCATAGACAAGTTCACGGAATGGAGACGTTAACGATATCAGAAGAAATAAAAAATCTTTAATTAGCTACAAAGTACTAATTATAATTACATTATAAAAAGAGATATGTTATTTTAAGAACGATGCACAAAAATAAATAATTATTGTACAAATTTTATTTGCATAAAAATCATTTGCAATGAAGAAGCTTGACGCTATATTTACAGAGATATCGAATTATTATTCGAGCCGCGTGGCGCCTAAGAGTACATCACTGGATACTAAAAAATTACGAGGTATCGTGTTAAGTTAATAGAATATGAGTTGATAGAAAAAAATTGCACAGTAATTTTCTACCATAATGAGCGATATGATTTTCGGTATAACCATGATAAAAACAAGAGCATCTGACTCCATCACTTGAAACCATAAAATTATGCCTTACTATTGCTCAAATGATTCGGCCAAAAGAGAATCTATGAAAGTAGGAATGCATAAACGAGCAGTGGATTCATATGAGAGGGATACTTGTCTAGGCGCCAACCGAATAGCCTACGCATGTTCACATACCCTCTTTTACCGTAAGTCGTCTTCTTCATCGTCTTTCCTTTTCTTTCGTTCATTGTTTCTTCTTTTTACTCTTACAATTGTTACAATATTTTCTCCATTGCAGAAACGAATGATGAAAAAGATTAAATTTCACTTTATTCTTTTTTTACTTTGTTCATCGTTCCTCTTTTTTCCTTTATACGTATCGGTTGGAAAGCTGTGAACGATTTCTCGCAAAAGTACAATTATTACAAGCAGAGTACGAGAGCTACGTCACGTTGATTCGATAGCCTTATCAAAAAGTTCGTTTGATTTCCCCGCTGATCGATCCTTCGAATGGAACGAGAGGACTCGTTCGCTAGGGTAGTTTTACTATCGATGCGTCGAAAGATGCATTAATGCGAGTTAGTTTACTCGAAGCAAGATAAACGAATGAGTCGTAACGTTTCAATCAATCGTCCAATTGAATGAAATGGAAAAGTTATTGAAAGATGCCATACGTTTACGACGAAAACGATGTTTTCTAGAAACATGTATCCTATATGTATATGCACTGTCAATCATAAATATTAGAACACCTACTCGTTATATTGATTGAAACAATTTAGTTTCTTCTTTTTTTTATTTTGTATTTTAGATTCTGAGCTACATACGATGCGAATTAAATAACTAGCAAATAAAAATTGTAAAAAGTATTCAATTTGTATTAAACATCCTCCTATTCAATAGTATTCCAATACATATGATTGGCAGTGTATATATTTGATAGTTCTCAGTGTAAAGGCTTATACATTTGTGCACAAATTTAAAAGTGCACACATAACTGAATATTGCAAAAATATATGAAATATCTGAAGTACAGTGTTAGAAGTATGAGAAAACCCGATCATATCTGGTCGAGACGAGAGCATTTGTCGAGAATTTCGACATACTAGAGAATCCCGAAATTTCCGGTAACCCAACCCGTCCTGATGTGGTATCTTATTCCCACTATCGGGTTGCCGACATTTTCGGGTTCTCGCACACATCTATAGACATAATATTAGTCATAATATCTAGTAGGTAAAAGAAATACCATTTGCACAATTATGTTTATAAAGATATAAATTTGCACGAACATTTACAGGTTGCTTGGTATACTTATATGTTAACCATGATAAAGCAAAAAGATAAAGCAATACACATATTGGAAAAAGCATTGGAAATTAATTATTGGTTAATTGAACCGAAAGAAAAGACGAAAGAGGACTCACAAGTTTCGTGACTCGTTGAAAGTTAAAATTTTACACGAAGCACGTCAATAATTTAATTAAACGTGCAATTGCATAAGTATTTCACCTGATTTTACGAAACGGTTTTTTGAACACGGTGAACATCGAAGAAATGTCAGGGAACGTGATCGCTAATAATTAAAGAAGCTTAAAAAGCTCCAGGACAAATTTTATATGTAACTCAAAGAATAAGAGCGAAAAGGAAACGAGACTGGTAAAGACGAAGATTATAAATCTTACGCAACTGTTAAGAGCGATCATAACCGTAGTGGATGTTAACGAGATTACTTCTAAATAGCTCGCGGTGTCTTTTACATCCTTCGAGAACCTTTTGTAAAAGCTACGATTTCACCCCATCTCTCGAGCGCGAAACCTTATTAAAATTCTCGTCGAACGAAATCAACTTTCATCAAAGCATCGATACGATTCTGGATCTCTTCTTCGAATTTTATTTTGTCATCGATTGTTAAAATATTTACCTTTGTTCGAACTACTTAAAATATTGCCGTTCTTTTTAACGGTCGCCAAAAATCTGAAAGAAATGAAATGCTACATATTTGGCCTGAGTTCAAACAGATGAAAAATTTAAGCATGAAGGGTAGTGACATCACAGAATAAAGCAAGATCTTTCTTCGTGACGTACGTCGATATAGCTGCTCTATACTACGTAATGGTTGCGGTGATAAATGCCGAATTACGCAGATCCTTCGCCCCAAAGGCGCCGCTACGTCTGTCCTTCTCATCTCTTCACACCCCTTCTCCCTTCTTTCTTCTTACTGTTAAAGCATTTTCAAATCTTTTTTTCTTCCCCTCTTCAACGTATTTCCACCGAATAGATGTTCGAATAATTGCAAATTAATTGCAATAGCTTTTGATGATCGTTGCCGTTTTCCCGCTTCTTTTGGCCGCACTGCGGAAAACATCATACAAAAACGATCGTTACGATTTCATCGACTTGCAACGATTCCACCAGGCAATTAAACGAAACGAAGAGATCCAATTTATTCGTAATCGTAGGAGGAAAAGTTATGTGTTGTTCAAGAAAATTCCTTGAAGGGTAGATCAACTGATACGATCGATTACGAAACTACGACTTCTATTATTATTAAAGGTGTAGCAGTTGTCGAAGACAAAAGATCTAGGTTCTTTACAATTGGACTGACGCTTCACCTATTCATGAAAAGATATTCTAAACGAACTTTCCTCGACCACTTGCCACGCGTAAAAGTAAGAAAGAACAAAAAAGGAAAGAGAAAGAAAGCGAACGACTGCTTTTTCATATTAAACAGATACCTGCCTGCCAAGTCTTGCCTGTCGTTTTTAATGAGACCTACGCGGGCGTTGTGGGTTAATTATTCCTCAAAAAAAAAAAAAAAAAAATAAACGCGTCTGTAATTCTTACGTTCGTTGATCATCGTCGTCGGTGATTCTTCAAGAGCATCTTTCGAAACTGATATTAAGTTCCGCTGTTCCATTATAAACGGTTCGACAACATTTGCTCGCAATATCCCGGTTAATCGATTTCTTAATATTTCTGTACTATCTTCTTCAGCACTGCCCATTGAACGCTAATCATCGAAATTATGTAGCAACTGATTAACTAGGTTCTGGAATTCAGTCTGCACCGAATCGTGAGAATCAGAGTCTCGCGCATGAGACTCTCGAACGATGTCTAAGAAGACGTAAGAACGGCAAGAAGGAAGAGGAAGGAGAAGATTCCTTACGCTCAGACGAGTCTACGAAGATTTTAATATACCAAGATACAATGGTGATAGAAGATTTGACGGCCAAAAAGAGCGAAGTCTATCCGAGCGTGCAAATACAAATATCAACTGCAATTGTATCTAAAGGTTGCGAAAGCAATCTATCCGGCTATATTTCTTCGTTTCGACGTCTATACATTGATTTCGTTTTAAGAGAAGCAATTTCGTTGGAAGTAAACGTCATAAGCGAAACTTAAAATTTCAATGATCTAAATAATCCAATGGCAATTTCTCCAAGTACTGTGACGTGAATTGTAACGAGACAACCACCTTCCTGTTTCGCTTCGATTTCACGCACGCAATTTCTTTTCCCGATCACAATCTGTAAATTTCCAAAAACAAACGGTCCACGACCAAACCACGCATCATTACTTCAATCCAATTTCGAGTAGAAAGAAAGAAAATGCAATTGCACGAATCGAAAGTTATCGTGCTATATCGTATCTAGAAACGACGTCCTCCCTCCGTTCGGGTTTCATTCATAGAGGTTCATTCATGAATCTTCGTTCTTACTACGTAAGAAATTTCTACGTCTGAAAAACAGTTTTTCGATGCTCGCCGGTCGCCAGTTTCGTCGAGGGATTTCCTGTGATATCATCGTTCGGGGTGGAGACTAATCCAATGACGTAATGAACCAGAGGGTGTACAATACATACGGGGCGGCCGTAACGACGTGGAGGAGGAACACATCGGTGATGCTGGTACCAATAGTGGTGGATTCAGCTCTGCTTCTCTTGGTGGTACGGAAGAAGAACGTAGAAGAGGGGTGAGTGGTTGCAGTATAAATGTGGCCCGCGCAAGCTCCACCAATCACTCGCCCTCTGACCTCCAAACTCCAAGCTCTCAAGCTCTCGTGGTACCAAACACCCCCTCTTCGTTCATACGATCAAGAGACAAGCCAGCACGTCGGCACTGAAACTCGTGCCTCGTGATCACCGCGTGGTGCTGTCATTCGAGTATCATCGCCGAGGACCGCTCGCTACCATCCAGGCCAACCCTTAACTTCGACTCCAGCAAAAATTCGAAATTGTTCGCTTTACGTGGCAACACGATTCGCTTGTTCCTTCGACCTGCGATACCTCTTTGATCTCACAAACATGGTAACGGTAAGTGTTAACGCATTTTCAGTAACATCTTCGTTTTCTTGCATTCCGTTACGCTCTTTTTTTTTTTTTTTCGTTTCTTCTCGTTTGATTCGCACGATCGGTTCGGTAGAAGGGTGATCAACAATTTCACCGAACATTGAGAACGTCGAAAATCCCTCGACGACAACCCTCGTCCATGGACACGAACGAATTTATTTCTAACATATCGCGAGTTTGACACACCTAGTTTAAAGTCGCCTTAGACAATGGGGGAGAAAAGAAACAGAGGTGTGACGTGTATCGGACAGAAGCGTTGAACCCAAACAGTTCGTTGATCTTCCCTGTTCCATCGTACGAAATTGTCATCGTTGGTTCTCCTTCGCGTCATTTACGACGAACCAGTTACGATCGCAACCGTATTCGTCGCGTTGAGTTTAGGAAAGTCATCTCGATTCTAACGAACACGGGTCCGGTCGAACGAACGAAACGGTTTGTAACACGCACTTATCGTTAGACCCAGCAATTCGTTAGATAATATTTACGTTATAAAGTCGTTTCGTCGTTTAACTATATACATCCGTACGTCTATGTTTTTGCTATTCGTAACTGATAAATTTTAAAGTACGCATATCCGTATTGCCAAATGTTAATCTAGATAAAAGAAAAGAAAAAAGATATAGGAAAACGGCGCGTGGTTTGTGAGAAAAATGATTCTTTTTATTAAATAATCGTACAAAGTAGATCAAGCTGCGTTAATTCGAGAATCGTCACAGCAGCAGTTTGCTGAATTTTCTTACGTGACAAATTTTTAAACAACTTTAAATCGAAGATTTATATGATCGATATACGAGTGATAGGAGATAGAGACAACAAAGGAATACGGGAAAAAGTGGTTGTGAATAGAGTTATGAACCGTAAAAAAGAGGAAAGATGCCATCTATTATATCTACATTTTACGTAGAAAGCAAAGTTTACTAGCGAAGAAATTTACGCGAAAAGAATTTACTTTATGTTATTATCGGGAGTTAATTATCTCGTGACAACAATTGGCCGCGTTCCTCGTAAATTCAACATTGGACAAAATTATTATACGATGTAAGGAATGTGCCTGCTATGATCGGTTTATCTCTCTCTGTCTTCTGTCCTCTATTTGGCCGGAGAATAACAATCGGACAACGAGATATGACGGCGAACCAGAAACCAATAAGAGTGAAATAGTAATGCAAGAGATAGGAAACTAGAAGGAAATCCAACCACTTCGGATACGCTACGTCTAATTCGATGTGTCGCCGGCGAATACATAAAGCTTTTCTTGTTTGCACTGGGAGAAATGTTTACGATTCATCCATAGCTACACGGCGCCGCGGGTTTTCGTGTACTCGTTATCACGCGTTAGAGATTCATCACTGCCAGCCGGGATCAGCAGCTGTGTATTTTCATGGCCATAATTATCGAAGATCCTTTGCCTTATTCTAACGGACCGCGATAGCTATGAATAATTCGTTTCTCGATACGCAACTAAACAGCACCACGAATTCGTACGACAGTCCGACGTGAAAGAATGATAGATCGATGTACTGAAATGACGATTCCATGTTACAACATTAGCGGTTTCCAGTTTTCACGTGCTTTCACGGTATTCATTAAATAACATTTTTTTTCTTTTCGATCAATGAGCTGGTCCGGACATTGAATTACGTAGAGCATGACGGAAACCGAGTGAATTTTATGACCCTCCGACTGTCGATGAATAAAGTTGTAACTTTAATTTAAGAGAAAAAATAACCCGCTGTTCAATGAATTTATACATTCGCGTAGCAGAGAGTTAACACGTTTTGCACTGGTTATACCAGTAGACGTTCTTTTTCTCGTATTATCGTTTAAAAATACGTCTCTTTTTATTAATTTAAATTAAATTAAAATCGAGTATATTTCCTTAGTCGTCCGGGAAGAAAGAGATTAATTTTGAATCGAAGTAAAAATATTTTGTACTGCGAGCAACGTACTTTCGCGTGATCGAACGCACGGTCGAACGAAAAGTTTCTTCGACAAAGTGGAATAAAGTAAATTCGACGACAAGGAAAGTGCGTATAGGAGAATTCGGATATAAAGCTATTCGGATATAAACGATAGCGCGAGTGAAAAACTAAAAAGGGGGAGTCGTGGAAAAAGAAAAGGAAGAAGAGTGGAGAGGTTTTTCTATGCCACGAGACAGAGAGACGCCAAGGCGCCCCACTTCCGAGCCAGGGGTTAAATCGTGCGTTTCTAGCTTTTCCCTACTATCTCGCTCGCCTTCTTCTCCTTATTCTCATCCGCTCCCTGTCCACTCTACCTCCCTGAATAATTATTTGCGCTTCTTATATTTCCGTTCAATTTTACCAACGAAGACAATTTTTCTTACGGATTACCGATTCGACATCGAGTGTAAATATCGCTGTTCCCTTTAAAATTCGCTCACTATACGATTCCTGCGTTTCTTTCTAAAAAGCACTTTTAGCACTAAAAGCACTTGGTACTGTTTTGAAAATTTTTTGCCGTAGAAAATTGTCTGCGGTATTTATATTGAAATTTTAGCAAAGTCGCTCGCATTTTGAGAATGATAGAAACGAACGCGAATCGTTTTATAGAAGAAACGAACGCGAATCGTTTTATAGAAGAAACGAACGGTTCGAAAACGCCATTAACTAGATTCGTGAGGTGGAGTTAAAAAAATTTTAGAATCTGGACAATTTGATAAAACGATTACAACGACCAAGATGGCAACTTTTATAAGCGTTCGTCTATGTAATGATTCGATTCGGATCAGCAGACTGTGACCTCGGACGAAATTTAATAACCCGTCTCGTTCCGACGAGTTACGACGAGCAGACGCGACAGCAAATCGCGCATCGTCCGTGCCGAAATTTATGTTATTTATTCCAAAGCTGACTATCAGTGGAAAATACCAGAGGTAGCTCGTAGATATTCTGCTTTTCTATCAAGGAATAGCGTGAAAAATCGGCATACAAATTCATTTAACCTCCGTAGAAATGAACACCGACTTCTACGTATTATAAATTATAAGCGTCTCACTAATTATCACATAAATGTAACCAGATATAAAAGCTTTGATAAATTTGATGCCAAATGAGAATGAAAATTATAAGGGAAAAAAGAGGACAAAGATCGGTATAATAATAACAGATCAAAGAAAATACATCGTTCGATCTTTAGCAAAAAATTCCACGTGACCAGCGATGCGAGCTTACTTTTAGTATTAAATGAATTTAATGATAATACAAAAGAAACATACAGCGGACGTGTTATATTTGACTGGAACAAAGATAAATTTTTAAACCATTCGAAATTTTACATCAACGCGTAGGTAGAACATTTTCGTTCCGAGGTCGATAAGCAACTTCTCTTTTGCCTAAAGCGTTCCCTAACAAGGCATAAAGATTATGGGAGAACAGGGACAAAAGAATCCTTCGAGACTTTAGATTTCATCCCCTCGAACACCGATTTTCAATGTATTACACGAAATTTATACATTATGTTAATAGCGTTTGATTAGTCACCATTACGTAACTGCCTGTGAGCAAACAGCGAATGGTTCCACGAAAAAGCGGTAACTGATACCATCGCATCGAAAGGGGAATAGATCGAACAATTCCATTGCGAAACCCACACGAAAAACTTTCCCTCTGATAATTAATTTGTTGCGGGCCGTTATCGTTGTCAGTTTAAATTCGCTTAATTTCGTTTATTTTTCATTCGTGATTCCGAAATTGAAAAAAGAAAGGCTTCTAAACTTTTGGTTAAATAGCACGTGAAATGGTAGGAAAATGTGGTTTCGGGTCAACTCGTATTTGAATCAACTTACGTGACAATTGCCTGTATCAAATAATAAGATCGTACGGTTATGGTAGCCTCGTAACGTATTTCATAATGAAGAAATATAGACGAGAATGTCAGTACCCGTGCTAACAACATGCTACAGCATTCGTATAAAAAGGTGAAAATACCGTGATATATCTGAGTTTGTAGAACACGCTCATTTCCGAAGACTACGACGGTCTTTTTCAATTAAAAATCCACCGACACTCCTGTACCTTTTCCATCAAAGCAAAAACGCTTTTGCTGTACATTCACAACCGCATTACCTCTAATGCGTGTGGGAAATATAAAACGATATTCACGTCGTAAATGAACAGTATTATATTTGTATATCAACAAGTCCCTGTGTTTCTCTCTCTTTTTTTTTTTTTTTTTTAATAAATATTCGAATTTCTATCGTTCTTATCTATCTCGATAAAGAAAATATGTTGTATGTATAGCGATTTTGATAGAAACAGGAGAGATTACGCTGGTTTCTCCTTTACGAAGTCAGAAACAGAAAGAAGACCCTGACGTACTACGGTAGTTGCTGTGGGTATGCAAAAGCTTTTTAGAATGTATCGTCAACTGTCGATCAATTTGCATAATTTCTGTAATTGCGATACCCACCAATTAGCTGAAATTAACCATGTGCAACATTACCGCGCGGTTCCGTCACCACCTACTACCTATACCCTGTTCGGTGGTTCCTTTGATAAATTCCAAATTAATACATGAACGTCGCCGAACGACGATCGTGAGTAAAAATTAACGTTACACGTTTGCGATTGCCGGAAAGAAATATTACTTTCGTCTTGATAGTCTCGTATCGTTGCCGAAAGTTGCAATATGTTGTAAATAAAAATCGTAACCAAAAAGGCAAAACAAAGAGAGAAAGGTAACAAAGGACACCGTCGAAAACACGTGTCTACCTATGTCGTTGAAAGAGCGATTTTAATCGTGATTTAAGGATATTAAAATGTATAACGGCGAGCATAATTTTGCCCTAACCGCGAGATATCGGTTTACATCTTGATTAAAATTGTTCGACAAAGCACCCGGAAGGCGCATTAAGATTTATCTCACGTATCGTGATTTTATCATCCCTGTTAAATCTACTATGCGACGACTATAGGCGTTTAATCGATAACCATCGGAAACACCGATTTATATTCCGTTTACAAATTCTTCGTGAGACTGTTATACGTAGTCTGGCATACGTACGTATAAGTACATAGGTAAATGCCCAGCGAAATCTGAATCGAATCGCGACAGCACACGTCCTCTCAGGAAACACTACACGTAAACTGGAAATTAACTAATTGACCTGGATTAGGAACGAATCGGAGGTAAATTGCACGTAACCGCGTTGATTATTACGTTAAAATAACAGAGATATTAAAAGTAATGTATACATTTAACGTATACTTTTTCAATCGGTATCGAAAGGTTTTTGACGGGAAAACGGCTATTTTCTTTTCAAACTAAGTTATTGGTTTCACCAAGATCAAATTTAGCGTTTTACGAGGTTTAAAAGGTATAAAGTTATAAAATTATATTTCACGAATTTAGAAAAGAAACGATTTCAAATATGTTTTCTATATTGCGAAACTTCGATCTCGTATATTTCGCATTTTTATGTATTCTTTATTCTTAGTAAATCAATGTCGGATGCAACGCACGCCCACTTAAATTTTGAGACCCTTGTACGTTTCGGCGTACGATATTTTCTATCCAATGAGATTATTAAGAGCTGCATTCGAAACGTTCGCTCGCAAATAACAAGAACAAGATGTGGAAAAGAACAGGTTGGCGCAAATTGGGTGATACGCCACGAACTTGTTCTCCCTTTGCCTTCGTCAAATTGAAAATAAAAGGAAATTTGATATCGATTTTGAACGAAGTCGTCTTCCCTCCCCCGATTGACAAAACCGGACACGAAAATTTGCTGCAATTCAATGATTTCTGCTTTCGCACAGACAAACTTATATGACGTTGATTCGTTTCTTAAGTTATTTCCATTTTTATAATATAAATATATATAAAACAATAACGTACTATGATTTATTATTTCTGGAATATCGAAAACTCGTAAATGAATAATAATTATCGAAATTATTTACAGGTTGTGGCTTATATCCAACGATGCATGATCATTTTTGCCATCCTACTGTGTTATTTTCACGTTCGGAGTGTACATAGTGAAAGCGTGAATTGCGAGTATGTATACATATGAATATATTTTTATTAAACTTAATGATATGAATAGACTGCGGATGTTTATGCAAATTTATATCTTTATTAACACGATTAAACAAATGGAATCTAAGCAGAGATCTGTTTTACGCACCAAGTATTGTAGAAACTATACTTTGGATATTTTATATACTTTTGCATCATACCATACGCGTTCTATACATTTTTGCACTTTCAAAATTCGTATAAACTTATAGAAATACGCAGTCTATATATGAGAAACACGAACAGTAATTATATTCTTTATATCTCCATAGAGCATTTCCGTACCATCAAATGTGTAGAGGTTCGATGTCAAAAAAACGTACAATGTTGCCGATCATGTATGGATTAGGATGCGAAGGGAATGAAGGAAACATAAATTGCATCAAGGAATTTGAAGAAAGACATCGTATTCCTTACATTCCTCTATCGAAGTCAAAACTGTTGATCGCTTTGCTTGATGATGTAAGTTATTCTATTATCTTTCTTGTTTATACGTCGAAAGTTAATCGAGCAAAATATTAAGAAAGCGGTAATAGAGGAGGTTTGATATCTTCTTGTTCTGTTATAGGATCTGCAAAAGGATATTACACGATCTGCTCGCCACAAATTAAGAAACGATGTAATGAATAAACGAAAGCCATCTATAATAGAGAACTTCTTGTCGGAATTGGACTCTTCGGACAACTATTAAATGAAATGATCAGGAAATACAAATTTTCTCGACTTGTGCAAACATTTTTCATCATTTAAAATTTTAGAAATATATATTTAGTCTTTCTCTTTCTCTCTGTCTATCTGTCTGTCTGTCTGTCTCTCTCTCTTTCTCTCTCCCTCTCTCTTCTTCCCTCTCTGCCACCCACTCGCTCTGTCTCTCCCTCACTCTCTCTCTGCCACATACGCGAAATAAAACTTTCCCTTTACTTTTACCTTTGTATTAGAAATCTTCTTGCTTCACTTGTTTTTATCTCGTTCCTATCTTTTCTGTTTTCAAATAGTCATTTTGCTTCTTCGTTTTTAAACCAAATTATAATTAAACCATTGTATCCACGTTACTAACAATACACATGTGTTACAGTATAAAAAAATATATTTGAAATTCGAAGCAACTCCTTAAATAAACCTACTAAAAAAAAAAAAAATTGTGATGTTAAAATATTATCATTTTACATTCTATTATAATATGTAGCATAACTATTATTCATCAAACTTGTATATAAACAAATTAAAAAGGAATAACATAGACTGTTTTCGGAAGAGAATGTTGTTAACAAAAACATTTATTTCTACAACTAAGAAATTTCGTATATTATTTTATATAGTTGTAAAGTTTTCAAATGTACTGATATATGGAACTATTAACGTAAAATTCATAACAATTTGAATTTTATAATTGTATAATAAATTATTGTATTTATGCGATTATTTCTGAAATTATATTTAGTAAGAGAATTTAATGAAAAACCGGCAATTTACAACTTAGTGTTTATTTCTTTTTCGTAGAGATAAAAAAAGAGAACGCAGGATAAAAAATGAATAACTAAGAGTATAAAAGAATGATGAAAATGATCTGTATATATATTAATAATTTTTGTACATAGAATTCAGCAATGATACAATTTCTTTTCAAATGAGTAGATTCAACTATTACTTTTTACCATGTCTAATTTATATGTACATTCTATTAATTTATATGTATATAGCTTATAATTAATTTATTGTCATAGTTCATTTGAATTAAAGATATTGACAATCATCGATAAGAGGTAAAAAACGTAAATATGTGTATGTAAGTATTTATGTATACACACATACATATGTATGTATGTTCAAAAGTTTAAAGCAAACTAATGTAATTTCTTCTCTTGAGAAATGAGAACTATATATTTATAGTAATACATAAATAATTAAAAAATTTTATTTCTGCTCATTCGATAAAATCACATTAAAATAATAATTGTTTTTAATTTAGCATATTTATATATTATACATGCATGTGACTATACATTTATGCAAACAAAGGTAAAATATATATACATACATACGCATATATAAGTGTCTCGTTCACTATGAATTGGAATTGCCGGCATGTGAAAAGTTTCTGGTTCTGATTTCAGTTTTGCATACAAAGTTTTATTTAGAAGTTAAAACTATTTAATAAATAGCGTATCTTCTAATAAAAATCCAAAATATGGATGTTATTGCAAAAACGAGTTTAATCTATAATTTTAATTGTACTAAAACAATGATTTTAAGGTTACGTAATAAATCATACTTTACAAATACGACTAATTACACATGGACTTTAAAACCATATCCAAGATTTATAGAAAAATATAAATGCTTCGTTCCATGCCAGAGATATAAAGCAGTTGCAGTCGATAAAAATTTCCAAAGTGATCTTATAAAAGGAAATATTCACATACCTGAACATAAAATCATGCATTCGATACTTCAAGATTCCATATATTATGATAAGACTATTTTTCCACGCATTAAATCAAATGCAATAGTTACTTCTGAGGATGTAGAAGGTTTTTATAATGTACATTGGTCGTATGAATCTCCAGAGAATATTCTTAATGCTGTTAAGAAATTGGCATATTCTTATTTAAGTGGCACATCTTTGGAAAGATCACTTTATGACATGATTTTAGAAGCCTGTATTAAACACCTCCCAGCAATGCAGGATCAGCAAATAAAAATTTTAATGCAATGTTTAATTACGTTACATGATATAATAACAGTATCACCTGTTTATAAAAGACTGATGAAAGCATTAAATACAGAATGTATAAAACGATTTTATAGTTCAAATACTGAAGAAATGTTATTAATAATTGATGCAATGTATCAGCTTGATGTTACAGATCTTAGTTTTATGTGGCGTGCAGTAAGAAAATTGATTTCAAAACCTCATAAACTTTCTGGAAAAACATTAGTTCAACTGTTCTTTTTTCTACCTATGATTGATTTAGGATCATGTATAAATATGTTTGAAATCGAATGTCGGTTAGAAGAATGCATGCATGAACTTGTTGCAGATGAAATAGGTATAATCGCAAGAGGTTTTTTTTTAAATAAAAGGAGTATTAGAAACAAAGCCTTAATGCCAATGATAATGGATAAAGTTGTAAAACATGCTAATACCGTGAACAGTACTACTTTAGCATCAATTATGAAACTTATTAGGTAATAAAACAACTTATTATACATAATTTTTTGTAGTAATTGTTATTATAACACATATAAATATGTTGTATAGATATAGTGACTGTTTACATTGCATAAAAAACTTTCAAAAATTATTGAATTCTTTACATGGCGAGATACCACGACTGTCATTACAATGTCTAACCCATATAACACAATCATTTGGAGCTTTACGTGTATATGATGAAATTTTAACAAATACCATTATTCAAAGGTAAGTTAAGCAAGAGAAAAGTAATAATAACACATTCACTTATAAAAGAATTGCTTATTATTAATTTAGAGTAGAAAAAGAAATGGAAACTGCAAGAGTAAAAGATATTGAAAGAATTATTTATGGCATATGTACAGTTACTCCCATTACAGATTACTATAGAAATATATGCCACAAATTTCTGAACGAAATAATGTTAACTTATAAGACTACCAGAGCAAGTGAAATTAATAGGTAAATATTTTGTTTCTATATCATAATTACATATAGTAAATACATATATTTAGAAATGTATTATGCAAAAATCAATGATTCCATTATATATTAAATATAGCTTTCCGATATCATTAGTACGTATTCTGACATTCTTAACTATAAAAAATATATATGTACCAGAATTGATTCAACACGTATTTGACCCAACATTTATAAAAAAGACATACAAAAATAATCTCAAATTTTTGACAAATGAATGGCTGATATTACACAGCTCAGTAAAGATAGAATTGCCTTATTACAAAGGTCCGTTACTGACAGATAATCTGTATGAAACTTTAATAAAGGTACAGTGTAGTAAATAGGATTAAAAACTTTAATTTTGCAATTAGATAATTAAATATATTGAAACTTTTTTACTATTGTAGAAATATAATAACTATGATGATGATACCTACAGAAGGGACACCAATGTGAAATTAAGGATGGAAATTGTATATATCTGTAAGGTATACAATACAAAATTATATTTAAGAAAAACGCTCAAAAAATAGTAATGAAACATATTTAATTTATTAATATTATTATTTTAGCAAAAATTAGGATTAGGTGTACACGTTGATTATATTTTACCTCAGTACTCGACTAGAGATATCATCATTGGTATGGATACATGTAACAGTCCTATTGAAATTGAGTCTATTTTATCGACAATGCCGACAAACTCGATCAAAAGTGTAAATAATGATGAATTAAAAAGAATGAAATGGAAAGTTATAATTCCATTACCGGTTTTAATGAAAGTAATAGGTCATAATGGTTATACTGGATACATCCAGAGAAGATGTAGACAACTTGAAGTTATAGGATACACACCAATTCTAGTAATTTCTAAAATTATTGTTTCTTTTTTACAATGATACATAAATGATATATTAACTTCAGAATTGTTGAATAATGCATATATACTAATGGATTTTTAATTTGTATAGGTTGAAGAGGATAAGTGGAATTGTCTTGATGAAGAAAGTAAAGAGAAACATTTAAAACAGTTAATTTATCAAGATATTAAATCTGATCCATTTGAATGAAATAATTATTTTGATATGAGAAAAGGTTTCTTTAAAAAGTAAATTCTGAAAAATTGATGAACTTTTTGAGTCTCCAAAGTCTCTAAAAAATAATTGGTCTTGAAATATTGTCATATTATATATATACACAATAATATCATTGTTGTATTATAGACATTAATTATACAAGTTATAATATATAATATAATGTAATAATAAAAATTTTGTACAGAAAATCATTTTCATATCAATTATTTTCAAATACATTTATTATAGCCTATTTTATGCCTTACAATAAACAGAATAATATCATATAAATATAATTTATTCTATCAGCTGTTCTCAAAAAAATCAAGCATGAATCTTTTAGAATATTCATAAGTTACAAATAATGTAGCTGTTGCTGGTACTGTTCTTATTAACGTTGGTTTTAAACCATTGTACAAAGAGCTAATACCTTCATTTTTTACAATGTCTTTCATAACTACTAATGCAGGACTTTTCAAATTTTTAACCTTTAAAAAAAAGAATTAAAAATAGAACATAAAACTAATTTATATTCTTGATTCATATTATTTACATTATATAAAATGAAACTAACCTGTATCCTACTTTTAACTACATCTGCTGGAAATATTACAAGCCATAAGACACTTCCACCAACGGCGCCAGCTACCATGGTTTTCTGCCATCCTATGTCATTCCTACTTTCATTTGGTTTTGTTAGAAGTTCTCTGGTTACTTCATAGCCTCCAAAAAAAAAGAAATATCCAGGCATTTCACGTGCTATAGTTGATGACAAACCAGTAAATAAACCTTTTATGCCTTGTTCTTTAAGAATTTGACGTGTTAATCCCCATGGACCAATTTCTTTCTAAACAAAATAATTTTTCTCAAAACATGAGTTCTTCTATAAATTTTACATATTAATTTTTTTATCTTAGTTACCTTAGCCACAGTTAATACTGGTTTAGTTTCCATTTGAACTTCTCTTACTGCTTGTAGTTTACATTTTATAAGTTCTGTAGGACATAATGTTAAAGAAGAGAAAAATGCAGCAAAAAACCCAGCACAAGCATTTTGAATCGATGTCAGATCTTCTATTTTTTTAATACCTACATAAATAAAATTTCTTTTAAATTAACAGCGTTAGGTCTTTTAATTGCATTGCATCTTTAAAAATCTATATTACCTAAAATATTGGAAATAACTTTCTGACATCCCCCATATGCAGCAAACAGCACTGAATTCTCAGCAACATTAGCAACTAGTGCAGGTACAGTTCCTGCATATAAACCACGCATTATTCCATCTGCTTTCAGGGTTTGTAAAAAGCAATTTGCCATTCCCTTATACATGGAGGGAAAGGTTTGCATTTTTACCTTGACTGTATCTAATGGTTGACCAACATATACAAGTGCTATCCCACCTTAAGTCAAAATGAAACATAATTATACTAAATAATTAATTTTTTTGTAACAAACAGAAATAATTTATTTTTACCAATATTTTTATTCATTTGTTGTTAGTAATCGCACAATAACTAATTACTGACAATAATAAGGTTAAACAGTTCTCAAGAAAATTTGGTTTCATAACATAAAATAGATTTAAGAAAAGATTATATAAGTAAAAATTATATAAATTACTATAGAAAATACAGATATTTGAAATTTTATTCATCTCATAATTGATTTATTTATTTCCTATTAATTTTAATATTGTTTGTGCATTGATAAAAGTAATAATGTATTAGAATGTATTGTTACCGAGTGATCCAGAAATAAAGTCAATTAAACCAGCTCTAATATTATTTAATTGTTGATTTTCTTTTTCAGCAAATTCAAATGTCATCTTTATGTATATATCTAAATCAATAAATTCCAAATTCTAATGATTAATGAAATGACAGGTTAAGACATGCTATTCCGGTATTGTATTAACTACGATTTGAATGTTTATCTGTTATCGAATGGGAAAGATAAGAGAAGTCTATTTACTGACTAAAAATTACTAATACGACTTGTATCTTTGATCTGATAAGCCTTTTTATTTACACAATACATTTACATCTTTACAAATTTCTAAATGCACGCATGCGCATTTGTATCTATAAGAAATTGATAAAGAAAATGTTCATTGATCGGTGACAATTGAAGTATCAAGTAGCCAATAATACATTTAAAAATCATATTTCGCATACTCATGTACACAAGAAATTTCTGTACACAGCTAATTTTTATCTAGTCTAAAATAAATTTCGCTATAGTCTTTTGATCATGCAATGAATTCATCTTATAGCAATCGCATTTTTTATGGTACTCATTCCGATAAGTTCTAATTGTATACTGCAGTGACATAATTAATAAAGTATCAAGCATTCATAATTTAACCTAAAATGGATTACTTCATAAAAACTCAAATACACAGCATTGTATTCGAAATGAAACAATTACAGTTTGTAAAGTACGATAAGTAATATACGTACAAAAGAAATGATAATATTCTAAAAACTAAAACTATTAATAAAGCTGTCTTGATATTATATATTTTTACTAGAGAATGCTAGAAAACGGTTGTCATAGAAACGCAGTGCTACAGCTTTTAAATTCTATATTACTAAATTGATCACTTTATTATTTCAGATTGATTTTTAAAAAAGTGGATCAAATTTTTTTTCATTATAATATACGTATCACGTTGATTCTTCAACTAAAGTAGAAAGGTAGAATACTATAATTTTGGATAAATTATTCACAAATGTTTAAAACAAAATCTAAACTAAAATATTTTACTGAAATTCACGTAGTTTAGTAAATCAAGAAAGTTACTAGATCGTTGTATTCAAGATATACATGTATGACGTACGCGACAGTCTGTAGTTCCAAAACATGGGTTTTCTCAGTTATATTTTCAATTAAATGATTATCGTTTTTTTGTTTGTTTTAATAAAGGAAGCATTGGGTTTGATCTGTGTTGTAAAGAAATCTCAAAATTCAATACGATGATCGTCTTCTTTGCATTACGAAAATAGGGAAAGTGTATGTGTTATAGTAGATCTGCCATGATAGATCCGAACGCGTCTTCATCTTATACCAAAAAAGTCAGAGATTGTTAGCAAAATGTGTGATTTTTGTTATCAGGAGAGCTCCTTAAAGGTATGCATATTGTCTGACGAAAATTTAACGATTCTGCCCATTCTTTAGTAGCTTAATAAGGAGGTAAATTCTCTTATTAAATTGGAGCGCAGCGTGCCTCTAGGAGCGCTCTGGCTCGTCTGCGCCATTAGCGTTCAGAGCATGATCGCCAGAGATATTTCTATTATATTATCAAAATAGCATATTACCATGATAAACTGTTTTTTAGACTCTTATTATCTATATTCCTTCACTATTTACCTTTCTTTTAGCTTGAAAGGGAAATGAAATAACTGAGTGGTATAATTGACATGACGGTAATTCGAAATTTTTAGTAATATATTTTTTTGAAAATACTTCTTTTTAATTACTTGTCATTTTCCACGCCCTATTTGGTTTTTTCATTTTTATCCAAACAATTAAATATTATATTCGAAATTAATATATATCCTGTACAAGCATCTGTATATGTTTTATTTCATTGTATGTCATTTAATTAACACTGTTAACATTTTTTATATATATGTACTCTTTCTTCATACCAAAAAAGTTGTATAAATATTGTCGATTTTATTATTTTTAATACAAGGTATTAGGAAATTATTTTCTACCTTTATTGCTAGAAAAAATTTAAAGGGACATGTTAGCTGATATCTCAAAAAGTTAAATGAGTGTGAATTACAAAAAGGTTTACATGGAATCATTATATTTTGTATAACAATATCCTTAAAATATGTATTTACATGTTAAAATAATAGTACAAATTTTTCATTTAATTATTTGAACTAACTGACAATTAATTTTTTAATTCTGCAGTAAAAGTACAGATTACAGAATGGTGGTGGATTGCTTATCCATTCAAGGCTCAGTAGCTATAATACGGAAGCAGGAGCGAAGATTAGGTGGGTTAGTGGCTGCAAAGATGCAACCTAACAATGTTGGTAGTTGTGGTGGTATGACACCTAAAGAACTTTCTGACAATGATGACCTAGCTACTTCTCTCGTGTTAGATCCTTACCTGGGATTTACTACTCATAAAATGAATATCAGGTATATGTTTTTAAATATTATTTTAAATCTATAAATATATAACAAGAGATTGACATACGTAAACCTTATTTAATAATGAAGGTATAGGCCATTAAAAGCAAATAAAGATGAACTCCGTAAAATTATCTGTGAATTTATTCAAACACAAAATTATGAAAAAACATATAAAAAATTAATGGGCGGTGATTGGGGTGCAAGACTACCTCACACAAAATCTAAACAACAACAAATAAATTTGGAAAAACATGTGAGTTATATATGCAAGTCAGGAATTTTTTTAAGATATTTTATAAAATTTTGTTTTGTATCAATCTTATTTCACTTTTATAGATTTACAGGTATTTAAAGGTTTTTGATAAAGATTCTGGATTTGCAATAGAACCATGCTTTAGGTATAGTCTTGAAGGTCAAAAAGGTGCCAAAATTTGTGCAACTCGCAAATGGCTAAAACATGATAAAATATCTTGTCTTGTTGGTTGTATCGCAGAACTTAGTGAAAAGGTTTGTTTAAACTTATACATAAGACATTAAGAAAAATATAAAAATTGGTTTTCGTTTATTGTACTTCTAAAATGTTATTATAGGAGGAAGCAGCATTATTACATCCAGGAAAAAATGATTTTTCTGTTATGTTTAGTTGTCGCAAAAATTGTGCGCAGTTATGGTTAGGTCCAGCAGCATATATTAATCATGACTGCAGAGCTAACTGCAAGGTTAATAAATCAAATACAGATCATTAGTGTTCTAATTGTATTATATATTTTATTAATTATATATTTTTTAATTTATTCTAATTAAATTGTATAAAATATAGTTCGTGGCAACGGGAAGAGATACAGCTTGTGTTAAAGTTCTTCGTGATATTGAAGTAGGAGAGGAAATTACTTGTTTCTATGGAGAAGACTTTTTCGGCGATGGTAACTGTTACTGTGAATGTGAAACATGTGAGAGGAGGGCAACTGGAGCATTTGCAAATCAAAAACCAGGAGAAGAACTTTCCTCTGGTACTTTTAAGAACTAAATCTGAAATAACATCCATGTACACGTATACTCATCACGAAATTAAATATTCTTACAGGATACCGTCTACGAGAAACAGATAATCGCATCAATCGCACGAAACATAGACAACAGCCATTAAGTCGCAATAAACAACAAGCTGATACTGCACTTACAGAAAGAAATGCAGTGCTTGTTGGTAATGCTGCTGTAGCACCACAAAGTCTTAGCATGAAAGAATTACGGAGAAAGGGATTAACAAAATATGATGCAGAGTTATTAATTGCACAAGGATGTCGCTTCTCTGATATTGCTCAACAGCAACCTATTACAAATAATGGGGAAAATGTATTACAAACGTCTCGACCTCACCCAGCTGCCATTACAAGTTCTGTGACGAGAAATCTACGAAATAAACAATTGTTTAAATTTGACAGTAATAATGGTCATCAGAATAATGTTAAAAATCATACGCTTCGATCATCCAGGTGAGATATTTTATTTCATAATTTAATGAATTATGAATTATAGTCATAAAACGAAAATGACAATATATTAAAAATTTTATGTACAGACTTCATAAAAGAACAGAATCGAAGAAGAATAAAGTTTCTGAGAAGGCTGGATCTCCTTGTTTAAATGGTTCCATAATAAATAATATTGAGCTAGAAGACATAAGTCATCGTAAAGAAGATTCTGATAGAGTAGATGAAGAAATTGTGTATTCTAGATTACATAAGACTCATTCAAAAAGTAATTTGAATGAAGAAACTAATAACGTTTGCCATGTTCAGACCTCACATCATGATGTACTGGAAGAATCAACTTGTTCTAATCTTCAGAGGGAGTGTTCGGATTTAACATTCATTAAAAATAACAAAGAACTAAATAGCAAATTGATAAATGAAAAAGAAATACCTGATATTATTATAGAAATTAATTCTAATTCAGTAGGTAATATTAATACTTCCAATTCTAAAAAAGAACACTATAGTACAAATTCCTGTGATTCAGTTCATATAAGTTCCATGCCTGAAAGTCGATTAGATGATTTGCACAAAGCTAATGAGAGTGAGATAATTTCACAAGAAAATCGTCAGTCAAGAACCTGTCATTATAATTTGTCTTCGGTTGAAAATTCCAAAGATATAAACGATATCTCTACAACGCCAATAAAATCAAATAACTGTGTCAAAAAATATTTAGAACTTGAAAAACAACTCTTAAAGAAAGAGAAAGAAAAATGTTATGATTCCATAAGTAACGATTATTCTTGCAAAAATGACGAACAAATACCTTTAGTTCATATCAAATCATCCACAAATTCGAATTTTATAGAAACTGATACAATATCTACATTTGATATACACACATCTGACAAAGATTTGAAGAAAAGTGACCCTACAAATTCAAACATATTAGTGAAATACTTGCTAGAAAATGAAACAAACAAATTTGACAGGTTTATTTCAGAATCTAGTAAGTCTACAGATAATAATGAACACGATAAAATAAATTTTGTAAAAGAAAATACGGATATAGAAAATAGCGAAGAAAATTGTCAGAATGATATAATCATGAAAAATAATATGTACGTAGTTAATGTTGCAACATCTGAAATAAAATCTGAAAACACTGAAATTATTGAAACATGTACAACAAACCTAAATTCTCGAATAGATCCCTATAGGGAAAATAATGAAAATTTCAGTACAATGGAAACTAACGATTACAGCGAGATTAACAAATGTAATTTAGAGGATACTCACAATACAATTTTAAAAAATGATTCGCTGCCCACAACATTAAAGTCTCATAAAAGTAGAAAAAAGCTATTAAGCGAGAAGAAATCCGCAATTTCTGAACTAAGGGAAGAATTAGAAACTGTAGTAGAACATAAGATGACTGATAACATGATTGCGTCTATTTCAAAAACTCGTAGCAAAGCAGAAAAGACAAAAAGTAGATCAACAAGAAGTCAGAAAAGAGATCGAAAGAAAATAGCGACTACTGAAATTGGTGTAGCTGACGACGATTCGGGTATTCAAGGTGATATTTATGAGTTTAGTGAGAAAGAAAGTAATCTGGAAGATATTAGAATACCATCGATGATGCGACGTAAACAAGAAACTCGTCATACACCCGGTCTCACATCACATTTACAAGAAATGCAATACAACGATGAATACAATAAAGCCGAACCTCCAGTATTACTTCCACAAGAACCATGGCCACCAGCTAATTGCAACCAGAATCAACTGTTAGATTCAGATGGTAATAGCCAATCAAGAGAAAATTCCATAGATAGTGAAAGTCTAAACAGGTAAATATTTTTATACTTTGCACTTGTATTTTAAGATTTGTTATTTTATAAAATTTATACATAGAAGAATTATTCATTGCAGATTATCAGCTTGTAGTAACGATAGTGCACAAAAGTTAACAGCTGCTTCTGAGTATCAATGGCAGATGAATAGTTCTAATTGTCAAATGTATCCAACTACTCCAGAGAGAACTGGCAGATTAAAACTTACTCTTCGCATGAAACGTTCGCCAGTTTTAGAAGACATTGTAGAGTCGGGTACGAGTTTAAGTGAAGATAGTTACGAACCTGAATACGAAGTATTACGTGTAGAGGGTGTGGAAAGAAGCAGACGCAAGAAAAAACATAAAACACGGGATCGTGAAAGACGACATAAAAAACGTGAATTAAATCTTGACCCTCCTCCGCCACCTATGAAAAGGCTACGTTTAATTTTTGGCAATGAAACACATACTATTGACTTTCCACATTCTTAACAACTATAAATAGATTTTCAGTACCATCTGGAACAAATTATAAATACAATTTAGACATGTAAAAACAGGTCTCCTTGTCCTGTAACATCGTGAATTTCTGTGTAATTCTACAACTTCAAACGATAAGCGATATGCTTGTCGTTAAATTTTATAGATATTTGGTGATATAACTATTGTGTTCTGGTTTTGTGTTATTTTTTTTTACTGTTTAAATTCTATTTTACTTCTCATTCTTCTAACAACGAATAATTAAAGGCCTAGTAAAATTTTTCCAATGAGAAACGGAAAACAGTAATAAAAAGACGACGTGTATTGATCTACGTATATGTTATTCAGTGAACGTTTGTTTGAAAATTTTGTATAGCTCCATTTAAAATAGATAACACATAAACAATTAGTTCATTGCTATATTCATTCATAATAAAATTAGTATTTTATTTTATCTTTTTCATTAATATAATATTTGAGCAGACATAATATCGATACGGCAAGCTGGTTTTAAAACTTATAGTCTTTCACCTTCAATTTACTTTCGATATTAATGGGTTTATATTATTAAACAATTTTTTACTAATAAAATATTTATATCATATAAAAATTTCACATATATATAGGATAAAGGAAATAGCGATTATTTTCTTGTATTGAAAACAAGGAAAGAACATAAGTTGAATTGTATCTAAGTACTATTTCCGTAGATAAGGACAAAGGAGAAAAATCCATACTCTTATACTATGTATAATAGTTATAATAGTTATAATAATAATAAAATAATAATGATGATAATGATAATAACTCAATAAT
The DNA here is from genome assembly GCF_041682495.2 of Bombus fervidus. Classification (NCBI taxonomy): domain Eukaryota; kingdom Metazoa; phylum Arthropoda; class Insecta; order Hymenoptera; family Apidae; genus Bombus; species Bombus fervidus. Next base: position 15,611,261 of record NC_091523.1, read on the forward strand.
TAAATTAGCTAAATACTAGGTAACATATATTAACTGCTGTTCTCAAAATGCGTGATTGACTACCGTGAAAAAATTGTAAATATTGCTTATGTGTATGTACGCGCGTATGTATGTATATGCGCATGTATCACAAATGATAAATATACATGCACGTATATATACATGAACAAATCACATAAACAGTCAGATAAACACACACACACACCACCACCACCACCACCACACACATCGCGCGCGCGCGTAAAAGAAAATTTCATTACTGTATTCTGTATATCGATGTATTACAATGCCTTAATTAATGCAAATGAATATGAAGCAAGCGCATTACACATAAGTGTCATCATATACCGAATACATCGTTTACATACGGTAACGAAAAATATAAGAAAATTTTGTTTAGTGAGATATATGGAGAAGGTTAATTAAACAAATTAAAGGAAACAAGTAATTATGTTTTCAATAGAGTTTCTGACATTGATTTAGTATTTAGAGGAACAGAATTTTATATTTAATTGGTAGGATTGTTGTTTCATTAATGAAACAAGCTAACTGATGGTAGCTCAAAACTTAATTAGGAGAGTCATACAGCTTTAGTAATTATTCAGATCTGAACAAATTCGATAGACAAAATTTGTTAAGTCATCGTTTTACTTTAAGTGGCATAAAAAATCCATCTCACGTTTTCTGTATATTTAAGATTTCCATATTTTTCGAACAAAATATATCATCAAATTTTTGCTACTCGTACACGATGAATGTGAATATTTACTTTAAAAAATATTATAACAAAACATCATTATTTATTTTTTATGATTAACTGGACCTGTATAGTGAAATTATGATAAAAATAATATTCGCAAAGTAGATTTTTAAGTTGCAGTAATTGTTTGACTTATTTTACTTATTTGTAACTTTAATAATATCTTTTATACGTTTACGATATGCGAAGGTAAACATTTTAAAACACACATTCGACCATGTTGTCTTTGATACTCGCTCTAATCTGCCGCCTTCTCAAGTGTATTTTAATTTCAGATGTGAATACAAAGTCATTAAATCAGAGTTCATACAAGTTATTAACGTTGATCTTATTAGTGTATTAAATGTTAACTAAATATCCTCTTTTTATTCCATATATATGTGAACTGTAAGTTTTAGTTTTCATACATTTTCGTTGTTATATTTCCTGGTAATGATCGTTAAATGAATATTTTGAAGAAAATTGAAATACACTTAAGACGCGGCAAAATACAGCGACTAACATTAGTAAATTGAGATTGATCATAATACGCTGTTCATTAACGAATATCATAACATTTCTTTATCATTTATCGTTAAATTTTCATCTAACAAGTTCTTATAATCCTAGCTATACAAATTTGTTGCAAGTATATTACTGTACATTTTGTATCGTATAGGTGTGTATTTCTTTTATGTTCTGTGTTTATTAATAGGATGCACGCGGCAACAAGAAAATAAAGCTTTCAAGTAGAACAAAAGAAGTACCAGTTATAAAATTCAGTATTTGATCAATATGATAATGTATGAAAAAGAAATTGTGTTTGGAATATCCAGTTAAAAATTAATACATCGTCAGATTAATTGACAGCGACGACTATTCCTCGATTGTGTAATAGAGCATTTAATTAATGTGAGAACGTTATGTCTTTTGGACTTAATCGTATAAAATAAGATGTAATTTTCCTCGATAATATGCCCGTTAATCGATCTATGATATAATATAAAATTTGTGATAAACCTACTATATTATTCTATTAAATATTCTTGTTCTAACACGTAGCATCGTAGTAACTGTTTTCCTCTAAGATTTTAGCGAATTATCCAATCGCATTGACCGAATTATTATTAAATTGTACTACATGTATTTCTAGATTTGTAAAATAGCAGAATCTGTCTATTGTAAAACGAAGAGAAGAGAATCGGCAAAATTGATTTTTAGCATTTCAGATTGTGAGGATTTGAAATTGTGTATTTCATCCTTTAAGATGAAGGAAAATTCGCGTTAATTCGGATTTTCATCAATGTATGTATAAAAGCTAGTAGTATATAGTATAAAATAATAATGTATACTTTTTACTAGTAAAATTAATGCAACATCACTGCGTTATAAACTGGAAAAAAGAATGTTATTGTCAAAATTTTAGCGACGATTATTTAAATACGCATATTTTTTGTGACTGGAAAGTATAGGAACTGTATTAAGAAAAAAAAAAAAAAAAGAAAAAAACAACTGATTAATCCATAGCGGTTCGTTAAATCGAATTTTAGCACCTATCTTTAATAAGCGGGGGAAGGCATAGGAAGTTTCGATCGATGTTAGATCAAAATGTGCATCGAACATAAACAAATTTTTATGTTTTCAAATGTGTAGAAATGAACGTACGTTCACAAACATACACAGAGACGTGGACAATGTCTCCTATGTTAACTGTGGTTTCTTCTTTTTGCATAGTATAGAAACGTTCTTTGCTTTCCGTTATGGGGCAGCTTTTTTCTCACTGCCATTATAAAATCGCATAGTTAAATAGCATCGTTACTTTCCTCTTTAAATTTAGTACTTGTTGTTCTTAAATTATATAACTACAAAGTGCAATCCTACGATAACTACCATACGTAAAACTTATGTACATGTTGAAAAGTAACTTTAATTGTAAATTAGAGCTTAAGATTTAGTTTCAATAATTCAAAGAATTTATAGCCTTGGCGTACCCTGTAAATGTATTATTATCATTATTGTAATTGTATTATCTTTATTGATCGAAAGAAACATATAGAAATGTATATTATAATTATTATTTTCTACAAATTAAGGTATGATAATAAATGAATTGCGTAACCTAATATAATAATAATAATAATAACGATAATAACATACGCCATTTGTTATTATTTAATAAGTAAACGTAAAAGTATATTAAACTTTTATCACGTGTCACAATTTTGAAACGTTAATTAGATAGGCCTGTACGTAAAACGAAACATACAAAAACAAATAGTATAGTTTTCTATTTGTTGCTCATAATATAATAATACCTTTCTAATCCAATTCAATGATTTTCGTTATTATCATATTTATTTATTTTGAAAATAATTTATTTCTTTCAAAGACTAGATCCAGAGCATAGATTTAACATCCAATGTACTGTTATATCCAATAGCCTTGATCCAAAAATCGCAATGTCCTCGTAAAAGGTTAAAAAACAATAATATTTAATAAATAACATTTGTTAATATTTAATACATAATAATAAAATAATAATTTTGCATTAGTAAAAATTATGAATGGGCTACACGTAAATAATATGACAAACAAGGTGCCGCATTATGAAAAGATTAAATACCGCTCTAGGCTCTAGACAGACGAGATATAGGATACTTATTTTATTAACTTTATCAATAATTTGTGAAAATCTATTATTTTAAAAATATCGTAAGTATAAAAATATACAATTCCGTGATTTTTATTTTATTCTATCTATTCTCAATATGTACTAATACAATTGGTGTTTTTAAGGGCTTGTAGCGGAAACTACTCGTTCCAAAAATGAAATTTAAGACTAGTACGCGTGTATTTACTACCGATTACGTTATTACTATTAGTACTAACCATAATAATAATTAATACTAATAATATTAATGTTAATATAGAGATTAAATTAATATTCTTACTAACACTATTAAGTTAATTGTAAAATGTTATAAGATAAAAAAATAATAAACTAACGTATATTGCATCTAATCAATCACTAATAGAACAGGAGAACCGTTTAAGTGATTTAGTCCCTTATGTCATATACCTTGTAAAAATATCTTTTACAACGCACATATAAAATTATTTAATGAAATGTAACTCATTTTATATTAAATAATTCTATCCATTAATAATATATTCCTTATTTAAATTGAATCTTTATTAAAATTAACTTTTACGAAACCATTATGTTCTATTAATCAAAACATTCCACGTGTTAACCTATACAAAAGTCGAAAACAACCATGTCATTTGCTGCATTAAATTTAAGTTCATGGCTTGTTCAACAATGTAATTTTATGGGTAAGAATTTAAATAATGGGCTTGAAGACAAAGAAAGTTGTTATGTTATTATTATTTATTGTAGGTTTAAAATGCCCTACACCGATCCAGAAAAATTGTATCCCAAAAATTCTAGCTGGTGATGATTGTATTGGTTGTGCAAAAACCGGCAGTGGTAAAACACTTGCTTTTGCACTTCCTATATTACAAAAATTATCTGAAGATCCATATGGCATATTTGCACTTGTTCTAACACCAACGAGAGAACTTGCTTTTCAAGTATATTAAACACTTTAATCTTTTAAAACATATACTTATATTTGTTTTTTTTTTTTTTTTAATTTTTGATAAAACCTTTCCTTTACAGATTGCAGATCAATTTTCAGCAATAGGAAAATCTATTGGTTTAAAAAAATGTGTAATTGTTGGTGGAATGGATATGGTTGTACAAGGGCTAGAGTTATCAAAACGTCCACATATAGTTGTTGCAACTCCAGGACGTTTAGCAGACCACCTTGAAAGTTGTAATACATTTTCTTTAAAGCAAATTAAATTTTTAGTTTTAGATGAAGCTGATAGACTTTTAGAAGGTCACTTTGATAATCAGTTAAAAACTATATTTGAGGCTTTACCTAAACGGAAGCAAATGCTTCTTTTTAGTGCAACAATGACAGATACTCTTGACAAAGTAAAACACATAGCATCCAGTAAGGTATTATAAAATTTTGTAAATATTTAAAAAAATGAACAAGGAATAGTAGAATGAACATACAGCTGAAACTATTTTTAAAGGCTTTTATATGGGAATCTAAAGATGAGTCTGGTGTAGCAACAGTGAAAGAACTTGATCAACGTTACGTTCTTTGTCCAGCTGATGTACGTGATCCCTTTTTAGTAGAAGCAATTAGAACCTTTAGAGCAAATAATAAAGATGGGTCTATAATGATATTTACAGATACTTGCAAGTAAAGTGAAATTGTATACATATAATACTTGATATAGACATAAACATTCTTAATGCTTTATTGTACATTGTATTTTTTAGACATTGTCAAGTATTATCCATGACATTAAATGACGTTGGATTTAAAAATGTAGCCCTACATGCAATGATAAAACAAAAAGATCGTCTTGCTGCACTTACTCAATTTAAGTCCAATCATGCAAAAATTTTAATAGCTACAGATGTCGCAGCAAGAGGTTTAGACATTCCTACAGTTGAGTTAGTTATAAATCATATTATACCAAATGTAACAAAAGAGTACATTCATAGAGTTGGAAGAACAGCTAGAGCAGGCAAAAATGGCATAGCAATTACCCTAATAACTCCACATGATATTAAATTATTACACGCAATTGAAAATGATATTGGTACAAAACTTACAGAATATAAAGTTAAGGGTAATACATTTTTAGCACTACTATTTTACAAAAAGAAATGTACATAGAATATGTTAATATAACTATTTTTGTATTTAGATAAAGAAATAGTTACAATTTTGACACAAATATCTGTCGCTAAACGAGAAGCGGAAATGAAATTAGACGAGATGGACTTTTATGGCAAAAGAATGATCAATAAACGCAAGAAACTTATCCTAGAAGGGAAGGATCCGGATGAAATTGAGGAAATATTAGAACAGAAAAAACGTCATAAATTAAAGAAGAAACAGAAAATTGATGAAAATCTGCATTATAGAAATAAAATTTAATTAACTCAAATTTTATCATATTTAAAAGTATACATTGTATAATAAGTAACATATTATGAATAACCATTTTTGTAATGGCATAATTCAATAACTAACATTCAATGCATAAAACGCACATTTTTCTTGTGTACTATATAAGTTGCAATTAGCATCATGATTGAAAAGTAGTTATTGTAAAAAAGAAAATAAGTATTCGTGTATATATGACTGCTAAAGACGGAATTCATTAAATAAGTTTAAAACTATTATAAAATATGTAGTTCACAAAGTACCTTTTCCCTTTTACTATATCTGTTTAAATGAACACTTCTTTGTTTCTTGCTATAATATTGATTATATTTTTAGTATTATTAACAGAAACATGTGTTTTTACTTACAGATGATGAAGTTCACGGCTGAGACTGGTTAAAAAGTTTCAATTGATTATAAATAACTTGCTTTTATTTATATATAAAAATTTGTATCAAAATCTATATTAAAGAACTACATATTTCGTAAATATACTGTTTTGAATATCTTTTAAGAATATAAGTAATAAGACGTCATATGGCACATTTAAAATTGTGCCATTTTTTTTTTATTTTGCATTAAATTTAATTTATTCAAAAACGCATACAGTTCTGCAACATATTCTTTTGGGTATTTACGATAATGTTCAACGTGTGGGGAATTTTCAAATATCTTAACATAAATCTGAAAAGAATATAAATATTTCTATACTATTCTGTAATTTACATACCTGTGATTATTTTCTATTGTACACATCTTACCTTTACACCCAAAGAATCCCAGCTTTCCTTCACTCTTAGATTACTTGTTAATGAACCCACTGGGTCTGTTTTACTTATAAAAAATAATGCTGGACTATGCACTAAATTTGTATGAAACAATTGACTAGATCTTATATAATACTGAGTAGATGGTTTATAAAAAGTTTTCATATGATATCTGTGTAAATTATTTTAGTGCATATAATTCAAATTGAAATATTTTAGGAAATATAAATGGAATTAATATTGAAAATAAACTTACTCTAAATACTTTTGGCACATATTTTGTAGCATTTCATTTCTTGGAAACATAGCACGTGGTGCACCTATTGTTAATTCACTCACATCAGCCAAACTATCCCATACTTGACCAACAATCCTATCGATTATATTGTTACATTTTTTAGTGTCATTCTGCATTAAATCCAATACTTCTCCCCACATATATCCAGCTACTGAAAATCCATGTAAGAGTATTTGTTGATAATTCTGATGTTTTATCAAAAACTCTATCAAGTCTGCTGCAACCAGCTAAAAGAAAACTTTTACAAATTAAATTATATGTTATGAATATTAATGTAACATGTATTATAGTTTATATTTCATGTATTTACCCTAGATCCTTTTGTAGGCCATAATAGTTGCCAAGGAGTAATTGATACTACCACGACATCAAACCCTTGTTCCAAATACAAATCTGCATATTTCAGAACATGCTTACGTTTTGGTAACAACCAACTAAGTAAAACTAATAGAGGTTTATTCTCCTCGTTATTAAAATTCCGTACAGCTGTACCATTTCTAATTACATTATTTTGTGAAATATATTCAATATTTTTTGTAATATGATAGTTTGATAATTTACACACTAATAAGAATAAAGTCTAAGAAAAGGAAATTTATTAAAATATAGAATGTTATAGAAGTAAATCAAGAAAGTAATGAGTAAATATTACCAGATCTTGTCTCTGCTTTAACAACTGTGGTCTTGCATAGGAAGTCAATCTTGTTCTGGCAAGAGTAGGTAATAACATCCTCCCAACTATCATTATTACTAATTAAAATACACTTTATGCTGTAGTCCAGAGATTTGATGGAGATTTCTAATAATAGTAATACAATATTGAAACTTTTTAATTTATTAAATAGTTTATAAAAGCGAATTAAGACTTTAATTAGGTTAATGAAAATGTAGTATGAAATATATATTTAATTATTTTACTATTACCTTGTATTATATGTATATCTATAGAAGTGACCAATAGGACAAGATACAACCCGACCTTAACTTAAATGCAATGGACCCCATCTGACATTATCTTTTGCCAGTTGTTAAATTGTTTGTGTTGTGAATATATAAATATGCAAATCGGTACCGTTAATATCCAATCTCGTCTATGTTTTCAAATTAACATCCTGTATATGTATATACACATATATCTTGTTTGTATTTGTTTAAACTTCAAAGTCCACATTTTTTTTGCGTATACACACATGTATGTATACACATGTATGCAAATGTGTACCTGCGCGTGTGTAATTTATGTAGATCGTAATTTATGCGTATTTATTCGAAAATAATCTTTTCACGAACATTATTTTTATAAAAATAATTGATAGTAATAATAATGTCATAGTTCGTATGTAATAATGTTGTATATTTTGAGAAGAAATAGAAGTTCGAAATGATTCTTAACGTTTATAAAACAATTCAATGTCACATTGATATATTTAATTAAATTACGAACATCGAAAAATGTGGATAAGAATGATAAGATTATGTCAATTACTGTAATTAATTATTATATTTTAATTTTGAAAGATTTTATTTTAACTGGATTTTATTAATATATGTGTTAAAAGAAGAGTTGAAGAAAAGAGAACTTACACTCGCTTAATAATTAACAATCATTGGACTGGCCGCGGCTACGCACTGAATAATCACATGTGTTCTCCCACAATTATACAGTTTGCCCAATGTCAGATCATTTAAAAATAAAAAATGTATTTTACGATAAATTATTGACTTACACGCACTGATATTATATAATTGTGTATTATTTTTCAGTATAATTAGTAAATATTTTTGAAAGTGTTTTTGACATAAAAAATTCATTTCATATTCTATGCTTCATAATTCACAACAACATAAATTTTACATAATTTATTGCCATTGGGATATTAATAAATTATCTTGAATTGTTATTGATTAACTTTCGACATAATAAACGGTAAAAATTTTATCTATTTTTTTTACAAATTTAATCTGTAAAAAACAATTTTTTCTATTTTAATAATATCTTTTAATAATCAAACATAAATATATATTAAAATAGTATAATGATATTATTATTAGTGTTTTAAGTGTGATTTGAATTTTCTTATTATATTTTAGTGATATTAATATAATTAAATTATCATATGAAATATGACAATAAAATTTGTAAGTATTGAAAAGTATTAAAGTACAATGTTACAATAGGGAAGAAGTCACTAATAAATACATTTTTCAGTAGCATATAGTGTTTTTTTATTATACTTTTTATATTTAACTTAAATGTTACTTAAATGTTAATTCTATGATACGAAGCATTATATGAAGATAAATTTGATATAATATAATTTTATTTTAAAATAAAAATGACTAAATACTAGGCAATTAGTAAATAACAATTAAATATAATTATTATTTTGAAAGGAAGACAAAAATATTATATCAAATTTAACAATTATTGAGAGACACTTGATTACTTATATGTATAAATTACTTAAACTTGGATGCAAGATATGAATTTTAAATAACATTCTACTGCTCTCAATTTTAGTTTATAAAATAATCATGACATGAAAACTGAGTTAAATTTTTTTTTCTTTTTTTTTTTTTGAGTCATATTTTATTTACAATTCTAAACTGTATTCATATTAATGTACTTATTCCAGAATGTAATTCAAATTACTCTTTAAATTAAAAATGAATAAAGTTCAACAAATCATATCATTTGTAAATTTCAATATTTTCTTTACCACATACATCAATGTATATTATTACTGTTTGTATTACTATTTGAAATTTATCTGCCATAATGAAGTAATATTTGTTTTATAAGATATTATCGCTACTAATAAGTTACTTAATTTCATGTTATATAAAACACCTACATATAAATACATTTTATATGGTGTATACTACTAAATATGAAGATATATTTTTTTATAACACCAGAGGAAGAGAGAAGGTAATTTATATACTAGAAAAACAAACACATATGAAATTTTTATAGTCAGTATCTTCTCCATAAGTTTAAAACTATGTTTCTAAAATTTAGTAGATTTAAATTTTATATTCTTAGTGATTTTTGAATCACTAAATCAAACATTTTCGTTATTTCTTCCTCTGTTACCCTATTCATATATTGTATGTGCGTCTGTTATGTGCTATGCACATATACATATATGTAGTCAGTAGAAACGATATAACGAGGCCATATATTAAAATATTAAAAGGTGACACAGGTTCATGTAGTAGCATTTTATATAATCAGCAAGAATCATTCGTGAATTATACTGTGTAAAAGGTAATAAATTATGTATTTTTAGAATCTGCTTCTCAAACTGCATAATACATATTTTGTTAAATATATTACAAAGAAAAACGTAATTCTGAGTTTACATCGTATGATTTTGAATTAAGCTCGAACTTCTTATCTTTATATACGTGACTCAAATTGTTATTTTAGTACTCCAAACATGCATAAACATAATTTAACGCCTGACTGACTTTATGACTGACCTTGATGTTGTTTCCACTGAATACATAAATACAATAATAAAGATTTATAGAACATTTTTTTATAATATTCTTGACACAGGTATATAAATTAAATAAATTATAACATATATAGAAAAATAACACTCAATCAGACTTATTCTATGAATGATAAACATTGTTTTGAAATTAATACAACTGAAAATGATAAAGTAACGTTAATAAAAAAATGTTTTCGGCAGATGTTTATACATAATTCAGAATAGCATCTCCTATAGGAAAATAACAAATTTAACCAAATATTGATTATTATTCAGCCTTAGGAAGCTCATTAATTCACCTTAATTTCTTACAATTATGTTATGTGAAATAGGCTGTTAACGATATAATTTCTTATTGTGCTTGAATGTTTAAATACCTCGTAAATAAGAAAAACATACACATTCAGTTGTACAGTACAGATATACAATTGATTTTACTACAAGTATTAATGTTATAGTTCAGCTTTTATGTTAAAATCTATTTAACTAAATGTCTACAATTATGCAGAAATATAGGCCAGTCTGATATAGCCAACCACATATTTAACAAAACCAACATCGTAAAATTTGAAATCATTACGTAATCTTACATATGTATACTTTTACATAAAGAAAAGATATATTAATATACAATATAAGACACACTTCATAATGAAATGTTTTACATTTTTCTATATGATACGAATTACTATATTTTTCTAAGAAAAATGTCTATAAAAGGAAACGTTTGTCAAAGCTGATCATACTGATATAAAAACTGATATAATTTTTTATGTTCATACAACTTCAATAACATCATAAAATATATCATACAAATTTTTTAAATGCAACAATTCAAAGAAATTAAACAAAATCTTAACAGTAATCCTGTCATTTTTTTTCAAACTAGCATTTAAGCAACAATTGCTTGTATAAAATTGCAAAAAAAGTATGCGATAATATATTTAATAATAATTTAAGCTTCATGAAAATTCAAATTATCTTATCTTAAAATATTACTATACGTGAACAAAAACTTAAAATGTAAATAATAAAATAATTTCATAAACTTCTTCCTGTACTATGAATTATGAAACTGATTTCGTATTAGTAAAAAAAGATAGTAATAATACATTTTTCTGTAATTATGTTTGTTCAAATGGCAGTATTGTTGTAATATAATCTCTTACTTCCTTAATCACTTTAATAACTTCTGTTGAATATAATATCAATGGCAGTATCCATTTTGGACAATTTCACTATATTTCATTCATTGCATAATTAAAAAAATTCTTTATGTCATAATCATGATAAAACCATATAAACATACTACATGTAACATACAAGTATATGTTTACTGTACTATTTAGTACATTACGATTAATTTCACAATTTAAATCCTACACTTACCTTCATATTAATGATTATACCTTTAATAAACCTGAAAATTGATGTGCAATATGTCACCATCAGCTCGTGCAGTATTATATACAAGTTTCTAATACGAAATGGTTTTGCGCTGTATCTCAGAAAGCTTCGACAAAACTTGCCGGGAAAAGACCTGTACGACCAGTTCTTTGTTGAGTGCCTTTATACCAGCCATCATCGCGTTTTTTGTGTACATAAATAATATCTCCTACTCGAAGTTCAAGTTCAAACTCGCTATTAGGTGGATATGGCACAATACAACGAAATCTGTATACTCGCTCGCTGAAGGAGAAAAATATTAATAATTAGATAGAAAATAAAAATGTGAAATGATTTAAGTGATAATTTCTACCGTTCGCGTGTGGGTTGTTGTTTCGTTTGTTTTCCCATACCAGCATCTAATGAGTTACTTTTACGGTGGTGATTTCCCATTGGTGTACATGCCATTCCACCCGATTCGTTAGATCTGTGAATATTAATGATAAAAATAAAAGTAGAATTGTAATAGTTTCAAGAAATTCGTTAACATTATGTAATAATTATGCATTAATTGCACACATACTCAATCAACAAGCAAATGTTTGATAAAATCCATAATTTGAAAGAACAATAACAACTACGAAAACGCAACTGAAAAATAAGAATGAAATATATTTTAATGCCATCAACATAATCAAGCATTTGTAACACATATTTTCTAATTTTTGCAATATTTATCATCATACTTACCCATATGTATATATAGCATTATTATACATCTAATTGCAAATGTTAATTCAGTTAAACATATGTATCACACAATTATTACGTACATATTTTATTATAAAATTCTAAATACAATTTCCGTTTTCTATATGAGCTGGACAAATATATCAAGATAAATACATTTTACTGTAGATGTTAATTTTCAGTTACTTTATTTGTCAGACATATAATTTCAATAACTAACCTCTGGAGGATCGAGACCGGTAAAGATGGTCTCTCCTTGTATTTTAGTCTTTGTGAAGATGTGACATGTCCTTGGACAGAGCCTGGACACAAACGATGATGGTTGTTTGAAGCATTTAATTCCTGTGTAGCTCCCACCTGTAGCAACTGACTTGGGCAAGATCCTGATCTAATTTTAAATATATCCGCCCAACCCCCCCGTGTAGAATTAGACAAATAATTCAACACGTACAGCTCATATTGTGTTAAAAAATATGGTAAACAGTAAAAAAGACAATCTAAGAGTTTTAACTATTTTGCACAATGTACAATTAATTTACTAGTTTTTTCCTATATATGTATAAACATTGCAATTATACAGTGAATTCAACAATTATACAACACATAACAAAAGTACATATACATAATTACATACATTTTACATTGTACACAAAAACATAAACAATTTTGGATAGCAGCGCATGCAAACTGTTAAAAAAACATGTTCATTACGCTACGAACATGCAAATCATTATCTTATGCAAAAATTATTTTATTTTCCTTAAATTTGTATATTCAAATACACTATCATACTTATATAAAGCATGGCTTGCTGTTACTGCAATAAAAAAAAAAACTTACCGAACATGTACTGGATTGATGGAATTGCCATCCTCAAAAACAGGGTTATCCATGGAATATGTAGTAGGTGGTGGTGATTTTGATTTTTTAATATTCGTTAACCGGCGCATTAAAGAAACACATTTATCCTTCTTTTCCTTCTGCTGTAGTTCGAAAGTATATATGTATGTTTTATTGATATGTCTATGTTTGTATAATAAGAAAACAAATATCATATATTATGGAAAGATAAGCTTATACCTTTTCAGTGTTTTTAGGCACAGAAACAGATGCGGTAGAAGAAGGTGAAGCTACTGCATGTAAAACACTATTTGGGCTTTTGTTCACTTCATTCATTATGGAAGAAGTGGCACCAGTAACAACAGTTCCACTGTTGCTAACACCAGTAACTGTAGTTGTAGTCATTAATGACTGTGGTAAAGTTACCTGTTTTCCAGGAGAAGCTAAAACACGAAGCAGTCTCATGTATATTCTAATATAATGTTTTCTATAAAATCATTACGTACAAATATTCGATGACATAACAGCACTATGGCTACGTCCGAGAGGATTTGCTGAATTTTGTTCCTTATATCGAGGCGGACTGTTCTCTTGACTTTGTGTTTGGCTTTGCCCATGCCAAGACGATGATACCATAAAAGATGGACTAATAGCACGTGGTGGCAATTCTGGTGGTAACAATGTACGTGCATTATAAGGTTGAGGAGTAGCTCCTTTATTCTTGGTATAAGTAGTAGTTATCCGTGACTCGGTATTATTTTGACTCGTTGAAGACGGAAAGTTTTGATGCTGTCCTGTATTTGGTGAACCTCGACACAAGCCACGTTGACACCTACGAAAATAGAATTATTTAAAATCAAGAAATTATATTGTGTATTTCTATTGTAAGTATTTCATATACTTAGCAGGCGCAACATAATTTCCAGGAAAGACTCCACACTTTTGTGTACGATTAGAAGTTCCTTTAAACCATCCATCTTGACATCGTTCTGTTACCATATAAATGCCACCTTTTCGTAATTCAAGTTCATCCGCTTTCTGAGGTTTATATGGATACAGAGCTATGTATGCAGCTGGTAAATGAGTATTTCCGGTTGTGGCAGACGAACTCTGTGACGACTGTGCAAGAGCAAGATCACTACTACCGCTTCGCCTATGACGAAGATTATGATCTGCAATGCTGGTACTTGTCTGAGAAATGAAAATAAAAATTTACTGTTATAAACATAAAGTTTGTAAAATTTTTAATCATGTTGCTGTTAAATAAACTTTTTTACCTGTAGTGAAGAAAATGAATCATTACTGCAATTGTTAGTACCGCTGCCAATGGCATTGTCTACTGCAGGACTAAGTATTTCAGCACTGTGTCTGTGATGTGGATGAGCTTGATGGCCAGTGTTAACAGCAGTGAAACTGTGACGCTTAACATTATGTCTATTTCCAACTGCAGGAGGAGATGTTGCTGGGCTACTGGGACTACTTGGAGCAGTACTAGAGCTACTAGATGTAGTTGAACTATTAGGGGTGTTTGGAGTAGTAGTTGAAGAACTACCTCCTGATGATACATTTGAAATGGAGTCAGAAACTGGTAAAACTGTATTCTGTTGATAAAATGTAAGAAATTGGTAAGCTAATATTTTTGGCATTTTGAAATGTTAAGAAAATTAATATAAATTAATTGTATGTAATGGTATGTAATAATATAATAATAAATTAAATTAAGTTTATTTATAATACCTGTACAAGTTGAGGTCGAGGTTGACTTGTTTGTAAATTACGCGAATGATCAGTCGGTATTAAGAGTGTGGTTTCTTCGTTAGTGGGAGTAGGAGGTGCTACTCTTGATGGACCTGGCTGTGCACTATTTAAAGAAAACATTATCATATTCAATCAATCACGCATAATACCAATATCACTATTTAATTATTGATTCTAATTTCTATACTTAAACTTTATTTTTAAGGACAAAATAATAAAAATTACTTCGTTGATAGTTTCATTAAAGCTCTTGCCACACTATTTAGTTCTACAAAAGCCAATGGGAAGATGCCAATTCTATCCAAAAGTTTTCCTTCTGCCCAATTTTCATCAACTCTTCTAATAACACTAATAATTTCACCCTGTAGAGTCATTTAAATATATTATTTATGTTATTTTTACAATACTTGTTACAAAACAGGAATAAAAAATTTAATATTAAATTATTATTGATTATTAAATATATAGATATTCACATACCTTATTAAATGTAAGACAGCCATCTTCATCATCATTAGTCATTCTAAAATCATACAAAGCTTTGCACTGAGGAACATCTGGTGTCAATGGTGTGATTACCTATATAAATAAAACATTATATTAATACTAAATACTTTCAATAGTTTTATATTAAACTATAAGATATATTTTAATATACCTGAACGTAAGATAAAGGAAAAACTCCATGACTACTAGCACTCTCTCCAAAACACCAATTATTATCAATTTTCTTACGAAGGATAACAATGTCACCTTTTTTAAACGACAAGTCTCTAAAATATGAAACAATTAATAAAATATTGTTTAAATAAATACCAACTTGACTTTCAAGGAGATTATAAACTTACCCTGGAACTTTGGATACATAATCATAGATTGCTCGACCATATGTTTGATTGTGTAATTGAACTTGTTTTGCCGTTGCATTACCATGCCGAACTGGCTCATTTGTGAATGCAACAGAAGTAGGACTAGTAGTTACAATAGGAGTCGAAGTAACTTGGTGACCACCAAACAGTCTTTGAGGTCCTGCGTTGCTTTTAGTTATAGATTTTGTAGATTTAGGAGCTGCATTTCGCATTCCTTCTAAAATACGCATTAGCAATACATTAGGAGGCAGGTCATCCACTTTAGCATCAACCAAAATGCGACATTCAGGGCAGCGTAATTCGCGGTGAGTGCTAACTATCTCTTCTAAACATTTCTTGCAAAAGGTATGTTGACAGGGAAGTACTTTGCTCGATGTATCTAATCGCTCGAGACATACCGAGCATTCTAACAAATCATTCAGCATACATTCGTCCATTCTGATTTGAATCTTGAAACGCTTACTTTCGGTCTTTCTTTTTCTTCAATTTGTTTGCTTATATGTCCGCTTTTTCGAAACGTAGCTTCTCCAGCTTTTCTAATCTTCCCACGCGTTTCGTCTTTTCTGCACCCACAAGCCACCATACATTTGACGTACTTATCTTCTATATAACATGTAACAACGAAACTCGATTGGTAATTATAATAGTCCACCAATGAGCCCACCTCGCGAAAAAATATGCGTACATGTTACTCAATCCCTCTTCTAACTTTCAAACGACTGTTCCATCTTTTCATTTACCCTAAACCAAATATTCTTAGGCGCGTCAGTATACGCGCTGTCATCCAAGTACATTTCGTCACACACACCAAACCATATCGATCAATCGGACTCGTCGATTACAGTCGATTCTAAAATGAGCCAACGAATGTTACATGATATGTAACATCTATGCACAATATAGATTTTATAACCAAATATGTCATTATGAAACAACATTTAATACAAATATATAAAACTTACTTTTGATGCGAAATTTGCATGTACGTGCAATCTAATATTATTTTGAAAATTGAATATATAGAATAACCTTTTAATTTGTTATACAGTTATAAATACTTGCATAGAGAAATTTTGAAACTTATGTGTCATAAATTCGATTATTGGATAACCTATATCATATAGATTTATAAATATCTTCTTAATGAAAAATTAAGTAGTAACTTCCAAAGTTAATGATTATATCTTTTAACAATTTTTGTAAAAATGTTCCTTAATATCCAGATAAAAATCAACCAATCAGAAAAGCTCTTTTATTTTTAAGACGTATATAAGAAACAATTATCTATTTGTAAAATTTTAATATATTAATCATATAGAAATATTTTTTTATATATAGAAATATATTTTTTATTTTTAACAATTTATTCAGTAAAAAATATTTACAATGGTTGTACAACTTGTTCATTGCTACGAATTATGCTGTTCAAAATTATAATATATTGTGTTTTGTAATACATGCGATATTAAAATTCACGATACGTTACCTTATTCCAATATCTATTATTATGTCATTATGTAATTAATCCTACTGCATAACTTAATTATTATATTAGAAGTTATAAACTGTAAATTATAATCCTTATTGAAATTGAATGTTTATTCGATTTAAATATAATGTCCTATTTATATATCCTGTATTCCTTTATTTTCAATTTTCATGAAAGTCATGGTGAATTTTGTAGCTTTTCAATTTCAAATTTCATTCATATATACATACATACATACGTTCATAATGTATTTAAATATATTCTAAATTGAATCAAACAGGAACTGTAAATTAAATATATGATTCACTAATGATAGGTAATAAATTAATAAATGATATATCTAATAATTGTTTCCACATTTTCATTTGCATATTTCTATACAAAATCCCCAGATAAAATTATTGTAGACTGATAGATGATAAATGCGCATGCGAACTAAGGTGCATGTAAGCATGACGTCATTTGCAAAGTGTCTGTGAGATAAGAGTGGGGAAATTCAATGCACTCGTGTGCGCAAGTATGTGTGCTTTTTAGTGGCTGTAGCAGTGTGTCTGGTCGGTGATACGAGTGTGTGGCAGTCGGTTGAGAAGTCGACGCCGTTGTATGCGTATGACTGCGGGTTGAGAGATAACACGAGTGAATTTGCTGAAGCAAGGGTGGTTCTGTGTGGTCGCACTGAAATTACTGAAGCCCATGTGCTGTGCTTGTTAAAATGCTCATCAAAGAATTGTAAGTTTTTTCGAGATTTTTTGCTGTTAACTTAACACATCGCGCGGTAAGGAAGTAGTCGTCGAACATTTAAAAGCAATTCTTGGAGATATGGTTACTAATCTTTAACGGCGGGTGGGATTGGAGGGGTAAAGAGGGATGTACTTTCATCCCTTGCCATCCATACGGACAAAATTTTTATACGTGATGAAAATATCATTTTAACTGATGAGTAACGTTTCAAAAGATATTCATTCGTCATACGTTATTATCTATCGTTCGGTTTTCGATACTTGATAGTGTATAGTACTTAATATCATACTTAAGTGTACTCAAGGTCGTTGCTCATAAATATATAGTCATCTTTTTACTTATTATTTAATTGAACACAAATATAATTTATTTCTCTTTGTTTCAGCCGTGTCACTTTACCTCTTAATGTGAAAGAGGTATGTATTTAATGAATAGCAAGGTCTTATTATAATGACCCATTTTGAAATGTGTTATTACTATGGAAAAAGAAACATTAATTTAAATTAGCTTTTACATCATTACTATATCATTAGGAAAAATTCAAATCATTTAATTAATACTTATCTAGAAGCACGTAACTATTTTGAATGTTGTTTTGAATCTTTATTCCAGTGTATATGACAAATGTTACCAGATCATGCTGATTTCATTGTTATATTTATTGTTACTTAATTTTGTGATGTAACAAATCTTTTTCTTCTGCCCAATTACCTTAGTGTAGTCTTTAATTATCTGGTAACATATGTTTATTAAGCTTGTTTTGCTTTTATACCTTATGAGAGAAAGGAATTATTTAAAGTTATTATAATTTAATAATATTTTATTTAATAAATAAATTATAGATGTTACAGTTTTCTTGTAAGACAAGTTATACTTGTAGGTAATTAGATGTTATTTTTTATTTTATACATTTTCGTTATGAAAATATATTTTTTAATGTCTTTATGATATCTATTATAAAATGTGATTTACTTTATGGCAGTATCAAGTGGCTCAGCTGTATTCTGTAGCAGAAGCTAGTAAAAATAATACTGGAGGAGGAGAGGGTATACAAGTACTAAAAAATGAGCCATTCACAAATTATCCTTTGCTTGGTGGCAAATATTCTTCAGGTCAATATACATACAAGATTTATCATTTAGCTAGTAAAGTGCCTGCTTTTATTCGCATTATGCTGCCAAAGAATTCCTTGGAAATTCATGAGGAAGCTTGGAATGCTTATCCTTATTGCAAAACGGTCATTACCGTAAGTACAATTTGTTCATAAAAATATTCCTAATGATTTTCTGATGTGTATTTTTATCTATTATTCTCTATTATTCATTATTTTATCTTCTATATATATATATATTATTATCTTTTGTACAGAATCCTGGATATATGAAAGAACACTTTGTAATTATGATTGAATCATTTCACATTGATGATGTTGGAAATCAACATAATGTGTGTATAAAAATTAAAAAAAATACTTCATTTTGTTTTTTATGTATTATATTATTATTTTTTAATTAATAGGTTCATGAATTACCTCCTGATAAATTAAAGATAAGAGAAGTGATACATATAGATATTGCAAATGATCCAATTGCAAGTACTGATTACAAAGAGGATGAGGACCCAACCAAATTTAAATCTGTGAAAACAGGTCGGGGTCCTCTTATAGGTAAAGATTGGAAGAATAATGTCCAACCTGTAATGACATGCTATAAGTTAGTCACTTGTGAATTTAAATGGTTTGGTCTACAAAGTCGTGTTGAAAACTTTATACAAAAAGCAGAAAGGCGTCTTTTTACTAACTTCCATAGGCAAGTCTTTTGTTGGATAGATCGTTGGTATGGTTTAACTATGGAAGATATTAGAGCAATTGAGGAAAGCACAAAAGAAGAATTAGATAGAGTAAGTAACTTTTTCACTTTAAATTACTGCAATTTATACTTCACACTTAATTGCAAACAATCTTTAAATTTTTCAGCAAAGAGATCAAGGAGAAGTAAGGGGTATGCGAGCTGATGATTGAGGCTTTGATAGCTTCTATTACGAATGGTTAAATCAATTTCCTTATATGTCTCAGATACATATGCATACCTATAGAAATACACTCACATATGTTTTGTCATAGGCGATCCTGCAGGATCGGGACAATTTCCAGAATTTAAGTGTCTAGATTCTGTGTCTATTACAATTACTTATGATTTTAATTTATTTACATTTACAAGCGTTTTAGATAAATGTATCTACAGTCAAAGATTATAATATAGCCAATAATAAGAGAGAGAGAGAGAGCTGATACACAGATCAGTTCAACTTATATGATGTATAAAATATTCAAGAAAAGAGTACAGTTCGATAAAAATCAATATAGGTGGAAAAAAATGTAATTGTTATTTAACACCATAGTAGTTCGATATTAAAATTTATAAATAAGTCGTTCGGAATGCTTGCTGCATAACACAAATAAGAACGTTTGACATAAAAATTGTGAGTCCAATGACAGTTCGCGATTTGTGTTTTAGATTTATTATGTTATGGTTTGAAGTCAAGAGAAACATCACTATATTTATATAACCACTGTTTTAATAAGTTTACACAACATGGCCTGAGGTTTTTCAAGATCAATTATATAGTATGTAATAATCAGAAAAATTAAACAAAACTATTTTAGCAGCTCTATGAATGAAAATTGATTTTGTAATAATTTATTAACATACAATATTACAATTAGGAATAGATAAAATGACAAATGATTAGTAAATTATAATAATTGTGCTTTGCTTATGTTTCTTGCTTCTAATTTGGAAATTAAAGGAAAATCTATGCATCAAAATTAGGACCAACTTGATAAACCTTGATTAAATCAATTTTAATTATTGTACTAACATATATTATTTGTGAAAAATATGAAAATAATTATATAAAATAATTGAATTAATATACAGATATACATATATATGAAAGAAGAAACAACTATGTCAATGTGAAAGTCGGTAAACACTGAAAGAGTGCACTATTGTATATAAAAAGAGGCATACAATGAAATTCTGATTGAAATGTTACATACACTTATATATTTCTTTGCATTCCAATAGATCTCTGTACAACAAATGGAATTTAAATGTCATATCCAACATGTTTGCTTATGCAAAAGCAAAGAAAGAATTCGGTAAGAATATAGTTGAAAAACCGTAATTGTCGTTTGCACAAATTATATGTATATTGTTATCTGTTATACTGGGATCTATAGTGTAGTATTTAAGATAGTTTTAGAAATGCAATTTAGACAAAATAATCATTAAAGTTTTGAGGTCTTAATACAGGGAGTATCAGAGTTCATGCTGCTCAGTTGTGAATTTAGTCTTTAAGTATGATGTGCGATCTTATCGAATTACGATATTAGTAGAGATTTTAAAATAAAATCTCATTATGAGCAGTGTCTACCATCTCTATGCATTAATTTTACTTTAATAGATGATCTATTAGCCATTACCCCATAACGAGCAGGGTAGAAATCGCGAATAGAAATTCCTACGATGTTACTAAGAAACTGATAATGCAGCATTAGTATAGGCAGACATACATACATATGTATATAATATTTTGCAATATTTACATACATATATATATATTTTGTGACGTTGACTCATGTAGAAAAAAAGCTACTTTGCAATCATAATATATAAAATTTATCGACTTTTTCTCATGTAAGGAACAGATATATATATAAAAAATTAATGGAATATATAAAAATATTTTGCTTGCATATAAAGGGTTTTAGTAAAAAAATATATATTACATCTAAATACTTCAATTAAGATTATATTCTTTGATAATATTTGCAGCAATAACCAGTCTTTGTATTTCTGATGTACCTTCATAAATTTCCGTAATACGCGCATCTCTGTAATGACGTTCTGCCGGCATATCAGTAACGTAACCCATACCACCTAAAATTTGTATGCATTGATGAGTGCAAAAAGTAGATGTTTCAGATGCCGACAACTTTGCCATAGCAGCTTCCTAAACAAGAACAAGAGAATTATTAGATTACATTTAAGCTTAATTATTTTTTTTTTTTGTCATACCTTTGTATAAGGTTTATTATTATCCTTAAGCGTGGCTGCTCGCCATGTTAATAATCTTGAACTTTCTAATTTTAGTGCCATGTCAGCAATTTTTTGTTGAATTATTTGTAGTTTTATGATAGAATTACCGAATGCTTGTCGTTTTACTGCATACTCAACCGCACAGTCCAGAGATGCTTGAGCTATGCCTAAAGCTTGAGCAGCAATGCCTATTCTGCCAGCATCTAGAAATGTAATTTAGTTATTACACTTTTAGATGTTGTATTTATATGGATGTTAGTTTATTTTATACCTAGAGTCATCATTGCTATTTTAAAACCCATTCCTGGTTCTCCTAATATATTTTCTTTTGGTAAGATACAATCTTCAAATATTAACGAACAGGTACTGCTTCCATGAATACCTAATTTATCTTCTTTCTTACCAACACTAAGTCCTTCTATGGGCTTGTCAATTATGAATGTACTTAAACCTTTATGTTTTTTAGATCTGTCTGTTGTAGCAAACAAGATAATTGCATCTGATTCATATGCATTTGTTATCCACGATTTTGTACCATTAATTATATAATTAGATCCATTTAATTTGGCAATAGTAGAAGCAGCACCTGCGTCACTACCATTGCCTGGTTCACTAAGAGCGAAACATCCAATCTTATTACCATTTGTAAAAGGAGTGATATATTTTTCTTTCTGATCTTTACTGCCAAATTTTTCTATAGGACCTAAATATAGGGAATTATGTACACTCATTATAACACCTGTACTGGCACAAGCTCTAGATATTTCTTCCATTGCAATAACATAAGCCAAATAATCTAGTCCAGTTCCACCTACATTTTCGGGAACTGCTATGCTCATTAAACCCAGTTCACCCATTTTTTTTATTTGTTCTTTTGGATAAAGATGTTTCTTGTCTATTTCTGCCGCTAAAGGCTTTAATTCTGCTTCTGCAAAATCCCTATAATAATATTTATCGTAGAATAAATAGAATAAATTACATTGCAGAAGAAAAAAATATGTATTATAAGATTACAGATTGTAATTTAAAATAAGTGTAATAAATCAGTTTAAGAGAGAGAGAGAGAAGCATTATCTTTACAGGAATAAAAATATTACAAGTAAATATATAAGTACCTGCATGTTTTGTGTAACATCTGATGAGTCTCTGATAGCATAGAAAGAGATGCAATATTTCGAGTAACATTATTATAGATTGTGGTTATATTTTGTGCAACTGCAGCAGAAAATGAATCATTAGGTTTTTATATCTTAGATCGTTATCTCTAAAATAGCACTTTTTAAATGAAGACGTACCAAGTAACCTTATTTTGTACATTGTTTCCAAGTTTCTTTAAAGTAACAATAATACTGATATTTCAACGTTTCAATAAATTAATTGAACTTAGTCTTACAGCAATATCATTACATGTAATAATTTTATTTATACTGTTTTATATCGGTAATAACAATTACATACATACATATGCAAGCTGAATTTGAACAAATTATAGCAGTCAACCTTTTACTAAAGAAATTATTTTTATATGTATATTTAGAACAAAAATTAAGTGATTATAGTTGAATAGTTATCTGTATTATATGTTACTTATAAAAATGTTTAATATAAATTTAAAAAATAATGAACTCTTAACTACGTATTATTTGCAGATGGAGGGACGACTTGATGCAAAAAAGAAAAGGAAAAAAGATAGATATGAAAATAATAACAATAATTTGTACATTGGAAAGATAAGTAGAGCCTCTTTTAATATGCTCTTTTTTTATTTTAAATACTGTTTTTTAAGATCTGTTTTAAATAGGTATACATAATTAATTTAAGGTACTTTTGAAACATGCCTTTTTTATTTTAAATTAGTAGCAACTATTTTTATGTAAATGAAATGTATTTTATGTATCTATGCTATACTTTGACGTTTTTCATAGTCATAAACAAGCTTCGAAATTAGCCATATTTTGCCGCGATATTTTCAACGGCAATAAACAATCAATATGTTCGCGGGAGTAATACGAAAATGTGCGCATGTACGGATAGTATTCCTGTTCGATAATAACTGGTTTGTTTCTTCAGCTCCAAACAGTGAACCATAGAAATTTAACGAACAACAATAGGAATTTCTATTGAATAGAAATCAGAAGATGTCGAATAGTAAATGTGTTAAACAGTTACGCAAAAATTATGTTAAAGAACAGCAAGAAATGTCACATTCGGAAAAACTACGATTAATAGATGATGAGTTGAATGCATTTTACAAGTAAATTAATTTTCTTTTATGTATATAGATATAGTTTTTCTTTCTAAAATTTCTATAATATTGGTTCTTATTAATGTTTTTAGCTTCGTTCCAAAGAATGACATATTTTTGTATTGTTCATATGTAAACATATTATTCACATGTTTGTTATTAATCCTCTATTAACTCTTTACATTATCCAATTATTCTTTTACCAGTATTTTATATATTATATTATACATGGTAAAATATTTTTAATATACTAATTATATTGCATTACATGATTTTAATTAATTATCATTATATTTCATATGACTGGTTTGTAGATATTGTCAACAGGCTGGTTTCACAGAAGAGGAAATGGATATTATTTGTCAACCATTGGTGGCTGCAATGCGACGTTCTTGGCTACAGCTTGTTTTCCGTGGAACCCTTGTGCTGATTGTCCTTGGTACTTTAGCTTGTCTAGCAGCCCAACTTGATTTTGTTGGAACACATTTTACTGCAATCAGTCGTCTTTTACTTATCAAAGTTCTTCCAATTTGGAACTGGCAACCCTTGTACTATGAAAATTGTATGATCAATAATCCTTTTTATAATGATTACATGATAACAGAAGAAGACTGCGTGGTACGATTATTAATATTGATTTAGATATTACTTTAAATAATGTTATAAAATGTATTTCACATAGTTTATTTTTCTATAAAAGATTAATTCCGACATACAGAAAGTATTGAAAGTATTTCCAGAAACTAGTCATTAATCTTTTCAAAAATTATATTTGCAGACTTGCGAAGCTCTAGAAACCATTGATCGTTTGTCAGATGTGAGATATCGCAATCTTGTTGATAATTATTTGAGTAGGGATGCGCCTGCAATTATTACAGATGCAATGGACTCTTGGGCAGTTATGAACACAGATTATTTCTGGTTTGATAATATCACTCATGTAAGTACAAAAGAAGATATATTTTATAAAAGTATTGTATTTTTCTTTATTATAAGAAAATAAATACATAATTCTAAGATAAACAATTTCATGTACATTAAACAAAATAAATGATATATATTTTATCTACAGCTTTATTTAGAAAACGAACGCTTAATGGAAACAGTACCTTGTGCTTTAACTTCAAATCTGAGAACTGGTTCGTCCGACTTGGCAGCATTTTTACGTCGGGTACATTCACCTGAAGTAGCTAAATGGTTTGTCCACTGGCAAAATTGTGACATCAATGCGGTGAAGGTGTTGAGAAAATATTATCAACGCCCGTACTTTCTTTCAAGTACTGTCTCACCAGCACATTTTAATTGGGTCCTTATGTCTTCGGATTACAATAGTCCAAGTTATAAAAAGGTCGAACTAGATTCGGGTCTCATAGCTCTAGCTCAACTACGTGGAGCTACGCAACTTCGTTTGACTCCTATAAATCCTTGCAATAGTTCTTGTCCCGAACTAATAGCAGATTTGCATCAGGGCGAGATGCGTAAGTTGAATAATTGGTTGCACAGTTAGACTTTTGTTGGTAGAAAAATTTAAAATAATAAACGTAATAGAACAGACTAAGCACTGATGACATTGATTTTAGTTGTTTTTACTAATTTAATGTGGACTTTGGAATACGCGCCGATGAGAGGACTAGACAACATCGCAATCTTGACTGAAACCGTCTGGGAGGAGGATACATAAACAATAACACTTTTCTCTTTATATTGCGTTAGTCCATGATATTCCGAATCCAAGTATATATCGCTTAATTAAATTATATGTACATGTACTCATTCTGCTACAGTGCATAGTTCACATTAAATAAAGTATTCTCGCTCATCAGATACGTGTATACTTATTTTGTAGGTCGACCATTTTCTACTTTACGATAGCACGTATAAAACCTTTTATTTTACTATTCTATCGGAGGTTGAAGAAAAGGACTTGACGAGGATACCAAAAAGTAACAACAAACAAGATTCGTTTTTTATTAATTAATCGTTTATAATAACATTGTGTTTTTTGCTGATTTTTTTCTTTTGTAGCAGTTTTTCCGATATTTCAGTTGGGCTAACAAGGAATAGATTGTTATGCACCGATTCATAGAAAAAACAAAGCGCAAGATTACTGAATGACAAACGTAGCTGGCGATTCGACATGCTTAATCGATGCGATAATTTGTTATATTAAAAGTTGTATGAGTGTATATAATCGATTTCTTCTTTTGCGCTACGTTCTGTTTATACAATCTTAGGGTATCGATGCAAGAGAAGGAATGACAATAATTGGCGCCTAGCTAATAACACCATCGAAGTATGTTCCTCGGCTCTTCTATTCCCCACTCTGCAACTACTTCTTTTCAACTCATTTTCTTTTCAAACCAGCTGTGCCCTCTCTGATTTTTATTCATTATATCATATGCACCGATATACACACACGCACACGTATGCACATTCTTCCTCTTTTCT
Organism: Bombus fervidus; assembly: GCF_041682495.2. Classification (NCBI taxonomy): domain Eukaryota; kingdom Metazoa; phylum Arthropoda; class Insecta; order Hymenoptera; family Apidae; genus Bombus; species Bombus fervidus. The sequence continues at coordinate 15,638,233 of NC_091523.1, forward strand.
TTCTTTATTCTATCTTTCCATAAAGTGTTTTCATGGAACAAAGTTTCACTACGATTCCGAAGAGAGCTTTAATCTCGCATCGAAGATTAACACTCATCGCTAATATCTGTTGGAATATCGTGTATTATTTAACTAACCGTTATCTAAATCGAAATAACGCATGTACATCTATTTTTCTCAGGATGTGGAAAACACTTTTCTGAAAGAGAGGTTTCGGTATGAGATCTAACACCGATTACTTTATTTATTTATTTGTTTTCATCGAATCGAAAGGATTTTCCACGCGCTTCAGACGGTCTTCTCAGCGAAAGAGGATCGACGATCGAACGAACATCATTCCGCGATCGATTTATTTAGGACATACACATACGCATCATCCTCGGCACGGCTTATATTTGCAATTCATATTGTATTAGCTGTCGCGGTATCAAAAGATTGTTTTATACGAATCCATTCAACGACTAAATTTATAACAATGACAATGTACAAGTGAGATACTACACAAAAATGAGCGTAGACAACGAACGAAACGATTTCGTGGTATCTAAGAGAATCCAATTTTCTCTCGTTTATTATATTTCCCCACACTTTTTCATTTAATTTCTTACAGCGTTATTTATGTTTAGTCTGCGCTTGTTTTTTTTCTTTTTTTTTTTTTTCATTTCGTTACGTTTTATTTTTGGTAAATGTTTAAATAAAAAGATTCGACTAAGTATTATCCGTTAGTCCTTAATCATGTTCGACCGTTGCATTGCGTCAGCTTATTGTTCCTGTTGTTGTTAAAATTATTATCTCCTAAGATTTGGTCTGATCACAAAGAGAGAAGAGACAGAACTTAGCTCTCGATTCGTGGGATACTTGAAATGGGTCTTTCCCTCGCGTTATATTCTTTGCTTCCTTTTAATTAACACTACTTGCATATTTTTTTTCTTTTTTACTTTTGGTTTATGATATCTAACACTTAACGATAATAGATGAAGATCTCCCCTTAACTTTCTGTTCCAATATTCTCTTTCGTACATACTCAATGCGGCTATATTTTGCAGTGATTCTGGATTTCTCATACATTCCCGTTTGAATCGCTTTAAACTCGTTTCGCTACGTGACTTATCGCTATGAAACTCAACAATGAAAGATAAGGAAAGAAAAGAAAACCGTCAAAGAGATGGAAGATGAACGTTACAAATTCGCTAAGTAATATTCAGTTAACACATTCACTACCATTTGAACCAAGTTTTTATTTACGGGCTACTGATCGTTTGTCTGTTTTCTTGAAAAAAAAAAAAAAAAAAATCTCGTTTCCCTTTTTATAGATATATAGAACGTTCCGTCAATTTTCTGCCATCGTTGCGAGTTAATTATTGTTTTCGTTTACATCTTCCGACGGATCGGTTGAATTCTCGAATTTGGTAGCTTTCGTCGATCGTTCCTGACACTGGTAGCGAACGTGTTAAGCGTTTGAAGATCTTAAATGTCACGTCAGTCTTTTTTCTTTTTTTTTTTTTTTCTTTTTTCGTTTAATCGCCTGAATCAACATTTCACATTAGATATGTTCACAGCAAAGATTCATAGGAATTCTGACATCAATCGCGAGTTTACTCCGAGATCGCGCAAGGGGTTCTATCGGACAAAGATGAAGGAAAACGAGTTTGTTTCTCGCTCGATCCATTGGAATCCGCTAAATCAACAGTTAATCGTTGAATATTCAAGAATATCAATAAATTACACGACGACGGCATTCTAATAACAGTTTGACACTATCCTGGTAAAATTATTATTTACGTAACGCTACATTTCCTTCCAATGGATCAAACGACGTCATCGGTAAACGCGTTTCAAAGAACAGCATCGAAAGCGTATTTATCCGTTCGACTGGATTTTTTGATTCAGATAAACCTTTTCAGTTTTCGACGTTCGCGAGAATACAGGTCGAACGAGATCGACAAAGTTGATTTTGCAATTTCGTGGCGTTAAATCGGACACGGAAATCGAGCAAGCATTACACATTACACATTTCGCGGCTTTTGGTCGATGACGATACGACGATGGCTGGAACCGCGATCGTTGGAACGTTGCTTAATCATAATCACAATCTACAGTTTCCAAATGCGTATTGTAAATATTAAGAAAAATACTTTTATTCGTCTGACTTTTCCATTGTGCCGCGAACGAAGCAAAAAGAAACACTTTTACGGAACTAAGGGAAACGAATCTACACTTGAATAGCCGAATTTGGTCTCTCGAGGAAATGTCGTTTGGTCCATAGTCATAGTATACACAGTTCCTGTAACTCTTGCTCGTTAAACGTTATGCGATTCATCGTGATCGACATTGCAAAAACAAGAATCACGAACCAATTATATAATTACGAGTCTGATGGTAACTACTACACGCGGGGGTGGCTCAAACACGTGGTCCAGCAGATAGTTCATCGCGATTTAATTGATTAACTCAATAGTTGATCTTTCGGATGAAAGATAAGAACGAAATATCGCGGTAATCGGAAATTAGGATTTGGGAAAATGTAAGTCGATTTTTCGCATTCGAATTTGTTACTCGGACGAATCTAAAGAAGAAAGTTTTCGTAAAGAATGGAACTGAAACTCGAAGCTTGATACTTCGTGAATAAAACGAAGCTTAATTGGGCCGCGCGTCTGACACCCTGATAATTAATTCCTAGATCGTACATCTTTCACCGCTTATTACCGCATCTGTCGACACTCGATTAACATGAACGGACGAGAGGCAACTATCGGTTCCAAACAGATATACCCGCGATATTTAATAACAATTATGACCAATTTCGTTTATGATTCTCAAGGTATGATACCGGCAAAAATGACATTTTTGTAATTTGTCACGTTTCCTTCGCCTTGCTAAGGTTTCTTTATGTATATTTATATTTATATATATTTATATCACGGCGAAAGAAAAAGAACAATCGAAGGTAAGGATACTTTGTACAAAATACGATACAAGTAGCGATGTAACAACACTTTGCAATAGTTAAATATAATATGTATATGTATGTGTATATATATTTGTATGCATACATACCTTTACGTAGATATATCAATAATCAATACATATATACGTATACGTATGTACGCATATCTGTATATGCATATGTATATATTTATATCTCATTACCGTAATATACGTATGCTATGATCTCTCATATTATCCCCCTCCTCATTCCCCCAAATATATTCTTTTGTCGATCGAATTCACATACTCCATCCCCCTCGGAGCGATATTAATTAATTAATTAATTTATTTATTTGTTTTATTTATATATTTATATATTTATATGTTTATGACGTAGTTCAGTTTGATCCATGAGTCGTCCTATTATAAATCTTCCGGTCGATTATTACATTAACACGTATTTCTTGATGTCGTCTGACCTCTGTCTTGTAAAATGGTTTATTTATTTCGTAGTCGTGCTCGCGACCATGACAAGGAGCAACTATCCAGTTTACGAATGTCCTTTACGAATGATCCGCTTGCATCGCGTTAATCTACTTGGCTATTGTTATAATAACGCGCTTACTTCCTTTCTTTCGTCTGTTTCTGTTAATGGTTTAACGTAAAGTTTGGTTGTACACCTTAAGACAGGAAAATGAAACATCGGGCGAAGAAAGACTGAAATAGCAAGGAAAATCAAATGACAGAGAATAAAAACAACGATCTTTCCTGTGCTTATGTCACGTTTCGATGTTTGAATTTCTGGAATGTCCGTCAGTCGTTCGTCAAACTGTAAGTAAGAGCTTCTTCTAACGCGAGATTTAAATAACAGCCTAAATTCCTCAACTACGAAATAAAGTAAATAGTTCTATCTTTCCCTTTGTTTTTAACAAATTTGTCAACTTCGTGCAATCTCGTTTCAGTCCACTTACTGCTTTTTCATATATATATATATATGTATACATAAAATATTATTGATCTAACTAATACCTAATATAATAAGAAGAATTAATTCATTGGAATAATCGATGAATGATTCTTTTTTAATAATGATCTGATTATGTACTGTCGTTCCGATTGCTTCTATCCCTGTAATTTGTTCGGAAGTGCTCCGTTGTGGTCAAAAATTTCAGCATTCCAATTAACGCTAAAACCGGCTACGTGACATCTAGACAAACGATACTATCGTATACAAGGAGGAAGTAGTAGTAAGGAAAAAACATAACGAGGAGAAGATGAAGGATCGGAAGAAGAAGAGGAATAAAATAGAAAAAATCGAACCAAGATTGTTCGTTATTTTCAGGACTCTGCGCTTCTGTTCCAAAGAACAAGAGTCGTTAATTATATGCGATTTCAGATTGATTACACTCTCGGTCGATGTTAGCGAGAGATATTAGAAAAACGCAAGCAAACATTCCTCTTTTCTTCTCATCTTGCTAATACAGGAAGTTGAATCAACGAGAAAGATACATTATAAATAACTCGATCTTCTCGTGGGCGATCAGAGCTTTTCGATCGAACGATCCAGCAATGGTTGCGAAAAATAATAACAGTCGTTATAGTAGCAGCAACAGCAGCAGCAGCAGCAATGGCAGCACACATTTACATTTGTATTCGTTCAGGGATATTCGCGAAGACCTGAGCGGACGAGACGCGTTCGTACGTTCCTGCCTGCGCGTCTCGCTTACTCTCCGCGAACGTTTCTCCGTGTAATACTGATTTACAAACAGACCTCCCGACCCCTCGAGCTTTCAGCGTGAACCCACCCGATGGATAACGCGATGGGACAGAAATGGAGAAGAAGCGGAGCTGGCGACACGAGCAGGGTAATAACTCACTTGCCTAGTCCGAACTTCATGAAAATCAGTTCTTTCCCTTTCGACAGGATATCGCCGCCAGCGCTCGCACCGGCCATCTCCGTGAATTTTTGCATCAGATTCGGCCCTGTACTCTGCTGCTGTTGCTGCTGTTGTTGCTGTTGTTGGCCTTGAGTAGTATTCGGTTGCGCCTTCGCTTGAGGCGTCGGTAACACCGTTGGTATTCCTCTCATCGGCTTACTCGTGCCCTGATTGCCTTGCATAGAGGAACCTTGGTTCTGTTGCGAATACGGCTGATTCGGTTGCTGCTGTTGCTGCTGCTGAGGCTGTTGCTGCTGGAATTGTTGGCCTTGGGGACCGAATCCTGCACCCTGCTGTTGATAACCTTGATTCTGTGGTTGATAGTTTTGGTTCTGCGGATTCTGTTGTTGCTGTTGGTACGGTTGATTCTGTTGCTGATAATCTTGCTGACCAAGGCCCTGCATACCTCCTGGCACATTACTACCACGATTGATCGCGCCTCCCCTCCCCTTCCCCTAGAAATTGAAGCGACATAAATTAATTAAATAAACTACAAAGATGTTCGCTTGTATCTTCGTTCTCTATAGACTTGTTCGTATAGGTTTTCAAACAATCTGCAGCAGCAAGTTTAATTTCGTTTCGTTTAATTGTAGTATTCGTTTCGAGTGCTTGGTACCCTGAAAAGTTCAAACAAATTTTTATTCTACAGAAACAGATTCCTTCATGATGCCGCTGAACTTCCATCTAATCGAACATTAATTATTTATCGTTTCGTTACACATTACAATGATGTCTCGCTTTTTCCCTACTATATCGCAGCTATCTTACGATGTTCTATGACAAGTAATGCATTTGTACTAATATGCTGATTTATCGTTACCTAGATGAGGGGGCGATAATGTGAAAAGGTATTTTAACATATGCTTATTAGGACGTAATATTCGAAAGAAAATTAAGTGGTTCGTTTCGCTTTATAAACTAACTAATTTATAATGTCGTTATTTTCGATTGGTGTGACGATACGTTGACCTGTATGGCGATCAAACTTTACGCAACTGTTAGAAAATGGAAAAATATACTAAATATGGTAGAATCGTACAGAACAGGAGCTGAGATGAAAAATGACAAAAGTAGAAAAAGGAAGAGAGGAATAGCTGAACACCAGGAAAATATAGTGTTTTCAATTACTAAAAAAGCATGATTACTGCGTATTCGTGCAACTTACGTATCGGCTATTATACATGCTTAATGCTTAGACGGCTATTAATTAGAAGCATTTAATGACAAGCTGTACATACCACGGTTCTTTTACCGCAAGTACTGTTAATAAAGTGTATTAGAAATTTCCTTTGTTAATATTTATTCGAAAGTGTTAGTAGTAAAATTGAAATATCGTACTTTTTAGATACAAGTCTATCAGATGCAATTCCATGCCAAATAGATGTTAGATACGAATAGCTCGTGTCTTTGAATGCTGCTTTCTTAATGAAAATTTTACAATTTCTTCTCTCGTATAATTGTAAAATTTCTCAATGTATTACTGTTAGAAGCAATTGCTATTTCAACACTGTACGAAATCGATCAGCATACGATAATAATTGTACGAAGTAATTTCCATCAACGTCTTGTATAAATACACTAGGTAAATTTTACGTGTCCTTCTAACAATATATCATATCACAAATATCGAATATTCGTGTCGAAAAATATTCAATATCAGTTAATATTGTTGATTCGTCGATCGTTTAGAACTTCCAAAAACATACCTGAGTCACTGAAAATATTTTTCAATCCTTAAATTGTCAAAGCCATCGGACTCGATTATCATTCTTTGGGTATCCTTCCATAAATGAAAGAGGAACGATAACAAAAAAGAAAAAAAAACTTAAAGAAGTATCTAACTAGAAACTAAAGCGTGACGATGAATTCGGAGAAACTAACGAAAGAAATATAGTTGAACAGTTGTACAAGTTTTGCAGCGAGAAGGTAGAAAGCACGCAGAGAAGCAAAAGTGAAAACTTCTGGATAGAGCAGTGGACTCACCTGCTGTTGAAGGTGGGGTGGTACGGGGCCTTGCTGATGGGCACCCATAGGTGTGGGCCCATGTTGATTGGACGTGGTTACAGTCGTGTAGCTGTGGTGATTCGCTTGTTGGTACGCTAGATGCGGTGGATTGTTTTGTTGATGTTGGAGTTGATGTTGTTGGTTGTTCATTAGTGATGGTGGTTGTTGTTGTTGTTGTTGTTGTCTAGAGTCTAAGTGACAGACAGGGACAGACACAGGCACAATGCAGGCATCTAGCAACAGAGAAGAGAACAAGACCGTGTTGTCATTCATGGCGCATTTATCCTTTCTAGATGGACATTTAGACGCGCTGTCGAGTATGCCAAGTAATAATTTCTTCGTTCTAATGAAATTATACTTTTTTTTTTCCCTTCTATGTTCCTATTTCTCGTTTCTACTCTTTTAATATCAGACCTTTTTACATTTTTTATCTCAACTTTCGGTATCTCTTTACTTTTTTAAATGTTTTACTTCCAACATCTTAAAAAGTAAAGTTCTGGATTACTCGGCAAAACCTGGACTTGCGCATATAGTTAAATTTTTCTCGCGACTTTATTCTTTATGCTTCAAGACACGAAATTTGATAGAAAACATCGTATTAATAACTCGAAATGAGTCATCAGAAAGAGTAAATTGCTTCAATGTCTAAATGGCCAGCATGACAACACGACACGAACGACAATCATGTGACACGACGACCATCGACCAGTTCAGGCACACAGAAACATAGTATGTCATTATATAGAATACACGCAATATAGTTATATACATATATATACATATATACATATATATTTTCTTACACACATGCATATGTATATATATGTATATGTATATGTATACAGTGTAAATATAACACGTATATATATATGTTATATAGAGGAAAAAGATAGGCACGTAAAAAAGTAACAGAGCCGAAAAGTGCTCGAAAGAAAAAGTACGAATATAATACATACGTAGATACAAATACATATGTATGCATTTGTATCTAATAGAAAACACTGAAAGCAGCTTAGTGTTTTATTGTATATATATATTCATATATATACAATATATTAGATAGATAAGATAGATAGCTAAATAGATAGATAGGTAGAGATATAGAAAATCGTTTTGCATATGGCAATACACGTGTTCCTAAAAAAATTTGCAAATACAAAATAGCTTTCACACATTGCGCGGGCACATTAATCTCGTTATCGGACGTTCATATTGTGATAATTTCGAACGAATTCCTAGAAACTTGCTATCAGAATGCTATTTTAAAATAATCTCCTGAGAAGAAACGCACCGGGTGACTTACTCGAATGCCTTATCGAAATAGTTGACACGTTGCTTTACCCTCTATTGCAATCTCTCAGTAATTTTGCAAGATAGGTACGCCCCTAAAAATGTAAGCTCTGCATCGATTAACGACGATCGGGCCTTGCTAGATGGCTCAATTATAAACTTGTGTAACCCTTCTGCCTGTCGTCTGGCACATCTAGTTTCGTGTCTTGTGTTGCTTGCTGTTTGTATTTTTTATTTATTTATTTATTTATTTTTTTTATTTTTTATTCACACTGACGTCCAGTTGTTTTCCAGCTTTCTCTTTTTCTTTCTTCTTTTCTTCCATTTTAAAAGCAACTATTATCGTACGCATCATCGTTTGGCAATTCAAGCAGATTAACTCATGTCGGTCGAATACATGGCGCCAGTGTGAATTTATTTTCAACCCCTCGAGCCAGTGTTTTTTATCTTCGTAGAAATCATTCTCAGTCTCGATCTTGATTATCACTGCGTTCGGTTTTCTGCTGCTTGCTTATTCTGTCATTTCAAATTTAGCTTTATTTCGCTTCGCAAAGTTGAAGAATAATGGTAAAAGTTCCAGCTCTACTTTGTGTACTTGGCTTGAGGAGCTATTTGTACCATAATTCGCGGCATCGTAGTGAATAAAAGATCGAATGGCAATTAATTTCAAGTTTTTACCTTTGCCTCGTCGATGACCAGTAGGAGGGGGTTCTCGAGGCGGAGGAGGCGGTCCTCTTACTCCGGGTCCTTGACTTTGACCAGGAGGTCTTCTGTTTCCTGGAGGAAGTTGTCCTTGCGACGGCTGATCAGGCGCTTCAGTGAGGAAATTGCTCGGTACTAGGCCACGCACACCATTTAATTCACCCATATAAAATCCATCATCGTCCAAATCACCATAGACATAAATTTCATTTCCAGTTTGAAATGCCAGTTCCACTTGCTATGGAATCGAAATATGTTAAAGTGTGTAAGTATAAATTTAGCTTATATACGTTCCTATATAGAAGAAATTTTGCTTGTTAGAGAACTTACGGAATCAACATTGGGAGATAATTCGTGAGGGTCATAATCGTATAGTGCTATCATTTTCTTTACAGGCATGCTAGCGTAGATATCTCCCCATCTTCCTCTCCTTCCTGACTGTCCCTGTCCTGGCTGGTTCGGATCTTTAATTTCTTCAACCATGTTGTAAGGAACGTATCCTCGTCTACCATGACATTCTCCCCAATAAAATCCATCCGCGTCTTTTTCACCGTACACCTATCAAATTAATTTACAAGTTAACATTTCGTGAATTACGTGACAAACAATCAAAAAATCTATTGATAAAAACCTTAATCGTGTCGCCTTCAGAGAATGGCAATTCTTCTTCGCATGCGTCTGGATTGGGTGACATTCTTTTCGGGTCATAATCGAATAGAGCAACAAACCAGCGTGTTCTCTTGTTCATTTGTTGTGCACTGCTCGATGGATGACTGGCACCACCTTGAGCTTGCATTCCCCGTCCACGGTAACTAGAAGTCCTACCTCTCTGACTTCCTGTGAGAGTAAATCAATGCAAAATAAAGTTAACATGTAACACATTGTTAGTAGATCAATATGATTAAGCGTAACTGTATTCGAACCTTGTGTCGAGTGTTCATAGTAAGAATCTTGAGGTCTACCAGCAGGACCACCCATTCTCCCGGGTCGATGTGTCCCAGGAAGTCCTTGCTGTCCCATTTGTGATCCGTATCGATGTTGGCTGCCATGATGCAATGGCATTCCTCTACCTCTGCGTGACGGATCATCTTCCTCGCTGTAATTCGCTTCGCTTGCCGAATCTTTGGTAATCTCTGGAACTCCTAAGCGACAGTAGGCAATACGTGCAAAATTTCAAAAATTTCAATCGATCGTTTTGAATAAATAGTATTTCGTTGTGATATCTAAAATATTTTGAAAAAAATTACTAAGGACATGGAAACTGATTTGATTTATCTAAGGACTCTTACCCATCTGGGACATGCTCTGTCCAGGATAAATTTCTTTATCGGATAAATTTTCGTCAGTCTCGATGATAACTTGGCCGTGAGAGTCAACCCTAGTATTGCCGTGTCGCCTTATGTGAGATGGTACAGGAGTCGATGGATATCTCTGACCTACAACTCCCATACGATGTCTATTCGGGTCGTCCACTTGCCCGGTGCCAGAAGGCTGAGGTTGTCCTTGATCTTGCATGTGCGTAGATCCATGTTGCAAATGAGTCGCGGTCCCGCCACGAAGAACGCTACAAGGAATGGCAGTAGCACAGCTATCGCCCGATTGACTTTCCCTGCTTTTTGTCCTAACTGTGATGTGCTTTGGGTTCAAGCCCATAAGCTTATGTATGTCCACCAGAGCGTGGTCACCAGTGGGGCTGTCTACGTCGGTGACCTTTTTTCCATCGGCATACACCGCGTAACCGGTGACGGCCGAACCGTTTAGGGCAACAGGCTGCCAGGTCACTAGCAAAGTGCCGTCCTGCGGTCCAGCCTCCACCTATCGTAAATATCATACGATCATTCATTAAATATCATAACAATTATGACAACGGAATACATTGGAACAATTATTAACCTGGATATCGACCGGAGGATCAGGTAATCCTTTGGGCAACGTTTTGAAATGGACGTGACATGCTAAATTGTTTGCCGCTTGAGTGTTTTGGTCCTCGAAGTGCGTCGCTCTCAGGTTCTTCGCTTTAACGGTCACCCTATAGATTGTCGAGGGTGCTAAACCAGTAATTGTGTGTCTGTAAACACCAGGCTTCACCGTCCTAACTTCGACGTTATTCACGCAAACCACGTGTTGATGATTACTATTGCTCGGCATCCACGATATGACAGCACTGGTGGCGGTTACGTTCGACGCCTTGACAGCAGTTGGACCCAAGGCTACATCCTTACCGATCACCATTGTGCAAGCGGCATCACGAGACGTTCTTCGTGAATGCGTCACTGATCGCACGCTTATCCTGTGTGGCTACATTAACAATCAAATGAAGTCGAATAACTTGACAAGCTCCTACGTTTGCTTATATACATCGCTATGCAAAAATTCTCGCGAATCCTCGTGAAATTCAACCGTACCAATTGACAAGAGATACTTTGAACTCTATTATAAAAGTGGTTGATCTTTGGTTTATGTAGAATTTAATAATACTGAAATTTTGCAAAGTGCACACTATTCTACTTAAGAAAAGTTTATCCTTACGAACCCTGGTGGAATCAACCCCCTCAACCAATGCTCTGGTCCTCTCAGTTGCTTTCACAGTAACCTTCAACACTCCATCCACGTAGACGTGATAGGACTCCAACTGATGAGTATTTTCTGGTGCCGTCCAACCAATTAAGACGCTCTTGTTCAATTGCCGCTCGAGTGTAAGGTGCTGCGGCGCCGGAACTAGGTCCGAAAACAGGTAGACTTCTTCAGGAAAAAAAGACAAGACAAGCCTAGCTGTAGCTAAAAATCTTTCACTATCTAATTCTCTAAGCCAACCTAAGACCATCCAATACTCAACACAGTGCAAGATTCCGTTTATGTTGATCACCAATCATTTACCTCCGCTCTCAAACAGAAAAAACCATTCTTTAACTGCTACAACAATTAAATAACATGCATTTATCCTACTTTCAAAGAAGACCGTTAAATAACAAAAATTAGTTAAATATGGAGAAAATTGGTATTCTACACATACGTAATTAAGCTTTCCTTATCTTGAGGAACAAGCGTAATTAAAAGATATGTATTGTTGTGAATATACATATACCTTGTTGAATCAAAGAGAGTGTTAGTGTTATGAGAAGGAACATATTACGTATTTCAAAGAGCTGTCTGATGAAGGTATGTTGGAACAAGAAAGCGCAATACTATAGCGTCGTCATAAGTTTGACACTGATCAACATATTAATTTTCAAATTAAAAGTCGCTAACTATACATTAGAAATAATTTTCTAATGATATATTCACGCAAGCATAAGGATTTTTCAGCTTCTCTAATATTTAATACTTTGAATTCGTTAAGAAACATCAGTCTAATATCTATTACTTAAATTCAATCACAACACAACTATGCACACCAATATTCCTCAAAGAGGATCACATATCCATAAGTTTCACGCTATTTCTAGTTGCAGTTACACATGTACACCTAGTTCATCACGATCTACATGCTTCATAATGAAGGATCCAATAGATAATACGAAAACGTACTAACCTGGTGGCTCTTGTTCGTCTTCTTCCGCTATATTATCAAGCTCCGCGTAAGCAGAGAGTTCAGCTTGTCGATTTCGATTTCCTTCTTCTAAAGCCGCTAACTCCAGATCAATATCCTGGAGATAACACTAAAAGACAAACAAAAATCTCAATTAGCAATGCCTCGTAAGGGAAATATACGTAACATTTGTCGTAATAATCTTACATTGCTCACTTGGGGAATATTAGTCGAAGCAGAATCATCAACGTCCCTGAGGCCAAGAACGGCTTGATGAAATTCTAATAGGTCATCGCCGATTAATTTTTGGACGAAATTAGCTGGAACGAGACCACGTCTACCGTCAAGAGTTTCTGCATCGAGAAAACCATCTTCGTCCGGTTGTCCCCAAACAAGAAGATAATCGCCTCCCTGAACAGGCAACTCCGCTTCTGGATTTTCGTTTGGCGAGTGCTGAAACGGCTCGTATGTAAAACGAGCAATATAGACGTAACATCTGCCTTTGCCGGGTATATCCAGCATGTCCACTTGACCCTCTGTTACAATATTGTCATTGGTCAGTCGATCCAATGGATTAGGAAGTATACTACTGGGTATCTTTGGCATCTGTCTTGAACCAAGGAAATGATGACCCGTCGTAGCAGGCGCTGTCGGCGAACTGGCGCGTAAACTTTGCTGAATCTGCTGTATGATAGCTTGCTGTTGAAGTTGATTGACTTGAGACTGAGCAGAAAGTTGCTGCATCGCTTGAAGAGGATCGCTTATCGCTTGTAATAAGCCTGTCGATGTGGTTCCTATAAAAGAAGGAAAGAAATACTTTTGTATAAAGAAAGGAGAAATTTTTTTAATGGGAAATCTTTGAGGCTCTGATCCATACCTGAGCTTACGCCTGACGTGCCAAAAGCATTGGTCCCGACGGTGGAATAGGTCGATCCGCTAGTGACGAAACTGCTCGGTACGCTCGAAAAGGAAAGAGCGGTTTGAGGTACACTGGTAAGTGCACCCAAAGTAGAGTGAAAGGAGGATGTCGAATAGGGTGGCAACGAGGATAACGTAGTTTGTGGGATACTTGTCTGTGGAACGGAAAAGTTGTGATGCGGTAGTTGAGTACTAAAGCTACTCGCCCCTGTACTATAGGTTCCGTTTGGATGCGACGAAATGGACAAACTTGGATATGTCGTTGCCTACACATACAGATCAATGTTAATTCATGAATTAAAATTTACGATTATACTTAAAACATAATTTTAAATACCATAGAATCGGATGAATTCGTTCGTACCTGCTGACTTCCATTCAATTGAAAACTTTGGGCGGTCTGTGTGGGCTGGGAGTAATGAGGTAATATGCTTTGGCTCGATGACGTCAGGTACGTTGTAGAGGCCGAATGTTGTGGCTGTTGTTGTTGTTGCTGCTGGAGCGGCTGCTGATAGGTTTGCGTATGCGGATAACTCTCCTGATACTGATTACTCGTATAATGGGTGTGCGTTTGTTGCTTCTGCTGTGCCTGCAGAACACTTTGAGAATGAGAGCTCTGTAACTCGGTATGTGTCGGTTGCGGTTGTTGATACTGTTGCATCTTTTGTTGAAAAACAGGTTGCGATTGACTAGTGGAGAGCGACGGTGCTGGTGGAATTGCTTCGCTGTAGTGATACGGCGGTCCATTCGGAGTCAGTGGTGGACAGCCTGGCATCATTGGCGTTAAGGGCATAGGTGAACCTGCATACTGTTCCAAATTCTCGATCGATGCGTTTTCATTTTATAAGAAACAAAGACAAAGAGATCAAGCAAGAAAGAGAGATAAAGAGAAATAGCTTCACAGCGAAATAAAAACGAATGATTATTTACATACGTGGCTCATCTGTGTTGGCATTCCTAGGTTCAAAGCATGTGGAGGTGGATGCTGATGTTGACAGAGATTAGGAAGGTTTTCCGAACTAGATCGCAAAATACCCTGTGTAACTGAGGGTTGTTGCGTAGTAACGGATCCTCGAGTATGATCCAAATCGTGTATCATTCTACTAGCACTATGTTGATAAAAATTAGATAAGATTAATCAATAACCGAATGACATTACGAAAAAGCGATGGAAAGGTATCGATCGTTCAGAAGTGAAATATTAAAGCGTGTTTCAAGACAGCAAGGTTAGTAAAGAATATAATATCAAGAAACGCACCTATTATCTTGTTCTATCTTTGCTATTATTCTGTCAATTTCAGAACCAGTCGGAGGCCAAGTAGTCGGGACCGTCGAGTGACCCACCATAGGTCCTCTGCTTCGTGCACGTCTCAGGCTTGTTAATTCCAAGGACAATTCTTCGTGCCTGACCATCTGTAACTCCGTCTTCTTTTCAAGTTCCCTTATCTTTGATTGCAATGCTTCAACCGATTCCGGGCCTTGATATCGTCCTGCTATCTTTTCGTGTAGCTGATTCTGTGCTTCTGCATGTTGGCGCTCCAGATCCGCTTTTCGAGCTTCCGTTTCACGCATTTGCTAGAAACACCATATCGGTATGATTAAGAATAATTAACTTCCTCGAAACAGATTATTTTCTTTAGCACCAAATGAAACTCAAAACAACAAGGCAAATATAAAATTCTTAATCTGAACGAGTTCGTAAGCTAAATGGCAAATGAAAGATGTTCATCAGCGGTTAGAGAATACATCGATGTCCGTCTGTGCCACTTTGTCGCAACAGTGATCAGTTATGAAAAATCTGACCGTCAAGTTACGCTTAATATTTATGGTTGAAGGTAGATAATCACCTTTAATAACCTGGAGGGACGCTTGATTGAAAGACACGATGCACAACGAGAATCATCCGCGCGATATTAATAACGAAAAGAGCCTTTGTATTCTGAATGCCTGGAAGGCAGGTACAATCGAACTTACTCGACGCAAACTTGTTTGCTCGTTCTAGCGAGGAATATCTAATGTTAAAAAACGATCGAACCGAAGAAGAAATAAGGAGAGTGGCGAGAATTGTTAAAACCTTATTGCGGGTTATCTTTTTAATTAAAACGGATTTTTTTCCTTCAAAATTTGCTTAGGACATCAGTATTTATCGGCTGACGAACACCTCGTTGATACGCTTCTGTCGACCCTCGAAACCGATCGTAATCACGTGATACTTATTACAGCGTATGATTATTACGTGCCCATTATTTTTATACGTAATACTTGATTATGTTTCGATCTTCACACTAGACGAAACGTTCTTTTTTTCATAAATAGATTATCGATAAATTTCAAGATAACGTAATTTAGTTCGAGTTGTGGCTATAGCTAAGCGTTGCAAACGAAAGAAAATTCATAAAAATCGAGAAAAATCAAAAGTGATATACGAAGAGCGTCCCGAACAAAAGTAGGGAGGAATAAAAATTAAAAAATTTAAAAGTTGACAACACTTACCTCGAGGATGGATTCAAGAACTGCGTCCTGCATGATGGTGGTTTTCGTGGAGGTGGTAATCCCGACAGCAGATCCGGTATCCTGCAGCTGCGGAGCCTGAGGTGCCGTGGAAGCGCCACCTCCAACACCACAGCACTGCAACATCCCTGAAGTCTGAAACCCTCGCCCGTCTTTATCACGGCCAGTCCCTATCGATCTACCGTGTATCTAGGAGCTATCTTAATTAATTGGCGGCTTTTGCGGGGCCTGCCAGGCTGCACACGACGATCCCACGATTAGGCGTACAATTCTCTGGATGCGAAAAGGAATTCTTTTTTCATCGTGTTCCCACGATACCCTTAGACCCCGAGTGTAAATCGACTGAAAATAGTCGGTTACTCTCCTCGCATGTATAATCATGAAAAAAGATACTTTTCGCATTCAACCCTCTGTATATAGCGACAACAATGATCACATCGTACTCTATTATTTTTCTTTCCTTCTACCATTATTCTACGGTAATTTCTCTTTTTCGTTAAAGGTCCGATTAATCAGCAATATATTACGAGCTGATATATAGAGGATTAAACGGAAATCAACATGCCACATTCGCCGCGTTCGGTACACGAATAACGATAACGTCGCAACGATTTCCGTGATAATGACACGTGGAAGGTGCGCGTGAAACCCAATTGTCGCCTCATTCGTACAGCTTTAAAAACGATCGACGCGTGTAAACTGCAGTTGCGCGAGCTCAATTACAAATTACTGATAGCACTGCCTTTAAATGGGAGAAATTCAATCAACGGGATTACTGGCAACAGGTTCTTCGGAATGTTTCGATCGAAATATACCCGATATGATCAAAAGTTGCCCTTTGTTTCGTTTATTTTACGCTCGAGCCGAATAACGCGGAAAACATCGTTGATATTTATATCAAATTTATCGATACGTTGATTATTATACTCGCGCGATAGCCTGTCGCATGTCGCATTTACGTGAACGTGAAATTTTTCAAGAAAAACATTTCTTCGAGGTAGAAATCGCGTGAATCAAATCTCATCAGCCGACGAGTTATTTTCGACATGAAACCACTCGAGGGATAAAAAACTATACTCGTGCATGCCTATGCAATTATCGTATTCCCAGTTGTAACGGAACTTGATTCTCTGAACACGACTACTAATGAATTTTGTCACGCTCGGATATTTGCCTTTTGCTATTTTTGATTTTTATAATTCTACGATTCACCGCACAATGTGTTCACCTTTTTCGCTTAAAATTACTGAAATATCGAACGATCAACAATTTGTTGCATTCGAAACTACTACGTTTAAGTAATCTAATAGGTTTCTTTCTTACATCATTGTCGGGAAATATGTACGTTGGACGGAGCTTAAATTTTGCTGACAGGATAACTAAGTATTATCGTTAACTAAAAGGAAAACCACTAATAGTACGATGAATAATTCCAAATAGCTCGTTAAAATGGAAAATAAAACGTAAAAAGATCGAACGTTCAGTCGTAAATTAAAGGAGAATTAAAATCATTTATCGTTACGGTTGAACAAAAACGGAATAACGAACACAGTGTGCGGCGATACACTTGATCGCTATAATCTCTTTTCGTATCATTTACACCTTGCAATATGTTCAATTTTAACCAAAGCGTATACGATTTGCGTTATCTTTTAAATCAATAACCGAATAAAATCAACCGTATATTCGTCTTTGGTTGTGCAACCAAGAACATGTGCCGTTAAAGAAAGAAGTGTCTAAACGTGGTTCTATTCCTCGAGCTACAAAATAATCTGCGTTAATTTTTAAAACAGTTTATCCTCGACGATAAAAACCAACTTTTACTTGGATAATTATTTGCTCAATTTCATCGGTTCTTTCTTTTCATAATTTCATTAATTCTTTTCACGCTCGAACGATCCGATCACGGTCAGACAGGACACTTTAATCCAGCAAAGAATTTTCGGCGCAAGTAGTAAGACGTACGATATAGCGGCCGACATCTAGTTACAACGAATTCAAGAACGTCCCTGCTGCTTTATTTTACGACTTTTGCCATGTAACACTACGCGATACGCGTATCACGGCGATTTAATTAAATATATTTAAAAAAATACAAAGGACCAGCAGAATATCAAAAATATCTAAACGCCATAAACGAACGAACGTTATTTTATGAAAACGCTTGATCCAAGGAGAAATATGTTTCAGCCTGCTCATGATACGCAAGTCCAATAGAAACGATAAGGGTAAAGCGCAGAAGTTACGCAAAAAAAAGTAAGAAAACTAAATTTATCGTATAAGAGAAGTGGAATATATAAAATGTAACGCGTTAAAGAATGAATATGAAAGCTACCTTAGATCAACCTGAGGACGTGTAGAAAAAGAAGCAGTTGAAATATGCGAAGACCGAAAGAAACAGGGTAGAAAGAAACGGATGGACACCGATACACATAATACGGTAACACATCGAAAGAGCGAACCAATGGCTTGTTCTTTCAAAGGAAAGACACTTGTTTTAAGCTTCTTGAGACACGATAAAAAATTCAGAAAGGAAACAAATGAAAGTGACCTCTCGACATTTGGTTGATGGAAAAGGAAAGGTTGAGGGTGGTAGTTAAATACAGGAAAGAAGGAAGGAGAGATTCAGAATGAGTTTCTGTCTATGAGCACGGGTCGAGTGGCACGGCACTGCTTATTGATCTCACTACCAATGGTACGTAGTATACATATACACCCGGTGCGCACGGGACACCACTGCACGACGATACGTAAAGCATCCACTATCACTATGAACTGCCTACTGCTATCACCACGAGTAGCAGCGACGTCGACACAACTAGCGGAGCCCTTCGATACGTTTCTTCGCGATACCAATCATACAGATGAAAATCGTGCCACCATCGCCGTCTCCATTTCCTCACTGACACTGTTCTTACGTTACTCCCCTCACTAGGTCGTTTTCCCCGTTTCTTTACTCTGATTTTGTTACGATATTTCTTTTTCTGAATGTTGCAACGATACCGTGAAAAAATGTTCTACCTTGCGTTCTCGGGTAATTCGTATAAGATTCGAGCGTGAATTCTTTTTTTCAGTCACATTTATAAGACCTCGAAGAAACGTTCCGCTTTGACACTTTTATAGTTGCACACGAGCACTTATGTACCACGGTAACAAATATCTCTCCGTTTCTTTCAATCAGAAATATATACTCTTTCATTCTACCCTCTCTCTCTCTCTCTCTCTCTCTCTCTCTCTCTCTTTATCTCTCTCTCTCATACACACACATACACACACACTCCCTTACTCTCCTTCTCTCCTTATTTTTCAATCAAAGCTAACGAACTTCTCTTTCCTTTTTTTTTTCTTTCTATTCAAGAATTCAATCTTACACAATCTATCGTATTGGTTTGTTCACGATGTTGGTTTCGTTTCTTTCACGGGATGCACGACACTTACGATGACCGAGTCGAAGGGATTGTGGCAGGCCAGGGCTGCTGCTGCTGATGAGCGAACTTCACGGGACTCACGAGCTTTTTCACTCGGCTATCATCCCGTACAAGCCCCAAGATCTGCTCGGCCGTGGAAGGCAGGCGGCAGGGCTGCTGGAAATCGGGGGAGGAGGTATATTCGCTCGTCCACCGGAGGAAAGGGGAAACAAGTGGGGGTAGACACGGTTCTGGCGGGAGTACAGTTACTTAGAGGGGATAGAGGACCGGGAAAAAGAGAGAAAGAGCGAGAGAGGTGGTAGCGAGGGGTGCTGTCGCTGGAAAAGCAGCCAGGGGTAGGAACTCCCGTCACCACCAGATATGGGTCACTTTACGATCGATACCGATATAGAACCCCTTCGCAGCTAGGGATCACGAGCGATCGCTTACGTCATCCCTACCCCGATATAGCACCCTAACCTACTGTTCCTTTCATCATCTTTCATCATCTTTCTCAATCTTCTAGAAAGCAGTTTCCTTCGAAGACATTGATGTAACATAGCATCGATGGTCGTCTAAATATCATCAAACAGAATGCAATTTAGGAAAATGTAATCTTAATCGAGAGAAATCAAACATGGCCGTAAAGTCGTCATACGACTCAACTCGGAAACGTGTGATACACCCTGGAAGTCTAGTGACTTTACAGAATGGTTTGTCTCGTAGCTACATGAGGGTGTAGCTTTCACAAAAGACCAATCAATACGCGCGAGACAATCCACCGATCTTTCCCTCTCCTTTTACTCCAACTATCCTTCTTTATCTTTCTTCTTCTCTACGTTTTACACCCCTTCCTTTCCTCGTCGCTTCTTCCCCTTTTGACTTTCCCCTCCACTATTTTACTCTCTCTCTCTCTCTCTCTCTCTCTCTCTCTCTCTCTCTCTCTTTTCATCCATTTACCCAGTCTGCTTACATCCATCTACACTCCGCCTTTCTGAATCTATGTTCTCTCTTCATTCGTCATTCTATGTTACTTGCCTTTCATTTCGTTTTATTTTTCAATGGTATAAGCATCATCTAATACGAATGAAACCAGACGAAGAAACTAGACTATTCTTAACATCAGAGAATTGCCAAGATTCATGAGAATTTTGCAAGCCAATAATTACTGAGATTTGTTGCCTTCTATTTCTTTCCATTCTTGAAATCCAATACGATACTTCCAACAGTTATAGGACCGTGAAAGAATTCTTCCTGAAAGCCATTGTATGTATATAAGTTACATAGTAATCATATTAACCTTATTAAATTCACATTATATATTTTATAGAACATTATTAATCATATTATTATACGTTCGCAATCTATAGAAATCACACGTAAAATTATGTAATAAATTACTATATGCAAAACACAAGTGAAAGAAGTTATATTAGTATTTATATTTAAATATCGAATAGCTATCTTACTACATCAAGAAGTTGCAATTTGACTTACGTAGTTAATGTTCAATAGAAAAAAGTGTAGGGGCAAGAACCGCGTGATAGGCACGGCCCTGACAAAAGCGCAGGCGTCCGTGCGATTGAGTGACGTCACGAGTCTAAGGTACGGGGCGTTATACGCTTATCAATGAACGTACGACGCCTACGGCGGATACCTGTTTTCTAGTGACTAACACCCTCCCTTACCCGCTCTTCCTTCTGCACCCCATACGTTCAGTTCTTCGTTTGGCTACGCCTTTGTGGCCTACCAAATGCCGACTCTTTCTACTTCTCTTTATAGACATTCACCATGACGACGTCAAATCACTGTATTTCGTCAGATTCCACTCTTCTGTGACGGATATACAGAGACAAGTCTTCTTCATTGAGTAATTTGACCTCAAATCGATCGCATACTGCTATTTTATTTCAATTAGACGAGGTTGAATTTGTATCTGAGACAAAACTTATATATGTTGTTTGAGATCTTTTGTAAATGTTTCACTGTTTTTATTGGGAATTCATATAATGATCTGCAATTAATTATAATTTATTGATATTAGGATAATAATCAATATCACTCAATAATACCCACCTAAACCACATTTCTTAAATATGATTGTTTTGCTGTTTAAAAAAGTTTACAGAGAAAATAATATTTTAAGCAGTCGATCACTACATATCTGCATATTTTGACATTAATGTTATCGCGCATCTCACAAGTGCATTTTACAAATGTGGGACGATTCTCTGTTTCTTTGGCAGCAGAACTGGAACATTTATATAGATCAATATTTTTTCTCTTTTTTAGTCTGATTCTACGGAATGATAGTTATATCAATACACGAGCTTCTACGATTAATCGTATATAACCGAATGTATTATTATGAATAAGTACTATAATAGTGGAAATATTCTCTTTTATATTGTACTAATAACTTTCTTTATAGATATTATTTGGCATTTTTTATTGCAATGGAAATTTTCATAATTATGTATTTCTTTATGGACGTGTAGATATGTAGTTATCAATTAACATTTCAGTGTATGCCCCATTGGTTTTGTCGATTTTTCTATACTCTCCTTTTCATTCTAATTTATTCTGCCCTTCCTTCATTCCTCTTCCTTCCTCATGTTTTAGCGTTTATCTCTTTTCATGTATTAGCACAATTTGTAAGGCTGTCAATAACACTATGCTTAATACGATAGAACTCGATATCTGTATCTATGATTTTTACGACTAAAGTTATTTTATTCATTTTAGTCAACATCAGAAACCTATGAGAGAGTTGATACGATTCTAATAGTTCTTTTTAAATTTTACCGGAAACTTTAGATTAACATTTCGTATAAGTGTAATTCACATTAAACAATCGAAATTCTATTATTACAAATAAATAATTGTATGATACACAACTTTATATTATATTTACTTTTATGTCCTTTCATACAAGTTAATTAAAACTGTTCGATTAATATCATAAGTATTATTAAATCATACCTTTTGGTACCAAAATAAATAGGGGTTAACAGACAATTGAAATATCATTTGTATTAAAAGTGCAAATTAAATCATTCACTAACAAATATGTAATACGTATTAAGATGAAAGAGCAGATTCTACATTCTATCTTTTTGTATAGAAAATTATCAAAATATCGTGTAAATATAAACTATCACAAGTTGCGATTACGTTCCCTGACATGACGTGAGTACATCCTGTAACGCGCGGTTTCGTGTCCTTCTCTGATTCGACGACGGCAAAGCGCTGTATCTGCTTCTTTACCTGTATTTTATCAAGCCGTATTCGTGCTCTAGTATTTGAGGTTAGTTTCGAACGTTAACTAGGGAAAAGGCTCTCTGTAACGAATCTACTTCTTTTAAGTGATAAAAAGCGCATCTCTTCTTTTAGTTACGTTTACGTATAATTGGCTGGCAACCTTATCAAAACATACAATAATCGAAGAACTGATTAATACATAAGACGTATCGCATTAAAGCCAAGGAATTCTGACCATTAAGTTGCCGGTTCTTAGGCGAAAAAGACATTTAAAAAGTTATTTATAGTCTCCCATCAGTTATAACATGCTTCCGTCAATTGTAGTACTTCTTGTTATCGGAATTGCAGCTGCCGAAGATTGCAAAGGATGTGTTTCTTTGGATTCTTATTCCTTTGACAAGGTACCTTAATCTTTTTAAATGTACGTTTCTTGGAAGAATTACTCATTTTATTTGTTGAATTATATTTATCTCAAGTAAGATGTACCCAGTAGTTGTTCGAAAATGAACAAAATCAACTTGCTAGATTCTTTTGTTTTCTTT
Organism: Bombus fervidus; assembly: GCF_041682495.2. Classification (NCBI taxonomy): domain Eukaryota; kingdom Metazoa; phylum Arthropoda; class Insecta; order Hymenoptera; family Apidae; genus Bombus; species Bombus fervidus. The sequence goes on from NC_091523.1 coordinate 15,661,262, forward strand.
ACCTTGTTGATTAGGCCATTTGTTCCCATGGTTACAGGACGCTTATTTACATCAGAGACATGCTTATATTATAGAATATAAAAATTTATGAAGTAGAAATATAATATCTATAAATGAATCAACATGAAAATAATAAGTATATTTTAATATATCATTATTTAGTATCTTATTTAAAGCAAATGGACTAATAGGTATTACTATTTCGATTACCAGAAACCGTTTGCTTTTTACGAATCTCATATTGATTTAGACATGTTATTATGCAAACGATATTTTATATTTTATTATATTGAAATATTTATAAAAAATATTCCATGCTCGTATTGTAAATAAAGTATTTATGACATAGGTGATACCGAAATTCAAAGCGGCAGTTGTTAAATTCGATGTGGCATTTCCGTATGGAGAGAAACACGAACAGTACGCGCAAATAGCTGCAGGAACGAAAGATTCTCATGATCTATTGGTTGCTGAAGTGAGAGTGAAGGATTATGGCAATAAAGATAATTCTGATCTTGCCGCTCGCTATAAAATAAAGTCCAAAACATTTCCCGCTGTTCTTTTGTTTCTTCAAGGAAAAACAGAACCAATTCCATTCGTTGCAGAAAAAGAAACTGATTTTACCGCGGATAGTATTAAGCGATTTATTAAAATGAAGTCTGGAATATATCTTGGTCTCCCTGGTTGTGTGGAACAATTAGATAGACTTGCAGAGGAATTCAGGACCGGCGGAGAAACGGAAAGAAAGGTAATATTACATAAATAACATAATTTATAAAATTATTATAAAAGTATGCAATTATAATTATCTTTTATTTCATAGGAGATATTAAACAAAGCTAAAGTCTTTGAAGGAACATTACCTGAAACGCAACGCGCTGCCGCAAAAGTTTATGTTAAAACTATGGAAAGAATATTAGAAAGAGGAGACGTTTTTGCTCAAACAGAACAAACTAGAATAGAGGGCATATTGAAAGGGAAATTATCGAATGAAAAGAAACGCACAATGGAAGAAAAACGTAATATCCTCCATTCTTTCTTATACAGAGACGAATTATGAAAAATTACCATCATACAGTATTATAAATTTTGTTATGTATACTTTTTGTAAAAATAGTGTCATATTAAAATCAAATATCCACTGATCGTTTTAAGTCCAATATCTTACAGCTCATTTTTTATAACTTAAAACGATACAGGTGTTAGTATGTACTGCATACATTCCAATATTTCAGACTGCAATTTATATAAATGTGAAAAAATTGGAAAAAACGTTTAAAAGAAATAAAATATTTAAAAGATCAGTTCTAAATTTTTTTAGAAATAATGTTCCCATAAACACTAAAATTTTAATATTATTACACACCAGAATATATAAAAACACATAAGTAGTATTTTTAAAAATTGAATAACATTTCAAATTGTATAAATCCTCTCATATTCAAGATTAAATAGTTGTCCTACTTTTTAATCTCTTATTTCTGTTGAATTTAACATATGTCAATTTGTTCGTCATAGTATAAATGCTAAAATTCCTTCATTAAGAAATCACTTATAACGTATAACGATCGTATAAATATTGTCTTATTTATAAATTGAAAATTTGTTCAACCTGTCTATTAACATCGTTGTTAAAATATTTTCCTACATTAAATTCAATGATCAAATATTTAAGCATATGCATGCATGTATGTTTATATTGGAATGTGCACTTATAATTAGCATTTCTAATTCATAGAGATATAGATTTTTACTTCTTTTCTTCCACACCCTTAACTTGCAATTGTTCAAGTTCTTTAGCTACTTTTTCCATAGTTTCCCCATCTTTTATTTGTGTTTCAGAGGGTTCCACTTTTTCAGTTTCATTACTCTCAACTTTTAAATCTCCTTTTGTCAATTTGCTAGCTTGCTCTTCATTATCAGTACTTTCACTATAACTTACATCACTAGAAGGTTCACTATCACTCTCAACATGTTTTTCTTCAGTGTTATTTTTGCCAGCATATATTTCGCACTCAGAGCCCACTATCTTCTTTGCTTTTTCAAAAGCTTCTTTCCAAACAGTTGCATCTATAGAAAAAAATATCGATAACAATTATATTAATAATTGATATTTTAAATTTTGTCCACATTATACATTTGCTCATTAATAGTATATTTACTCTCTGCATTTGCAAATCTTATGGCAAGTAATTCTGGCTTAAGTTGTTCATCTGCATAGTCAGCAAGTACACTCCATACCCATGCTCTATCACTACCACAATTGGGTTTCAATTCCATCCAAGGAGTTACAAAATGATTAGCACAAATTTTAAGTGTTTTATCTCTACGCATTACAACCCTTACTGTATTTTTTGTTTTATGTCTTAATAACTTCACCTCTCCAGTACCACGTTCTTTCCACTCTGCTGGATTATTGGAAGAATCATAACGATATAATTTTGCTCTCCTGCAAATAGAACAATATACACAAATATCAGATAAGAAACTTATAATATATATTTTAATGACTCTTGACATTTGAATTTACATTTTTATCATTTCAACTTCATCTTCTTCATTATTGGATACTTCTATTAATGGCAAAGAAATTATTGGTTCAAAATGTACGTCTACTTCGTTAGTTTCTTCATCATTCTCTTGAGTTTCACAGTTAACGCTCTTCACATCAACATGATCTCCATTTAACTATAAATCAACGCAGATTATTTTATAGATATTGAAAAAGGTATTAAAAAATTACAAAAAATATATGGCTATAAATATTCATTATATTAATTCTATCTGACGGAAATAAAATTTTTTAAACCAATTAAAAGTATATGATTTATGAGATCGTGTTTTGTTTCTACAGACGCGACAATATAACCTACAGCGTCATTTGAAAAATTTTTAATAAATTATAATAAGTTTATTCATTACTGTATTGAATAATAATAATCTAGGGAGAATTATAAAAATTAATGTTATATTTACCACGTTTTCTGGCATTGTTTATCAATTTTACAAGAAAGATTATGCGATCACGTATCAAATACTACTAACTTCGACCTGTTTGATATCAAACTGTGATGTAGTATGATAAACCTCCATGATAATTCGTAGATATGTGTTTGAAATGATAATTATTCCCTATGGAATAAAAACTACATACTGAAGAATTTCCAAATTAAAACTGTAAATAAAATTATTTACAAATATATCATCCCCAATTTATTAAAATTAATAAATTTCAATAAATGAAATAACTTTAAATAATCTAGGGAATTTCACTATCAATTTGTTTAGCACAAAATTTCTCTAGAGTATACAAGTACAAAATGCATTAATTTGATTTGTATACTTAATAGTTTTTAATTATTAGATATAAATTGAAGAAATTTGACAGATTCGATTACGACAGTTCTAATAATCGATAGTATCGATATTACTAATGTTTCTTTTTTCGTAATAATTGCATGTTCTGCATTCGGCATAATCGAGTATATATTCTGATTTGTTCGATAAATCGACCGGTCGAACTCTATCGAACAGGAAAAGCTCGAATTTAGAGAGGGGGTAAAAGGGAGTGGAGTGCGCGGTTGTCCGGGCGGCCATTGCGGGTACATTGTCCGATACCGCGAATGCAATTGAGTGCAGCTTGCCACATTAGTGAAATCCACGAAAATCAAAGGTCATCCCCAAAAGAAGGTGCTCCGTGTGAAGCCCGGGACGCGCACAAAACCCCGGCCCGATGGCTGAATCAGACAAACTTAATATTGACAACATCATAGCTCGGCTCTTGGAAGGTAAAGCTGCTCACTTGCCCTCCTTGAGGGGGGGTGATGGGATCTGAACTGTCGCCCGCGTCACCCTTTGTTATAACTCCTTCAAACACGTAGTCCCTTACAATTTAAGTTGAATATTCGGCTGAGGATATTGCGTCTTTCGTTTTTCTTTTCATTCTTTTACCTTCTTCTTAGATATCTGATTTCTTTGATCGATTACGCAACTATCTTTAAATATAACCGATCTCAAATATTTTACACAAACCGACAATTGTTTGTTTACATGAAGTGGGACTGGCAATGTAATAGAAATCACTAGTTCTTGGATAAGACTCTTGTCTCGAGCTTGAGTGACTGCTGCAATATACTTTGTAATTTTTAATTTTACTCCTACTTGTCTCTATTATTTATAAAAGGATCGTAAAATATATTAATAAATTAAACTGATTCATTCAAGAAGTTGTTCACTGTTAATATTATAAAAAAAGTATAGTTTTGTGTTACATACGAAAAGATGAATACATATTAAACTTCTTGAATATTTGATTTGCGTCCTTTCAATGTAGGGACTGTTATTTATGTCTGTTGTACAGAAAATTACTTTTCTCTTAAGTTTTTTTTTTTTTTGTCATGTATCTACAAACTGCTTATAAAATTTAAGAATAAATTCTATTATATTTCATTGTATTTATTGCATGAAGATATTTTAATCTTATAGTGCGGGGAGCCAGGCCAGGGAAAAATGTACAATTAACAGAAGGAGAAATAAAAGGACTTTGCCTGAAGTCACGTGAAATTTTTTTATCACAACCTATTTTGTTAGAACTTGAAGCACCGCTTAAAATATGTGGTAAGTTGTTTTTTATTATAATTCGTACTTTATTTTTTTATTTTATTATGCACATATAAATATATATGTCACGATACTTCAGGCAATAAAAAACAAAATGAATTTTATTTTTAAGGTGATATTCATGGGCAATATTATGATTTACTACGATTATTCGAATATGGTGGATTTCCACCAGAGAGTAACTATCTGTTTCTAGGAGACTATGTTGATAGAGGAAAACAGTCTTTAGAGACAATTTGTCTCCTTCTTGCCTATAAAATCAAATATCCTGAGAACTTCTTCTTACTTCGTGGAAATCATGAATGTGCATCCATTAATAGGATATATGGATTTTATGATGAATGTAAAAAATTACGTTTAAATGTAGCTTATTATAAAATGTTTGAATCCTTACATTCTGGTATTATTTAGGTAAACGACGTTACAATATTAAACTATGGAAAACATTTACGGATTGTTTCAACTGCTTACCTGTTGCGGCAATAGTTGATGAAAAAATATTTTGTTGCCATGGTGGCCTTAGTCCAGATCTACAAAACATGGAACAGATAAGACGTATCATGCGACCAACAGATGTACCTGATCAAGGCTTATTGTGTGATCTATTATGGTCTGATCCAGACAAAGATACAATGGGTTGGGGAGAAAATGATCGTGGAGTATCATTTACATTTGGAGCTGAAGTAGTTGCCAAATTTTTACATAAGCATGACTTTGACCTTATTTGTCGTGCTCATCAGGTATGTATGTCATCACATATACAGAGCTATTAATTTTAGTACATTATTCGTGTTAGACTTTATTTTTCAAATGTTATTATGATTATGTAATTTCAATAAATTTTGAAGATATTAAGTAAAAATCTATAAAAATTTTAGGTAGTAGAAGATGGATATGAATTTTTTGCGAAGAGACAGTTAGTTACCCTGTTCTCAGCACCGAACTACTGTGGCGAATTCGATAATGCTGGAGCTATGATGTCCGTTGATGAAACTCTCATGTGTAGTTTCCAAATTCTAAAACCAGCTGACAAAAAGAAATTAACGTACGGTGGCCTGAATGCAAATAGACCAGTGACTCCCCCACGAGGCGGTGGAAACAACAAAAGCAAGAAGAAGTGAAATCCTTAGATTTGTTTCTCATCCTTTTTTTTTGAAAGCAACGTTTAGAACTTCAAAATAACTCCCTTAAAACCCTCAGTCTTTTAAGACATTAAGTTCTTGTAAGAGAAAAGATGTTATTGTTATTATTTCCTAGTATCGCTACTATTATTATCAACGCTATTACCATATTATTTTCGAATTTATCATGAATTCCGCTCACACATTAATGATCACATTTTAAGTAAAAGAAAATCCCAGAGGGGCGTAGTTTGTTAAGCGAAAGATAAACAATGAAGTTCTTCATTAAAATAGAACAGTTCAAAGAGGGGAAAAATGCTATTAAATGGGTGTCTATAAAAAAAATTAACAGTAAGTTCAGTTATTGGAGATTAGATTAGAAATTCTACTAGAAGTATTGTTACAAAATACAAGAAAATTTCACGACGAATTCATTCTTAATTCTTTGCTTAATATTTTCTTCGGTGTTTTTATAGAATAAACAATTAGAAATTGCAATATCATTGATCAGAATATCATGGCATGGTACAATTGATGTAATGTTAGACACAATTTTATTGTGCAGTTTCTTCGCTTTGATGGCATGCATAACTACCTTATGTTAATGATAATATATGAATACTATCGAATACATAGTGGTTCTTAATGACAGAAGTTTCAAATGTGATACATAATTTTGGCTTTGTTATATTTCTGTAAATTGCACAAAATTTGTAAGTGACATACAGATACGACTTTCATAAAGAGACCGTTTTTGTAGAATGTGCTTTTGTAATTAAATTTTTATAAATCGCAAAAAAACAGAATGTTTTAGCTGTTCAGTAAAAATCGATTTCAATGAATATTTTTAAAAGAAAGAAGACTTATATATATATATATACACATATATATATTCCTTATTTATACCTGTATCCCGAAATAAATTTATGATATACAAAGAATCGTGTATCCGTGAAGTTTCACTGGATTCTTCATGACGTGCATTGCATTACTAATTTTCTCGAGGAAATGGTAATGATAGAACTAATATAAAAGCAGGCTGTAAATGTGTATAATGCAAGTAGCGAAGTTATGCATATATATATATACATACAATTTAAAAACAAGGAATGTAAGAAGAAACCCCGATTTGTAAGGATTCATCGTATAAACATTAACGGTCCCTTTTGTCGGGAATAATTTCACTAATCTCATGTAACCACATTTATATTTTATTATCGATCTTGTTCAATCTCCTGACATACTCTTCATGTATCATGTAGGTCGTAAAACTATTTTTCAGTGATGTCACCACTACGAATCGTATGTAAGAAGAAATCATAAGGTACTGTTCTGTAAAAATTAACGCAACAAACACCTGTCATCCGCCTCCCTTATACTTGTACATTAATTTCTATCTTCTAAATAAAACTCACAAAAAAAACATTCATTCATCTCTTTTGTTCTCAGTTATGTTTAATATCTTTAGTCACTGTCTTATATATATCCATTTTTTCATGCTTTACAGAATCATCTTGTTCGATTCTTAATTTTTTCACGAGACATTTTATACGTATGTACTTACATATATATACCTGAAAAGCTACTGGTACTATTAATCATATCGTTGCGAAAAGAATGTCCAATAATACAAATTTGTAATACACACATATTTAATTATACAAATCTATTCGTTTTTCCAAATACACAACTTTATTATTAATTTAATTAGATACTTTAGCAGTTTAGATCGATATAGGTTCAGGTCCATGCTAAAGTAATAAGTACAATCTGATTAGACACTCGATAATCTTAACAGATCAAAACAGATACATATTTCGATATTTGAAGTTTTGGAATGATGAAATTTCATATATAGTGGACATTATGTTATGTATGAACTGTTAACAATAAATCTCTACAGTTCTAAATGAACACCGATTTTTAAAACTAGTAATAAAAGTAATGCACGACTACCGTTTGTAAATAATTACAGGAATTGGAAATATAATAACTTCAGAATATACAGATGTTTGTACTTATAACATTTTTCCAATTAGTGCGATGCGATGTATCATAGGAATGAAGAACTTTTGATTAAAAAATGATGTCGTTCCCCCAAAACTGCTACTTCTTAAATTCTCTTCCAAAAAGTGCTTCAATTTAAAAGCAACATGTATATAAAAAGTTTTAAATAACGGTCAGATAATCTAACTTAGTAATTGATAAGAAAAAGATAAAGATCTATATATATATAGATCGTCCAATCGATAATCACTTGTTTACTTAATGCTGAGCTAAAATCTGCTACGAGTGTTTGATTGTTTAAAAGAAAAAAAAAAAAAAAAGAATAGGTTTGCATAGTTAGACACATTCTTTCACGTCATGTCACCGTGATAAAGAAGACCGTGAAAGAATAACAATACGTAAACAAAAATTAACTTATATCGTCGTGACGAGGTATCACCGAATCAGCACCTCGTTGTAATCAATTAACCCTGATGGTTTAACGTCGAGGTACACGAGAGACGAGCCTCGTCCCTGAGAATGTACCGTGCTACCCCCGAGTGTTTGTTCCGTCCTCGAAGACTCCGCCTTTTGGCACGGGATTCAGAGGAAGAGGATGTAGTTAGCATCTTGTGAACGCAAGTTAGCCTAGCGTGGGTGTCCGCGTAGGAGGATCTTTGAGAAACCCCTCCTTCCTCGTGGAAACTTTCCCTTCCTCCCGATCCTCCTCTCCACGTTTCTCGATCGGTTTTACCTCAGAGAGAGGAAACCGGCAGAAAGGAGAGGAGGAGATTCCTGTGAAAAGAGAGAGGGCATAGATCGGAGAGTGATGTCTCGATGATAAGCCACGAGGTGTAGTCGACTCGGGGGAGTTCTTTCTGATTCATCCGATGCCGCGTTCACGCCACGGCTTTAAGCCTTGTCAGCGTTCGGATCTCGAGGTGAGGACAAGTCCTGTTGACGAGAGGTGTGAGAGCCCGTCGACGATGTCGAGCAACCTCTGATATTCGCTCAGGATCTCGAATCTCGCTGATTGCCTCAAAACGCTTAATGAGCGGTTACGAAAGATAAGCATTCTACGAATCTCGTTCGCCGATTCCTTTTTTTCCTTCTATGTTCCGACGTCGACAAACGGTATCCCCATCTGCACGTGTCGTCCGATTGTTTTATACGTATCTGTTGCTCGACCAAGGAAAACACTGCAAACAAAAGTAAAAGAAATTCTATAAGTGCTTATACGTGTTGTGACAGTTTCGTTACTTATTATGGGAACACTGGGTGATTGTGTTTAAATTGTGCAATTAACATTCATCAAAACATTATGTAATTAAAGGAAAGATCCTTTGCAATTATAAGTGAACCTAGTGTTATAGTTCGATAGTTTTGGTAAAACAAAAAGTAAATCCACGCATAAAGCTTCGAGGGAAATATCCTGTTGATGAAACTTAAGAATCGGTAAAAATGCAACAGCAACATGACCAACGACACGATATTACCGCCGATTGTTGTTATCAGCAATGGGCTTCTCATCATCAGAGTCATCATGCTCAACCTATAACGAATGTACCGTCCCCAATGCAACAAATGGAAGGTACTTTCATCATTTCTTAATCACGAACGTCATTCAAAATATCCAAGATGTTTCTCTTAATATTCTGTAACATTATCTCAGCATGTTTGCAATCAGCGGGAAGAGTGAAACGATCCCGCAGCCCAACTTCATCGAAGGCATCCCTAACTCCGCACGTCACGAATTCATCGATTTCTTCATCGACTGCTGTCCAATCCCGTAATGATAGCAACAATAACAATCATAATCACAGCGATCATCATCCAAGCGAGAATGGCGCAAGTTCGACGGAAGAAGCTAGCTCGAAGAGGCCTCTTCATCCTGCTCTCGTTGGTGCTGGAGCTGCGTTAGAAGCGAAACCCCTTTGGGAAGAATTTCATCAATTGGGAACGGAAATGATAGTCACTAAAGCTGGAAGAAGAATGTTTCCTACTTTTCAGGTATTACGATAGTTGCTTTTTATATTTAATTGTACACGATACAAAAGGATAAAGACTGCGTGCCTGTCTGATAGAAACGAATCCTTAATTTACAGTGTCGATTTTTCGGTTTGGACCCCACTACCGACTATCTTCTAGTGATGGATTTCGTACCTTGCGACGACAAGAGGTACAGATACGCTTTTCACAGTAGCGCTTGGGTAGTTGCTGGTCGTGCGGATCCAGTCTCACCCCCCAGGATTCACGTACATCCTGACAGTCCTGCGAGTGGAGGTCATTGGATGAAGCAGCCAGTTTCCTTCGACAAACTGAAACTGACGAACAATCAACTCGACGACAACGGACATGTGAGTGATATCTTGCTTATTCTTATTGTATAATTATTTTATAAACTTTAAACGACGAATCTGAAACCAGACTTGCCTTACCGCGAAGATGTTTGAACGGCGAGCCGAAATGATTATAGAGCAGTGTAATTCATTATGAAAGTAACACCTACGCGATATAACGTAGAATGAGGGATGCAAGGGAAGTCTCCGCGGTAGTATCGCGTTCCATGTGTTTGTCGTTTACGGACGAGTTCGCCTTAATTGACCTGAGATACGAGCCTGTCTTCCGCGAGAAATTACAACGGCGCTACCGACACGCGGTAAAGTTTTACGAGATAATTCGTCTTTTAATGTTCCATCGTTCTTTCTTTTTCCCTTTCAACGATTCACTTTTACGTTTAACGAATCTCGACCGTAAAAAGATCCGATTTCGTTTATGACGCATACTCGTATTTCTCGAATAATTTCATCCGGCGCAAAAATGAATTGAATGGACGTTGAATGAACGAAAAACCATCGGTCGTTAAACAGTAAATCGGCTACGCTGCATAGTACGACAATGAAGCATGGTTCCATTGGAAGCTATTATCGTCTTACGAGTAATTAGTAGCAATAATTGTTTTAACACGTTGTTCAGATTTATGCCTTGTTGGCAGATGAAGCTTCATCGCTAAGTAAACGAGTCATTGACTTTATTTCCTCTAGGATTATTCTTATAAAAAACGGATGCTGTAAATAATTAAATTAGTAAAATTATAGTAAACCGCATCGAGTTATTTCATTGACATATAGATTTGAATATTAGTTTAAGGTTGTAATTGCTAGTATTGGAACTCTATCACTAGCTTTCGTCGTATTTCTACTGAACACACTTCCACTTTGTGTACTCTTTACATCTTCTCTTGTCCGCGCCTTATTAATCCTGTTCTCCTGTCGCCACGCAGAACGGCAATAGAAACTATACCGCACGTAAAGTAACGTAAACATATGTAATATAAACTCAGCCGTGGAAGCCCTGGGAAAAGACGGTAAAACTTTGGATGTGTTTACGACTTTTAAAAGAATTACCAGCATAAAAGAATCCCTCGTTCTTATAGCGTAGAAAATTATAAATGTGAAAGTATACAGCTATTTGGAAAGTTGGTGTCGCCTAATTTGTACTTAAATTTCATAAAATTAAAAGATTAGCTAATATAAAATTATTCTGTTACTCCATGTATGCTAGAGAACAGGTAGCATCAAGCAATCATGGAAAGTATAAAACAGCGAACAGTAATTTGTTACAATCTACTACTGTTCACGTGCCGAACCTCGAAAAATTCTTCTATTCTTCTTAACCCTCGTTCTTCTTCATTATGTCCTAATGCACCTGCAGCTGTGCCAAAAATAATCGTCCCTACGTATCCGTGCCAAATTCAACGTGTCAGGCACCATTGCAAATGAAGTGCTTCAGTGTTGAGGCGTATTGGCATACTGATTAATGAATTTACCTTCGGTTGATTCGTCAGTCGTTAATCAGTGAGAGAACGGGTGTGCGGGACCTTCGGACTGTCATAATATCCACCAAACGCAATGTCACAACTCATCCTCCCCGGATTGGTTTCAATTTGGTTGCTCTTAATTCTCATCCATTCGTTTCAAAAATTGCGCGATCATACGGTTGTCCAACGTATGATCGATTATTCCAAATGCAAATCAATCTCATCCGGAAATTTTCTCTAAGATCTATCCGTAGCTCGATATTCAACTACGAGACAAAAACAGTACAAATCATTAGTACGATTTTAATAATTCTTGTAAAATATTTTGCACATATATCATTTGACAGCAGATAAGAAAATACGGGATTATTTTCATCGGACGGATTTTCTTGACGAACACCGTACGCTTTCAAAACACGGAGACTCTTTAGTTCGCGTTCCGTTCGAAAATTTATTGCGTTTCGCGCAGAAAGAATTTTGACTCGTGGAGGGTGACCCTCCTTTCACGCGCTATGGAACAGTTTGTTCCTTTAATTGCGCTTGGAAAGACGTGCCACCGGGTTTTATAAAAAAGTTGGAATCCAGCGTTGAAACGCTCAACGATCTTAGTTTCTTAATTGGTGGTTTTGTACTTTCAAATGCTTTTAGCGAAGAGAAGAATTTAAAAGAAGTTTGAAAATCATAGAAAATTCTGTCGCGAACTTTAATTCTTAAAATACTTAAAATGGAAATCAGAAAGGATCATCTTAAGAAAATAGACGAGTGGAACGTTGAAACAATGGCAACCAAATTGGCAACCAATTGCACGTCCAAAAAAAATTTAGTTACTGGTGTCAGGCCACACACATATTCTGTATTGTGAGGATGACTCTTTTCCTCCCTCCTTCCCTCTGCACTCCATTTTCTGTGTATTCGAAGAAACACATGCCCTAGCTCACATATGCCGGTGTACAAGAGGAATGACGAGGGTGTCGGGTTGCCAGAAAGAATCGGGGGTTAGTTTTTACACTAATTAGTCACCGAGTCTCTTGTGGCTGTCAAACATTGTGACCGCCCCCCTGCGGTTGTCCTTCCTCTAAGAGGAAGAAGGTCCTCACGTGTGCTTTTTTTATTCATTTTCTTCTTTGCTTCTTTTCACCCGTTACGACCACTGTGTGTATCAATAATATATTACACCATAAGATCATAGGAAAACTTCACATACTTTCTCATAAGTAATCTTATCTAAGAATTTATTTAATTCTTACCTAAATCTTTATATATCTAATATAAATAACAATTATTTTATTATTTTACGTTACAGATAATCCTGAACTCGATGCATAGATATCAGCCACGATGCCACGTAGTGGTTGCACCATCGCCGCCGGGTTCCGCTCCCGATCCTCGTACGGAGAATTTCAAAACTTTCACCTTTCCGGAAACGCGATTCACTGCGGTCACAGCTTATCAAAATCATCGTATCACGCAACTCAAAATAGCTAGCAATCCATTTGCGAAAGGTTTTCGTGACTGTGAATCGGATGAGTGTGACTCTGTCGCAGTTTCAAGCATGCAGAATCCTGCAAAGAGACCTGCAACTGGAAGTGCCAGCGTTTTGACATCCAACTACGTAAACACGATACCCACCGTGCAAATTCCGAGCATATCGAACCAAGAACATCATCAATTTTACGGTGCTACCGCAGCAGGACCTTGGACTTATCCTGGACACCATGGGCAACCAACTGCGCACATGAATTCGGTCCATTATCCTGCGCATCCTCATCATCCCCATACTGGACCCTCATTGTATGGACCACGGTAATTCGGATCTCTATTTTCTCGGGAATTCATGAAAGTTTCGGTGAAACTGTGAACAATTGTGATTGTGATTCAAAGTAGATTTTTATACGATGAATGCTTACTGCTAAATTATACTTGATGGAAGTATCTATAAGGTGAAGAAGATAAAATTATTTAATTAAAGCTAGAATAGCCAAAGATGATGCTTTGGTTTCAATCGAGTGCCAAAGTTTTATGATAATACGTCGCGTGATAGAAAATAAGTATTACGCGAAGTATAAGCTTAACAAATTATGCCTTAATAGAGAAATAATAACGAGAAACACTTATCAAAGTTATACCAAAGATAATGTTGATTAGATTTAAATATATAATATACAGTTACTTAAATTATACGTAGTGTACCTTTGTAGATAAGAAGATATAAAGAACAATTGTAAATTGAGCGTAATGATACGATCGATAATGGCATACTTCTCGTGACGCAAGATCCCTAAGTAAATGATTATTATTTTCATAAACGTACTTGCTATTTATTTAAAAATACTTAATATTTAATGATTCGTATATGTAAAATACTAGGATATTTGTAAGATTTATCGAAGATGCTTACATTAAAATGATGATTTACTAGAGGATCTTGCAAAAGTACAAGAGAGAAAATTAAAGTTCCATTGGTGTTCACGATGATCAAATCGCGTGATACAAATCGGTGGTGTCGTAGGTCCGTAGCGGACTGGTCGAGAAAGAAAGTGCCTTTTGTAGGAGCAAAGTGCATCTATTTATACAGGGTGTCTGAAATGCCAAACGAGCCTAAAACGCTCTCGAGCCAAGACGGGAAAGTAAACGCACCGTGACAAGCCATGAGAGAGCTTGGCTACTAAGTGCCTTAATAAATTATTCTCCAAGTATCGTGTACCATTGTGTTTCGAAACTTTCTTGCCTTCTTATGTTACACAACGTATTCGAAAAAATGGAAACTCTATAAAGTAAACGAGAACCTAAAGCCAAGTACTTGAGTTTAAAGTTAACCATTTCACAACCTCTTACGAATTCCTTTTCCCGTGATTTCCTTGTGGTCGAATGACGCGTATATAAGTGAACGTTTTTTCTCGAACTGCTCTTTTCAAAATTTGTCAAAGAAGTTTTCAAACGTTTGCTCGAATTGTTTTACCAAACGTTCATATGAACGTAGTATGTACACGACTTGACATCGAGACTGTTAGAAATGACAATCTAATGCCAACAAAGCGAAGTAGCATAGAATTTGAGCGTCTCAGTCTGTCGGTTCCTAAGCGTAGAAAAACGGATGGACCGACGTGCACCATGATTGATGGCGACGCGAAGAACCTCGTTGTGTAAACATATTATATACCGTATCCTTAATGACTCTCGGTGAACATCTTCCCTCGTGCATTCACAAAACGTTTTGCAGTCATTCATGACCCGCACATGTTTCCGCAATGAATAAAAATAAGAGCAGGAACCTGGATTAAAACGAGCGAACTAACTATTATTATTATTCAAATTAATATTGCATTAATTTTGAATGCGCGTGTATCAATTTGTACCTTTGCAGTTTCTTGCTTCTTTGATTTTTAACCCAGTGCTCCTTTCTAGCCAGGGACATAAAGCCAGGGACAAAACATAAAGAAACAGATGATCAGCCAGTCGTTACATTCTTAACACGTTTCTATTACTCCTTGTCGAAAAGAAGCAGATAGTGTTCCAAGATTCTCGACACATGTTCATAAAAAATGAAACTTTCTTTCAACTGGAGATGGCAAAAGCAGAAGTAAAGAAGGGAAGATGAAATCTCATGTTTCGAGAGAACCGGTGCAAGCATAGACTTTTCGTCTACAGAGAGACCGCGCTTATCGGTGACGCGTGACGGCGCCGGTAATAAAAAGGGGCGGCCGTCGGCCTATCTTCGCTCATTCTTTCATCTTCCTCGTAGGTACTAGTCCTGTGGAAGTTAACCCCTAACCCTTAACGGGGTTAGGTGACATTGCGCTGCTGGTGGCACCGCTGTTCGCGAGAACCAGCTGTTCTCGAAGATCTACCTTTCAGAAACTTGAAAGCACGCCTTTCTCGATAAGCGGGACACCGGCGACGTTATAACGATAATTCTTCGGTTAATAAATATGTCTAAAAAAAAAAAGACATTTTTTTAATAAATAAAAGATAGAAAGTTTATTACAGAAATATCTGTAAAATAATAATTACTTTAACTTAGTAATATTCATGCATCTATATAAATTTTGCATTCTATCTTAAAAAAAGAAAGAAAAGACTCCCAACGAAGCGTTTGGAATTTGTCACTTATCCTTTGACCAGCCAAATACGGTATCTCTGAACAAAGATTCTATCCACTGAATGATATCCCGTATAAGATGAAACGACAGGTTGCGCTAGAAATAAGGAGAATAAAATGACAGATAGCAGTCTAGAGAAAGCGACTGCTTAATAAATTTCGCTAATTTTCCGGTAGTAGCTTGTTGGTCTCGGATCAAAGACCGACAAATGAATCGCTCAGTAGATAGAAGAAAAAAAAGGCGAGAAATAGGAAGAAAAAGCAAGGAAGAGCGTGCATCCGTAAACCGAAACATCTTGGGGTGAGGTCTTGCGTTATCCCACGGGCTATGAATCCGTCATCGCTAGCTACCAGAGGGAATACTGCGTATATGTGCAACGACTGCCAGGGCTTTTATAGTTTCCATGCAGTTTGATATAACCAAACGGTTTTTAAACCTTCAACAAGAACTGCGCTTTACTTTCAACCAGCCACTGGAACACAAAAAAAGATGAAAGCTCCTGAAAAGTGTAGATGAATGAACAATGGTTGAATTTTTTGATACATAGTTCTTTCATTGGTTCTCAAGCCTTTCTTCGTAATATTTCGACAAAGACGAAGATTAGCTCACGCATTAAGTGGGACGAATAAGCTTACGTTAACGAATAAGAAAGAACTATAATTATAAAATTCTCACTTTGTGATCTTGAAATACTTAAAGAGAATAAAAGGAAATACTTTCCCAGGGGTTTTGTCAATTTTATAAAAAACAAAAAGAACATTTGTTATTTCGAGAGATAGGGAGAGGTTTCCGTTTCGGTGCAAAGCTCTCAAAAGAAGAGAAGCGTGTAGATCTAGTGTCTCGTACGACGGTGGCGTATACGACGAGCAGAAGTTCATATCCTGCGGTACCAGCCACACGAATATGGCTGCAATGACAGATTTACAGATTCCAGCCATCGGGCTGGTCGCTTCTTCGGGATTCTTAAAGCATACGTTCAGCGAGCGAGATGTGCCTTGGATGGTCCGAGTGCGCGTCAAATCGCACCTCGACTGTTTATGCTTTACGTCTGCAACCTTCGTCTCTGTCTACTTCTTAAATTTCTTCGTCGTCACCGCCCTTCTTTTGCTCCATGTGACTCGCGTTTTATTTAAGTATTGAAATTTTTAAAACTCGGTTTAACAGTTCTTGTACTTTTTCAAACCAATTTGTCAATTTTTTATATATATTACATTAAAACAGTGATTCTATTGTTCTCAAAATTAGTGAAGTTATAGTCTTGATTTACAAAAAAATGTATTTTTGAATTCAAAATCTAAAAGAAGAAATTCATTGCACGATAACCGAAATTAAGCGTCAAATACAGCATATAATTGACATTGAAAAAGTAACAAGCATCGTCGTTAGCTTGTGCTCGAGTCTTATTAGCAACAATAAAATCGGCCGCTTGTCGACTCATCCTTCTTAATTGCACGACGACAGGTGACTTGGAACAAATATGATTTAAAATTGGATTTCATCGTAAATTTAACTTCGTGCCAAAATGTTGCAAATGTTCCAAATTTTTCCTCGCTTTTTTCGACACACGCGTTGCTTCCTAAATCGTATCCTTGATAAAAATGAATTTTATTGAAATATGCATGGTAGGAAGAAAACAGGAAGAAAGACGGACATATCTGTTAGCGCCATGAAAACTGTCCAAGCAAGCGAAGTACCCGAAGACAGACACTGACCGTGAACTGCGAGACCTAAAAGAAGTTTACCTTATGTCGTAAATAGAGGGACGTCTTTCTTACGTTCGAAGTTGACAGAACCACGTGCTCCACAAACTTTCGAAGAATCTCAATCTTTCGTTTAAGCTTTATGTTAAACTTCGTGAGCTTTCGTTATTTTATAGCTGAAATGTGTCTTCATCTATATATATATATATATATATATATATATATGTATGTATGTATTCTATTTATAAAATTTTGTATAACAATTAATATAACATAAAATCATGATCAATTACGCTAATGTTATTCAAATAAATGAATGAATCAATGTTTTTACAGAATTCTCTCGGCACTATTCGATACTTTTCAATTCTGCGAAAAAACTACAGTAAAAGAGGAGTAGTACGCATAAGGTGAACCTCAAAAGATTTTCGCTGTAACATAGTCGGCAGGCATATCCTATCTCGCCGCTGGAATCCTCATATGTCTTTCATCGTGCCTTTCCAACACCTCGGAACCTCTCGGATCATTTTGCTCGGTCTCTCTTCCTCTTTTCTTCCGAGAGTCCATGTCTCAAGCCACGGCAATACGAGAAGGCAATCATATCCCATCCCACTGTCCCAGCTCGACCAAAATATCACTTCGACTACTTACTGAGTGGCCAAAACCAGGGCCGTGTTTGCGCGGTGTGTCGATCACCCCATTGAACTTCTATTCTGCGCTAATTACTCACTCGGCTGCATTGCGTGATGCGATGACATCGAACGATTCTGACTTTTTCTTTGAGTTCTTATTTATAATGTGAAAGCGAATTTTCTCAGTTATATTACATTTGCTCTACAAATACCATACTATACTCATACTTCGTCGAAACTTGCTGTCAATTTCATGTCTACGTAGATCGAGTTATTTATTTCAAAAATACTACAAATAGTTTGTTGCTTTTATTTGAGATATTGGAAAGTACGTTTAGCCTATATCATTTTATAATACAACAATGTATCAATTACCTTTTAATGATTTATTATTCTGTCCATTTTCCTTTTTGCGCAAATTAATGTATTTGTATAATTTTTAATTCAAATAAGAAAACCAATCACATATTATATTTTTTTTTAACGTTTTAGTTATTACATCTAAAATTTCTTACATTTACAAATTACACACTATTGTGTAAAATGTATGATAATAAGATAATAATAAAATATTAACAATATTGGGACAAAGTTAATTAAATCTTAAATTAGTTTAGTTAGATTTAGTAAATCCCAATTGTAGACATGTAATGGCGCCACATGACATGGTTGAAGGATGTATTACCATTCGTTGGTTAGATATAATTGTTGTGTACGTTGTGCTTTTGTTTAAAGTTTTGTGCATATTTTGTGTATAGATTTGCAGTTGTAAGAAAAATTATGATACGCTTATGATGGTTATCAGTAGCTTGCTCAAAAGGAATATAAAATAAAAATATAATACTAGCATAAAGAAATAAAAACATATAAGAAGTGTTTCATCACATAACCTTACTTTTTTAAAACGTAAGTGTCAATTATTTAACCTATATGATACATTATTTTTTGTATATACATTTTTACTAACTACTTCCAATTGTCCATATTTGTTATTTTTTGTTTTAATTTTTGTTATTACAATATATTATCTTTTAGGTTTAACAATGGATTCTCCAGGATCCCAAGCTTTGGAAGTAGCTAAAAATATGAAAGATCTAGCAGTGTTTAAAAAACCATTAGGTGTAGCAAAAAAATATAAAAAACTACAACCAAAAATTTTAGATGAAGATACATATATAAAAAGAATGGGGGAAATTATTCAAAGGGACTTTTTTCCACATTTAGGTAAACTTCAAGCACAAAATCAATATTTAGATGCATTAGAACAAAATGATGTAAAGAGGATGAGAGAATTGTATGAAAAATATAGTTCAGGAAGACCAACGACTGAAAGACCTGCTAGTCCAGCCACATTTGAAACACCTATGAACAAAATTGAATCGGAAGATGAACAGTTCAAATCTACAAAAGTACCAAAAGATATACCTGCTAATACAGATACAAAAGAAAAAGACAAAACAGAACCTACAACAGGATTAGATGCATATTTAAGTATACACACAAGTGAAGACAATGCAAGTTTTGAGGAGATGATGATTGAGGCTGAAAAAAAATTAAGGTTGAAATATGCATGGCTTTATGAAGCTGAAGAGAATTGTAAAGCACTAACAAATGGCAAATCTTCAGATACCTTAGCTATTGAAGGTAGTAATGATAAGCCTAATCAGTTGGATAGCTGGAATTATCAAAATAAAAATTATATTATGTATGTTCCTGACGGAGTTGAATTAACTCCTGATGAAAGGATAGATTTAGCCAAGAAAAAGCAAATGGTAATACATGAAAATACAAGACTTCGGACTAACCCTTTCAATGAACAACAAAATAAAGAAACTATTAATGAATTAGCAAAAAATCAATCAAAAGCAAATGATGGAAAAATTGGAGTTGATGGCAAGGAAATTGTGAGGAATCCTACACCTAGAGTAAACGGATTTAGCTTTGTAGCAACTCCAAGCCCAAGACCTGGAGAATGTGAAAGTCCTTTAATGACATGGGGTCAAATAGAAGGTACACCATTTAGATTAGATGGGGGAGATACACCTTTATTGAGAACAAGTCAAGGACCATCATTTAGAATGGCAGAACCTCCAAAAAGAGAGCAGCTTGCGTTGCAACTAGCAGAGAAAGCTGGTGAAAGGCATAGAGATAGAAAAAACAAAGCCTTAGAAGCAGCCAGAAAATCGTTAGCAACGTAAATATTTTTGTACTATTTGCATAGTTGTTTATAACATCCATATAAGATTTCTATCTTTTATTTTATCTTTTCTTTGTGTAGCCCATCACCAAGGTCAACTATAGATCGTTTGAGTACTATGTCTCCAGCAGCTAGAAGATTAGCTACTCAAAAACTTCGAATTGCAAGTACACCAACTCCACGAAGAGCATTATCCTCAAGGACACCATCGATAGGTATCAGAACACCCAGCACTCCACGAATAAATACAGTTTCAAAACCTGAAAATCACCTTGAACTAAAAAATAATAGTATGCGATGTCAAGGTCCTGTTCTTACCGATAATTTACTTAATCTGCCTCTTCAAAGGCAAAGGGCAGCTGATTTCTTTAATAAGTGAGATATAAGAAGGTGTATTATATTGTATATAGCTGTAAATATATTGTATTATTACATGACTAATTAGCAAATGTTCATTTATAAGTATTCATTGTCTAAATTATAAAATTTATATTTTACAATAAAATATTTATCAAAAAATAACATGTCATTGATACCAAAAAGAACTAAAATCATGAAAGTACATATTTCTTTTTCTTTTTCTCACGCCGTGTATATAAACAATAACATGGAAATAATGCGGAAGTACCGATTCATCGAATTATCACGTCCAACATTCAATTCATTAAACATATTATATTGTAATGTAAATTGTAACCAGTACAGGCATATATTCATTTACGTTTACATCAAAACTTAAACAAGTTGTTTACTATGTACAAAAGAAATTTAACTCCACATTTAAAAATACAGGAAGTTTTCAGGATATTTTTAAAAATAACAGGAACTACAATATGCTATGGAATTACGTAAAGTATCTTTGAATTCAGATTTTTTTCGTATATATAAAGTCTTCACAATTAAGAATGAGACAGAAAGGAAGTCATTAATATGAAGTCTTCAGTGTTGAGCGCTCTTTTCGTCCTAACAATAACGTGCTTGATACTTCAGGCTCAAAGCAAAGGATGTACATGCGGAGGTTTGGGAGAAGGTATTCAATTGTAAAAATTAATACTTATGGTGTAATTTAATTTCTTTTATTTAAAATTATTCATTAAATTCTATCACTTTTAGGTTCAAATCCTTGTACTCAAAACGAAGTCGTTGTGAAAGCTACAAAATTACCAAAACCTACACATTTTGTGCCAGCAGAAGAAATCAAGGATGCTGCAACTGTAAAGAATATGCAAACAGATTGTTCCAACTCAGAAAGTGAGAGCAATTCCAGTCCTTGTAACACCTGTGGATGTGACAAAAATCCAAATACACAAAGTGAAAGCATTGAATGTAATGACAGCAGTTGTAGTTGTAATAAGCAAAATATAGAAACTTTGGATGTTGAGGATTCTGTGAATTCCAATGGCAATGTTGTACCGAGGTATATTTATCTTCATTTTTTAAATAGATAATATAATAACCAGAAAGCATATAGGTATTTCCATCTTAAATTTTTATTTGCAGGTTTCCTCCAATTGGTGATTTATGTTATCCTCTTCCAATAGAACCTAATAGTGGAAAAATAATAGAAAAGACTAAAGTTACACCAGCTTATCCTGGCAAACTTGTATGTTGTCCTTCATCAGTTCCACATGAAATTTGTATAAATACAGCTACTGGAGAAACTAAAAGTAAAACACTTAGTTCCTCTGATGCTACATCCGAAACTGTTTCATATGGAAGCACAAATTTTGACACACTTAGTGGATTAAATTCTGCAATGTATAAGTTACCCTTAGTTTATGCTCACTTAAATAATGAAAATAGACAAAAGCAATATTCAAAAATGAGTATGAGTAGCAGTTCCTCAGATTGTTTTAATGATGCTACAGGTTTAATAACTATCAAATATATTGTTGTTATTTATAATTAGTTCAATATGAAAATACTAAACAGACTTATATATATATATATCTTTTAGGTGAAACTCAAGAACATAATTCAGCTCCAGCAATACCAGCAGATGCAGTTTCTCTTACTCTTGCATATAAAAATCTTCGTGCACCAAATGTAATTTACAGGCAAGGAAAACAATTTGTTCCAGAAGATAAATTATCCTTTGGTCATCGTACAGTACCAGTTGATGTAAAAAGTGAAAGCCAAATTCCTGATATTGCGGAAGAAAAACTGGTAACAGTAAATAAACCTATTGTAGAATTAAAAATAGCACCTCAAAAAACTATTGTTATTGGTACTTATGATGAGCAAGAAGAAGCAAAACTTGCAGAGCTTGAAGCAATTGAACATGAAAGTCTAACGCAAGAAGAAACTTCTGATCAAGAAAGTCTTATTACCTACAAGTAAGCTTGATAATTTAAGAAATTATTAACATATTACATATTACATATACAGGAAAGATATACTATTTATTGTTCATACAAATCATATATACTAACTATTTACTATATTATTAACTATTTACAGAGATTTGGGTTATGCACCAATAGATGCAACTTATATAAATACAAAACCTATGAGTTGCAGTCAAGGAATAAGTAATGGAAAAATTGATGATAGTGAAGAGGAGCCATGTGGACCTTTAGGGCCATCAATACCAGGCTATATTCCAGGAAAAATTATAGTTCAAGAAAAGTTTATTGACGATAGTTTTAGCAATTCAGAATCTAGGTCATGTCCAACATAATTTATTAAACAATGATAATACATGTATATTCGATTCTTTCAGTTTTAAATTCTGCTGAAACTGTATATTCTTTTCATAAAAGAAGATAGCAATTTGCACTAGTAAACCGGAAGGATCGAATATTGAATAAAATAAAAACATTGTAATTTAAGTATTTAATAATAAAAAATTTTGTAATATTAATGTGTTTTCATTCTCTTTTATACTGTTTTTAATAATATGTTATAAAATTTGTTAAATGAAAATAAATTGTTAAAAATACATATTATTATATAACTGTGTGTAAAATTTTGAAATAAACAACGAACATTGAAATAAAGTAGAAATTTCTAACGTATTATACATATATACAATACGTTTTTATATACAATATGTTTACATCAACTATCAACAATAAGTTTATGTGGGCATAAAGTAAAATTAATAACCTCTACTAATTTTCTAATAAATTAATCGTTCGTTAATTAGTTTGGATTAGCATTTAACAATTATTATATTTTATTTCCTTCGCCAATTTTCTTAAGAACTAGAGTACGTTAGAAATTTGAATTGCATAACCTATCAATTATAGCATAAAAATTAATAAATAAAAATGATTAATAAAAATAGTTAATCATAGCAACATATTTAAACAAAATATGTATATATGGGTTTATTTATAAAAACTATGTATAATATGTATAATGTATATGTAGGTTTTATTTATAAAAGTAATTATATTTTCGAATACTATTTGAAATACTACCTAAGCACAAGACTATTTTTAAATAAATAGTTACGTTATCGATAAATTACAATAATCTGTTAAATTATACATTGTTTTCAACTAATAGTTAGAGGAAGAAAAAAATAAGAATTAGTAATGTCTGCCATGCGTTGCTGTCTACTGAAATTTACAATGTTTCTTCGACTTTCGTGGTTTAAGCCTAAGCGAACCTATCAACACTTCGTGAAACATTCTCTAAAGCTGGGAAGGGAAATCTTTTGGTACGAGCACCATATGGTAGAGCATGATGATTCTTTCGAAGGAAATACTATAATATATGGATACATTTGTACATATTTACACACAACGTATTGCTATTTAAAGCATTAACACAATTTTCTTTAATGACATTTTCTTTTAATTTTATTTATCCATTCCCATATTTATGTTTACCATGATTAATAGAATTAAATTATAATGTAACTAAATCAACGTAATTGTAAGTTAAATCATGATCAATTACATTAATCAAATACAATTGGCGTGGAATTCACTACAATATAATTATAATAATACACCAACATTTATAAAATAAAAAAAAATATACAGAGGTTCTGATATTCGCTATTCAAGGTTTCTCAGAAACGATAGAACATTTGTAATCTTTTTAATTTACAAATAATATACTTTGATAATGGCGTGCTATACTTTTGCATATTGATTGATATAAGGCAGTAATATTTAAAATTCTTAGGGAACGGTACGTGTGTTTCATTCGCGGTTTCATAAACATGTCTGTAGCTTATAGCTTCCGCAAGTACAGAATTGTTTACTGCCTCTTATTAAAGCACGTGCGAAGGTTGCGAAAATTTAAAGTAAAATGCAAAAATTTGTTCGTTATGAAGAACACATACTTAGAAATCGCGTAACGTAATACGTATATCCGTTAATCTGATCATAAACCGGAAGAGGAATTGTTTTTAATGAACATATGTATATTAAGAACGTGAGATCGTAGCTGCAATTTAATTGTATTAAAAATTTAGGTAGGATATCGTCATGTATTCAGGAATGATAATCTGGATTTCCACCGTTGCTTATTTATTTTGCAGTTTGAAAAGCTGTTATAGTCTGGATTGCAATGGCGCTAAAATAGTGACTTACGGTGAACCTTGCGTTAAGGCTCGCCGACTCCCTTTTCAGATCCAGGTGCAATTAATTAATTAATTAATAGAAATTTATTTTGTAATTTCAGCAAAGAATATCTATCATATCATCTTGCAATAAATAATAAAAATAATTTCAGAGACCTAAATCGTGTTCCAAAGAGGAAAAGGCACCTGTGTCGTTGAATTTTAAAGTAGTTACCGATATGTATACTCAGCCTCGTCATATTGAATATCCAATTTCAGTCGACATGCCGACTACTACTTCGTCACCATCAGAAAAGCTTAGAATGAAAGATACTTTACGTGGAGAAGTTTATACGTACAATACTTACGTTCCTCCCGCTGGTAATCCTTCACCACCTTCAAAGAATTATAACTTTCAAGTTGAAAATCCAATTACAGCAAACGAGTGAGTATCCTAATCGTAATTTCATCCTGATCGTCCAAATTTTTTAAAAAACATAAAGCGAGATAAACTTTTTCAGCGTTACATCTGACGATGAATGCGAAACCACAGTTAAACGACTGAAAGGACTTCAATCCCGAATTGACCGAATACTCGTTCCTGCGTGTGAAGTTTCATCGTTATCGTGTTCATAAATTTTGATACCATGAAATTAATATAAAACAGATAAAGTAATGCAATAAAATACAATAACAACACTAAGGTACAAAAGCGTTAAAATAAATTTGATATGATAAATTATGTTTTTCCTTATCCATTTCACTTGACATTTGTCGTGAAATGCGCGTAAGTAATCACTGAAGAACTAAATACGTGCTTTTTTTTTATTTCTTGAATATATATGTATACGTAAGGTTACACTTTCATCAATGATATCTCATTTAATCATCTTAACTTTTGAAACTGCGCACCGTGTGCGTGCGATTTACTAAAATAAGATATCAATCGTCTGAATATATGAAGCCGCCTTCATCGGCCAAAACCAGTGAGTGCATTCTTGATTGGAAGAATGAAGAACAAGTGCTCGCGTGTCTTTTTGTCGTACGTGGTATTATGTACCGCGACATTTATTGCTGCTAGTGAAAATCAAACTGTCATAACAACAGCAATTAGGAACAGAATACGTAATCCTTTATCTGAATTACTCCAGGATGACTTACCTATTGTCTTACAATCTTTGCAATTATATACAACGTCGGCAGAGAAGGAAATTTTTAATAGAGAGGATAGAGGTAGCCGAAAGATAAAAAATGAAGTGGCAGAAGATGATCTGGTGATTTTTTATTTCGTATTTTTCGTTTTGTATCGTTAGAACAATTTATCAATAAAAATTAAACATTTTTAGAAGCTTACAGATAACTCAAAGAAGTTGTCAAAGCGTGAAGTAACAGATTCATTGACTTGGGAGTTTTCTAAAACTAAATTCGAGCATTCAGAATCTTCTCCACAGGATCCATTAGAGAGTCATTCCTGTGAGACAGAGGCTGCAGGCCATGGTCACAGACATAAAGTTGGAATTATTGTTCATGAATATTTTTGTGAACTGAACAAGTTCTTTCATTACGTTGTAGACGCTGGGCAAAGTTTAAAGCCTGAATCTCCGTTGATTCACTTACTGAACATAACTGAAGATGCAATTTTATTTACTGGACTTGAAGATCTACCTGAGTTAATAGAAATCGGAGTAACGCGCCTTGAAGCAATTTTAAAACACCCCGAGAAATTAGAAACGCTATTGAATATTATAAGAAAATCTTTTCGTATCGTTACTCCTATTTTGAAAAGCGTAATTAGGTTGAAAGATTGCACTATAAAGTTTGTCGCTCATATTCAAGATCTTTCTAATTATTTTAAACTTGATTATGAATATATTGCTGGTATTTTAAAAGAATTTGAGAACAAAGTTTTTACCTTCATCAATACCGCATTAAGTTTCATTCATGGATGCATATTAAATCCTATAGAAGAAACAGCAAATTTATTTACAAAGGCAATCGTGTGGCTGGAAACGACAATCAGTTATTTGATAGATTACGTTCAACAAAAATTCTATCGGCATTTATCACTTTTGGAAGAAGCTATTGATATTTTACAAGCATTGTATAACGGATATACTGCTTCTGGGTTTTCGAAAACTTTAAATATACTGTTACAAGTTCTGGGATTGTGTAAAAGTCCTACAACAAGTGAAGGAAGTTTGCCAATTGCTGCTTCTTCTCAAATGTCACAAAGCAGTATTTCAGGATTACTTTCGAATGAAAAGAATTAATTATTCATCATTTTTTATATCAGTAATTACAATTCGTTTATCAATTTCTACATGTAATTTATAATTGAAAATTGTAATATCCTGTCGAATTCTAATCTCTGCTACAAATTTAGTATCTACTTACTTGTATTTTTCATATTATTTATTATAATTTAGTATATTATAGTGATTCATAATGACGATCAGAATATGTCTCTTTTAGGATCTACATTCCTTTCGTTAATTAGAATAATTTTCGAATTCTTATCTTCGTCGCAATTAACTTTTTCTCATGACTGTTAAAAAATGTTTCAAATTTAATAATTTATTATACTTACTATATGTAGCAACTGCATGTATATATATATATATTAAAATTGTTTATTCGCGTAAGTGCTGAAATAAAGATATTACGTATTAAAAATATTATTCGAATCGCATTCTCTACCGCTATTGCGCATAATTTTGTTTATACTAAAGAACTTTCGAGTTTCCAAGGGTCGACAAAAATTCCATATTGACGAGATATTCCTTATTTTGTACTCGATCCTTGAAAGATTATTCTTATTTTTGTAAATCCAACCATACAAACAGAAAACCAGATACGTAAAAGCAAGAAAAATAATAGTTTTACCAATAGCGAAATAAAACTCAAGCAATTTAAAGAGTAACTCTGCGAACACTTTTTATACAAATATATTTACTTATATTGCATTAGTTGATTTCAATTACGATGTAAAACATGATGACTACCTAATGTGTTTATCGCTAGGATGCATCATTAACTTGGCAAAGTATACAAAAACAATACTTTTTAAAAGATCCAGGAAATGGAAATACGTTGATTACACAATTTCCGCAAAACGTAGATAAAGCGTAGTGAAAAACGCAAATCATGACGTAGCATGGAATAATTACTTGATTTCATGAAAAGTGGCCACTCGGTCGAAGAGCTGTTCATTTTGTTTCAGTAGAGCGAAGAAGAGCAACGTGTGCGAGTCGTGTCGCTTAGCTGACGATAAAGAAATTGAGAATAACTTAGAAGTATAGAGGCTTAAGTGGTTATTAGCGTGATCTTTGATCTTAATTCGTTTTATCGTAGTAACAAACCTCGCACGAAGCTTTCAAAGCAGTTTACTACCGTCTCTCTAATAGAAACTGTCACATTCTTTTGACCAATAGTCCTGACAGAAAAGAACAAAGATCGATTACATTATGGCTCGATATCTCTTCTTATTCGTTTTTCTGTTTGTCTGCCTAGTTTATGTGTTACAGGTAGGTAAAATATTTTCTTAAAAAATTAAATTGAATGTAATTAAATTTGGTTAATGGTTCGTAACTGAAGATTCTTATAATTCATTTCGGTAATTTATATTAATATCTAGGCTACTCCAGTACCCGAAGATACACCACAATCAAATCCACAAACTCAAAGTGCTCTTGACGATCTAACGAACAGAGCGAAGAAGATATTCGATGATGCGAAAGGAGCATTTGAAAATGCGGATTTTAATGGCGCCTTAGAGAAAGCGAGATCAGCTATTGGACAGGCTACTGACAATTTTCGAAAAGAGATAGAGAAACTTACAAATAATAAGCGTAAATAATCGTTCGATCAAATTGTTGTTCATAACTAACGTTTCTCTACTATGGATTTATAAATCAGTACAATTACCTTTTTTTAATAAAAAGGTCCAACAATTTTCTAACGTTTCTTTATTAATATTGTATTTTCATTCGCAAATAACAGATTGCATCATTCTTGTTAAATTTGTAATATGTATAAGTACTTATGTATAAAGATCTTTTAAAAACAACGTTAATTTTAACGCAAGTATTAAAATAAAAAATAGTATTTACGCAACCAATACATAAATAAGGCGTGCTTTAATGAATCCATGATTTTCCATGATATCATTATGTATCATTGAACATAAATTTTGAAAATAAAATAAAAAAGATAAGTATGTATATCTAATCGTCAATTCACTTTCGTTGCATTCTCTCATCCTTTAAAAATATCACTGTTAAAAAGTTATTAACGCTTAAAATTATATAACTTCGAACGTCCTATATGTAGAAAGAATTATATCAACACCATGAAATATCGTTACATAAACTTTTCCTGTCCTCATAATACCACCGATAAGGTCATGCGTCCCATCAGTACATAACACATTGAAACCGAAAATATATGTAAATTATATATTCAAATAAACGTGATAATCTACATTTATTATCAATCATTATCAGTTGATATGTACATCATCGTGTACATTTTGATACAGAATAAATATCAAACGAAGTTTAGAATGAAAATCGGGTGAAAGTGTACGAATGTGTTGCAAATAATAGAATCAAAATGGTCATAGGTCAAGGCTTCTATTGACCGACAGTACACATATAGATAACCAGCTGTTCCATATGGACTTTGAAGGAATGATTCCGTAGCATCAATAGTACACATGCAACAGAAGAATCAACAGTGCATCGATAGAAATTTTTCCACAAGACCTTGTCCTCTTGACGTAACTTCCTATGAATGCATCTTATACATATTTAACAGCAAACTTCAAAGATCAAAAATGTGATTAAGTAACTGCTTGGTAGAGGAGCTACTCTTTCTTGAAATATTTTTAAATATCAAATTCCTGAACATAGTATTTATGTTCGTGATAATAATGGTTGGAAGAAGATATATAAGCTAATATAAATGTAAATTTGGTAGTTTTGATATTTTTGTGAATTTCAATCCTATTTAATTGCTAAGATAATGTAATATCTCCGCAGAGAGAAATGCAATGCCTTGAAATTCATGAAACTTCGTTCTTATCTTGAACTTTAACTCGAGAATATCAATATAAAATCGACTATCGGAGAGAAAAAGAAAAAATATATAATCACTTATCATAACTTAACGAATATATCGCAACATTTACTTAACCATGTTCTTATTTGATGAAGAAAAAACAAAATTAAATTGAATTATTCATCCCAATCTTACGCACCAATGCTATAAAATATTTATTCATAAACATGTATTAACCTATTTTCAAATAGTATCTTTAGTAAATATTAAGTTGTAATCAAATTCTTCTCGTTATTATCTTTTGAATAAATAATTGAAAAACTGAATGAAATTAAAAGTTAACGAGAAGAATCCTCAAGACTTTCTTTTGAAAGCGTCTAAAGAGGAATGTTAAAATCACAATTCATCATCGTTTTAATGAGATAATTGGCTTGCCCTCGTGCACCCTTGATAAGAATCGCCTATAAAAGTAGTAGCTCGTGTAGCCAGCACATCAGTTACTTTCTAGTTGATTTACAGTGAATCTAAGAAAAATGAAAACCATTTTGACGATCATCTTCGCTATTGCACTGGTCTCGGAAGCTAAAGTTGCTCCGTCCAGTACAACCAATTCTCAAGGATCTCCTGAAGTTCAATTGACCGAACTTATAAACCAGGCTCAAACGAACATCAACAATTTAGCCAAACAAATTCAGGAACAATGGAATATCCCCGATCAAGAGACTATTGTAAAAACTGTCAAGGAACAGAGCACCAACTTCATTACCAATATCCAAAGTTACATGAAAAACATTACTGAAGAGGTAATAATTAACTATTTAGTTAACTGAACTTGATTTAATATGTTTAGAAACTTAGTTTCTATGAAACAATATTTTTTAATTGTATCATTTTGAGAAATACAAGGATATAAAAAAAGTAAATAAAATTTGTGGCTTAGGCTTACAAAAAAAAAGTGTAATAAGAATTCAAATATTGTTTACGTTTATTTAGGTCAAGACTAAGACCCCTGAATTGGAAAGACTATGGGACGGCGTTAAGGTCAAGCTTAACAAAGTCGTTGAAGATATTAACAGCGGAATTCCGAACGCTCAGCAACAAGTCAATGAATTACAAACTAAATTCCAAGAAGGAGTTCAAACTGTACTCAAGGAATCTGACAAAGCTGCTAAATCTCTGGGCCAACATTCTGGAAAAATCCAGGAAGATCTCGCGAAATTCACGAAACAGGCTGTTGACATTGCCGTGGAAGCAACGCAAAATCTAAACAATCAACTTCAGGCCGCCGCAGCTCAGAAAAGCTGAACAATCAAATTTCCTCAGGCTTGAAAATGTATTAACTACATGAAGAAAGAGAAGAAGTTCAACAAAATTTTTCAATAATCAACTCTGTGAAAAATATATATTCTTACAATTTCGCTACAGATAGGTTTATTTTTGTTCATTCTCAATTATTTTGTATTATATATTGTAAGTTAAATACAGGCAAGCTAATAAGTTAAATTAATTGAAATTTCGTCATTCTTCCATTCTACCGTTTCATCAATTAATATTTTGACGAGTATAATAATAATAATAATAATAATAATAATAATAATAATAATAATAATAATAATAATAATAATATATATGTATGAATGTAAAAAGAACAAAAATGTATGTATCATTCAACCAACTTTTGAAAGGATACGACGATCGATTGTGACATAATGATTGTGCTTACAGAAGAAATTGCTTAATCATTTGAAATAATGCATTGCTTAATATTAAACATATAAACCATTTATTTAACGTCAGCAAATACCATCCGATGAAAAATATATGGATAAGAGAAATAAATTCATCAAGAGACTGGCATATATTAAATAACTGTAAGAACGTTAACTAAGTAGATTGCATTGAGAATACAATCTCATTCACTTTTTGTTCATCGACATTTTTAGTACTATTGATCTCTGATACTATTTTTGTACATATAATTACACATATAATTGATTTGGAAAAAATGAAAACGTCCTTATTACTTCTTTTTGCAATATTTTTGGTAAGTAACACTATACCTTGATTATAAATTATTCAGAGGTGTATATCGTTATTGAATTGTTCACTAGATGATGATGATGAGTACAGAGAAAATATTTGCGAGGGAACAAAGTGCCTCATCAGAACTTTCAAATGCCTTATCGAGCCGTTCAACTGACCGTACTGATAGAGAGAAAAAGATAAATAAGGGATTTGAATGGATGATTCAAGGCGTACATATCTTGGGTCAAATGGATGATTTCATTTCCGATAGAACGAAGAATATTATTCGAAAATTGCACACAGTTTATAACGAAAATCAGAGATGAGAAAAATAGAGATGCGTATGGACAAGTTGATCGAAGTTTAAATTGAAATTATTAAATATATAACATATCAAATTTTTTTAAACCGACTGAAATATAAATATGTTATAGAATATTTTGAAAAATATAATTCAAATTAAAAGTTTTCGAATAATCTTCAATAACAAAATCCTTCCTAAATATATATGGATTACTATAAATAATAATTAAAACTGCATTTTCACCAGAAAAGGAAATTTCAATGAAAATAGGTTCTTTAAGAAAGAGCATTGCGAATGATCTTTGTCAGAATTTGCAATAATTTCTCACTAGGTGGCGACTGTATTTGACAGTCACCGGGATCAGGTTGATCAGGCGACTTGTGCTAAGTTTTATCGTTTACCACATGTTGATTAATTAAATAGAAATACAATTTCGTGGCCGAAATCATTATTTGGGGCTACCGTTGTTCGTTTCTTAACTCCGTCAACGCAAAAATTCCATAAAGGTGATTTCCTGCGTAAAGAGAACGGAGTTACGTCACGCACTAGCAAGATATCGTGTGTCGAGTAGACTGTATTCCCCCGTACCTCTCTTCGAATACAAAGTGTTCCTGCTTTCTTTGCTTACACTCTTGTGTCTGTCAAAATCCGAAAGTCACGCACGCGCTAGACTTTCGCGAACGAGTGTTTAGATAACCATTGGAGCATAACCTATAAACGATTGTAATTCGAAAACCGATCGTGAATGTTGGTAGTTGTTGCAGCTAATATCTCCTGTCAATCATTTTGGGGTCGAAAAATATTTGAAATTGAAATTTTAAATATCTAACAAGGAGTTCGTTAAAGGAGAAAAAAATCGTTAATACCTCCCTGCGTTGGGATATTCGATCGAAAATATTTTTTAACGTTAAGTAGTCACCGGGAAATTAGTCAAAATTCCGGTCCCCACTAGGAAACGAGAAGGTCCGCAACAAACCGGCGGCAGAATTCCACCAACCACTGGCGAAGAATCCTCGTCGAGTGGCAAAATGAATAGCAAAAGAAAGAATCGTTCAAACACAAACAGGTACCTTTTTCTTTTGTTTCATTATATATCTTCCATATCCTTCTTTACCCCTTTCAAACTGAATAAATTTTAAATGTTCAACTACTAAACTTTTTCGTTTCTTGATATTTAAAGACAATATTGGCTTTATAAATATGATTTTATTTTTAGATCACCACGTGCTCGTGGTCCACAAGAAAGATGTGTTGCTGCTGAAGGGGTATATAATAATGCCCATTTTATGCATGCCGTAACCAGTCATGTTGGCAATATTGTACAGGTAATAGAGTTATTTGATAAGAATAAGCAAAGACAATATTTTTTTCTGACTTTCTTCATTAATAAAACATATAAAATATAAATTTTGTAAGCTCTTTTCATATTTATTGTAATATATTTGTATTATCGCAGATTCAAACATTAAATGGTTCAACGTATGAAGGTATTTTTCGCACTTTCTCAAGCCAATTTGATGTTGTCTTAGAAATGGCACATCGTGTGGAAGGTACAGGAAAATTCAGTGTAGAAAGTGTAGTAGAGAAATTAATTTTTAAACCACAAGATATTATTACTATGTCTGCCAAGGACGTTGATTTAGATTATGCTATACGTGATTCGTTTAGAACAGACAATGCTATTAGTAAATATAATGGTGTAGTTGGTGAGAAAGAATTGGAACCTTGGGATGCTCCTCCTGCTACTATGAATGGAGATGACTTAAAATTGGATGGTACAACAGTAAGTACATAATATTTATAATAATAGAAAGAATTTAAATACATACATAAGTAATGTATTCATGTATACATATAAAATTAACTTTAGAATGGATGGGATGCTAATGATATGTTTCGCAAAAATGAACAAAAGTATGGTGTTCAAACAACATATGAACCAACTTTGGCTGCTTATACGTTACCGCTTCAGAGAAAAGATACAAAAGATTACAAAGAACAAGAACAAAAGGCTGCAGAAATTGCAAATGAAATAGAGTCACAACCAAATTACAAAGCAAGATTAGAGCTGGAAAATGGTGATGAAGAAGAAAGATTTGCAGCTGTGGTGCAGTTTCTTGCTACTGTTATACTTATATTTAAAAAGTGTGGAATTATTTATCTTCTATTAATTTTACATAATTTTAGGTGAGACCTACTGAAGGTAAATATATTCCACCTCCACTGAAGAAGAAAAATGGAAATAGTGCAAAGCTGATGAGATCTAGTGAACCACCGCCTTCGCCAGGGCCTGCAACCGCTAATAAAAATGTCTTTAATCAACAATCTCCGTCCAACGTAAATGTGAACATTCCTCCAAATTCGAATCTTCCTATTGGAATGCAAAGTGCTCATCCTTCGGTACAACATCCAGTATCAATAAACCTGGGACTAGTGGTTGCATATAACAACCCTCCACCACCATTTGTGCCTACACCAGCAACACAACCACCACCACCAGGTACTAATTACATTCATAACAATAAAATATAGAAACATAAAAATAATTCGTACATTTCTTTTAAACAAATTTATATTTATAGTACCTGTGATTCAACAATCACAACCGCAATCTCAGGCAACATCTGTACCACAAGTCAGTTTTTCACCGCAGCAACAACAGACCTCATCGTCCAAAATAAATACAGAAAAGCGTGAACGGCCCGGCAGACAACAAGTGTATCAAGCAGATAAGGCACCACCAGCACCATTCCCACAAACGAATGTTACCACTCCTCATCAACAGCAGCAGTCATCGCATCAACAGCATGGTCAATTACAACAACAAAATTCTGTTGAAGGACAACGGTGTGAGATAGTTCCCCATAAATCAGATCACAGAAAAGTAATACTTTTTCTATAAATTATATTTAAGCTACTTTATGTATACAAAATTATGGAACATATATATCGTTAAAGGTACCAACACCACGTAGTAGAGAAGAACAACATTCAGAATTGAGGCAATTTGCATCAGAGTTCAAATTAGCAGAAACACCAGCACAAGATACACCACCTGTTACCAGAAAGCAACAACAACACCAACATCAGCAAGATACTCATTCTTCACCTCAAATTACTCAGACACATCATCAATCATCGCATCAGCACACAACGTCACAATCGTCGCAACAGCAACCGCAACAACAACAACAGCAACAGCATCCAAACCCTCCACAACAGCAGCAACAACAACAGCAATCACATCAAAATCAAACTGTTCCAGAAGAAACTGTGGTCACTAGTAAACCACCACCAGGTCCATTACCATTGCGATCTACAAGCCCTCCTCAATCACAACAACAACAACAAACTTCTACAAACACTCCCCCTGTAACCCAAGCCCCACAAGAAGCTACTGCCGATAAAATAACGACGGCTTTCAAAAAATCAACATTAAATCCAAATGCTAAAGAATTTAATCCAAATACTAAAGCTTTCACCCCGGTAAGCTACCACTCATTACATTAGAAATTAGCGATAATGTAATATTGAATTATAATATAAATATTATACTTTCAGCGATCTCCAAGTACACCAACACCAAGTAGACCACACACACCACAAACACCTCAATATACTGGAGCAACTATGCCTACGACTGTAGTCATGCCAGCATATGTAATGACTAGCCAACCACCAACTGCGTTCAGTCAGCCACCGAATCAACCTGTGACAAGGTTCCGGAAGGGTCAGTATCTAGGTATCTGTATCTTATTTCCAATATTCTATTTATTAATAAATGTTTTACATTCAATTTTTTTCCAAAAACATAGATCTCTTCCATATTAATGATAAAATTGCATGTTATTCTGCTTATTTCAGTACCAGTAATGCATGCGCAACATCGTGCTCAAGATATAGCCTCTCAGATGCAAGTAGTAGCGGCAACTGGACAGCCTTTAATGGCACCAGCACCTCTACATCCACCATTCCAGGTGCCTTATGCTGGTCAACCAGCATATCAACAGATGGTACGCATGGTTCAGGCACCACCACCACCACCACATATGGCAACACCTTATCATCATCACGACTCACCAGGACCACAGGCTCCTGGTATTCAGTACATGGGTCCACATACACACCCACACCCTCATGTTGCTCAACAACCACCAAGTCAAACCCCTTCTCCAGCTAATCCTAATCCACCACACACACCAGGCACTTACAATCCTCCTGGTACTCCACAACCCACATATCCTCCACCACCTCCTCAAGGCCATGCTCCAAGTTATCCAATAATGTGTCCTATACTTCCTCCTCATATACCGATACCACCGCAGCACATGCAATACCTACCGCCGCAACCACCTCCAGGAGCGCAGCAAACTATACCAGTGATTTTGCCGCACAATCAGTAGCTGCAATCAGAAATGGATAAAAGAAAAAGGAGCTACTAGTATTCTGCAGAGGTAGAATAAAGTTTATAAATTTAAGTTACTTTCATGATGGCGTTAGGCACTTAAAATGACTTTCTTGCTTGTTCTATGCGTCGATATATCTATAAGCAATTTTATAAGTTTCACTCTTCTTTTTTTTCTCTGTTAATAATAGCAATATCATTCCAAACTCAAAACAAAAACAGTATGCGTTTTATTTAATTCAGATAATAATCAGGCACTTTTACAATAAAGAAAAATTTATAAAACAGTAATAACCTAAAATGAAGTGTTGATCATCTTGAAAGTGACTTTGAAGTGGGTTAGTTAATTACAGAGGACCCACAATGACATTTAGTCCCTCAAATTGTATTTAAATCTTAATAATATGAGACAGATTTCAGTATACAATTTACCACGGTGTACTACTATATTATTAATTTAAATGTTACAACAAAAAGCAAACATAATCTTTGAGATTGATTTATAGAAATATATGAAATGTAAAAGGATAATTGGCCAACAAACAATTTCAAAATTGTATTGGTAGGTGGTGCCTATGCATTATATTAGAAAATGAAAGAAACGAGGGACTGTGACTATAAAATACTGCAAGAAATATTAAAATTAAAGAAATTTCACTTTTAATTATCATAGCTCACACTACTTTGTAAACATTCATTAAACCAAAATTCAACCTGTATGGTTGATACAGAGAGCTATTCAATAGTCTGGTGGTGAACGTATCTTCGGAGATTTAAGTACTCAAAAACGGAGTAATTGTGAAGATCACGCGAGTAAAACTTTTTTTACACAAAGTAATTATTGGTATAATGTAAAAAATAGAACATATGACATATTTTTCTGCTCGCGCTTTCGTATTTGATATCTTGCTGCAGTGGATAAGAAGCACAGGAACAGGTCGATATAATTCTTCAAAATTTCGTCAAATTGCGTTTAATTGTACAAAATTAAATGACATGATATTGAAATAATTGAAGTCAACTTTCAAATTTTGCGATTTGTTGATGACGGATTTTGTTATGAGATGCTAATACATAAGATCCTCAAGGCAAAGAATAAATCTAATTAGAAAAAATGTATAAGAGAAAAAGGATCTGACAAGTAACGTTTAAAACGACCCGACAGACGATCCTGTCGTAAAATAAAAACCATCTGCATATATAAAGAGGTACAAATGTATTAGTTTTTGTTTAATGATTTAAAATATAAAATTTCAATATCCTTTTTTTATGCACTAACATGTTTACAGTAATATTTATCGATCTTATATTCATATTAAAATAGATAAAAGCCAAAGTAGATAAAAGTAGTAGAAATAGATTTAAAAATGATACAAGGAACATTGCATTGATTACATTCAATTTTTAAATTAAATTTTCTTTTTCTCAAGCTTAATTTAGATAAGTATTATGTAATCTATGTAATGTCTTTATAAATGAGCATTACTTTTTATTATAGATAACATGAATTATAAATTAAAGAAAGTATTGAAGAAATTTTCAAAAAGGTAACAATATTTTATTGTCCACTAGATTGAAGAATTTATTGCGTCGAATATCTAAAATTGTTATAACAATTAAATATATTGTGTACCTCTTGTGTATAAACAAATACTGTCAGATAGTATGGCATTGAAAAAAACAAATTGAATTACGGCCTTAGACCTAGTCGTGTACATAAAAGAAATAAAGGCAAGGACGATCCTTATCTGAGAGATAGTTGAATGTGTGGCATCGTTAGACACAAATTTTATATGGAAGAGATTTAAAAAAAAAAACATCAAAATAAACTCAATACGTTAAAAGCCAATTTGTACATGATGGTTTATTTATTTTTAACTTCCTATAAAATGTTTTAAGATCTAAATTTTAATCACGAAAACTTATGAAATACATTTTATTTATATCTCTTTCCTTTTATAGTTACATTTTACATTTAATTTAATATAAAGTTTCCACATCTCACAGTAAACACATTTCAAAAATATTAAATATATGCTAAAATTAAAAGTTGATTTATATAAATGATATTTGAAAAATCTACGATAAGGTTATTAAGGTATTCTATATGTAGTGATATGAACAATATGTACGTATAAATCTACTAGTAGTAGTCTACTACTTAGTAGTAATGGCATGTTCAACATAACCTATAAAACTGTATTAAATTATGTTTGAAAAAAAGTAACGTTAAAATTATATATTTTTTAATTTTTTAACTTACTTTAACTTAAAATTGTACAATTCATAATGAAAACACAAAATTGGAAAGAATTAGAGTTGCCTTTAAGTGATTCTGTATTAAAAACCATTGAAAAGTTGAACTTTCCTTATATGACACCCGTGCAGGTAAATTATAGCAATGAAAATTATAAAGTTATGAAAAATTTTAGATTTGAATCCTTTGATAAAATAATATTTATAGTTTAAAATAATTACAAATTTTGTAAATTTGAATTTTTTTTAAATTATATACAGGCAGCTTCCATACCATTACTACTAAAAGGAAAAGATGTTGCTGCAGAAGCAGTAACAGGGAGTGGAAAAACAATTGCGTTTTTAGTTCCACTCTTAGAGATATTGCAGGTATCATATGAAATCTACAACCTGTGATTATTTTTATTTAATACATATTTATATATTTTGGATAAAAAGATAATCATTATTTACTTAAATTTAAAACAGAAAAGAAATGAGAAATGGAAACCTATAGAAATTGGAGCAATAATAATCAGTCCTACAAGAGAATTGGCTATCCAAATAAATGAAGTTTTGCAAAAGTTTCTGGACCATATACCAGATTTAAAACAAGTATTACTTGTTGGTGGTACAACAATTGCAGAAGATGCAGATAGACTTAAGGCAGGAGCAAATATCATTGTGGCCACACCTGGTCGATTAGAAGATATGTTGTCTAATTGTAAAAGTATAAACTTGACAGCATATGTAAAATCTTTGGTAACTAACATTTAAATATAAAATATGTTTTTATAGTAATATTTTGTTTAAATTAATTATTAGCAATGTTACTTATAGGAAGTACTGATCTTAGATGAAGCTGACAGACTATTAGATCTAGGTTTTTCTGCAACGTTAGATACAATATTATCTTATTTACCACGTCTCAGAAGAACAGGTTTATTTTCTGCAACTCAAACAAAGGAATTGCAGCAGTTAATAAGAGCTGGACTTAGAAACCCAGCTCTGATAACTGTTAAAGAAAAACCAAATATTTCTACACCTTCAAATTTAATAAATAATTATGTCATTGTAAATGCTGAATATAAATTATCTGTAATGATAGATTTTATTCAGCGTAAAGGGACTAATTTAAAATATATGATTTTTTTATCTACTTGTGCTTGTGTTGATTATTTTAGTCATGTTACACAAACGTAAGTTATATCATAAACAATTTAGGTACATTTCTGTCAAGCTACATCTTATAACGTGTTTTGGTTTTAGAATGTTGCCGACTATTCAAGTATTTGCAATTCATGGCAAAATGAAAAACAAGCGGTACAAAGTATTCAACGATTTTCGATCTATTGAAAGTGGGATTTTAATTTGTACAGATGTAATGGCTCGTGGTATTGACATTTCGGAAGTTGATTGGGTATTACAATATGATCCTCCATGTTCAGCAAGTAGTTTTGTTCATAGGTAAGAGTAGATCTAACTTTAAAATTTCTTATTATTTATAATTTTGTTGTAACTTGCTAATCATTTGCTCTAGATGTGGTAGAACTGCTAGAATAGGTAATGAAGGAAATGCATTGTTATTTCTCTTAGAAACAGAAGATGCATACGTAGATTTTATTAAAAGAAATCAAAAAGTAGATCTACAGCAAATAGTTTTGGAGCCATCCATTGTTTCATACAAAAAGTGTTTATTATGTATGAGAAATTTACAAAAACAAGATCGTTCTCTTTTTGACAAGGCCAACAGAGCATTTGTATCATATGTCCAGGCATACAATAAGCATGAATGTAATTTAATATTAAGATTGAAAGATATTGATCTAGGAAAGCTTGCAATGGGTTTTGGGTTATTACGAATGCCTCGTATGCCAGAACTTAAAGGAAAAGATTTGTCAAATTTTCAAGAAGAAGATACTGATATCAATTCAATTACATATTCAGACAAACAAAAAGAAAAAAGTCGTTTAGAAAAATTAAAGATTTTTCGAGACACCGGAGTATGGCCTAAGGTACAGAAACGTAAATGTAAACAAACTGAACCATGGTCTGAAAATAAAAAAAAGAAAATGGAAAAGCAAGAAAACCGTAAAAAAAGGAAAGAGAAAAAAATGAAGCAAAAGATGTCAGAGAACTCAACAAAAAAGCGAAAAAGAAAAATAAATGAACAAGATATCAAAGATTTAGCAAAAGACATAGCATTAATTAAAAAGTTAAAAAAGAAAAAGGTACATTTAATATAATTTTTGAAATGAAAATTTCTATAAAAAAATAAATGCTCATATATATATTTTTAAACAAGAGTAATTATTTCAGATTTCACAAGAAGAATTTGATACTGCTTTTGGAACTGATTGAAAAATTTAATGAATATAGCAGAAGGTAAACAATACGTGCTGAAGTTATATTGAAATGAGCCTTTTTTGTATATATTCAGTATACAGATAAAGAAGCATGTATATATTATAGAATTCTTCAAACCATTTGTATTATTTTCATGTATAGTTTATTTATTGATAGTACTACTCAAATTATAACAAATCTTCTCTGTTAAAATAAGTATATTTTA
Organism: Bombus fervidus; assembly: GCF_041682495.2. Taxonomy (NCBI): domain Eukaryota; kingdom Metazoa; phylum Arthropoda; class Insecta; order Hymenoptera; family Apidae; genus Bombus; species Bombus fervidus. The sequence continues at coordinate 15,702,556 of NC_091523.1, forward strand.
ATTTTCTTTATAATAAAAATTTTTTATAAAAATGAAGAAAATAATTTATACCAAATATTACATATGTTAGATAAATAAAAAATATTGATATATATCTTTTCCTACATAGTAAGATAACACTGAACTCTGAATTGAATATGTGAAGTATTCTGAGTATTGTGAAAATGTATGATATATAGTGTATGTATATGTGAAATCTTTTTGAAGGAAGATTTCATTATGTGAGTGGGCCCCACTTATCGAGTATAGTAGAAGGGGGGACATAAGCACTGCTTTAATGTGGCATAGTGATGAGTCACACGTTTGTGCAAGTGTCAACTGGGTGTAACAAATATAATTTCAATTTTTATAATAAAAGATAAGAAATTAATTAGAAATGAACGATACAGATGTAAATGATCGTCCGAAATGGTTGCTAGAATTGGAAAATCGGAAAAGAAAAGTGAGAATTTAAAGAAGCGATTTTAGAGTATACTCAGAGATATATTTTTTTCGTTTTTCTTTGTAATATGATATCTGTTTACATTTATTATTCATTTTATTATTATTTATATATAATTCAAAACAATTTAATCATTAAGTACATTTAGTAAACTAAAAATAATATACAACCGTAGAAAATTTTATTTGAATTTATCAGTTATAATGACCTATAATTTTTAATCCTCTAGAGGTTATTAATAAAATTAATTGCTTTTGAAATTTCTAAATCATTGTAATCATTTTATTCAGCCTCGATTAGCACATGAGGCTGGGGCAGGAGCACCTTGTGTTCTTTGTAAAGCTGCGTGTCCAGGTTTGGATTTACATTTTTGGAGAAAAATTTGTAAAAATTGTAAATGCAGTAAAGATGATCATGATGTTGATGATGACGATTTTCCACAATTTGATTTGTTGTTTGGGACCTCAAGAAAATATAAGAAAAAATCAATATGTAAATACCAGTAAATTAAGATAATATACACAATCTATATACAATATAATACCTTTTTATTAAATTTTTTAGTATTACATATAAACGGTGGAAAAGAACATGCAGAAGAAGCATTTGAATGGGTGCCACCAGATACAACAAAAGAACTTGCTGTAGACTATATGAAAGCCTTACCTATGGAAAAATTACCCATTAAGGGATCACCTGGTGCAGCTCTGAGGAGACAATTATTACAAAAACAGTTACCTCTTCATGACATAGATTATAAAACTTGTGATAAGTTAAGTGATCAAGAGAAAAAACAATTTGAGAGGTATTTAGAAAACATAAAAAAATATGTAGGACAAGGAACAGTGACAAAGGTAAAATATTATTATACATTAGAAATTTAATTACCAATTAAATTTGATTATATGTAAATTAAATCTAATAATATATTTATTTATTTATTAATATATTATATATATATTATTTACTATAGATATTAAGTGCTCGTCCATTTGATGGATCATTAATAACACCTGTAAATGCAACAGATCTGCAACATCATAGTCCACAAAATAAACTTAATGTGCCACCAAGCTTTGTTCATTTGCGTACACCAAGCAGTTTTGCTCCAAAAAGTTCACCTAAGAAGAATTTATATGAAAATTTAAATGTACATAACTTTTCTACTCCTTTAGATGCAAGTAACAGCAGTAATATTAAGAATATTCCAATTTTTGAAAAATATAATATAATCAATAAAGATGATGAAATTAATAAAAGTAATAGTCAAGATATTGCAAAAGATGTGCCAACAACTGAAAACTTGAAGTATTTAAATGATGCAGCAGTCACAAATGTTAATTCTGAAGTAACATCACTTAGTACTCCATCAGGATATCACAAAGAAGTATACAAAGATGTACTAAAAAATCCATCCACCTCTCTGATACATTCAAAACCAATAAATGATAATGTTGATATTGTAGAAGCTCTATTAGCAGATGCTTTGCTACCACCTAGTACAGTGCATGCAAATGATATAGTTAGAAGTACACTAGACGAAAAGGGTCTAATGTACATACGCGAAAAGCTCACAAATAAGTATAGTAATCAAGAAAATCAAGGGCATGTACTATCTAATATTCCCAATTTCACAAGAAGTTTAGATTCAAACAACTCACTATGTAGAAACACTGCTTTTGGATTACAAAATGAAAATATTCCGACAAATAAAGGAGCTGATAAAACAGTTACTATTAGTAGTGTAAAATATCCTGGAATGTTAATTCCATCAAAGGATAAACTTCAAAAAGTAAAAAAGGATATTCATAATTCTGGACCAATAAAAACAGAAATGGAAATAATGAAAACCAATTCAAACTTAGTTAAATCTGATCCTTTGTATTCTACAGGTTTCAACATAGAAAATCTAACAGAAAGTAAATCACAAACTCCTTCAAAAGCAGTGGAAAATTCATTTCCTTCACCAGCGTCATCATCACAAACATATCCACAGATCTTTGATATTAATAATTATCAAGCAACAGTAAATAGTTTTACAACACCATCCACCACCCTTCATTCCGAGAAATTGGAAAATCAGATTTTTCCTTATGAAACTAATTCTATGGCAAAACAATTGGAACACCATGTTCCAAATATAACACATCTTAAGAGTGTCATGGAGGAATTAACAATAGATTCTAAATCACAAAAATGCCATAAATGCGAAGAAGGGTTCCATGTTGGTGATGTTGCAGTAATTACGGACAAAGCTAAAAATGCAGTATGGCATCCAGGGTGTTTCATGTGTAGTATGTGTAATGAATTATTAGTAGATTTAGTATACTTTTATTATAAAAACAAATTATACTGTGGCAGAGATTTAGCAACACTTTTAGGAATTCCTAGATGTTTTGCTTGTGATGAGGTATGTACAACATACTTAAAAAGGTTTCCAAAAATTTCATCTCTACTTCATAATAATAAATTTTATATTATCTTATATTTTTCAGCTTATTTTTGTGCGGGAGTATACTGTCGCAGAAGGACATAATTATCACGTAAAACATTTTTGCTGTTGGGATTGTGATGTTCCATTGGCTGGGAAACAGTACATCACAGAAAATGATCGTCCATTATGTCTCTTGTGTTATCAAAAAACATATGCAAAAACGTGCAACATGTGTGAGAAAGTAATTGCAGCAGATCAACAAGGTGTTGCTGTTAAAGATTTGAATTTTCATGCAACAGAAGCGTGTTTCCGTTGTTATATTTGTAATAAAAACTTGTTAAATGGCAGATTCGCAGTTAAAGAGAAAAAGATATTTTGTAGTAAGGAATGTATTTCAAACTTTTTACATCCACAAATTAAATAACTAATCAGGAAATATTACTTTATATTATACTATTTTTAATAATCTAGCATCTTTTTTTAATATTATGTGTTATTTGTTATAAAATACAGTGCATTATGTAGCTTTAATTTGTTGTACATATTGTCAGTATGAAATGTACATCATATTGAAAAACAGACATTGTACACAATCATGTTTATAAAAATATATATTTTTACTAAGTATCTAAATCATTTTTTCAACAAATATTCGTTATATACGTACATTTATATTACATTTTAAGTCATTATACAATTTATTATAAAAGATAATATATAAAACAATTTGATCTTTATCTTATTTTAGTCATTACTTTTATGTTAGAATATTTTATTACTGAAGCTCTATAATAACTTTTGCGAATGAATTAATAAAATAAGTATAATTTTAACTGTTTTCAGAAAAAAGATATGTGCATTCAGAAATATCTTATAGTATTCTATCAAATTATGACTTACCAATCTTCAAGAGAATTTTAAGCAAATATAAATTATATATAAAATTATGCATATTGTATTATATTTTATATAAAGTTTAATCCAGAAATATTAATTAATTTTCTATATATAACTAGAGCTCTACAAGCAATATATTTATTAAAAGCTTTAAATGTTTTTATAAACTCCTAGATAGTAAGGAATGCTATTCTATTATTTTGATTTCTTATTCTGCACAATTTCATGAAAAAATTAATTTTAATTCATCAAAAATTAATTAAACATATCCCAAAGACATAAATCAATTTGAAATATACAAATCATTTACATTCTAAGTTTAAAGGCAGATCTGTTATAAAATCTTTTACATCATAATAAATAATTCTTATAATAATTTTTATGTGTGTTTTTTTTACTGCAATATCTCAATCTCGTAATCTCAATATATCTTTTGATATCAAATTCATTGATTACCAGCTTTTTCTGAATATGTAATATGTATGTGTTTGCACAATTTTTTTTTAAGAAAATAAATATGATATATATACTTACCACAGAAGGTAAGTAAACAAATAATATTGATGTTTTATAAATTTCTTTAACCCTTTGCCCTACAATTTAAGTTCCAACAGCGCGTACCGTAACCATCGGCAGGGTCGGTCAGACGTCGAGCCCTTTCACGATCTGTCTGAGCGTTCGAAGTTGTACAAGATACAACTAATTTTATGTTAAAAGATATTTGATAAATAATTACTACCAATTGATCATTGAACAAGATTTTTGAGGATATCTTTCTAATATTTTTCAAGAAAATATACCTGCACGTCCGAATGCGGCCAAGAAAAAGAAATGTTTGTTGCATGTAGCACGAAGGACATACCACGAGTCTAACTCGACGTTGTAGGTTAAAGGGTTAAAAGTTCATAACTCTTCATTCTGAATCACTGTCAACAACAGTTAAAACTCTTTTAAATGTACTGCGTGCTTCACGATGTTTTGTAGGAGTTTCTGGTGGTTTTGTTGATTCCTTATTTCTCTGAGCACGTGTAACACGTCCTGAAATTTTTTATTATTAAGATATTTATTTCTTATAGATTCTATAATGTAACAAACCTTCTGAAATAATATTGCTAGTATTTAACTCGGCAACATCCTTAAGGCTTTCATTTTTTTCTTTGGCTCTTTTACATTTTTCTACGGTTGGTCTGCCATTAATTCCATTTTTTGCTAATAACTCTCTAAGACACCTTACTTTAGCAGCATTTGATTTACAACTAGCCCAAAGATCATTATAAGACTTTACATGTATTCCAGCAAGTCTAATATATTTTTTTAACAACTGTATTTTTCTGTCATCTTCAGGTTTCTAGAAGAATATAAAACATATTTTTGAAAACATAGAATATGATGCAGAAACATTATTAAACTTACTTTGGTTTTACTTGTTTCATTTTGAGAATCATCTTCACTGTCACTTTCATTTTCACTTTTGCTTTTCACAGATTTTCTATCAGATGTATTCTCTTCTGACTTTAGATCCTCTGTTATATTAGAATTTTCATCTTCACCATCCACATTTTCAATGGGTTTCTTAACTTTCTTTCTCGCTCTACCTCCCCCCTTTTTTGATTCTGTGGCTGATTTTGTAAATTTTTTATTTGCTCCTGCTTTCTTGAGTTTCTTCTTAGTTTTTGGACTATAATCTTCATCGGAAATATCATCATTATTTTCTTCAGAGTCAGTATTTTTTGTTTTGCTGAAAGAAGTCCTACCTCTTTTTTTCTCTTTCTTTCCAGTTTGTTTAGGTTTAATTTCAAGCATCTCTTGTGAATCTGATTTATCTGCTTCAGAAGAACTAACATCAAGTTCTGAATCATTAGGTTTTGCTTTTACAATTATGGTTTTTGGCTTAAGTTGTTTATCTTTTCCACTTTCACTTTCAGAAGAACTTGAAGATTCTTTATCACTAGCACATTCTACAGAAAGTTCCAAACCTTCCACTACTTCAGCATCTTCAATTTGGAATTTTTTATTTTTCCTTTTTGATTTAACATTATCTTCTTCTTCCACTTCTGTCTTTTCTTCTACTGTTGCATTATTTGTATTAAAATTTGATATAGTTTCTATGTGTATGTTTCCCTGTCCCAAAAAAATGAATGCAAACTATTAAAAAATGTAATATTTTGAATACTAATATGTATATCGTTTAGCATTACTTGTAGACTAAAATTTAAATACATAATTTATACATTACCTGTTGCTTTACATCTGTTAAAATATTAGACTCATTTTCTTTTTTATTTGCAATATCATTAGTAATTGATATTTCATTATTTTTAATATCAGATACTCCAACATGTGATTCTTTTGTAGATTCATTTTTATTTTCCTCCGAAACTAAGTTAATTTTGTCCTTCTTATCATCAATATCTATATTCTTTGAATTTTTTTTTACTTCTTCAGCAGTACCATTTGCTTCTGAAATATTTTCAGATATTTTTTCATCAATAGATATACATAGTTTCTTAGAAGGTAAATCTAATTTTTCATCCTCTGAGGTTTCTTCGCGTAACCTTTTCTGCCTAAGTTCAGTTGTGTCTACAGGATTATCAGAAATTTTTGAAGGTGGTATTTCATCCTGTGTTTCTTTGTCACTTTGGTCAGATTCAATCATTATTTATAAATTTATCTAGAATGAAAATTTTGTATATACATATAAATTGAACGAGAGTAGAAAATATAAAAATAATAGAAATTAGAGAACATTATTTCTTTATAACAAATAAATTAAAAATTTACTTTATTTGATAATAAGGTTTGGTGGCAGCTGATTTAATTACATGAAAGTTTGTTTAAATAACTGTTTTCGTTTAAAACCTCCTTACTTATAATTTGTTTTGTTTTGATATTATCAAACATTTAACGACATTATTTAGTATGTGTAGACGATAAAACATTAATAATTGTAAATAATTGTTAATAGATTAATATCAAAAAATCATAAAGTATTAACAACTTTTTCTATAGAACCTTTTAACATAAAATATTTTACGTTCTAACACGTCAACGTCAAAACAGGAAAAATAACTGAACTAACAATAAATAGTACTTAACTTACAATGTCAAAATAACCAAGATATATTCAATTGATTGTTTTTAAGCGATAACCGTAACGTTTGCGCGGCAAAATCTACGCGGTAACTACGTAGTCGCTATTGATTGGTTAAATTATGTACAATATAGTACTGTAATGCTTTCGCATGAACTTGGCTTTATGTTTAACAATATCGATGTGTAAATTAGGAGCGAAATTTGAAATCGCCCAATCACGAAATAAAAATAACATCTATATTTTGTGCAGCGTATGAACGTCATAGGTTTGTGATCCAATGAGTCGAGCTTGGAAAGATAAATAAAACTACGTGATTAAATTTTTAGTTTAGTAGTTAGTAAACTTCCCTTTTTTCTCTCCTTTTTTTGTGCATTATAAAAATCATAATTCATTAGCGACTATCAACCAATAGTTGAAACTACTGTGTACTATGTGAATAGTTTGTTTACTTCTATCAGAGAGGAAACTCACTGCTTCTAGCTTTTACTCAACTTAACAATACGATATACGATATACATAGTCAGCCGTGCCTTATGGCATGCTGATCTGTGAACTATCAATTCTGCGCAACAAATATTAAGGTTAGTGTGGTGACACACACTTGACATAAACGTTTTTGAAACTTTAACATGCTGAGTTCGTCACATACTCATGTCGGCCGTCGTGCAAAACGAATTTCTAATAGTGACGGAAATAATACAGAATCTGTAGAAACCAAACCTCTGACAGAAGCAGAAATGAATAAGCTAGGGGCAAAAATTGTTAAAGCTGAAATAATGGGCAATACTGTATGTATACTTATTAATGTTTTACGCTACATACACGAAATGTGCCAAGAAATTGTAAAAATTCATGATATTTTTTTTTAGAAACTTGCTGATGAATTAAAACTTCAGTTAAAAAATGCTAGAAATATCGCAAAAAATGTTCAAATATGCAGTACAGAAGAAGTTCAAAATGTAATTCTTACACAAACTGATTCAAAAGGTATGTATTATGTGTATAAAATTATATATTTGAAATAAATAATGAATAACATATAATAGGTATTACAAGACCATTGGAATCCAGAGTTCAAACTATAAAATCTTCACAAAATAGTAAAAGGAAAAATGTAGAAACACATGTTTCTGGCAAGAAAGTGAGACATTACTTTGACGATGATAAATATTCATTGGAAAATTTGGTATGTTTACTAAAATATAACTTTTATAGTCAATAATATTAAATCTCAATAACATCATCAACATGTTTCAGTTTCATAAAGAAAAAGGAAGATCTACAAATGAAGATGATGCAGCATTTGTTAAGATTGCTTCTAAGGTATGTCATACGAAATCTATTTTAAAAGATATTATGGAATAAATGATGTGTAAAATAACTTATAGAATGGAGATATGGATGAAATGTTTGAGGAACACATTACACATATTAAATCAGATGCTGAACAAAATGAGAAAGATCGTTCACATGCTATTAAGGAACATAAACGTTTATCAAGAAGTTTGGATAATTGTTATTGGTGTATTGATTCAAAATACATGTTAAAACACATGATCATTACAATGGATTCTGATATTTGTTTAAGTCTACCTCACAATACCTCTTTGACTTCCGGGCATTGTATAATAACACCTGTACACCATATTGCTTGTCAATTACAATTAGATGAAAATATTTGGGAAAAGCTGAAGGTAAAACATATTTTCTGGATATTATTGTTTAATAATATGCCTTTTTTTCTTACAAGTATTTTATTCTCAGATGTTTAAAGAAGCTTTATATAAAATGTTCATGGATCAAAATTTATATCCAGTGTTCTATGAAATTTACAAGAGTCGTCACAAATTTTCACATATGCAATTGGAATGTGTTCCACTGAAGAAAAGAATTGGTGAATTAGCTCCAATATACTTTAAGGTAAATATATACATAGACACTTTAATACATTTGAATAGTATCAAGCTTTATATTTGATGTTTTTGGCAGAAAGCCTTATTAGAATGTGAAACTGAATGGTCGATGAATAAAAAAGTAATCAATCTTGAAAATAAAGATGTGCGTAAAGCTATTCCAAATGGTCTATCATATTTTGTGGTAGAATTTGAGAGAAATAAAGGATATGCTCATGTTATTGAGGACGAGCATATGTTTCCGACAAATTTTGCACAGGTAATTTTCTTTTAAAAAAATTATGAATGAATGGTTATTTCACAAAAATGTTAATTTCAAACATTCTATTTACTACAGGAAATTATAGGTGGGATGTTGGATCTAAATCAGGACATATGGAGAAAGCCAAAAAAAGAACATTTTGATCAACAATGTAAGAAAGTATTAAAATTTTCAGAAATATGGAAAAAGTATGAATCTGAAATTAAAAGATCATAATTAGGCATGAATTCTTATTTATAAATGTAATTTTTCAAATAATTGTTAATAAATTATTGCAATACATAATTTTTTTTACAAATATATTTTATAAATATATGCAAAAAGTTTCTATATATTATAAAAATGTTCAATATATATAACATTTTATTGTAATCTTCATGTTTAATAAAAACCTGCTACTGGTACTTTTTCGAAATATTCTTTTAAAACAGACGGAAATAGTGATAAAACTTTAAAACGTGTTCCCATTTTATCTTCATCCATTATCATATGATATCCTGTTTGTAATGATTTCTTTCCTTCTTCTGAAGTATTTTGTAAGAGCATTTGCAATCTTAAATCAATTCCAAGGTTTTGTAGAAAGCTTGATTGAGTTACTGGTCCAAAAGTTATTAACCTATCATCTTTCTCTGCAATTTTTTTAATAGCTGCAAAATCAACATCTGCTGTTAAGTCTGCAGCTCCTGGGTGTAATAGTGGATCATGTATTTTATGTTGAGAAAATCCACGAAAAGTATCAGTTTTATCACCATTATGGCCATAATCACAAATTAAAGCAAATCCACCACATTCCCATAAAAAGTTAGCTATATAATCCACTATTACTAAACTTTCTGGACTAATTTCAACATGCTCTCTCTTTTCATCATTCTGAAAGATATTCACAAAATGTATTTAATCTGTAATTTTGTATTTTATTTTATTTTAGAATAAGTAGTATTACTGATATATAAAAGGTAGCAGGTGTTGGAGCATTTGATAACACATAACAAAATTTCTCTTCATTGCTTCCTTGAATTATGTCTACTAAAACTTCACACCAACCTCTATCAGTTTTCTAAATGTAAAATTATTATATGTATATCAAGTATTATATATATAAATATAAATTGTACATATTAGGTATAGTTAATATACCTGAAATTTATGAATTGGTAATGCATCAAAAAATTCATGTGCTAAAAATATACTAAAATTTTTAGGCACATCCTTAATAGAATTGTACCAATATATTTTTATCTCATCTTCTGTAATACCTTCTCTATAGTAATTGATAGGGTTACTTTTAGATTCATTAATTTTTGTATCATATTCTGTAAATGTTTTACATAAATTCTTTGCCTGAATCAAGGACAAAGTAGGACTAATTTCAACTAAATGTACTGATATATTATTTAGAGATTTAAATTGTTTATACACCTGTACAGTAGAGATATATTTATAAAATAACTATATAATTTTGCACTTTGAATATTAAAGACATACCCTTAATATATCTTTAATTAAAGTTCCTCTACCTGGACCTAATTCAACTATTTGAAAAGGACCCTTAGAAATCTTTTGTGATTCATATTTCATCCAAATAGCTACCATCTAAAAAATAAATGATTAAAACATATTATACATATTTATATATTATATGAACATATATATATGCTACATATTATAGCAATTTAATCCAAATAAAAGTTTTTCAAGAAGATAACTTACATACTTCTCCAAATAATTGTGTAATTTCTGGTGATGTTGTAAAATCGCCCTGTTTTCCAAAAACGTCTTTATTCATATAGTATCCTACAGTTGGATGAGTTAAAATTTCTTTCATATAATCATGAATTGTAATAGGTCCACAGGCTAAAATTTTCGAGTATAAATAGTGATAAAGACTTTGTGACTTTTTGTCATTCAAGGTTGAAAAATTATACGACGAATAAAACAAAAAACGGTTTCGATAATTTAGTAACATTTTTGTATTAAATGGTTTGTAATACTTTACATATTTTCCAAATGCCTGAAAAATAGCCATATTATCGACCCTTTAATCAATGAATTTAAAGCATATATAAAAATTTAAAGGTTATGTTTACGTATCATCATTGATTAGAAAGAAATTATTTATTTATTTTTTTTCACTTTAAATTATCAATTTTTTGTACAATTGATTATTTAAACTCAAATACTTATTTATGTATTTTATCTAAATGTTAAACATGTAAGTAAAATTATTCATAGCAACAAGTTATGTATTCTTTGAATAGATGGCAGCAAATATTCTGTCTTTGTTTTTATATATCACTTAAAGAGTGAAGAGAACAAATTATTTTGTATATTAGTTTTGCACTCGATAATTAAAGACATAAAATAAAAGTGTCAGTGTTAATATTTAATTTTTTAATATATAAAATATCTATAACAAAAAAGTACAAAAATACAAAATATATCTAGAGCGATACTTTTACATGTTTTACTATTAATAACCTAGACTGATGATAAATGTAAATGAATGTACAAAATCAACAATGTATTATATTACGGAAAATAAATGGATACGAAGATGAAATTTAAAAAATCTTTGCCTCCGTTAGTTGAAGGCAAAATTCATGGTTATTTAAAATTTGTCATTGATGAAGTTATTTGGTCAAAGAAAAATTTTGGTGAAATTAGAATATTCTTATCTTGGTGGGGAGAAACTGACAGAACTGAATTTAGGTAAACTGTATTCATAAAATAATTTCTATTCTACTCTCTAAAGTTTTAATATCAATAATTTAAAGAATAGAAAAAATGATTTTTAATGATGTTTAATCTAAATCAAAGTACCTTTCACTTTTTATTTTATATGAATTATCTGCTTCTTTTCTTATATTGTTGATTAAACAATTTATTTTTCTTTAGTTTTATATCTTATTGCATATATTTTAAAATATAAGTTTTTTTACAGACCAGCAGATATTACAAAAGATATTATAAGATCAGAGGAAGAAACAACTGAGGTTTATGCTATTCGTACAAATATAAATCTCTTTGAAGAATACATTAAGAATTGTGAATCTGTAGAATTATTGGTCGTTAGTAAAGAAACTAATATAATTATTGGAACATCACAAATCACAGATTTATTAGAGATCCTTAATTGTAAACCATATTTTAGATATGTACCTATTGTAAGTAATCATGAAAATAAAATAGGAGAAATTCATGTTTCTATGAAGTTAGAATATATGACAAAAGCTTTTAGTATGCAATTAAAAACACATAAATGTGGAAAAGAGCAAGGTACTGATAATACCTTAGTTTCAACTAGTAATGATTTTAAGAATCAGGATTATTTGATACCTGATAGGTGTACAGCTAACAAAAAAGTAAAACCCGAAGAAAGTGATACTTACAAATCTATTTTAAAATTGAAAAGGACAGAATTTCAAGAATCTGTAAATAAACTTAGTAATGAAGTAGCAGATAGACTTGTTGCTCAGATTGTTACAAGAGCTCAAAGGCTCAGAGGAGATTTATTTAAAGAAACATATGATGAAGATGAATTTAGTTTTAGTGATAATTCCATAAGTAATGGATTTCAAACTCATATTTCTACTAAAAATAAAGAAAAATTATATGAATGTGTTTTGTGCAAAGATATGATGTCATCTATTGAATGTAAAACATGTACATTGAAATCAACAACTTTGCATCCAAGTTTGACAGATCTTGCATCTAGTAGTTTAAAAACATTTAGATATGATAATAAGAGTACAACAAATAATACATCTTCTTCAAGAATGAATTCCTTAATAGAAGATGCACTTTCAGAAAAAAGATTGTGTATTGATTCAAAAGGTTTATTAAGCTTTTAATAAAAATATTAGTCTCTTAAATTTTACTGTACTAATGAAAATTATGTTCTATTCTAGATGCTGAACTATTTGATTTTGCTACTTATATCCGAATTAATGTAGACTCATTTACTTTAAGTCCTGCTGGTTATAGACGTGTAAAATCATCTTCATTATCACGTATGTAAATTTATAGAATTCATAAATATCTAACATCTTTTTATGAAATAAATACATATTGTTTTACAGATAATGATAACATTTTTTCATCTGCAACATATTTTGTTCAGTATGATATGATATTCGATCATATGAAAGAAAATGACAAAAAGGAAAGTAAACCTGTAAGAATATGTTCTAAAAAACAAACAAATCATGGTACATTGATAGTATTAATATATGGAATATTTGTAATATATTTTATTATATATGTATGTTTAAAATTAATTAATATATTTTTACAGTGATTTATTTTAATCACAACAATGTATATAGAATATCAAAACTAAAATACTATACAGCATTGCAAATAAAATTTAAAATATTTGTTCGTCATGTCAATAAAAGATCATTAATTGAATTAGGCAATGCTACTATTAATCTTAATGAAATTATAAAAAGTAAAAGTTGGAAATTCGCACAACATCTAATTATACTTAATAAAGAAATAAAAACAGGAGAATTAAATGTAACTATAGAATTAGGTTCAGATTCTAATCATTATGAAAGACAGTATATTAGTAAGTATATATAAAGTAGAAAACGAATGTTTATATCGAAGATTTAAATATACAATATCTTTTTAGGTAATATGTCTGTTAAAGAAAACATTCCTATTTTGGATACATCAGAATCACTTAGTGAAGTTAAAAATAAAGGGAGCAAGAATATTACAAAAAATCAGTCTACAACAGATAATGAAGTACCAACAATTTCAGATGGAGTAGTAAATTTTCCAATTACTGATAGTAATTCAGTTATTACAAAGTGTGTATCACAATCCACAACAGAAAGCATAGATGATAATAAAACAGATATAAAACATGAAAAAAATAGAATACAAGATAAGGTACAAAAATATGAATTGTACTAAAAATGTGTATCAAATAATTATTTTTAGTGATGAAATGATTACTGTGTAGGTTTTACTTCATGGTTTAATATATGTAGTGGAAGGGAAAGAATTATCAGAATTAAATACTTATTTAATATGCAGAGCATTTTGGAGAGAGGATAAGACTAAAAGTCAAGTCTGTAACAATACAAAAAATCCATTTTACCAATTTTGTCAAGTAAATATTTCTGCGTATTCAGTATTTATATCTCTCATGTGTGTGTGTGTGTGTGGGTGCGTGCGTGCGTACGTGCGTGCGTATATATATATATATATATAAATTTTACATTTCAGTTAGTACCCCTTATTTATGACAGTGATTTATTAAAACGTATTAAAGACAATTACATAATCATTGAAGTTTATTCAAGAAATAATAATATAGATAATCTATTAGGATTAACAAAATTATCTGTACATCAGTTATATGTTGCATACAGAGATCCACGAGTGTTACCATATTTATTATTATCTAAGGTATGTCATTTTAGATTAGTATAACTTAATTATTTCATTCTTTACATAAATTATTATTTTAGTATCCTGTGGTGAGTGTGGATGGCTGGGTACCAATTATAGATCCTGTAACTGGTCAATCTTCTGGTCAGTTGTTTGCACTGGTAGCTCTTGGAACTGCTGAACAAATTACGTTATTAAAAACGTCAAGAAACTTGCAAACTATGAATGCTACGTCACAAATATTACATTTAGACAAATTTTCTGATTTTACGAATTATTTACAAAATACTCCTGGCATACATGCTTTCATTAAAGATGAAAGAGAGTTGTATTTTTCAAATTCGAAAACTCAAGAATGTCAAACAGATATCTCAACTGTTAAAGAGTTTAAATTTAATGAAAAATTACAAGAAAAAACTTTAAATTCAGGACATTCTATTCTACAAAATACAGCTGATCATTTAACGCAAGTTTTAAATGTTAATAAGATTAAAATAGATCAAGCAATACAGACTGAGATAAATTTTGAAGAAAAACAACAATCAAATACAGAACAGATATGTTCAAACGAATTGAACTTTAATAACAATTCCGATGATAGTGATAATAATAGCGTTAAACACAATCTTTATTTACCAACAGAAACATACAGAAGTGTTGGAGTTGGTGCTGAGTACAATGAAGAAACTGATCAACATCCAGATAGTAATCATAGTAATACAACATTTGAATCATCAACTATAAATCATGTAGAGAATGAATCAACGAATTCTACGTATAATCAAACAATGTTCAGAGCTATTGTGGAGATTGAGTGTGCATTACATTTGCCAAAAGTAGAAAAAATTAATGAAACTGTTGAACCAAGTACATATGTATCATTTCAGGCCATTAAATCTGATCATACAAAAGCTTCAAACTCGTATATGATTACTAATATGTTTCCACATAGTTGCAACCCTAAATGGAATTGGAAATGTGATACAGCATTACCGACAGAACTACTTTTACATGTATGTAATTTTCTTAATTTATTTATAAAAAATCTTTTTCCCTTTAAATAATTTTAAACATTCCTTTTTTTAGGATAAAAAGAGATTGATTTTAAAAATTTGGCGAATATTAGATACAGATAATAGTATGGAAATAAACTTAGAGAAAGATATTGTTATTGGATTCTCTGCTATTGATCTTTCAGTTTTGATTAGTGGCTTTCCGACAGTATCTGGTTGGTTTCATATAATGGACTTTACTGGAAAATGCAATGGACAAATTAAAGTATTATTTATTATTATTATTATTATTATATATATATATGTATATATTATTATATTTGTTTTTACTTATTGTTTATTTTACTCTTTACTGTACTATTTATATTTTAGATATGTATAACACCACTAGCTAATTTATCATTATTTGGAAAACCTATGACATTGTTAAGTGCAACCCGACCACCAATATGTTCTATGTCACAATTAAATTGGGTTCCATTACATATGTATGAAACGCATTCTCATGATATAGAACAAACCAAAACTAGTAATATCTCATCAACAGTTACACAGGAAGAAGAGAAATCAGAACATAGTGAAAATCAATTAAATGATCCTATTACTCACATTGATTTTGAAGATGTATCTATGTCATTTTTATCCTTATCCTTAAAGTAAGTAAATTTTATTGCATTTCAATAATTTACAATGAAATTATCATATAGTTATAAACGTGGTGTTCATATTTCTTATAGACAAAAATTAACAGAATTAGATGAAATAACAAAACGCCTAGAATCACGATTACGTGATGTCACAAATACGGCTTTTGAAGATGATTTAGAAAATGAATTTGAATTAAATGAACAAAGTAGCGATAATGAAAATAACGATTGTAAAATTATCACTCCAATACTATCTATTGCTAAAAGAGATTACAATAGCAAAATATGCCGCAATACAAGTACTACAGAAAATGAGAACCAAAATACATCAAATGAAACGAGTATTCAAAATTTTTTGTCTCAAACTTATATTAGTTACAACAATGCAGTTAGTTGTGAAATAATGAAATCTGATTCTTCTAAAATATTGAATTCTTACAGTAAACGAAATTTATCAAATAATAATTCTGAAATACAACAAAGTGAACATTTAGTGCAAAATAGTAGACCATTGGATAATACTTTCACTGATTACCCAGAACGAGGAGCAAAAACACATATAAATTATTTACTTGATAAACTATCTCTACAGTTTCCTACACAAACCTGTTTGACTAAGACTATACCAATGGAAAAAAATATTACTAATGTGTTAACACATTTACCAAGTAGTAATAATTTACAAGACAGTAATAAATATAACCAAGAACACAAAACATCTATATTATGTAATCAAATGGATGACGTACATGAGTTAACTATCCAAAACTCAAAAAATCCTATAAATAATTGTACAACTAAAACAGAGGTTGATACGTATGATAAAAATTCATCTGAGACATCTATGCACTCACAAACTGCTAATAAAGTATCGAAAGTAATTCGTGAAGAATTAATTGCCGAGGAAAATAGCAATACTTCTAAATATGATGAATTAACAACGTATCTTGTAACTTCAAATATTCGTCATATGGATTTAAATAACATTTGTAATCCTCTTTTATATCAGCATTTAGTACCTGATTTACATTACTCACATACACCATTAGAAGAAGAAACTATCAAACAATTAGATAATCGATATAGTAAAGTGTTTAATAAATCAATAAGTAATAGATTAAATAGAATACATAGTTCGGTGGAAACTAATTTATCTCTAGCAAATGCTGAACGTTTTAAAACGATACCATCTGGAGTACCAGAAAATATTGATAATAGTATTGATTTAACTGTTCTCCATAATACTAATTACAATGACTTATTGGAAAGTAATAGTACAGAATCGACTACAACTATATCAGTTAACAATTCAATAATAAAATCAATTGATTCAGAAGTAGTTGAAAATGGCGACTCTGTATCTTCTGAAACATCTCTTCTTGTGCTTTCAAGGCAAGCGCCTGATGGTGGTAACCCTATAGAAGATAATAAAAAACCATTAATTACACAACAAGAAGATGAAATTCTCCACTCGTAATCAAGTATACTTATAACTAATATGTAATATGTAATAAATTTATTACACACACATCTATAATCATAATCATAATTTACACTTATAAATATATATCTTGACTACGTTACAAATATTTTTCTTATTGCATACAGTAAATATTGTGTTGAAAACTAAATGATTACGGATTTTGCCATTACCACCTAAAATGACAAATCCGTAATCACTTAATTGCCAACCCAATATATATAAAAATAGAGTCCTACCGCTTCACAGTATGTATGTAATTTCAAATTAATAATTAATGATTTCTATAATTAATTTATAATATTTGATGTTTAAAATGTCTTGTTCAGATACATTAATATAAAGATAATACAGAACACTAACCTTTTTATTAAAAAAAAGTGATATTTATATAAAATTATTATCACACATACATAATAATAACATCACTATGGAAATACATTATAAAGAATCCATTATTAATTAAATCAATAATATTATTCAGAATATGTTTTTAATGTGTTTTTATATAAATACATAATTTAACTATTTTTCATATATTTCTTTTGTGTACACAAATAAAAAGAAATTTTTTAAATAAATTATTGACTAAATCCATAACGTGTTAAATAAATATAAAATTCTTTAACAAATAATTATTTGTTCATAGAACATAACAGAAGTAGATATTAAAATTACACCTCACCTGTTTTGTTAAATTTTTAAAATAGAAAATTTTATATTAATACAAACTATATAGAGTATAAATCAAATTATTCATTGAAGTAAGTAGAAAGATAAGCTTCTTTGCGTATCCATTGTACAGCTCTTCTAGGATGCATCAACCATATTTTTGCAGTTGTAGTTTCATGTTGATGCATAATTGAACAATCTCGTATTTTCTAAAATAAATAGAGAAATGAATAAATAATTAAATGTGTATACACTCTCACATGTACATAATTAAAATAAAATCTTACATGAAATTGTTCTAATTCTCTTTGTTTAAACTTTGTTTTCTTCTCATATTCTTTAATCATACATGGCCTACATAAAAATATTTCATTTTTTAAATGCCAATAATCACCAAGTGGTTTTGTCCCACATATCTTGCAAATATCCGTGTTTCGATTACAACATTTAAGATTCACTCCAAGATTCATTTTTACACTACCACCAAAACTGTGTTTTAATGTAGGACCTTTTCTTTTAATACTAACATACATTCCTGGGCTATATACATATTGTACATTAAATGTTAATTTATACACGATAGGTGATTATTACAACTGTTCTACGTGTACTACTATTATACCCTGGAGTTGTATTGTCGACAAAAGTCTGTCTTTTGCTGCTAGAATCAAATGGATACTTTGATTTATGTATTAGTTTAGGAAATGTGGAAGTATTGTAATCTAATGGCGATGGATAAATATCTTTCACTTCAACTTTTTTACCAAATCTAGCAATGCCACTGTAACCTTTCTTACTAATACTATGAGAACAAGGCTGAAACAAAATATGTAATATAAAATTATATTATACTTATTTCAAATATTCCATATCTGTAATTAATTAATATTGTATATTCTAAACTACTGATTATACCTTAGTTATAATTGTTTTAAATGATCTTAAAACATCATATGAATTAGGTGTTACGCTTGGATGATCTTCTAATGTATAGTACCTCATAAATGGAGTCATATTTTTTTTTGAAGTATCGCGGGGACATCCTGATCCGAAACATATCTTTTGTCGCTCTTGTTTTTGTATGACGTATTTAAACCCTATTTATAAATAGCACTTTTTTTAGCATAAAGTATTTTAAGCTAGATTTATTAGCAGCTACATTATGTGTGTGTGTGTATATATATATATATAGAGAGAGAGAGAGAGAGAATATGCTTTTAATTATAAGGAAAATATAATATTAATAAAATGCATTTATACCTTCCTGACTAACTGTCATTATCATGAAAATATAGAATGTATTTAGTACGAACGTTATAAATGTCAAATTTATGTTAGGAAAATCAATGATTACAGCAGTAACATATATGACATACTTATTGGCAAAAAAATTCCATGTCAAATATCCCTAACAATGTGATATTATTTTTTATTGTTTTCAACTTGAATTTGTCTAGTATTTTGTATAAAACTTTGTGTTTTTATTAGTATATTATTTTCCAATTGCAATGAAAGTAGTTTCAAAATAAATGCATAAAATTATACGTTATCAATAAAGTATAATTAAATAGCACATTAATTCAGATTGTACATATATAAATATATTATAGATGCAAATGACTTTATATTTACAAATCACGCGAATAAGAAGCAGCCAATCAGTGCACTGCAATTTATATTCTGCTCAATTCTATGAAATTAAAATAGAGGGCATCTTTTTTGCGTATATTTTTATTACGATGCATAAAGAGTTATTTCTTCATATGAAATCATCATCAATATTTGGTATCTTTACTTGTTTTACTTAATAAAAATTCCTAATTTGTATATTGCTATATCATTTATTTATAAATACGTAGGATTTGTGTTATAATTATCAAAATTAGGTATATTTCAGCGCCCTCATGTAACTACGCATGCTTATATTATATTCTACAGATATAACTTACGCTGTTTGAGTCAAATTCATAACTTTCGTGAAAGAAAATATCATTATTTGCCACTTGGAACTATATTAATTATTTCGATTCAGAATATATGAATATGTGCATAGTTACAGGCGATATGTTTATTCAGATAAGAAAGAAATAAGAAAGGAATGTTTTAACAACAGGAAGCGTTACAGAAGTTTAGTCGAACAACAGAGTGCGGTAGTCTTAGCAGGTCGATGGTGCTATTCGTACCGACGATTCGTTTGCAGCCGTCTTTGCTTCGCGATGCGTCCACTGATGTGTGTTTCTGCACATGGCCGTGCCGCCCAACGGGCTTCTGCAGTGTTCCACGATTTTTCGCACTTTAACACCGGTAAATGGACTTATTATAGTTAAATTTCCTATTCTAACGATTAAAAAACACGCGTTCTGTGCCTTGAACTATACAAAAAGCGTTTTTCGTGTTGATAGCCATAATTAATGAATCAAAAAGTGAGTCATGGGTAATATCGCATCAGTGTTTAGTTCACAATGTAGAGTTAGCATTTTTCCTCGATTTTCAAAGATCTCATTGTTTATAATATTACAATCGATTTTGTATAATTTTATATTATAAAATATTATTAACGAAATTTTTTTTTAAGTCATTATGTTGTAATGTAACATTCAAGGACGCACAGCGACAAATAAATCGTAATTCCTAAATATTAATACATCTTATCTAAAATTGTATAATTCAAATATGTTACATTATTTTATACGGAAATTGTAAAGATAAATACAATTATAGTAGTTTAGAACGTTGAGAAATTCAATACATTTATATTGTTTACTAATACGAAAATCATACGAAGTTCATAAAATTTTTTAAAGTAATACTTTTTTTCTAAATATATAAATTCTCATTAAGTGCAATAATATTTAAATTAAATTTTTTTTCAAATAGTTATGCATCATGTATATTTATTTCCTTCAGTATTTTATAGAATTGTTATGATTTCAAACATTAAGTATTTGAGTACTTCTTAAAAATTAATTATTGTGTAAAAACTAATTTTTTATATTATGATATGATACTATGACAAAGATTTAATTGGCATAAAAATTTATGAACATAAAATTCAAATATAAAACAAGATTCTTTATTTTTATGTATTTACTTATATAGGAGACTTATAAATATCGGGATATACTTATCCTAATAACATTACATATGGTTATATATTCATAGTTCTTTCTTGTAAACATAACATACTTATTTTTAAATATATTTTTTAGGATTGTATTTATCATTTTTAGAAGAATTATATTGTATATTACATCCACCATGACTACATCATCGGAAGATGTTCTAATGCAAGTAGGACAAGTTCGTTATAAAAAAGGAGATGGTACTTTATATGTCATGAATGAAAGAATAGCCTGGATGCTTGATAACAGAGATACTGTATCAGTCAGCCACAAATATGCTGACATTAAGTGTAAGAACATTCGTGTAAAGATCAAAATAATGTTCAATAAAAAGATTATTAAAGAAAACTTGCTTTGCTATAACTTTACTACATGTTTTGCTTTCGATGTACTAATAATTTAATTATTTATATCTATTTCTTTACGTTTACTTATATTAAATGTATATTTATAGTTTAATCTTTTTTGTTTAAAAGAGCAGTAAAATTGGAAAATTATCAAAAGGAAAATTTATATTTAATGATATTAAGTAACTCTTTGAAATTTAATATATTACACTATACCTTTTTTTGTAGTACAAAAGATATCACCAGAAGGAAAATCAAAAATACAATTACAAGTTGTATTACATGATGGTTCATCATCTATATTTCATTTTGTAAACAGAAATGGGCAAGAGGCACAAATTAAAGATCGTGATGATGTAAAAGAATTACTTCAGCAATTATTACCAAAATTTAAAAGAAAAGTAAATAAAGAATTGGAAGAAAAAAATAGGTAAGGTATTTCATATTACAGTAATATTTATATCTATATTATTTATATACTATCATATACTATACTAAAATATATCTATATCATTCATATATTAAAATATATTATTTAACAGAATGCTTCAAGAAAATCCTGTACTGCTTCAGTTATACAGAGATTTGGTTATTACACAAGTTATTTCATCTGAAGAATTTTGGTCACAACATGCTGCAGAATATACTCAAGCTAAAAAAAGTCAAAGACAAGAAATAGGAGTAAATAGTGCTTTTCTGGTAAGAATTTTTTGCTATTAAAATACAAATCACATACTAGAAGAATAAATTAATGAATAATTCAATACATTATTTATAGGCTGATATAAAACCACAAACTGATGGTTGTAATGGATTGAAATATAATTTAACTGTTGATATTATAGAATGTATATTTAAGACTTATCCAGCAGTAAAAAGAAAACATCAAGAAAATGTGCCTCATAAAATGTCAGAATCCGATTTTTGGACAAAATTCTTTCAGTCACATTATTTTCATCGAGATCGTATCAATGCAGGGACCAAGGATCTTTTTACCGAATGTGCCAAAATAGATGATCAAGAACTTAAAAAAGATATTCAATCGGGTATTGATGATCCATTGGTGGATATAACTTCTTTTGAGGATCAAACTCTAGATGATAATTATGGGAATGGACCTAGTAAATCTGACAAAGTTTCAGGAAATATTGTACATCAAAGTATGATTAAGAGATTTAATCAACACAGTATCATGGTTTTGAAGGCCAGCACTGCCAAGCAATCTACACAATCCATTCAACCACAATTAAATGGATCAACGCCATCAGCAAGTAAAATTACGACACTGTCTAATCAGTTAGATGAACGACCAAAGACTAAAAAAGTAAAGTTATAATATGCATATACATTTTAATATAAAATAATACATCCAATAACAATATGTATATATTTTAATTTCAGCTTAGAATACAAGAAAAATTAATTTATGATGATCTTGATACCACTCATGATATTAATACAAATAATAGTGCACCATTAAATTTGAATCATATAGACAGGTATTTACATGGTCCAGTGCCAGGATATGGTAATACGGAACCGACGTCTGAAGAACTTCTTATGACATTAAATCAATTAAGAAAGGAAGTAAATGGTTGGCTGGCAGGAAATAGTATACCAAGGCAATTAGCAACATCATTAGTTAGTCCAGCTGCAGCAGTCTCTGCCTTAGGAGAATTAACTCCAGGTGGTTCTTTAATGAAAGGCTTCAGAGAAGAAAGTCTTGGACGTGAGTATATATTATTAATTGTAAATCGAATTGATTAAAATATGTAATATGTCGTTTATGTCAATTACAGAATTAATACCAAAGGATTTAGAAAAAGAACTACGTAATGTATATGTGTGTACATGTGAACTTCTAAGGCATTTTTGGCGAAGTTTCCCACCTACAACTCCACAGCTTGAAGAAAAAGCTATTAGAATGCACGAAGCATTACATAGATTTCATTCTGCTAAACTTAAACCTTTTGAAGTAAGTTCTATAAATTTTTCACATTCATTGGTCTACATTATTTTTTTCACAAGAAATGTTAGATGTTTTCTTTTTTAGGATCGTGTTCAACGAGATTTTTCTGCTGTTAGTCAACATTTAACAAGTCATTTAAATCAACTATTAAATACAGCGTATAGAAAATTCGCAGTTTGGCAACAACGTAAGATGCAAATGAGGTAGCCATTGAATAATTTGTCGTACAATTAAAAACAACGTGAATAAAGCAAAGCAATATTGGTCATCCTATATATATTGCATTTTATAATGTTACCATAATTAGGGATTAATATGGGTGTATTTCACAAAAACCAAAGCTGAATCATGTCATGCATCCTATGCTGCCACATACTGTTTATTTATTTTTACAAGTAATTGTGTTTATTATTGTTTTAAAATTTTCACAAATATTTTACTTTGATCCATCTGCAAGCGATATTTCATTTCATTAATATTTTCATAATATAGCATATAGTTTATTTATTTACTTTTCATAGGTTATTGTATATCATGTTGCACGTCTTATATTAATCAATGGTTGATATGATGAAGCTACAAAATTTTAAGAATTTAAATTCATAAAAAAATATATTAAATGTAGAATAAAGTTAACATTTATAAATTTTCAAAAAAAAAGCTATGATTGCGTATGGAACGTCTAAAATTTATAAAATGTAACTACGTAGATGAATGTGTGTTAAGAGAAATATCTATTGTACGATATCAAAGTAGCTGTGATACCGCCACTGTATTATTAAGATGTATTAAGAGGTAAATTTCGTCGTTTTGTGAATGTTTATTTCTACATTATAAATATTCCTATACATGTTAATGGATTTAGAACATCAATCTTTTTCTTGGTATATTATAATTATATGAACGAAGAGTATGTTCTATAAAAAGTATAAACGAAACAAATATTGTTTACCTAGAAATTTACGAACTATTAATGCACAGTGGCATCAGTATACTTTTTACGATATCTGCGATATACTCAACTAAGTGTCTTAATTGTTGAATCCCATTTTCTTTTTCTTTTTTTTTTTTTTTTTTTTTTTCTTATATGTTATTGGGTAAAGCAATTTGCAATTCGAGATTTCGTAAACTGCCTGCTCACTTTCTCTACAGTAGCAATAATTTGGCAGTTGCCGAGATGAGTGATATCTAACTTAATCAGTAAAAAAACTTTGAGATCATACTCGGAAGTTACGCTATGAATACTATTATAATATCGATTGTAAATATATTCTTACATTATCATTACAATAAATGTTATTATTATGAATTATTATTTAGTTAATAACATCCTATTAAGTGACTAATTGCTCTTGTTATTAAAATATCAAGTTCATTAAAATATAGAATTACGCTACTGATCAACAAGTTATACATATTATGTACTCATTGTGTACGTGTGTGTGTGTGGGTCTCTTAAATCTTATCTAAACTTTTAATTTTCATTTAAACTGTATACATAATAAGATAAGAAAAATTTCAGCAAGTTTAAGGTATATCCTTATTGGTTAATGCATAAAAATAGCTATTTCTTAGGAGAAATGAAATTGCTTACAAGTAAGCAAGTTATCAAGGAGGTAGGGTATATCGAGTGGAAAAATGTTCGGTGCTGAGTTTCTTGAAAAATCCCGCCTGTTGATCCCTTTCTCTAATCCTTAGACAGTAGATGGCGCAGTTTATTGTTGATTTCGTTCAAAATGGCGGCCTGTAATGGGCACTACGGGGTAATATTGTTCAATTCCCCGCGATAAATGAGCCTATGCAAAATTAACTCGCCACGGTGTATGTGCGAGTACCGAGTCTAGGGTGTATCCGGAATGTACACTTTTCTTCGAATGGTCAAATCATGTGAGCGCAATCACAGCGCCAGCCGATCGAGTGTCGTGCATTGGCCAAGTTTGTGTAGCCATATTTATTGTGTTATTCGGCAAGAAGTTATACTATCTTATACACCGGCAAATGTAATTGATAGCGAAGACATATGGTTATTTATTATTAAAGGTAAAATCATCGTTTCAGCATTCGCTTTTAATAAAAAACGTGGCGATTTCATTACCCCTAATGAATGAAAAGCGATTATATGAGTATACATGTAAAACATTTAAGGACCTTAGTACCATAGGACATGAAAAGACGCTACATTGAGTTCTTTCCGATTCTTTAAAAGCGGCGCACATTTGTTGTTAGTTTCTTTTTAGACCACTGTTTCTACAGTTTACAAACGGTGAAACTTGTGCAGTGCATTAAAGTTTATATCTGTTTCTCTTGTTATCCTTAGTAGCACACATTGTGTTGTGCGATGCAACGAGGATTTTACGAAAAAGTGAGTATTTTTTTGTTAAAAATATAATTATGTGCTATTGTAATTTCAATTGGTTAGTTTATGTATTTATTTAATTGCAATACTCTAAACGAACAAGTGAAGATTGTGATAAAGAAATTGGTTATATATCCATTGTTGTGATGTATCACTTGACAATTTATATACTAAATGACGTTGAGATGGTGTATTATACAATTGTATATTAAATATTTTTTAAAATATTTTTATAAAATTTTCTTCGCTATATTAATAATACTTGTGCAAATAATATTATTCTTCCTGTCACAAAATCTTTTATTAGTCACAAAGCCTAATTGCTAATTACAACAATGTCATATTAGTATTTTAAATAAAAAATCAAGTGTTTAAGTATTTTATATAATACAAAATGCATTATATATATAAATAAGCAAAAATAAAAAAATAAGCAAAATATTTATAATTCATTCTATATAATACTTATTTTATGTTTGATTAAATTGTATATAAAGACTGTGTATTTTTCCAGAAAAAGATGGAGGAACTATTATATCATATTGTCAGTCCTAATTATTGGATAAAGATATATATATATATACAGTAAAAAAGTTTTTGGTATTCTTTTCTATCTATATACAAGAAATAGACGTATAAAAGGTTTGACAAAGAGTTGTGTTATGAATGTCAGTAACTATATGTATAACATTTTTACATATAAAGGCCTGCTGTACGTGGACCAAGCAGGCTAGGCACTACCGTGCCAAGCTTGGGTAATGGATCCCGTTCGTCCTTGGTATGCATCATATAATCGTCTTACTGCAAGTAGTGCTACCAGTACATTTCAACCAACGACTTCAAGCACAAGCAGTGACTTTGTATCTCATCATTTAGCAACAGCTGCTACTCAAGCAGCTCCTTCAACAACAACGTCACAATTACTTTTACAAGCTGCTCATACAACAGCAACTCTGGCGGGTCAGCCATCTCCATTTAACCCAGGGGGGTTTTTGTCTCCACCCCCTGTGGGATATGATGTTTTTACACCATTGTTTCATCATCCTAATCCTAAACAAGCACATTATGTTACTCAACATAGACAAGCTCTTGCTCAGGCACAAGTGTCAGTAACAAAACAAAATACTACAACAGAATCTGATATTCCTGTATTAAGAGAAAATTATAGTTCAGCACATCAACCAACGTTTTTTGAACATCAGGGTGCAGCAACATCACCTACAACATCTACATTGGCTTGGACTCATCAGAACAATACACAACTACCAAGTCCATTTGGTATTTTGCCTCATGAAAGTGTTGTTCCTTCATCTCCAGGACCATCTACCACAAAGCCAGCTAGTGGTGTTTATGAAAACACGTTTAATTCTCAATTTGCTACAACACAAACTATAAATAATTTAAATTCTCAATTATCTACATCTTCTGTTCCTACTGCAGATTTTAAATCATCTAATTTCCCAGATAATAAAAAATCAGTAAATGTAAGGCCTCAATCACCAGCTGTAAATGTGAAATCAGTAGTATCTACATCACAAACAAACAGCAATCAAAATTTCTTTCAATCAGTACCTACTACATTTAGTTCTGAAACGTTAGCAAATAATTATTCCACTGGAAATGGTAATCCAACTCCAAATGGGAAAGTGCAACCTACTCTTCAACATCAACAATCATGCATTGTTTCAACTACAAATAATGCAACCAATAAAGAGTATAGAATTCCTCAACCACCTGCTAGGTCAGTTGCATCAACAACTATATTTTTAAATACATCTGTCAGATCTGTGTCTTCACAAATTCAAGATAAACAGTCCACACGAAATTTTGCTTCACCTCCAAATAAAGCAACTTCTACATCTCAACAGAACATACAAACTAAAGCACAGACAAAAATCTATCCAGAATTAAATACACACAGTAGTGAACATAGACGAAACGAACAAACATCTCATGATAATACTCAATCATCTCCTATCAGCTTTTCCATCATGGATTCACGTGGTTTGAATTATACTGCTGGGAATAATACAAATTGTGCAAACACTAGTGGAAAACTCAATAATAATCAAAGAACTCAATCAAATAGCAACTTACAGACTCATTCTCAACAATCACAACAACAACAGCAATTTCATGTGTTAAGCCAACAACAACAACAACAACAACAACAGCAGCAGCAACAAACATCATATAGACATTATCTAACAGGATCTACAACTGATCCTGAATATCATCACTCAGGAAGATCAAAATCTGCAACTTCCACTGATTCTGCTTATTCGTCTAACAATTCAACACAAAATGGACCTGATTGTAGTGTTGTTGTACCAAGAAGACCAAGTCCATTGCAAGCGCATTCGCAAGCAAGTCCATTAGGACATGTTCCAAGCCCTGCTTATCCTATGTATAATAGTCCAATGGCTACTATATCTTCTCCTTCACCTTTACAACAACATACAGAAAATGGAAATCAATGTTCAAGTGGACCACCATATAAGGGAACTGTTCAACAAGTTACCCCACCATCACCATTAGATGTTACTGTACCACGACCAGCATCTCAAGGTCAGGTTGTTTATTCATCAGTTATCACAAGAGCTTTAGGTACTGCTGAAAATAAAACCAATTATAACACAGATAGCAAAAATTATGATAGACAGCAACAAGATTTTTCACAAACCCAAAAACAAATTTGTTGGGAAAATGATAATCGACAAGCAAATAGTCATAGAAAATTTTCCGTTACTCTATATACTGGTGGAAATTCTGAAGTAAATCCTCAAACCTTGCCTGTTCAACATCAAGTACAACGAGTGTTAAATGTTTCTGATAGACAACAATCATACTTTGACTCCAATCAAGTAACTCTACAAGATTTAAGTAGTTGTAGGGGAGATCCTATGAGTATAGTAAAGAATTTGCAGACATTACAACAAGGTTCTTGTCAAGTACAACAACAACAACAAACTACTGTGTCTGTTAATCCAACCGAACAACAAAAGCAAGTAGAAGAACGACGCAAAGTAGATACTACAAATAAGAAAAGAAAGAGTTTAGAAAAAAGTGGGCATAATTCTTCGAATGAAATAAGTGGAACAACAACAATGACAGAATACCTAAATAGGATACCACCACCTGCACATCATAATACAAATCAACAACAACAAAATGGTTATTTTGATTTTGAAAGATGGAATTTGCCTCCACCTCCTGCTAAAATGTTTCCTGGTGCAACAGGTGCTTTTAGTTCACAATCAACTTTGCATCATTCAAATAATTTTGTTGGTACTCCAGCACATCAACATCAATCTTTGATGGTATCTCATCATCATGCTCCACCTCCTATTCCATATTTCCCTGCTTTTCATATTCCACCAAGCCATCATCATTCACACGAATTTCAGTCTTCTGTTGAGATTACTCCTATTGGTTTTAGTGAAAACACAGGAAGTCAAAATACTAATTTTAATCAAGATATTAGAGATGATCAACCTAAAGTAATTGTTCCTAACATTGAAGAAGAATTAGGTTTTTTACAACAAAATCAACAACCAATTCAAACCATGAATATCTTAAATAAAGATTTTAAACAATCTAATAAAGATCCTAATTCAGGATTTATGACAAGTTATTTGAAATTTTTACAAGGTGAAAGAGAACCTTCACCTCCACCTGCAATACGTGGTGGTAGGAAAGCAACTTGGAGCAGGTCAAAACCTTATATTCCTGTAGAACCTAATAGATCAATAGAAAGTTCAACAAATGAAGAAACAGTAAAGATGCAATCAGAAAAACCACCTCCACCTAAAGAAACACCAGTAATTGATTATACTAATGATCCACGTTATTTTCCTTTACCCAAAGAACGGAAGAAGCAGAATTTTGATTCAAGTGATGATGGTTTTACTAGCGATGACGATTTTCTATTTCCGCCTAAAAAATCAGATAAAAAAGTATCAAATACGAATACTTCCAATGTAACAGAAATAATAACTATGAAGCCAGAAGGTAAATCTAAAAAAGGGAGACCAATTAAACCTGGAGGACCAACTGATAGAAAAAGAAGAGCTGCAGCAGCTGCTGCGGCAGCAGAAGCAGCAGCAATTACCACAAGTGGCAAAATTTCCAAAAAGCATGAAGAAGGTAATATGTTTATATATATATGTCCTTTTTCTTTCCTTTTTCCAGATCAAGATATATTTCGTAATTGAATAATTATATATATATATTTGTAGTAGATCCTTTACTTTTACCTCCGAGGCGTGAAACATCTAGAAGAAAGGCAAAGGAAAAAACCTCGGTAAAGCAATTTTTAGATCGACAACAGGGTATAGATTATTTTGATAATGATGAAGAACAAGGTGATTCTGATTCTGATCCTGCTTGGACACCTGCTGTAAGATTAGTTGGAGATGAGGAAGAAAAAAAGAAAAAACGTGGGAGACCTGTCATTACTAAAAAAAGTAGAAAAGTTCTGGAAGAAGATGATTATTTTTCCAGTGATATTGTTATTTCAAAGAAGTCTTGTAGAAAAAAGCATGAAACACCATCCAAAACTTCTAATGTTACTGGAAAATTATCTTGTAAAATAGACGAAAAACTTTTAGCGTGTATCAGTGATGAAGATATTGATATTTCACCATTTAAGGTATATAACATAATGATTTTATTATTATATAATTTCGATTCTTGTATACCAAACAATACAGATTATAAATATTTATCATATACATATATATATCTAACATAAATTATATTTGTAATATATTCTTATATTGCATGCAGCATTTTGAGGATGAACTAGATGACGTGGTAACTTTTTATATGATTTTATAAAACAAGAACAGTAAATTTTAATGAAATGTTTTAAATATTTAATTTTTTGTCATTCTATCATATGTTTTTCAGTCAGGAGAATTTGTCGTAATCAAGGCAGATTTAGATGAAGAATATCCTCCACTTTGGAGAATAGATGGCAAAACGTTACTGCAAAAATATGAGCCATTTAAATCTAATGGCAAGACTTTATATCGAAACATATCTACGGTAATACATAATAAAATTTTGGAGAAAGTTCGTTTCTTTCCTATTAATGTATACATATCAATTATGTTTTAGTACTCGGGTTGGGCACCGCAAAATCGGCATATATATCAACAAGTTCCAGTAAAATTTTGGCAACAAGGCAAAACGGAAACTGTAGTAGAGTTCTTGAGAGATGAAATGATTATTGATGATAAGTAAGTTCTTTTTCATTAATATTTGAGAAATACATAAACAAAGAAATTACCACTCTTTTCTTTTTAGCGAATGCATTGACAAATCTATGAAAGACACTGAAAAATATCAAGATAACTTTGAAGTGTATGTTCAGACATTGATTTCACAAGCTTTGGACTCTAATTTTCTTACTGAAATATTTCAAGAACAAGGTATAATTTCTATTCAATATTAAAATAATATTATTATATGTGTATAATTTCACATACACAGTTTTTATTTAATTGCTTTTGATCCGAGCAGATGATTATTTCTTATCAAACGTTAAGACTGTTGATGAAGTAACAGAAGAAAGGAAACAGCGGTTTCTGTCTACGACAAAATGGCGTTCAAATGTGATAAATGCAATATCAACTTGGCCATGTCTTAACGTTCTTAAAGATTTACCATTTACTGAATATAAAGGGAAGTCGTGCGCTGGGTGCCAACAGCATAAGATTCATGCTAGAGTTCTATTGTATGGTCAACCATATAATGCAACTACATTGGAAGGTTCTCCGCCTGACCCAAGGATACCTCAAGAAAAGGTATTTAAATTATTTTTCCTATATTGTTCATTTTTTTTTTATAAATACTGTTAAAAGTTTATTGCTATAATTCGCTAATCATTTAATTCTTAGGATTTTTTATTATGTCGAGTATGTCAAGCAAAGGTAGCTCTATACAATAAAGTTGCACATCAAAAGTATTTGACGTTTTTGGAATGTGCAAGAAGGGTTGCAGATAAACGAGTAGAAGATCCTCTTAAAGATACCACAATAATATTAAACGAATTATTAGCAGATGAAACATGGTTAAATCAAGTAAGTAAATAGTACATATCTTGTTGAAAAACTTTATACTGCTTGAAGGTTAATTATAATAATTAAAATAATATGCTTTTTTTCAGTTATTTAAGGAAGTTAGGACAATCTGGGCAGAAATAGATAATTTGGAACATCAAGCAAAAATAAAGTCAAATTCAAGGTCAACAATATCATCGACAGTGAATAGTGCAGAGGAAACAAATGAAAGTGTTTCAATAACACAATCATCTGGAATGACTGCTAATATTTCGGATTCACAGGTGCCTACACAAAAAACTGAAAGGAATTCTGAAACAGTGTCTTGCGATGTGCAAATGAGCAGTATACCATCTTAGTGGTGCTACAATAATCGATATTGGATTCATTTCATACAATACCTGAAGACCATTAAACATATAGTGGTATATCGATTTAATAGACATAAAGTTAATACCAGTCTTGAGACCAACCAATTAAGTATTGTATTTTGAGGATGGTAAATATTTAAATTGAGTTAATACAATACGCTGTGACGGATGGTGAAGATAAATATTAATGTGTAATCAAGAAATTGCAGTATAGTGATAAATAGTAGTGAACGACAAGGTAAGTAAAAAGGTGACTTGCGTATAAACATCAGACATATGTAAAATATTCATCCCCGCGTAAGAATTAGAAGTGAGCCCGAACTTTGCCATTGTAATAGCATGATAATAGAGATTTACGAATGTTTGTGTGCATAGACATTTAGTTCTAGCATTTGTATCGTGATAATCTTATGTAATAACAAGGTCTGATACATTAAGATCTGAAGAAGAAATATGAAAGACAAATGATTTTAAAATATAAAGTGATAAGATATGATATATAAAACATCACGACCTTCTGTAATATATTTACATACATCACACTCTCTATACTTATGAAGGTCTGTTTTCTGCAAAGTGCAGAAATTGTTATACTGTTTGTTCCTGTAATTGTAACTTCTAAATTCATTGTGAATTTTCTTTATAAAGTAGCTTACATCTATCTTCTTTTAATGATTTGACAAATTTAAAGGATATTTATATGCACGTTAATTTGTATATAAACAGATCATGTAACTACAAAATTTACACATATAAAATACGTTCAAAATATTCAGAAGTGTTCCAAAATAGCGTTGTCTTAATAAAATGTTTCATGGCAAATGCAATATTTTGAAAACGTGCATTGTTTTACATATAGAAATCATTAGAATTTTGTAGAACATTTGTATATAAAAATAGTTTTAAGAAGATTAGGAATACGTCCTATGCACTTTTGGTTCATCATGTGTTGATATGGAAATTTCATCAACTACATGTATTATATCTTCCATTGTAACAGCTTAATAATTCAGTACCAAGTTTTTAAGTTCTTCCATTCTTCCATCTTAAAATAACTTTTACAGAATAATTCCATTCTCATTTTACGAAATATGAACAAAATATTATCATCATTTTAGATCATTTATTTTTGTGAATAATCTTGTAACTTGCAACATGCGCATATTATGTATGAAGTATGGATGAATATTGCATAAAAAAATGTATCTATTTTCATAAAAATTCTGGTAATATCAGTGCTTTAAGATCTCTGATCTAATGAGCGAAATTACATTTTTTACTACTTATCCTATAATCAGAGTTTACATCATATCTTCCTTTTCAAATCTTACATAATAATCAATGAAAAGTAAATAAATTGTTAATAAAGAACATATAAAATTGAATCAAAATTTGTTTTTCTTATTTAGAAGCGTCTAAGTTTCTAATATATCTTTCAAAATTTAATAATTATGATAGAATTTTATTTTATTTAGTAATTACGTAAATTTAATGATGTAACTATTAAAACAAGCTTTACTTTATTAGAATATTGTCAAATATTTTGAAATATAAATATATTTTGTCATTAAGGACGCTTCTATAGATATCTATCAATAGTTAATAGAAAATTAAGAATAAAGTAATAATCGCTAACAATTTTTCTGTATATTAAATGTTATACTCCAAATTATATTATTATTATGTTAAAGTAATTATTGTTTCATTTTTACTATAGTGATTATTATTATTATTGCTTAATTCTTAAGTTTTCGATCTGTTCTTAGCTTTGTTAAGAAAAAAATTCTCTAAATATGAGAGTGGTGATATGCGTGTGTGGCGCGATGTATTTTTCAAAGACGATATATCAAATTATATTTGTAAATTATAAAAATATGATGGTAAGAACAGAAAGGGGGGCGATGACTGCTATGATAAAGCTATAGAGTTTTAGACATCTTTCATATGCTACAATAAATTGAAATTAGTGTATTAATGATCGTCGTCGGGTTACCGAGTTGTATAATAAATTATTTCAGAAAACTATTAACTTGAAACCTAAAAATGCGGGCATTTGGTCATTGACGCAATAATAATAAAGGAATGTATACAGTTACAGAATATTTTCTTTTTAGCAAATGTGCCATGCAATATTTCATATCGATAAAGAAGCCGGTGCTATATATAGATATATTTATTTATCGTCAAAATTATGCAATTAACAATATTTCAATCGTTTCAGTTGAAAATGCATGAGAGCGTTATCAGTCATTTGTTTCTACGAAAGTAACAAAAAATTATAAATTAAAATATATATAGCACTAGCTATAAAATGTTATTGCCAACAATGTAGAAGTTAATATTGTTATATTGTATTCTTTTTAAAACAGAAAAGTGTATGTTTATTTGTTCAATTGTAAACTTATTAATTTCTAAATCATGATGAAGATCAAGCATAGTCTCTTAATCATGAGGTTACAGTATTTCTGTTACTACGATTTAAAAATGAAGATATGATAAAAAAAATAGCGAAATATTACTTGGGTAATTTATGTTTTTATTAATCCTTTTTCAATAAAATGACAAATTTTACACAACATATTGTTAAATTGTCTATCTCTACTATTATATAATGCTCATTGAATACATGGTTCTATAAATTTCTATTTTTAATTGTTTATTTTATATGTATATATTTATAAATGCTTAAAATGTATTTTATAATATGAAACGGTAAATTCAGCTAACTGTTTCGTATATTGTCATTACAAAATATATACATACAGATAATATTATTAAAGAAAATTTAATAAACACTTCTTATTTTGGTAGAACTATAATATTAATGACAAAAATATATACCAATGTTTTATAATTTACATAGTTTTGATGTAAAGGGTTCTAAAAAAAATTGTTACAATACTGACGTAGAGGTTAAGTACAAGATCAAAATGAGCATGCGCTTATGTTCGCTTCTCTTTCCCCGTTCCCCGTACCTCCGTTACTATTCTGATTTCCAGTTCGCGTTTGTTGCCCGTGAAGGATGCCTTCTGCCAACCCTAAACTAGAAAAACAGGCCTCTACGGAGACCGTAGAACCTATACGCCAAGCAATTATCGTTATCGAGCATAAGATACGGAATCTTGAAAAGCGTAAGGTAAGTACTTGTATAATATATACGTAAATAACGACAAGAAAATTATCTGTCAGTTGATAGCTTTTACGGTGCAATCCGCCATGATTGGATACGCCATGTGCTCACGCTTGAGATTTCATAGGTATCTAATGATTATATTATGATGAATTAACCCTTGTTATTACATTTTCGTATTGAATCTTTTTCATTAAAGTTGAATTAAAGCAAAATTAATTTTTTTTCCTACGATTGAACACCTAAATTCCCAATCGTGAACCTCGTGTCATGGCGGTATCTTCTAAAGATGTGCACAAAACTTTACGTGATACGCTTACGAGCCGCTACCGGTAAATTACATTGTGCAATGATATCTTTTGTTTAATATAATGTTAAAAATCTAAATATGAAATTCAAATACATGTATTACGTTTTAATATGTAAGAAATTCTTTATTTGCCCCCGTTTATAGTACTTGCGTGAATCAGTTTTCTGGAACCATACAACACTATAAGAAATTATGAAACAAATTTAGTTTTTTTTTTTTTACATAAAAAGTAGATACATATGTAAATTTTTATTTAAAGTTAACAATTCTTTAGACGCAACATTCTTTTTATGTATATTATCGTTATTTTAAATTATGTATATGTATGCGCACACACACGCGTGTATATATAGGGCATATGTAATATGATGTATGATGTATATCACTGGAAAATAATAATAAATTGATATTCTTTGTATAAATTACTTTTATTTATTTATTTGTTTGTGAGCACGCCTGTGCCCTTATATACATTTTTTAAACAGTATATGATATGCTTGTATTATATACATATGTATTATATACATATAATAATTTTCCATTATGTATGATTAATTTTATTGTTTATATTACTATATTTTAGAAATACAGTAAAATTAATAGCATATGTTACATTTAGGGAAAATTAGAATCATATAGGGATCTACAGAAGAATGGAAGGGAACTAAATGCAGATCAGAAAACAGCAGTAGCCAAATATGATGAAGTATTACAAACATTGGATATTACGAAGGAACTGTATAAGCAAATTGTTGGAATTGCACATGATGCAGTCAAACAGCAAAAGAAGTTGGCAAGGAAGGAAGCTATTGAAAGAATGCAACAAGATATTGCAAAGGTATAACTTAAGTATGATTTTATAATATAAATAACTTGTATCAGTCTATTAAATGTTTGCAATATTTACTAATTATCTCAGGTGAGAGAAGTTCTTCTTATACAAGATGCACTAATGAACATGGGTACAGAATCTGTTAGAGAAGATTTTCTTGCTGGAAAAAATGGTGCTGTAAAATTATCAGAAGAGGATTTAAAATACTTGGACAGCTTGTACAATGAAGTTATGATGAAACATCATAGAGAAGAAAGTGAACCAACATTCCTTCAACAAGTGCAAAAAGTAGCAGAACATTATGTAGCCATTGTTGATGGAAAACAAAGAGAGGTTGTTGGTACAACTTACAACAAACTAAAGGAAATTATTACTTCCATTAATCAGTGTGGCTATTTTGATCAAGTTCACGAAACTGAAGCTGTAGTAGAAGAAGTAAGTCAAGCATATTTATGTATTTTTGACATTTTAATGATTAATTTATGTAAAACAAAATATAATTAAACAAATGAGAAATGTATTAAAAAGTATTTCATTAAATTCTTCACAGGTTACAGAGGCAGTTGCAGAAACACAAATATCAGAAACACCTGTGCAAGACCAAGCCAATGAAGAATATAATACTAATGACAGACACATTCCACCTGAATCCATGATTCCAATTCCTAACTTCCCAGTACAAGTCGCTCCTCTCCCTGTTGTTTCTGGCACTACACCAGTTTCTGGCCCCATTCCTGTAGTTGCACAACCCATTCCACATCCAGCTGCACCAGTTGAAACATCTTACTACACAAATGCAACAGGATTTGTTCCACAACCGCAACCACAACAACAAGCCCAACAAACTCAACAACAACCACCACAAGCTCCTAGAATTAATGACGTTATAGGCACACCAAATTTCTTTTTCTTGCAAGAATCCGAACTTGATTCACCAGATGTTACATCACAAGCACCGATTGTTTCACACATTCCTGCTGCTGTTAATGCACCTATTCCTTCACAAACATTTACAAATCAAAACTTTGCAAATGCACCGGTAGTAGCACAACCAGTCATATATCAACATCAACCACCACAGGATATGTCCCACATTCCTGGATTTGCTAATCCTAACCCACCTCCACCTATTCCAATGCCACCCTCTCATCAGCAACCAAATATGCAGTATAGTCCTCAGCATCCTACCAATTTTCAACAGCAACCCCAACAACAGCAACAGCAGCAGCAACAACCACAACAACAAGCTCCTTCACAACAGATAACACAACAAGCGCAAAACCAAAATTTTGAGCATCAACAAGAAAGCCAACAACAACCTGCTGAAGTATATTACGAATATTATATTACCAGTAATAAAATATATCATATTTTATAATAATCAGAATACTAAAATACTAGTCTTTTCCAGGAAAAAGTTGAAGAAAATCAAGATGAAACAACAACAGCACCAGAATCAGAAATTGAACAACCTACTGAATCTGTTGATTGGTGCCAGATGACTGAAACTAACGATTGGAATCAAACAGATCAATCACAACAATCTGCTCAAGATTCACAACAGACACAGCAACAAACATCTCAGCAAACTTGGGGTGATCAACAACGTAGTGGGTATAGAGGTAGGGGTGGAAGAAGAGGCAATTCTAATGGTTATAATGGAAGAGGCAGGGGCGGTTATCAACAAAATGGACGCGGAGGACAAGGTATAAAATATTAATATTATTATTAGACGACGAAATTTAATACATTTGATTAAATAATAATCTTGTACTTAGGAACATACTATCGTAATGATAGTAACTATCAAAATGGTTATCAACAACGATCCTGGGGGAATAGCGAGGGAAATAGCGGTTACAATTCTGGTTATAAAAGAGGTGGTGGTGGATCAAGAGGTGGAGGTCCACGAGGTGAGCGTGGTATGGATAGAGGTGGTCGAGGACAGTTTCGCGGCCAAAGGGGTGGGAATCGTGGCGGTTATGCGCCTCGTGGTAAACCCCATACGCAGCAGTAATAAAAATGCGATAGAGTAATACACAGTGAAACAAATAATGTTGTAAGATCATAATTCAATTGTCTATTTACGAAAAAACCTAAGTCGTATCCTTAATACGTACAAATACTTCGAAAAAATAATGCACCGAATCGTATACACGAATTTTAGTATGTAAAGTAGCAATTTCAACGTTCCAGATCGTTATTTGATAGACCTTGTAAATGATTAATTAATTATATTCATACATATTAAGTAAATAATATTAAGAAAAAATATTGATACTTATATAAGTTTACATTTTTAAAATGTTGCATTTAATTAATGTGATAAGAAAGGTTGATTTTGGGAAGAAGATATTTTGGTACATTTGTTTGCGGCTTAGGATATTTCCTAAATGAGACATTGAATATAAAAATTTTGCATTTGAATTTGGTATCCACAATTATCGAAAGAAAGATCTATTAACATTAATGAAAAAGTTATGCAGACGTAACATTGTGATATAAGAAAAGATCAACCAAATTTAGAAGCGTGAACCCACCATGCAAGTATTATTGTGTTGTGACAGAAGGCAGTTTTCACAGGGCAACAACAGCTAATCAACAAAGATTAGAAAAGTAATTTTATTATAAAAAATATTTAAAAAAAATGAGAACTCATACAAGCATTTCACGCAAAGACACAAGGATGTATTTAACGAATAACGTTAAAATGATTACACAAATAGATGAACTGCACGACCATCTCTTTGTCTTGCGGCGCATCGTTCTAGAGAATTTTTTAAGATACCAGAAAAAAGAGGATACAGTGAGCAATGCCTTCTAGTGCTATATATCTTCTTGACTTCATATTCCATTTTCGGTCTATGAATCTGTGAAGTATTTAGAAAGTTAAAGTTGTCGAGATTTAGTAGTTGGGAAAAT
The DNA here is from genome assembly GCF_041682495.2 of Bombus fervidus. Taxonomy (NCBI): domain Eukaryota; kingdom Metazoa; phylum Arthropoda; class Insecta; order Hymenoptera; family Apidae; genus Bombus; species Bombus fervidus. The sequence continues at coordinate 15,742,237 of NC_091523.1, forward strand.
GAAAGATTAACGTAATACATGAATACATAAAAAGGTTTTTCATAAAACGTGTTTCATGATTGCTACTAATTACGTCGCTCCCTCTTCTGTTTTTTCTGTGTGATTCCAAAATTCTATACGGTCGCCTACGCAGCTGGCCAAGTAAAAGAGATTGCAGTGCAATGTCAAGTTTATGAAGCAACATTACCTGATTTTTTTATCGCAAAATATATATGATTATTTTTAAAAATAAAAAAAAAAGCGATAGTGCGGAGCTTTAGCATGTAAGTTGAGTGTACAATTACTGACTAGAGGCAAAGAAAGCGCATTTGAAAAGTGCGCCATTGACAAAAGCCACGCTCACACCGCCAAACACGTGATGAGGAGTACCGTACTGTATTTCGTTTGTATATTTGTGTTTAATCACCTCCATCTACAGTTATGTTCAACTATCCTATGAATACCTATGTATCTTCCAAATAAAGATCTAATTCAACCCTGCTAACTAGCCTACCTATCGTACTCATTGTCAACATGAGAATCGTTTCATTCTTCAGCTTGTTCTCAAATAAAAAAATCGAATAAAGTATTTGATTAATCATATTTTATTAACAGTGTGTATTCTTTGTTGCTTTCTCTTTTTCTTTTTTGCTTTAAATAAAATTATGGAATATTTATACTATTGTTTTAAGACGTACTGTTATTGTAATTGAAATAACTATTTGAATTTCGCGCTTTCCAATGCCTGAGTGATAGTACTTTAACTGATTAACGTAGTGAAAATTCGTTTCAAATTAAACGTGGTTAAAATCTTGTAATATTTGGTATATTACATTTAAGTTGATATATAGTGTTTGTGCAAAATATTACATCTCGATATTTATAATAGAATTGTATATACATATTTTATATATTGTGTATATAACAAAATGCAAGTGCATCTATGAAACAATTATAATACGGTTATAACGGTAATCAATGTGATTAAACAGAGGTAATCACTGTTTTTTTTTTTTTTTTTTTAAATTCATTAAGATTGAATCAATAATATTTAAAATATATGTATTATTATTAAGACAGTATATATATAGTACTGAATACTTTATATGTACGCTAATTAGTGCATTTAGGTTAAGGATATTAATAATTTTTCTAATACTATGTGAAAATATTTTGTTAGAATTTTACACAATTTATTTATTGTATTAGAACGATGATCAGAACTGCTTGCGATCCTACAATAGAAAAACACTTTAAAGGCCATGAAAATACTATCACAAGCTTATGTTTCCATCCTGAAACTACTCAATTAGTATCAAGTAGTTCAGACAAAAGTATAATATTATGGAATTTGAAAGAGTCTGTGAGAGCTTGCAGATTCCTTGGGCATAAAGATGTAGTTTTTGATGTGACTTATGCACCATCAGGTGAAGTCATAGCTAGTGCTTCCAAAGATAGATCTGTTAGAATTTGGGTACCTAAAATAACAGGACAATGCTTAGATTTTAAAGCACATTCAGGAGCTGTTAGATCAGTACAATTTAGTCCAGATGGGGAAAAGGTGCTTATATTTTATATGATGATAGAAATGATAACTTACTTTAATACATATTTAATTTTATATACATATATGTATGTTTTTATAAATAGTTAATTACTGCATCAGATGACAAAAGTGTTAAATTATGGATGGTATGTCAAAGAAGATTTCTTATGTCATTTACATGTCACACAAGCTGGGTCAGATGTGCTAGATTTTCTTCTGATGGTAGACTTATAGTCTCTTGTAGTGATGATAAAACAATAAAATTATGGGATGTCACGAGTGGACAATGTATTAGAACTTTTAATGATGTAAAAGGTATATCCTATATTTATATTAAAAGCTATTAGAAACTATTAGTTTTTCTTTCTTTCTATCTATGCATGTTTAAAAAATGTATCATATTCTATTAAAAATGTTTAAATACAAGTTCTCAAACATCTTTAACAGCTTATTCTACACATGTGGAATTTCACCCAAGTGGTTCTGTTATTGGATCAGCAAACATAATTGGCTGTGTGAAATTATATGATGTACGTACTGCTTCTTTATATCAACATTATGCAACTCATAAAGATTCAGTAAATATGATAAAATTTCATCCAAAAGGAAACTTCATATTAACTGCATCTGATGATTCAACAATGAAGGTATACTGGATTCTTTTTTATAATAATAATTAATTTAGTAACATTTTTATATTGCATTTATTAAAAACTATAAAATAGGTTTTAGATTTATTAGAGGGTCGCCCAATTTATACACTTAAAGGTCATGCAAATGGTACTAGTGTAACATCAGTAACATTCTCTTCTAATGGAGAATTTTTTGCCTCTGGTGGTACAGATCATCAATTATTAATGTGGAAAACAAATTTTGATAAAGATGATGTTGCTAGAAAAATGTCTCGGCATTTAGTTTCACCTGTTAAAGAATCAGAATCAAATATGAAGGAAGAAAAATCACATAAAGATGATGATATATCTGGAGGAGAGGAAGAAGTAGAAGTAACTATTATTTTGAGATTTACAATCTATTCATATAATATTTTATAACTTAAAATGTTTTATTGTTTTAGTCATTACATGAGAAATTTGATACTATAAATTTAAAAAATGGGAGACTTCGTTGTGAAGTACCAGATACTGGAGTATTAGATGGCAATATAGAATATAAAGTCATAAATATGAGAAATCAAAGACCCTTTGAAGAAGGGCGTATTGTGAATATATCACACTTATCTAAAGAATCACCTGGTACATGTTCTAGTAAAATAGTAGATGCACTTAATGAGCAAGTACAATCATTAAGTGATGCTGTTACCATTTTAGAACAACGTCTGTCAATACTAGAAGAAGAATTAAGAAAATAATTTTTTGTATTTTATTTATAAAGTTATTCAATTATATAATTGAATAATAAATATTTGTAAGATATATATTTAAATTGTACTTAATATGTATCTTTTAAGGTTAATTATTTCAAAATACAATACAAATTTTTAAATTGATTTATCAGTACAGTGTTATAACAATGAATTTTAGGTATATCCTTTTTGTAAAATTTGAGATTTTACAAAAGATTAGAAAAGAAAGAAAAGATAACAAAAAGTAATATTAAATCTATAGTACAATTATTTTTTTATTCCTAAAAATTGACATGATTTTCCAGTTTTCTTAATAACTTGTAATATTTCATCAGAAGGAAGTGCAGATGTTACAGACACCTTGTTTCCTTGTAGATCTACTTGCACATTGTTAATACCTAAAAATAAATTCTAAATCAAGCAATTTTTTAATGCAATAAAATTTCCATATGTTTTTGGTATTTGACATTCTTTGTCATACAATTTAAATTAATTATTATATGTTTACTAAGAAAAAAATTAAAAAATAAAATACTTCCAGTAAATAAAATATTAAAAGTAAAATATATAAATATATAATAAACTTGAAACCATACCTTCCTTCTTATTAAGTACATTTGTTACAGCGGTGGCACATCCTTCACATGTCATTTCTACATTAAATTCGTGCACCTTAAATTTGTATTGTTTAACTAATATGCTATTAATTGTAAATTAAAAATTTAATTATTATAAATTAGTAATTTCATTACCTGAGATGCCATACTGATAATCGTTTGTATTTGTTAAATCAACCCAGCACGATATATCAATTGTATAATTGTGTACTGTATCGCAGACAGAAACGAGCCTTTTTTATTGAACCGGAAATAACTCTTATCTAGTACTTAAAATGATAATATAATAGCAGTAGCTATTGGATGTTTAACGAGTATTCAGAGAATTACTTGTTTTCAATGACGTATTTATAACAATGGCTGGTGTTATTTTTATTAACCTATATGACTAATGCTAAATACCATAATAAAAAATAATTTTTTCATTTCAATAATAATATATTTCGTTATACAAGAATTACACGTGATTTAATTGACAGAACATAGATATATTTTGCAATTTTTCAAATAAGAAGGTTAATGTGCGGATGATAAATCTGAATTACCATAAAATATTTACCTAGAAGTTTACTAATTTAAGAGAAACATGATTTTTTTAATAATAGAATGCACTAAAAATATATATCATAATTAAATAATTGAATTTTTATGCTTTTTTGTTTATGAAAATCCAACATATTTTCGTACATGCGTATTCTAGTAATAAATTCAGTTCAATCACCTCAAAGTTTAAATGTAATCTTATTAAGTACACCACTTTTTTAAATACTGAATTGTTTTTATTAAAGATAGATACTTCTTTTTTCATTTTCTCCTTCTCTTAAAAGTTCACATTTAGTATCAATATAAGTATTAATATAATCATACATTTATCTATAATTTAATTTTGCACATTCAGTAATGTTGCTCTATGTCATGATTATGACTAACTTTTATATGCTTATCAATTTAATAATACTCTCTTACATTAACATTTACCATAAAATATAGTGATATATTTTAGAATAACATATAATTATATAAGTTATAATGCATTTTAATTTTATTTAGATTGAATGTTGTAATTAAACTATTGAGTTAATTATTATGACTGAATTATTTATATATAACACATAGACTCTCTCTCTAATTTTCTGACTTCTTTAAATCAAACTTTATTGGTATGATTTATATATAAGTATTATCTAACAATATATTCTACAATTCATGTAGGAGAAAGGATAGTCATAGTAAAGAGATTGTCTGTAATAGTTTTATATATAAAACAAGACTAACTTTCATATACATTTACATGTTTTTTTTATATATATTCTTATGTAAGTACATACACTTAAGTAAATTAATTGGTATAATGGACTGTGTTCTATAGTTTCAAAATATTTCCTCAATTACTTCAGTAAAATAAAGACAAAGGCTGTGGTCTTTTAGTTTTATGATATTTTAAATATTTTATAATACTTACAATGTTTATTATGATTTATATGATAATTTGAGCTGATATATCTGAACGTGCAGAGAATACAACTGATACAATCTTGTTATAAATTTCATTGAAATTTAGAAATAATTTATATACATCATTTTAAAAATGATTTATAAAACAATTATATTTCGAAGATTATGTTTTGATCCCAAAATTGGGTAAAAACATGTTAATAAATATAGTTGTTGAAAACGTCATCTTGCAAGATTGGAAAAGTTGGAAGCAGTTGATTTGAAAAAATACATTGTTTACATAGGAGAAATAATACACTTTTGTATAACACTTTATGATAACAATAATAACTTCAACTTAAAATTATCTTGCTTTGTAGGATAAGTTGATAGGGAAACTATTTAATCTAAAGGACCAACTGGGTTGTAGCCTGACGGTAGAGTATTATGAATCCATCGTCAAAGAAAACTATAAGTATTTTGAATTGCTCTACCACTAGATGATGATGAACTTTGTTGTTCTGTAACGTTGTTTTGTTGTTCCAGTCTTTCCAGTGATTCTGTACGTGTTCTTATAGAACCGCCATATGTGCGTACCTGTATATTAACATATATACATTTATTATGTTTAATTTAATTAAGTTATATTTTATCTTAAATTTTCTGGATTTGTAAGAAAATTCTATATAGTAATAAATTAATTATTCGTCCTTTCAGCCATTAAGATGAACCAGAAATTTTAAGAATACTGTACACATAAAAGCGAGCTCCTTGTCCCACGGTCATATTTATTGAGCACCATTGTCTCTTATATTAATAAAACTCTTTAATTGTTGTTGATAATTGTTTCCAATACTAATTACATATATATATATACACACGCGCGCACACACACGCGCATATATATATATTTAATTCAATTCTGGTAAATTTCCACATTCGGACTGAAAGTTTGATAATATATACATATGACGTGAAATTAATAAAAAGACATTATAAATAATAAAACAGTAACAATAATTTAAAAAGCAATTATTCTAACTGAAATAATAAAATTGTAAGTATGGAAACCTTGCATCAATTCATTTTGAAGGTAAGACAACAATTTTTTTTATAAATCATAATAAAAGAAATAGTAAATATATTGAATTATTGAGGAAATATTCTCATAGAAAATCCTTGATTTTAAAAAATGATTCAAAAAAAAATAAATAAAAGAAAATATATTCACATATGTAGTATAAATTATCATTTCTGTATGTATGTGTATATGGATACAGAATATACAGTATGTATGTATATACATGTATACAGAAATGATAACTTATACTAAAAAGTATATTTATATACAGTGATAATTAAATATTTATAAAATAATCCGAATATGGACCTACATGAAGTATTAAAAATTGATATCTTTATAATGACATAAATATCAATTTAGTATGGTAATATCACCAGCTGTACGAAAAATGGGTGCATCATTTTATTTATTTACTCACTGTCTGTAGATTAGACTTCAGACTGTGGGTGTTAGCCACTCGCGTTCACTCAAGAGGAGTTAGACTTCCACTGCTGACTCTTACTTCTCTTGGCTCTGGAGCAGCTGGGGGTCTCCTTTCTTGTAACTGTTGTTGATTTATTCCAGATGCATTATGATGTCCTGACCGTGTTGCATCAGTCGCCACAACAAATTCTGTGAGAGTGACATCTGCTGTTCCACCGGATTCAAGAGGTATGGCATTCCGACGAAAGTGTTCAAGCATATCATATATAGCAGGAAAACAAAGATGCTGAACACGACAATGTCCCTGATCGTTTAATGTCATACGCAAATGCTGCAGTAAAGGTGAAAAATGAATTAATTTAGATGACTATAATTAAATTTAAAATAATATAATTAAAGGAAATAACGTATTACCTTTGCTCTGCCTTGAAAATTAAAAGTTAATACAAATTCCCCTTTTCTTGTTTCACTTTGTCGAACAAGAAATACACCATGACCATTAGCAGCACTATGTAAAACAAGTTGTGCTGCATCTGATCTAGGCAGGGTCCCATGAAACCATGGATATTCTCTTAAACTGCTAGATAAATCTAATTCACCATCATTTGCATTCACTACAACAAAATTGAATTATTTATAACATACAAGCTATATGATCTTAGAAAGTACTTATAAATAAATTTATCATACTTTGTTCAATATCCTGTTGTGATGAACATAATTCCAGATTACTATTACTTCTTATACGTAGTCTAGGAGGTATTTCTGGAGGATTGCCACCTATTTCATCTCCATGTTCATGCGATGTAGATCGGGAACTTTTACTTGTAGAATTAGTTCTTAATCTATCTCCTTCACTACCAATAGCTAATGAACCATGTCCTAAGGAATCTCCAGTAATATCTGTTCCAGAACTAGGATTAACAGAATTTTGTTGTACTGTGCGCATACAATATTTAATAGTAGCTAACCATGATCTCATATCATTTGAATCATGAGCTTCTATTACAAATTCCATATTTTGTGTTTTTAATACAAAGGTATTTTCATGATCTGGCATTTCTAATGCAGTTGTTTCCCTGGCTTCAGTTATTGCAGAACAAAAGACACCACTGCGTGGTTTTACTGCTTTTGGAGGAGAATAAAATTCTAACATATATCCACCAATTGCTTTTATTAAGGCAAGTCTAGATTTCTCCCATTTTTGAGTTCCATCAATATTTTCTCCCATTAAGGAATTAACAATGCCTTCTTTTCTACATTCCACCACAATCTTTGAAAGTTTAGCTTTTGAATGCTTATCTCTACGATGTTCACTATGAGATAATTCCACTTCATCACTTTGCTGCTTATGGAAGAAGCTTTTGCCCTTCTTAAGCCCTTTAAAGGATAAGCGGCGGAAAAATGGTTTGTGTGCAGGCTTTGGTGATATTGCATCTCCATCATGTTCAGAGTAATCACTGAATTCTTCATGAGATGATATACGAATAGGAGCATTGTTGTTTTGGCTTACAACATTAACATCTCTATCATTACTTGCTATATGCCTTGTGTCATACAAAGATGGTGATCTGGCAAAGTAATTAAAAAGATTTATAACATTTTTATACATTATTCTCATAATAGTGTACATATTTCAATGACTTAAAAAAGTTATAAAAGCAAGCAGAACATATCATATTACGGCATACCTAATCGTACGACGTAGGTATTCGCTTTCAAAGTGTTCACAAAAGCTTTCGACAAATTTTCTTAAAAAATCACGATGGGAAAGATTCGATCTTGCACTTTCTGGTAAATTTAAACTGACGTAGGTACAAAAGGCCTTAGCAAAATCAGAAGCCGAAGCGCGGGCGTGTCTCTCACAAAATTCTATCCAACCAGGTGCAGCTTCAGGCGACACGGCAACCGCCGGTGCCGTTGTTGTTGTCGGCGTAGCCGTCGTCGTTACTGTTACAGCTGTCGTCGTCGTTGTCGTTGTTGTTGATATTATTGTACTCGTTGTTGGTGTCGCCGCAGTTATGGTATAAACACTCATTACCGGCGTGTGCCTCACCAAGGGGGCTAAAGACCTCCCCCTGCCACTATACAACTACCGCAAAATTCTTAATACAATTGCAGTACTCTATGTATAGAAAGCACACGCGCATACATACATATATACATATATCGAATTTCTTCGTATGTATAGACCAAATACAAGACAATGCACTACTGGATATTGTTATTTTCTGAGTGTAATTACCGGTGCAGTGATTCAACAACAGAATCCACTTGCTTCAGGGAAAGATGAATAGATATTATTCCCTCCAAGTAATTGACCTTTCTTTTTTATCGTTCTTTTCTTTTCCCTTTGCAGTGAATTTCCGTGAAACGAATAACAATTGTTTTAACAAATTATAATTCGTCGATGCATTTTCGGTTTTCTTTTTCTATTCGTGTAACCGGTATCTGACTCTCATGTTTGATTTTCTTAAATTTTGCGTAACAATATCTTTGTTTCGCGGAAATATTTTTACCGACATTATGAAATATGGAACCGTTAAAACTACTAGCGCAATCTGTCTTGTGTGTAGTGCAATACGTGTGAAAAATTATACTACAAAAATGTCGACAAGGATGGCAGTTTAATAAAAAGTTAGAAGTTTAATGATCTAGAAAGTGAGTGCTGGAAAGAAGGAAAATGATTACTTGATTATAATTTTTGTATAACATTTCAAGTTTATATATTTCGTTCTTGACAGAAGTTTCTTTATTTAAAATTACATTGTTGATTACAGATTTTGTTATAATTTATATACCACATAGTTTAATAAACGATATTGATGTTTTTTTTTCCATTTCTTAGTTTAACAAAGAGTAACGTATACGTTGAAGATTTATTTGGGTTTGTATAAAGTGACAAAATGTGACTAGTAAGTAATTTTATCCTGTACAGTATCATGTCATAAACAACTGACTATTAGGCAGAGGTTATTAAATTTGAACATTGCATTGTTTGTTCTCGATCATGTAGATCTTCTTTCTTCTTCTTTCAATTCTTCTTTTTTCAATTTACATACAATATATCATAAACTGGTTTTGGAAGATAATCACTGCATAATGCTTGTATTCTTTCTTTACGTGATACTGGTGTGTATCTTCTCATTGGAAAAGTTTTCATTACTCCATCTGTCAAAGCTCTAGTTACTGGTGTTAAGTCTACATCTGTCTCTTGTGTATATTTTTCAAGAGCCAACATTTCTTTTTGGAATAATTCTTGACCATATTCTTTACGGGTTTGAGGATCCAATTGAGTCCACATGTCTCTAGCTTGTTCCAGCAAGGCATTATTATTTTTTAACCAAGCATTTCCAGATACATATTCACTAGTTTCAACAATAACTACATCCACTCCCCATCTTCTCATTTCTAACCTAAGACAAGCTCCCCAAGCTTCAACTGCAGCCTAATACACACATACACATATACACACACATATATAATATATGTTACATGTATATTTTGTTGATGTTATATTTAAATATAGATTATTGATACTTTTAAAATGATCTACCTTAACTGCACAATAAATGCCTCGGACAGGACTTGGAATACGAGCTAAGAGACTGCTAACTATGACAACACGTCCTTTTGATCGTCTAATCAAAGGTAAAAAGACCTTTAAATAAAAATTATTATTTTATTCATGGAGATTAGCTTATTAATTATTGCAATATATAATTGTTGATAATACATTAATATCACCTGAGTTAATCTAGCAAGACCAATGAAATTAATATCTATACTGCGTTTTAATACAGAAGGAGGCACCCATTCGCATTCACCTAATGTCACCCAAGCAGCAGCATGTATTAATGCCCATAAACCTATTGTAAGATATTTACGATTGTCAAATATATATTATAAATAATAAGTTTTATATATCTATAAAAAAATATAAATTTGAACCTGGTGCACCATCTGGTAAGTTTTCATTTACATAAAGAAATGTCGAATGAATATCATGCTCACTAGTAATGTCTAATTGCAATATATGTAATCTACCAGAAGCTTCCTGTTTTAATTTTTGCATTGTCTCTTCATTCTCAACTTTTGCACTAAATCCAGCAAATACTGTAAATCCCTTTAGAAATAAATTCTGTATATATAGAACACACTAGAAATGAATAATAACAATCGTAATAAGAATACGTAGAAATTATCTTACCAGTTCATCTAATTGTTTACTTAAAGTGTATCCAACTCTTGAGTCACAACCTGTAATAAGAACTGCTTTTCCTGCGGCAGTTACCTGTAGGAAATATATTTTTGTACCATTATATGCTTATAAATTAACATTGTAGAATATAATCTTTCTCTCACACATACACACACATACGCGCGCGCGTGCGTCGTGTTACTTATATTAAAATTAAGAAGTAAATATTAATATAATATTAAATGTGTGAAATGTAAGCGATATAGTCTGTACTTAAGCTTTGTAATCTTATGGATTAATAAACACATGTTTTTAATGACTCACCTTTAAGTTATGATAAAATAGTGTAGATCCTATAGATATTACCAACAATAAGAGAAAAAGCACAAAACTAGATGTTTGTGATATACTCAATGTATTTAATATAGTTGCTAAAATGACTGCAATTGCATGTGAGAATGCAATTGGAAGAAGACATCTTTCTGCTAATTCCCATGTTTGGCTATCATCTGGTTCTTTGCTTCCACTTGGTAAAGGCATTTCTAGTTTAACTTCGATAATATTTTAAAGAAATTTAATTGATTACATTCAGATGAGACTTGTGGTTCAACTAAGAGCCCTAACTGGGCTAACTCTGTTCTAACTTTAAACTTAAAGCAGTATCTAGTCTCATTGATCTAAATTTAACTGCAGTGCTGTGTCTTAGGTTCACAGATCCTAGTAAAATTACATATTTTATCTGAAATGTAATTATATTCTGTTGAAGCAGACACAAATACTTTATATATATTTTGTATATTATAAAATTTAATAATAAATTTTATCTGCATAATTATATATTTCATATATTTTTATAACTCTTGTGCATGATATATTGCTTTTCTTTTCACAAATATCATATTTATTTACGTGTATAAATATATATAAAAAAATTTATATTTCTTTAAATCACATTTCATTTTTAATGCGAAATAAATAATAATAATATGTTATTCAAGAAAACTATTTCTTTATTAATTTCTAGTCATTCATACATTTAAAATAATTCCTCCTTAAATGTATAACTTTATAATAAAGAATAAAATAAAAATAAAGAAATAAATATAAAAAATAAATAATAAATCGATTTATGTTCTTTCATTGAAATATATTACATTGCATTATCAATGAGAATATTACGATGTTGCAATGTAAACAATTCATTTAGCGATAATAAAAAAATGAATACCAGAGTGGGGTAGGTTATTGATTTCTGTGTGGGTGCCATGTTGGGAGGGAATACCATGGTGGGTGTCTCTTGGACATACCATACGCAGTAGTCTACAGAGAATATAAATAGGAGGGGTAGTTGCACCATTGACCCAGTGTTGAGTTGACATACGGTCAGTTCAGTCACTCGAACGGAATTCATCTTACGCCTTTCAAGTTTTATATATCTGTGTATGTGAATTGCTAATAACCGTAATAAAAGCCCTTGTAAAATCAACAATCCAATGCAATCCAAAACACTGCCCTTTCTTACTTATATTCCAACTTTACAAATTTACACCCAAATCATCGGCATGTATCCAGTGTTTTAAGTATTCTGCAAACGTTTTTCTAACAAAAAATTTAATAAACATTAGTGACACCCACTAATCGAGTGAATGCGTATCTCGTGTTACGATTTCATTTAAAGATAATCGGTTGCATTGATAAACCAATGTGCAACGATAATCAGGCCTTAGAAGTGGTCAATTTTTTTGAGGGAAGTCAACTTTTGATGACATAAATTTCATGTATTCGATCGACATTTGATCGAACAAAGAAAGTACAAAACCAAACAAACTTATTTGTGAGCAGTTTTCAGATTGTTCTTTTATTTAAAGCAATATGTCAGAAACAGCGGGAATTTCGCAAGGATTAGGAAATCCTTACAAAATTGTCGATCATACTCGAGAAAAACGAAAGGGAATCACTGCTTCTTCTTTAAAAGAATTAACTAGTATTGCTAGAAACCGCTTGTCTTTACCTTTGGATGCAGAACTAACAATTGTCCTAGAACAAGATGGTAAGGGAACATCGTTATTGCTAGTTGTATAAATTTTTAATACTGTTTTTATGCTAGGTACTGAGGTAGATGATGAAGAATATTTTGCAACATTAGAAAGAAATACTAGTTTAATGGTTCTATATGGAGATCAAAAGTGGGTGGCAGCAGGAAGTAGTAAAGCTGCTTCTCGTTACATCGTTGTTGATGATGTAGATAATATAGAAGGTGGACAAAGAAGAGAGGAAATTAGAAGGCGTCGACCACCAATAGAGGCTTTAGTCTCATCATTGCACGGTGATCCATCACATATATCATTGCTTGATGGACATAATTTAGAATTGCTCAGTGATATGGATCCAGATAGTGTGGCTGACATAGTGTCTGGCAATATGTAAGTATATTTAAAAATTAATTCAAGATATTATGAAATGTAATATAATATAATACCATTTAATTTTGTAAATCATTTCAGAATTTTCCTTGAGCAATTAAAAGAAGCTTCAGGCAGATTCTTAGCTGAAAAACGGCAAGCACAAGGATCCCTCGATGTTCTTCAGATGTGTGCAAGTGGTGGAGAAATAGAGCGAGCGTAGGCCATGTGGGGGGTGGGCGCCCTCACATTGGCTAATATGTATCGAGTGCGACGTCGCATATTTTATAAAGGTCGCCAACTACAACAAACTTTGATCCTTTTCTGGAATTGAGCCCATCACATTTATAGCGTGAAAGTTTTCTACGCTATCTATTACCATCATATTGTTCATGAAAACTGAATGTTTACATTGTCAATGAAAATTTGAGATTCTTCTATGCAACATTTTAGAAGATGTAATGATGAAGAAACATGTATAGGAACTATTGGGTTCCTATTTTCGACAGGTAGTCAAAACTTATTTCTGGGATATTTGCAAGTATTTACTAAATATGTGAACATTTAAATTTATTAGCAAAAAAGAAATATACGGAAAGTTGATGCTTGTCCACGCTATAAGTTAATACCATAATAATGCATAGTTTTATATTTTGTTAATAGTAACTTGTTTTCTTGATTTTTTAATTTTATTTAGGTTTATAGTATATATATGCCTTTCTAGTGTTATATATTTTGTAGAATATGACATAAGGAATTGCTTTAATGCAAAATGAGGTCTTAAAATACACATGCATAGTTAAACACATGCAATTTAGCCATTAAATAATCTGAATGTACTACATAAACAAAAGCTATATAGAAATATCATGTCAAAGAAAACATTCCGTCACGATGTTGTCATATCAGTATTAGCAAAAAGACGACATGTTTGGTTTATGAACTTTTGTATGTAGATATATTATACCAAGGTTTAGTTCAACGAAGATTGATGAAATGTTTAAGACTGAATTTATAGAGAAAGAATGCATCCCCATTATAATCATCAATTCATTGTACACCAAATTTAGCGTGGTAATAGGAAAAACCAATATCAGCTCTTTGATACCAAAGTTATGCATTTGATAAGAAAAACTGCAGAAAAAGAAAAGAAAATGTGCAGGTGTTTCTGAAAAGATTATGCATACGCAAAATATTATTGCATTAAAATAAAATTTGTCATTATATCTATACTTGTTACAAAAATGAAATCAACTTTGTGACGTTCAAAGATATGTTATTTATATAGTGATATTTATTTTAAATCTTAAGAAAAAATAGTTCAATGCTTATGTTTATTCTTTGCAGAAACACTGTAAACAGAACATCGTGACATTCTTTGATATATACCTTAACATCTGTATACTACAAAATAATGTTTACATTTACTGTCATTTGGATATTTAAAGTGCAACGATCAGCATAGACATATTAATAATTAATAGCATCCAAATGTGTCAGTAATTATAAATTTGTTCTGTAATTTCTAATGGTATTTCTTTATGAGATATTGAACAAAGTAATATTTTACCTAAATTTTAAGACGTATTAGAAAATAGTTGATATATTTAATAGAACTGCCAATTAAAGAAAACAATTGATGCTCAATAATGACCCACTCACCATGTCCTTTAAAAATACTGATTTTTTAATACTGATAATTAACATTATACTAAGGCAATATTGCTATTATTATTGTTATTATTATTATATTCTCATGTCCATTACATATTTGAATAACAATTATATATAACAAGATATATTTACATAAATTAGGTTTTAATAGAGGATATAAAATTTCCATCTATGAGTTGATGTAATGCATTGGATGTATCCCTCACTCGATTGCCGGCACTACGTAATTGAGACACAGCCTCTTGAAGAATAAGTTCACTCCTTAGCAATTGCTTATTAACAGTTGATAATTCCTGAGTGGCATTACCAATTGTTCCATCAACCATTTGTATAAGGTCTTTATCCAATGTTTCATTGCATTCATCTATTTTATTATGAAATGTCAATTGAAGTATTAAACATTTTTTCTTGAGTAAATTAGATATTGTATATTATTTATATGTATAAAATATTCAGAAATAAATGTTCTAAATAATTAAACTTCTAGCTGAAACAAAGTAAGCTTGAGTCTAATAAAAATTTACATTATTCTGATGATTATGTTATTACAGATTTTTCTGCATTAAAATTATTATATAATATTTTAGTAATAGCAGTGCATATTGTATTACAGCAGTATTAATAAAATGATATTGACAAAAATATGCTCGCTTGACTTTTTTTAATTTAATATTTAGACTTACGTAATTTTTTATGAAGCAGACTATTGTATTTTATAGAACATTTTTTTGATTTTGGTATTTTCACTTCTGGCATACATGTCATAGCATCAACTGCTCCACTAATACTACTTATACTTGTTCCATCTAATAAATATTAAATGAGATTAGATTAGAAAAAATGCTACTATAAAACGAGTTTATTTTTTATATTATAAATATCTTTTGTATTGTCAAATACAAAATCTTACCATCATCAGATTCTGGAGCTTCGCCAGAAATAATCGTACCACAATAATTAGGAGCTCTTATAAAAGGAAATCCCATACCCTGTATAGAATATCATAATTCATATCTTCCTCTTTTTTATAATACATAATAGATACTTTATATGTGATGATGTATAATGTAAAAATAACATACAGTGACAATGCTTGCAGAGTCATCATCAGATTCTGGTGCTTCACCCGGAACAACAACAGCTTTCAAATCCATATTGTGTATGAAGAAATAAATTCAGTTTTTGAACAAGAATTCTTTGATGCTTTTATATACTCTGAAATTTTATGAAAAAATAAAGAATCTCAAAATAATTGATTGACACTAAAAAGATTATTAAATAACAGATCAAACATTTTATATTTTGAATTTCAGCTTTTTCTGAATGATTAATTGACAAAATGAGAGAAATTTTATATTTGTGAATAGCACTGATAAAATAACACAATTATTATTACAATAATTATTACAATGACAATTACTTTAACCTAAATTTTTACTTACGATTGCAGTACTCGAATAAATTGAATTATTAATTGTATCTATTAATTACTATTCTGTATTATATTACATCTTTGCTATATTGTATGAGAATAATCATCATAGAACCATTAATATTTATTTATCACTTATGTATTTCCCAATGAACTTATAACCGCAATCTAATATCATTTCAACATATGTATACGATTATGTTTTGGTATGCCTTTAGTAAGTGTTGTAAATTGTTACTTTGTATAATTATAAAACTTATATCTTTCATAAAATTAATAATGTATATTTTTTATAGGATTTTTATTTTTACGTATATATATATATACACACATTATAAAGAAATATTATTTACATAAATGATTAACTAAGTATAAAATATTTACATATCCATACATTAACATCAACCGCGTAAGACGTCCAATTCTTCTGGGGTAACATGCATTCTTAATTCTTTTTCTCGTATTACGTCTTGAACTTGCGTAAGAATTTGAGGTGCAACCTCGGCTGCATCAATGTAAATGCTTCTAGCCCAAGGACATAATGCAACACTTTCATGGTATACTTCTTCTCCTTTTTTTTCACACAGATTATATTCCCTAAGAAGTAGCATATATAATCTCCATAACAGGGGGCAATTTTTAATTGTTGGTATCCTGTAAATGTAATATTTGTTTTTAATTTTCTTAAATGCTATATAACAAATTGACATAGATTATTTAGGGACATACCTTGCAAGTGTTTGATGAAAATATAGTAATTTATTAATTGCTGCGTTCATACTAACATAATCTTTAAGCTCTTGTAAATAATGAATACGTTTCCGACTTGCTAAACACATAGCAAATGCTTTCCATAATTGAAGCTTTGTCACGCGACTCTTGCTTTTCCAAAGAGGCAATTCACTCTGTCAAATAAATATTATAATTAAAATATTTTGTGCCATAATATAAAAATTATTTTTATTATATATACCTCAATACATGCAAATACTGAAAGGGCAAAAAAGTTATTTGGATATAATTTTATCATATCATCTACTTCTGACTTTAGGAGATTTTTATGTTGAATCCGTTTATAATGTAACTGCAAAAGCGCTATTTGACTTTCCCGTAATATTTCCTGAAACATAAAATACGTTAAATATATAATACAATCTGTATTATAAAAAACAAAGAAATGAGGTTTAATACCTGTAAAGAATGGCTGTCTTTGTAATGATTTATACAGCTTCTAAACATGCTAGTTATTCTATTAATATCGGAATCTCGTACATATAGTAAATACGCATAGCAAACAATTGTATCACATTTGATATTTGGTAAAAAATATATATTTTCTTCATTTTCTGAAGGAACTTCTTGTAAAAAATTTTGTATGCAATTTTCTAAATATTGTTCCACTTGTAGTAACTGGTTTCCATTTGTTTCGGGTATTATTTGTCTCATAATATTTAATATCTGTGTTTTATGCGTTTCCTTATATGTTTCTGAATTAAGTAAAGTTTCAATAAATGTCCGATACAAACTTAGAAGTGCTGATTTTTCTTCAGGATTATGAATTTCAGAAGGACATGCAGTTTGAGATTGAATGGCTGTCTGTAAAACATTTACGCAATTATCAAATTTTCCTATTTCTTTTTCTATCAATGCATATTCCCTATAAAAATGTAAATTATTCCTATTTTCGTCCTTTTTTAAGAATTCCTTTAATATTGTTTTCAATTTTTTTCGTCTGTAAAATACATATAAATACATAAGCCCTCGAATTTTTCTACTTATATAAAATAATATGAGATAAATCTTACTTGTTATCATGTTTTAATAGATCATCTTTTTGAAGAAAAATGAGCAATCTTTCAAATCTTAACCACCAAACATATATACTTGTACGTTGCAGAGGAGGTAAATTTTCAGCGATTGTAAAAAATATATCGCGTATAAAATCCAAATATGATTCTTGTGCAGGGTGAAACGTAAGGTACTGAGGACCTGACGTTAAACGTCCTTCAAGTATGCCTTTTAATAGTTCCCTTCTTTCATTACAACCAGTCATTTCACCTACCATAGGATAAAAAAATGGAAGCAACACTTCTGAGGTTTCTACACCCCAATCAAGTTCTTCTAATGTTAACATCTGAAAATAAGCAAAGTATATAATAAGTACTATTGGAACATCAATAAAGCAATATATATCAAATATTTTAATGTGGGAAATTAATTACTAATTGGTTCGCGTTGTATATATACAGACATACTTTTAACATATAGTTCCGAGTAGGTAATAGTGGTACTTTAAGTAAAAGTAATGTATGAATCGCCATTCGAAAACTCAAATTTCTTGAAAGTATTGGATGAACAAAATCTGCGACATCGTCGGGTAAAACAAATCTTCGAGAATCACCAACTAAGTCTAATTCACTTCTATTGACGCTAATCCAATGGCAATTCTCTCTTAATGATTCTGTTCTTTGCCATAATTGATTGAGTGGTAATCTTGACATCAATATTACTTCCTCCATTCCAACTGTAATTGGATAACGCTAATAAATATGTAGGAAATAAATAATATCTTTTTACTAATTAGTAACTCACTTAATTTCTTCTCATCTATTGTTTTTTTAAAGGATAGACTGTCTTTATCTAAGCTAAGATTCAGAATAAGATTCAAACGTATTGTTTCCCACATTTGTTCCCAAAGTCCAGTATGTCGTAAAAACGTTAGACACCAGTACAATATTTCTATTCATAATAAGTTATACATTATCATTTTACTCAATATATTAGAAAAATAAAATAATTTACGACTTTTTACATACGTAGTAATCGTTCGTCATATACTCGAGGATTTGTTCTAGCTTTTTGCTTTAAAATACAAAAACATTTTGAATATAAATCTAAAACTTTTGGTACTGTACACATTGCTACTGAAGCTTGTGTAGTCATAATAAATTCTTGCCATAAAATAACATTTCCTGTATCTTTGTTAACTAGGACTTCAAGTTGCTTTGAAAATTCATCAGCAGGCAAAAGTTCTCCCATGAAAGATAACTTTAATTTTAATAAATCTGTACATTCTATATTTTTTTCCAAGGCTTTTTCAACTATAGACAATTTTTTTAATGTTGTTACTCTATGAACATCCTTTGCAGCTTGATATTGTTGAAAATACCCTAATGTATCCTGCAAATGTGAAATAAAATATTTATGCAAGAAGTCTTAATAATTCTTAGTAGATACAAATATAATATACCTGAAATTCTATATATTCAATCCATAATTGAATATCATTTGGATCATTTGTCAATTTTTCATTATATTCTTTAGTTTTAGCTTTCTGCAATTCTTCTAACTTAATGTACCATGAAGGAGTAGATTGCTCTTCTTTTGACGAATTAGTGATAGATTCTTTTCTGATAATAGTATCTTTCTTTTTATTTTTTTCTATATAATCAATGTTTTTTACATAATATCTTTCATAACTATCTTTTTTTGATTTTTTATAAGGAATAAAACCAAGGGAATTTATTTTAATATCATAATACGGTTTGGTACTAGAGTAAAGTGTATTTATATTATTATTTCCCTTGTCTCTGTACTTATCTTCAAAATATACATTTTCTACATCTTTCTCATATTCACGTTCCCCATATGCATATCTTTTTTTATCCTTTTTCTTTTTCTTTATATGTTTAGATGTTCTTCTTTCTCCAGATATAGGCTTCTGATTCTTTAAAGCGGTAGTATGTATAGTTTCTTGTTTATGTAAATAAGAAGTTTCATTTGTAGTCTCATCCGAAGATTCAGAAGAATAGTTGACAAGATTGCTAGATGAAATTTGTTCTAAGTAACTGGAATTGCATAACCAACTAGTTGTCTCATTTTCTATAATTAAAAATAATTATCATATTATAGCCAATTTTATAATTGACATTGATATATGAAGTATTTAATTAACCTTTTGTAAAATTCTTCGATTCATTGGATATCGAAGATTTGTTCGATTCACTTGAATAAGCTGGAAATAAAGACATGTCTCCTGAAATTTATTCCTCTAATAGCTTAGATAACAGTCAGTTATAAAGATAATAATCATTTCTTGATAGGTTACACGTACCGTATAATTGATTATGTACAAACTAGTCAACGCTAAACTGTCAAACTTCGTATATGTGAAAGATTCTAGAAAATATATGCAATGGTTATATAAAGCGTATCATGATTGGTTGAAATGAACAAAGGCGGCAAAGTAATTCGAATCATATCGTAGGATTAATATTTGTTATTACGATGATAGATTTCGTCAAATTGAATGCTATTGAAGATGTTCTCTACTGTTCTGAGGATAAATACTTGCATAGCTAGAACATATAACATAGTTCTAATGAAATCACCAAAGAGATAACGCGAATACGTCGCCCATCTTGGAGTTTCTGGAATTATATAATTTTTTTATTCCTTATGTAGAAAATTAAAATATTTTCTACTAAACACAGAGGTTATAGATCATTGTACTTTTTGAGAAGATATATTACTTAAATGTTTCGTAAAATTAATACTGTGAAATCGATTCTCGGTGCTGTGTATTCATCCACTGAAGCATATGTGTCATCTAATGTTTCACGTAGAGTGAGTATGTTTTTATTTGTGAAAGAAACATATATTTGTTCATGAATAGTACATATATATTTCAGATTATTGCGTTATATTATAATAAATGAAATGGTGAAAAAATTGCATCACTATATTTCCTATTTCATTACAGGTGCAGCGATTTAGAGAATTGTTAAATAAAACAGATAACAATGATATACTCACAGATTCATTTGGAAGACGTCATACATACTTACGTATTTCTATTACTGAACGTTGTAATCTTCGATGTGAGTATTCATCAAATCATATTCACTGCTTTAATTGAAATGTTTTTATGAGATGTTACGTTTATTACAGGCTTATATTGTATGCCAGCAGAAGGAGTTAAGTTGACAAAAAATGATGGTATTTTAAAAACAGATGAAATAATTAAAATAGCTGAATTATTTGTAAATGAAGGTGTAAATAAGATACGTTTAACTGGTGGTGAACCAACCGTTAGGAAAGACATTGTGGATATTATTGGTAAATATTCTTACATTCAATATATATCACATATTGAATTTTCTTATTGAGTAAAAATAATTATTATAGCTGGATTAAAACAATTGCCTAATCTAAAACAAATTGCAATTACTACTAATGGATTGACATTAACGCGCCAGTTACCATCACTTCAACACGCTGGGTTAGATGCAATAAATATTTCATTAGATACCTTAAGAGAAAATCGTTTTGAACAATTTACCCGTAGAAAGGGATGGTCTAGAGTTATGGCTGCAATTGATCTTGCTATTCAATTAGGTTACAATCCAGTAAAGGTGAGAAAGAATTAAACAAAAGTTTGTGTCTATTTACTATTAAAGCTATATAAAAATTTATATAAAATAAATCATAGATAAACTGTGTGGTAATGAAAGGTTCTAACGATGACGAGATAATTGATTTTGTTAATCTAACAAAAGATCGTCCGATTGATGTACGTTTCATCGAGTATATGCCTTTCCAAGGTAATGAGTGGAAAGAGAATAAAATGGTTTCTTTCAAGGCCATGAAAAATCTTATTAGAGATACATATCCTGATTTGCAACGTCTTCCAAATGAGTACAATGATACATCTAAAGTGTGTAATTTAAAATATTATATAAGTTCATTGTTTAATTTATATATCTGTTGGTAAAAGCATAATTTATCTTTTTGTAATAGGCATACTTTGTACCTGGATTTACAGGACAAATTGGATTTATTACATCAATGAGTGACCATTTTTGTAACTCGTGTAATCGGTTAAGAATAACAGCAGATGGAAATTTAAAAGTTTGTTTATTCGAGGGAAAAGGGGAAGTATCTCTTCGAGATGCGTTACGTAGCGGAGCATCTGACGATGTTTTAAAAGAAATGATTAGAGAAGCAGTATGGCGTAAAAAGAAGCAACATGCAGGTATTAAGTTTTATCTTTAATCCACATGATTGGTGTAGGATTAAGCGATGAAAGATTATCTTGTCATAAAATATTAATCTAGGTGTAAAGCGATAACGTTTATATGTTTTCGACAATGTATGTGTTTCAGGAATGTTGAATCTATCCCGCATGGAAAACAGGCCAATGATTCTGATTGGGGGTTAATCTATTATTACGGGAATTTTAAGTTAATATAAAATAATGTATCGATGCTATTCGCACAAACGTTATCGCTCAATGTTTTTGCTATTAATAATGCAGTTTCAAAACTACTACCATACGTTTAACTTTACATTTGTACTTACAGTTACAAAGAAATATGTACACCTGAGAAGATATAAAAATTTACAAAATAATATACCGCGACAGTATTTAATGGATTACGTGAGACCACAGTTTAAAAATGGTACAAATGCAAGAGTATTTTCGTCTCTGTCGCATGTGGATCAAAGTGGCAAAGCAAGCATGGTGGACGTTGGTTCGAAAAACGAAACTAAACGCGTTGCAATAGCAAGAGGAATTGTACAAGTTAATTCAACGATAAGCAAATTGATAGCTGAAAATAATGTAAAAAAAGGCGATGTATTGTCTGTAGCACAATTAGCGGGTATCATGGCAGCAAAACGTACTTCTGATTTAATACCATTATGTCATCCACTTCCGTTATCTTATGCAAATGTATTTTTGCGTTTAAACGAAGAATTACATTGCATAGAGATCACAGCGGAAGTTAGATGTACTGGTAAAACTGGTGTAGAGATGGAAGCTTTAACAGCTGTGAGTATTGCGGCTTTAACAATTTATGATATGTGCAAATACGCGGCTTCTCCGAAATCGATGAAAATATCCGATATCGAATTGGTTTCAAAGACTGGTGGTACAAAAGGTGATTTCTTTAGGAATTAGATTTCTATGGTGTATATTGAATATACATAATACGTGTATATAAAATTTTATTTTGCTCAGTAGTATGTTATCACTAAATTATTGGATATTTTTATACGTTTATATCCTATTAGTAAAGGAGTGTCGTTATAATATATAAATTTTATCATGTTTTCTATTATAAAAAGTTTATTCTAGTATGTAAGTATATACGTACCTGTTAATGGAAAAAAAATAAGAAAATTCAGACTATATTTTATTACCTAATATGTATGTAATATTTGTGTTGAATGAAAATCATATATATATATATATATGGTATTCCTTTTTCTTTATTGGAAGAATTTAAAATGTATCTTTATACATGTATGTATATATTAATCTTTCATGTTGACGCTTGCACATTGAACGGTCGGTGCCTGTATTTCTGTTAAACAATTATTAAATCATTGAAGTGCGATATATTATTTTTAATATTTTTCCTATAAAATAATTTTGATTCAATATCATATCCCTTATTCTCCTGAATTTTTATAGATATTCTAGGATATGCGATTTTTAAATGCGTATTTAATTTTGGTAAAAGCTAAACTTCTCTCATAATTAAAGGATAAATAGGACGTTTTAGATAGAGATTATAAGAATGGATCGAGTTGTTGGCGCAATCGCAAATATCGGGAGCATCGCGAGGCGCCACTGCACCCTGATTTTAGCTTTTTCGTTTCCTCGAGCAGGAGCAGCTTTCAGTATTTGGAACGCTATCGAAGCGCGCTGTTCTTGAAGCTGTTCCGTCGTTGAATCTTCGATGATCGAGCGTCGAAAAGTAGCCAAGCTAACAAGTTTTCTTTACGTTTTTCATTTTGCATTGTTTCTTGAATAAAGACAAGGATATTAAACGTCGCGTCTTTTTCTATCAATAAACCCACTGTTATCATCGAGACAAGAAGTTTATTTTAAACTTATTTAAGATTATCTTCTCATTGAATACGTGCAGCTCTTTCTCTTCTTTTCTTCTTTGATCGAGATCTTTGTTACCTTAACGATTTAGATTATAAGATCATTAAAGAAACATATAAGATTACAGTAATCGTTATCTTGTGATGGAATCGAAGCATTTATGAATTATGTGGGTGAAAATTTAGTTCATTTATTACTTGCAAGAAGTAAAAGCGTCGGTTACATGACTACCTCGAAGAAATTCTTCAGGAGATGGAGGACGAAGAATTGTAATGATCGAGCGATGACCGACAGATCATCGATGGTTCTTGGAGATACGTTAAAACTTTAGGGAAACAGAAAGAGCGACGAATGAAGATGAAAGAGTCTCGTACGTAAAAAAATGGCACCGTTCCATGGCATGGCCCTTATATTGCTTGGAATCGGATACCTGTTACACGCAGAACCGCCTTCCGGTCACCGCAACTTAGGTACAATTAGTCTCAGTGTACAATTTAAAAAAAAAAAAAAAAAAAACGCAAATCTTCGTTGATTGCAGATTGCTGTGAATCAATAGTAATAATTAATATGATCGATGATAGATTTGATAAATTAAAGAATTATATATTATTATGATCATTAGTATTTCCATTCAATTTTTACAATCTCTTTTTCATTAGAATCATACGTAATTATGTGCGTTACGATGAACGAGACAACGAAGGATACTTTATTGGTAAAAAATTCACGAAAAGATGATTCTTTGATTATTCGGTATTTAAAAATTTTTCTTGATGAAAAGAATTGCTTGTGGGATTTATTAAGCAAATAGGTTGCAGTATGTAAAAATTGGCTAGCGTCAGACGCTTTAATCTTTGGGTCGTTTGATTTAAAAAGCTGGATATAGAAGTTCGTAAACGAAAGGGCAAAGCTTTCCGATGGTTCAAGCGTGATACCTGAATTTTAGCGGTGCAACGATTCGATGGGGAAAAGCCCGATAAAGGGGAACGCTCGCAACGAGGAACGAAGAGGACGTATTTTTATAAAGACTCATCCCAAAAAGTGACCACCGTTGTTGGACAAACTGTTGTGCTGTTGTGTCGTGTTAAGAACTTGGGGAACAGAACCGTGAGTTTCACGTTTCTTTGAATAGTAGTGTCACATTGCACGCTTCGCAATTACGTTAGAAACTTTAGAAATAATAGCGAATCAAATTCGAAGAAAACAACGTTACTTCGCGAATAAACGTTTAGTTAGATTTTCGCGAGATTACGTTGTTCTATTTACACACCGTAAGATATATATATATATATATATATATATAGTTTTGTTCGAAGCTCTAAAAAATAAAGAAAGTAAAAGAATTCTTTCTTTCATATGTTTCAAAGAAAATCAATGAAATTAGAGTTAATTCAATTTAAGAAACAACCAAATAGAATTAATTATAATTTTCATTTCGACTCGTAATAATTGGTAGATTATTGCAAGAACAATGTTACCGCTACTTTGCGAATTAGGATCACGTGCTATTTGGAATTACGGCGAGATAGTCGAAACTATATTTCCGTATATACTCGAAACGTAGGATGTACTAGAAATTTAGGATACGATGCTCTGGTAAATATTTAAGTTACAAGAGCAGTTTAAGATCGTATACCGTAGAAATCCCAGTAATCGTAAATCGCGAGAAGCAAACTGCCAGAGCAATATGAAATTCTCGATTGAAATCTTTTAAATGGATCGAGATAAAAAGAGAGAATATGTAAATATTTGGCCGGTTAATTAACGGAAGAAGGTATCGTAGTTCTGGTACGTTAACTGGAATGTAAAGTGACGCTTTCGCGCAACGTGTTCTTGAATTTACGAATGCTTTCCTAATTTCCTTGGTTAATGGATAAACGATTAGCGCGTTGCGGTATAAATGCTTCTCTCTTCAAGCTTCTTTTTGCGCTACAACCGTTTACCTACTTCTTATCGCGAAAAATTCTTCCTTTTTCCAAGCGATCTTAACTCGTTTATATCGCCTTTGAACGCAGTCAGTTGGCTTTCCAATAACGAATTTGTCAGATCGTATCGAAACGCGAGAGAAACAGGAAGCGTAACTCGACAGCGTGGAACGTGACGACGTGCGTATTTCACGGGGGTAGAGGCATGTAAAAGGGACTCGATATCACGGCTAGTTAACGGCCAGCAAAATTTTCCATATCTCATTCGGTATTTGTCCCAGGTGTCATGGATTCGAAAAAGGGACTTACACATCTTAACATCCATGTCAGTGACTTATACGAGCGACGCAAGATTTACGATAGTCGGCAATCCGGAGCGCGACGACTGGAATCTGCGAATAGATTACGTGCAACCACGGGATGCCGGCATTTACGAGTGTCAAGTTAATACAGAACCCAAGATATATAGAGCGGTTACTTTGAAAGTTTTGGGTGAGTTTCTGTCGCTTCTTCGGACCCCCTTACTCGATATCCACGCTAGACGCTTAGGTTCATTTTCCGTGGAAAACGTTCTATTCGGGACGAGCTGTTCGTCCGTTCGTTCGTTCGCTCGTTTGGCGAGCAGAAAATTGAACACTCGCCCACGGTTTCGTTGAGCGAAACTTTTCAAGGGATCGGAGACACGGAAGCCGCCTACTTTGCGTAATCTTGTACAGCTTGAATCGCATTTTCACGAGGCCGTGTTCTAATTAACGTTTAAATCTTTCTTTCCGGTGACAAATATCGCCTTCCTTAAAGCGTTCAGTGTCGTCGCGCGAGCACCTTTTGCTTCGACTGCTAGTTATCCTACTTATCGGCTAAAATAACGGCACAGCTATGAATAAATTTTACTTACTCGCGAGTATCTTTTATTCATTGATTCTTTATTCATGTACGTTATCCGGCCCGGACTTTCAGTTAAGTCTTGTCGTGAATTTCTAAAGCAGGATCTCCGCTCCGGATCTATACACAAACTCACCGACCAGCGAACCCCTTAATTTGTCATGCGTCAAACAGTTGGTCGACTCGTATTTTCCGCTCCTCTTCATCGTCTTGATATATTAGATGTTCAGGCAAAGATCACCGGGCCCGAAGAGGTTTACGTGAAGAGGGGCAGTACGATCAGCTTGACCTGCATCGTGGACGTGCAAGATATTCCTCCGAGTAACGTGACTTGGTACCATGCCGGTGCGGTGATCGATTTCGATGGTCCAAGGTGCGTCCCATCTTAATATCAACTTTCGTTTATTCTTCTTTGGTGTCTGTCGAGCGCGATCAAAGAGAGAGGAAAAAGGGAAGAAATAAATTGTAAAAAAAAAAAAAAAAAAGAAAATAATTGCACGACCGTCTCGATTACGCGGCGAATCGAATCGGTAGCTGCGAAAGCAAACATCGGTCAAAACACGAGACAGCATCGATATTAGATCGGTTATCGGGATTCGTGTGTAATAACGTCTTTACCTTTGGCAGGGGTGGCGTTTCCCTGGAAACGGAGAAAGGTAAGAACGGGACCACTAGCAAGCTGCTAATAACGCGTGCTCAGCTCGATGACAGCGGGAATTACACGTGCGTCTCGAGCAAAGTTGCTCCGGCAAATGTGATGGTTCACGTGTTGAACGGTGAGGATAAAATATATAAAATACGCTCGATTAAATCTCGAAGGGGAGGCCTCTCCTCGGGATAAACAAAAATACCTGCTTCGTTCCATCAAACCTTCGAGATTCCGTTGAAGCATCAAAGCATCGTCGACGTACTTTAAGAACATTTCACGAAAGGCCCTTATCGAAAGGTTTACCGGAGGAAATTTCACCGGAGTACTTTCGATCGCTTCGTAGCATGCAAAAGTTCGCGAACGAACGAATAGTTAGCCGGTAAACGAAAGCAAGAATGCGAATATGAACAAGGATATACGTGGATAAAGGAAAGGAAAGTGGTAAAGGAAAGAACGCTCGTGTTAAGGAGAAATTTACGAATTCTACGTCGTTTAAAGTACGTGTAATTCCTTGAACGACGTTGGATGGCGATTGTCGTAACTCGCGTAACTCGTTACAGTTTTCTCGTTAGCCGGTAACGAACAAATCGGAAACGCAGGGGAATCGCGCGGGACGAAAAAATAATCGCGAATTGAAATTAAACTAGCAGCTACTCTCGTTATGTAAATTTCATTTGCCGGTGGAATTTTCGAAATTTGCACGAAATTTTCTCTCCTTCCTCCCGGTGTCCTAGTTCTACGCGATGGATCGCTGCGACAGATCAAACTCGGTGAACGGACTTTCTTTCTAGGTGAACATCCTGCGGCGATGCAGCACGGCGGTACCGGGAACATCAACAGGAGAGTGATTTTATTCAGCCTGGTCCTACTGGTGGACACGATATTTCGGTGAGCGAGCTCTTCTCCGTCTGCCGCTCTTTTGTCTGTCAAGACGTCGCGTCCCGTCGACCATATCCCCGACTTTCGTTGGACGACACACATCGAGAGAAGAGGTCCCGGGTCCTGTGATTTACGAGCTTCGACGTTTACCGCGCGAACTGAATTTTCTATGAATCGAGAACCCACCGAACCTCCACTTGGAAATATTATATCATCGAGAGATGACTCGTTACGTTGCGCGTCGTGCTGCGAATTTCCTAACTCGTTCGCTGCGCTCCAACACCTTATCGATGTGCACCGAACTCTGTCCTCACGCCTGACTGTAACATTCCTGTAGAATAATAAATACTTGGCGATTCGTATGATTACGAGTTAAAAAAGAAAAAAGAGAAACAGGACAAACGAACGATTTGTTAATAGGCACAATATATCTGTTAACCAACACTGGTTCGTTTCGATTATTCTAGCGATCTGTCGGCGAGTCGAATGGAACCTGTGTCGCCTACCGATCGCTCTTATTTTTCATCCTTCGCGAACGAATGGAAAGAGAATGGCAACGACAGGATGGTTTTTGAAGTTTTAAGTTAATTTCCGTGTAACGTTAACGCATCGACGTGGTCCGGTCGATTAACCGGCTTATCGGTATTAAATCCGGACCACGTTTTCCGATAATGGAAGGGACAGTTCTGAAGTCCAGCTATGCGTACTGTGCCCGTGCACACGTCCCTCGGGGAGACACCGCGAACGCTCACCGGTCTCATTTTATGCAAATCACACAGAAGCATCCGTTAGGTAGCTGCCGCGAAATGGAGACGAGAACACATTGCCAATGTAAATTCATGGGAAGCCGATGCTCTTGTCTCTTCGCCTGTGGTGCGTGCTCCTCTCTGACCACGATCGCCGGAATTTCCGAGTAGAAATTGCCGTTACCACGGATACCGGAAACGTCGCCCGTCTCCTTTTAACCTTACGCCTCCAACTCCAACATCTTGTATAAGATTAACGACTCGTCGATCGTCGCTTCGTACGGATTCCCTTCGACGCTAGCCGAGCAGCTTCTCCACGCTCCAACAGGTAAGATCCTTCGATCGAAACGTTTCTTTTTTTTTTTCTTTGTAATATGATAAATTACGAGAGGAAGATACGATAAGTATATATTCGTCGACTTTCTCATCTTGATTTTATTTCGCGATTAATCAAGAGAATTTTCATTTGACGCGATTGGGCACGATAACGAGCCGATGGATTAAAAAATGAAAGTGTTTTAAAAATAGCTGTTAAATCGAGGAAGTTTCGATGATCAAAGGTGTAATCGCTACGTTAGAAATATTTGGGAATTTTCAAGAGAATTCGAAATGTCCAAAGTCGCAGTTTGATTTGTTCGTAATTTTACAATCAAGAAACGTTTGATCGAGAATAGAAATAATGTTCGAATAATTTCGAGCGTAAGTATCATCTTTTTCTTTTACTTATCGCGATGGATTGAGCAGAGGATACAGGAACCAACGAAGAGCGCTTCGTTTAACCGTTTGGTGCAGATTCCACTTGCGATTATTAAGACAAACAACTTTGCTCCGTAATCCCTCTCGCCTTTTATCTTATTTACAGAAGCATTTAAATTCGCGTATAACGGTCTCTTCGTTCGGGCTGAAAATCTCGCGCGAATGTGCTCGGTGTATAAAGTGACGGATGAACGCTTTCTTACAATTCCTTGCTCTTCAAGCGTTGTAAAAAAGTCAAAATTGAATCAGGCCGGACAAAGGTTTCTATTTAACGCTAGAACTACCAGAATGGCCGGATAAGCAATTTTTTATTATTACTATTTATTACTCCATCCATACGGTGTAGCGTGTGGATTTAACAATTGCACTGGAGCGGACAGCTTAAATCTTAAAGCTTGAAGCAAATTGTAAGTAAGTGTTACCCTATCTCACTGTCAAGCTAAACTTAAATTTAAAATCTTTCCTAGCAATTTTATCGGCACATAACGTTTCCTCGAGATTGCGAATCATTTTCTATGGAAAAAGTCCTATTCAAAGTAATCGATCGATAATTGGTCATAGCAATTTTATGAATTTATAACGGTGTATCGTTGGGATTTTTCGGTGGTTTTCGACAAAGGATATAAAGACCCGTATATTGTCATTTACATCATTTATCGTTTCATAGATTTTTCATTTTAATTTCTTCGAATACTCGAACGAGTCTTGTGTTTTAATCGTCAACAAGTTTAGCGATAATCGGCCGCCGTTTAAATTATGCACGAACGAAACAGCGACTCGAAGCGATCGATGGTCGTTCGACTATCAGCTACGTGGAACAATGCTGCGCGTGCAATTTTGTGATAGCACTCTTTCGCTTTCCACGCGGACAAATGTTCGAAGCTCGACTACTTTCCTTCGATCGATCATAAATTCTCGCGAAACGATTCGTTTAGCATTTACTTTAAACTACAAACGTGAACACGTTCGAGACTAAATCTAGGAAACGTTTGTCAAACGAACGATATTTTTATCCGCGCGTTTCACGAATTCCACGTTTAACGAGAATTCGAATGTCGTTTGTTATGGAAAAGTTAAGTCCCGTGCAGATTTAGAGCGGCACCTGTAAGGTCGGTAGACGACCGGAGTTTTAGTAAATTTGTTATACGAGAAGGTAGTTGTACAAGTCTACGGGCAACTTTCTTCCTACGGTATCTAACGACTTGCCAGCTCCAAGTTAATGAGCTCGAACAAGGCGACCGTAATTTTCAGAGTACTCTGTGCCACTTTGTTCTGGCTCGTCGGCAGCATTACGAATTACCAATCGATGAAAGTATCTTAGCAATTAACACTCTGTGAGATTCAACGGGCCAGACAGAGCCTGGAAACTTGCACGTTTACAGTTAGCAAGTTCCTTAGAAAATCGATAAGAACCGGTCGCACGGCCGTTGTTCGTCCGTTTTCTTATTCTTAGATTCTTTTCCCATTGCAGAGAATCCTATAGTTTTCATTGCGAATAGGATCAGCAATGGGTGTCACGTAATCGACGAGAATGCAAGTTGAATTATACGAGGAATGCACTGTACACGCAAATATCGACGGTTTTATCGAGAGAAGACTCGCGCGTGTCTCGAACTCTTATAACCCACGGCCCATCTCCCTTATTCCCGAGAACTCGCAATAAAGCCGGCTAGCATAAATCAACTATGAATTTTATCGATGAAAAATCGAAGTTCACGGCTCCTTCTACCATTTATTC
The DNA here is from genome assembly GCF_041682495.2 of Bombus fervidus. NCBI lineage: Eukaryota > Metazoa > Arthropoda > Insecta > Hymenoptera > Apidae > Bombus > Bombus fervidus. Next base: position 15,773,864 of record NC_091523.1, read on the forward strand.
GCGTACCGCGTTGCATTCGAATCGACAGGTTTGCCTTTAAGAAAGATAAGGCGCCTGCCGATGCTCCTGCATTCTCGGCTTTCTTTCCTATCGTTTATCTTCCGAATATTCAATACTTTTACGATTAATAGCGATGCATTCACCATACCTGTAACGATTTCTCGATGTTTCCGACATAAAACTCTACCACTGAGAAGATCCTTCGAGTTCCAACTGCCCGTCGCTAATCGGCTTAATTTCGGCTTTCTTGTCCGAAGATTCCAAAAATTACGTTTGTTACACGCGATAGTAACTCTTGCTACGTCAGAAAGTTTCTCGCCAGCCGATTTTCCGACGCTTTCGTCGCTGTTAATTTCCGAACACGTTGATACTGTTCCAGTATAAATAAGCGGACAGGCTGAAGTTGAGAGAAAGTGGATGTTCCTGGGGTTAAAATCGCGAGCAACGATCGCGATAATGCACCCGTATATTACACGAGCAGGTAAGCGAATCGAACGAACGAAGAAGAGATAGATACGATTTTCTCTTTCTACTTTGATTCGTCTTCTCGATAATACCCGTCTAAAGAGCACAGGACGAAGAAAATTGAAATAAAATATAAGTAGACGCGAATTTCCTCGAGACTTTCTTTCAAGATTTTCTTCCTTACTAAGCTTCTTATATTCGATATAAATTAAGAGTCGCAGTGCGTTGTTTGCTTTGTGCGAGACTCCTGGCTACAATACGAACGCTCTGTATCTTCATCTTATTGTTTCAGTCTCTCGACCGAGCGAGATCGAGCTACGTTGAAACGTGAATTGCACTGAGTCGTGGGAAATTGAATTTAGACTTTGTATCGAGTCCAGCTATAGGAAATTGTATTTGCGGCAGAATATCCGCGATATAGCGAGGCCCTAAATTAAAGCATCGAGTAGCTGCACCGATTGATGTCATGTCATCCAGGGTCGTACAAAGACTCGTGCCTCGTCTAACAGCACTCAATTAAAATCTCGTATCGTTAGTTACGTTTTCGAATTTCTATCAATTCGTTCGTGGAGACGTTGAAAATCACGAACTTTGTTCATATTTATTATTACGATCCATCTGTTAATTCGTTACCTACGAAATTTGTATCTTTTATTTTTCCGATTCTATTCGTTGCTCGAAATAAAGCTCGTCAAACGCTGGTAACTTTTTTTTAAACGCGCCCTAATATTTGCGCGTTTGTTTTCTTCGACGTAAGCCTGTGTACCGCGATATAGATTCAACTTCATTGCCGCGAACGTTCTTTTGTTCGATCCGCGTCCAGACGACTTTCGAACGTCGTCCTTTTTAATTATATTTTCCGACTATGAATCAGCAACATAGCAAAAATGCCGAAGTTCATGGGTCGAGGTTTCGGTCTTCAAATCCGAATCTACCAAAAATCGACAAACTGAGACAAGTACAGTTCAACGAGGTAAAATGATAGATCGATTAGTAAGAATCGGTAGGTTAATGCTAAATCGTTTAAAAACATCGATGCAGATGCAAGACAGGAAGAGGTTGTCGACGAGGATCTCCGCTTTGCTGAATTCGGCAAGTCGCGTGTTCTATCATAAACGTGGAGATCGATTGAAGGTACGTAAAAGTAATGTATGGAAAACGTGTGGACAGACGCTGTGGTTTAGAAACGAACGATCACGGTCTAATTAACACGATTTGGCGGCGCACGATCGATCGAACAACGCAGGTTCCCAGGTATCAAAACACTTATCGGCTCAGCTCATTTAACCCTTTCGATGTCGAAGTGGTCGATAAACTGGTGATGGAGACGATGGAGAGTAAATTATCGCCGGTGACGGCATATCATCCAAATCACATGGCGAAATTGTGCTTGGAGATTGGATCGGATTTGCAAAACGCACTCTGCAAAAAGGATTACGATAGGTAATAATGCTCGACACGTTTACGTTCCTCGCAATAAACGCGGAACGTTCGCGATGCCAACAAATTTCCAACGGGCTTACCTCGAGGTTCGCTCGTAAATTCTTTCGTAACAGCTGCTGTCGCTAAAAATCGTTTCTCTTGTTTTTAATTCGAGATTCGACGCTCGAGAACCGCACAGACAGTAGAATAACCCGGGGTTGAAAGTAACGATCTCACTTTAGCATACTGGATTTTCTAGAATCTGTTAGAGTTCGAAAAAGAACCTTCATGCCAGCAGTTTAAACGTTTATCCGATATTATTGGAAATACTATCGTAATCGTTCGTTTACACTGACTTGACCTCGCGGTGCAACTACAATTTCGTATTTCGAAATATTTCATTTCTTGATTTCGCCTTTCGTTATCTTCGACCCTGGTATATCCTATAGTCGTCTCTTTAATGAGAACGCAAAGTTTCAACTTGTAGAAAGCATCGTCATCTATCCTTTGTATTATTTATTTGTATCGTAATATTTATTCTTCTTGTCAAAAGGTATAAATTAGTGACGCAGGTGACTATAGTGCAACGTCTCGATCAAAGCGTACACGCGGCGTTTCAGAGCCTCTGGGACGTGGAGCGAGACAATTACTCCTATTATGTTTTCGAAAACAACCACATTTACGCATGGTGTTGCGTGTTCGGCCTGTATTACGAGTGAAATTCATCGTCCCGGTTAAATCTCGTTCTGTTACGCGTGGACGCGCGCTCGCGATATTCCCGATATTCGTTGCAATTCCAAACTAATGCTCGCTGCTTCCTTTTTTTCTTTTTTTTTTTTTTTTTTTCTGTGACCCGCACGCTCGCTAGATATCGGTGCAATATCGTTGCATAATGAACGGGGATGTATATCGCGACGTTTACGAGGATTCACGCAGCGCGGGCGCGCACCGTTAAATTTATCGGATTTTTCGCGATCGCGCGTCTGACCGGACGAATCCTTTTTTTTATTGGTGAAATAAAAAATTATCGCAAAGCAATTGGCGAGAATGGACGTCGTGAAATAATTTCGGAAACTGTGTCCGATCGGATAATACAGAGATTTAACCTGACCCTCCGTAAACCGGCAAGGGTTGGGTTAAATTGTTCGTAAAGGATGCTTGGAAAAAGGTTTCGATCGATTATGAAGTAACCATACAGTATTAATATTTATTAGTTTCGCAACTCCGCCCCTTCCTTCTCCCTGCCTTTCCACCGGCCCTGTTCGCTTTTTCAAGGTGATTTATCGAAGAACTTTCGGCCGGCTCGTCTACTCTCCGTCGGAATAATAGCCAGCGATTTAAAGTTTCGGAAACATGTCCGACATTTTTATAGATATTCACGGACTTATTGGAACATTGCGGCCAACCGATCTCGACGTTCTACAAGGAGACAAGAAACGACGAATTTGGTCGGTCGACTTCCTCGAAAATTCGTAACGTGGATTCGCGTTCAGTTTCAGATTCGTTTCAGTTCAGAATATTCGTTTACCTGGAAGCGATAATTGATAGTCGAGCAATTTTTAGCGTCGATTGGAAGCGAGGAAAATACGTTTGCCTCAGCCTAAGGATTCATCGCGCGAACGAAACATCCAAGTAATATTTTCCGTGTCATCGTTTCGTGATGTTTGAGTCGAACGGTGGGTAGCCTGTTTCGTAGCGCGATGGACGAGGAAACGAGATGATCCGAATGTATTCACGGAGTTTCGTTGCAGGTCGTTAGAAGCGATCGTGCATCTATATAGTCTTACCTATGCCGGCAATTTCCGAGCCCGTAGATTTTTCGATAATATGGTTACAAGAAATATAAGCGCCACCTTAATGACCCCGTTGGAAATTACGGGCGAATGTGTGGCGCGTCGCTTGTTAAATTAATGGTGCAATTTCACCATCGTGTTCCCTGACACGACGCGTGCTTGTCGCGGTGCGAAAACTATGGAAAATCGAAGGAAATGTTAGCAACTTGATGAGCGATCTTTTGTTATTTTAAATTGCACGCATTCGTTCGATTTCCATTGTTAATTAGGCGAATCGCCGTCTTCAAATATCTAATTCCGTAGATACGAGATACGAAATTTCATTAAAAGTATACGTAAATTACGCGAAACTCGTTGAAAATTAGCGCGGCGGCTACCTGTGCGATATTAATTTCCATTCAAAATTTAATTTCGTTGCATCCCGAGCTTAATTTTTGTATAAAAAAGAAGTATTCTGTTTTGCTGGTTTTGTACTTACGTAAAAATTAACCGCTCTCGTGCTATTTTTCTTCTTTCCCAGTGAATACGATAGTTTTACAAAGAAAAGAAAAAACTTACGGTGATCGCTATAATTTGTCGAATCGTTTTGCTCGACGCGTTGTTCCTTCGTCGCAGCTACGACTTCTACGGTTGCATCTACATAGATTTAAATTACTTCTCCTTTCGAAGTTATTTCGAGATGGAAGAGAAGAGGAAAACGATTTATTCGCGGCACATTTCGTTTCATTTACGTCGAACTTGGCGTCTATTTCGTTCCGCCAGCGAAAACTCGAGGCTGTACCACTCGCTAGACGCGTTGCGACAAAGTCGCGAGTGTAACCGCAATAAAAAATGTAAAACCAGGTTGCGGAGCGAGGCGCGTGTATCGACACGTAGAGGATCACTGGTTGGACAGGAATTTACATTCGTCGAGGAGGCGAGAAAGCGTGAATTCGATCGAGAAGGAGGCGAACGTTCGCGCCGATGTCGAAGCAAGGGGGAATTCCACTCTGGCTTTTCGACAAGAAAACTTGATCGACGTCAGGCAGCGGGACAATCTATCACCCGGCTAGTTCTGTTACTGGCTTCGACGTAAAATCAATGCCGATTCTCATTTCCATGTAAATTATCTCCGACATAGGTCGCTAGCTAGTCGAAAGCGGCAAAACCGACAGCCGCTGCGTGCGCTCGGCTCTCGCATGTATTTTTCCGCACCGCGGAAAAACTTTTGTTCCTTGTAATCAGATCGGCCATGTCAAAGCTTAACGAAAACGTAATTAAACTTTCCCGGATAAAAAAAAAGTTGCTCGGGCTGGGTCTCACTGTTTACCTTTCCTGGCCGATCTTCTGCTTTAACCACGCGAATCTTTTAATTGTCACGTCATCGGGACAAGATGCAACATAAAAACACTGTCGCTCGCTAACGGAGTTGAATCGGTAGTAGACGGCTGTCGATCAACGTGGAAGTATTTACGTTCTACGTTTAAGCATCAGATTATCCCAAGACCATTTTTCCGGAAATTTAATTATATGCATTATCTTAGTGCCTTTTATTTTCTTGCGACACATGTGCCCTTACGACGTGAACATAAAAAGAAAAATTAGGAATTAAACGAATAACGATCAATCAGATAAACTAATCAAAGTTACAATTAGATAGAAATCGAAGTGTTTTAAGACACGGTGTTAAAGGCGAAGATCGAAGTTGATTAAATTATCGAGGAAAGGATAGAAGAGTATAAGAATCTCAGGTTAAACAAGCATTATTTAATCGCTGCTGTAACTCTGATAGGTAAGCAGGGAAAAAAGTAAATACTATTCTTAATACTCCTTTTTTCTCTTCCCTTCGATCTCTTCGTTTTGCCGTGCTTTCGGTTCTACTTCCCTTTCCTTTTCTTTCTTTTACGCTTCCTTTCTTTCGCTTGTGTTTCTTCATTCCCTCTATCTCTCCTTTTTCTTCTCTTCTCCTCCATCTTTTTCTTCTTTATCCTCTTGCCTTTATTCTCTCGCTTCTTCTCTTCCAATTCATCGATGCCGAATCAATATCGATACGTAATGCCGAAGCTACGCTGCTGTTTGCCGATAGTGTCGACACTTTTGCAAATAGCAAGTAGCGCGCGGCGAATTTGTCAGTGAACAGAGAACACTATTCGCTAGGGAAACGATACATGAAAGGCTCTATTCACAACGAGTGTATGTGTGTTTTACCCGCGAGTATTTGCGGCTCCGCGCATGAACAATTTGCGTATAGTCCAGGTCAGCGGGGACCTAACATTAGGCTATGGTTACAGCGGCTGCGTGTCCCGACAAATGAAACATTTGAAAACTCGATTTTGGTTATCGTGTACACGGGGCCAGCGAAGAATTCGCAGATCAGAATTCAGAATTGAATCGCCAGCGAATCACCGTTGCGTTCGGCTACAACTTTCCAATATAGTTACCATCGATTCAAAATTCTGTTACGTGTTCTAATCCAATTTTATAGGAGACTGACAGCAGTCGATAGCAAGGAAGTGACAATTTGATCGAAGCTCAGCGACTGAATTACTTTCTGATAAAAACGGCCGCTCGCGATCGGGCTTAAATTATATTTGAATTTGTAAAGTTCGTTCTAAGCGACATCGTTATCGCGACAAACGTACGATAATGTAAAGCAAGTTGAATTAAAAGAAGGGAATAACGAAACAGAAGCAGAATGCTAACGGACCGAGTATCGAGGTCGGATACAAGTATAGTTATTTTCCATGAAACTCGAAATACTGTTCTAATTATTACGATCATTCGTTGAATAACCATCGACAGAAATTTCAAATACTAATCGTCGATTCTCTTTTATCTTTTTTATGCGGTTGTTGAAACAGCCAGGAATGCGTACAAGTGGCAAAAGTGGAAATGCTTCCTTCGATGTTTGAATAATATTTGTATAATGTCTGCGATATAACACAGTTTCTACAAATATCTTAATACTTGTAAACGTGGTTGCATACGTATTTGATGCTCTATTTGCATCTGAACGTAACTTTGAAACTGCAGTAGAAAGTGGTATATTTTTCAGACAGACCGCGCGCCTATGTACCTTGCCTCTAAAAAATATCGCTTCTTTATTTTATTTTAATTGCTTTATTTTATCATCGCTTACTATTTTCACTGTAAATTATTTTCAAATTTTTAACGACAATATCGATCTTTCAAAGACCGCAATATGCGTAAGCACAACGAACTTACGTCTTCTATGGAGCAGCCGGAACAGGAAAGCTGTTCGAAGACGAATAGTTTTCGTCGGTGTAAATGGGAACTATCAGGCAGGATATCTACAAGGAAACGAGACTGGCAATAAATTCGGTTTCTAACAAATAAGATGCGTTTCTGGACGATCGCTCGTTATTATCACGCGAATAGTTGGTCGCGTCGCTTCGATTCCGTGCCCGGCGAACGCTATTTGTCTTTGTCAGATTGGAAACCGCGTTGGCCGGTTTTTATTTCGCCGTCCTGGTTTAGAATGGATCCACGCTATTTTCGTATAAACAGGCTTGCGAAGTTTCAGGCTTGTCGCAATCGCGTCTGTTTCGACGCAACGTTCCAAGTTAGCTATGAGATCTGACATAAAATCAAATATTTTCACAAGAAACGTTTCCCTACCTTGCATTGTCTGTGTTCTATCCCTTTACGAATAGAAAGCAGAAGCGTTTCATATATTCGTAGGTATACAGTCAATATTGAAACGGACCAAGGTTTCCTATTGTAAACCGTGTTGGATAATGTTGGACGTCATATTTTCTTCCCTCTAACATCCTCGTTACTAAATGGAGATGAAAATTGCGGATTAAAGGGTACACCATCCTGATGTCTAAAACGATCGAACGTTTAATTTTTTCAAGATTCTAATCGTACGCAACGGTTTATCAAAATTCAAACTCTTAACGAAGTTACAGGGACGAATACGGGAGAGATTTATCACAGTCTTAATCCTTGGGGGCTATCACGGGCGGAATTTCATCTCGTGCGAATTTTGTTTGAACATTATCGTGCTGTAATAATACCACCGGGATATTATTGCTTCTAACTACTGCAAGCAATTTTTCTATTCTTCGTCCATCGTCGAGAAACAAAATTCCGCTTGTTCAACTTTATTAATTTTTTAATTTCGAAGAGGTGCGCTGCGGCCAACTTTCGCCCGGGTAAATCTCCTCTTGCGTTCCTCCCGAAACTATATTTTCCGACCTCGTTGCCGTGAAATTTTCGATCCTCGACCGACCATCGCTTTGGCAAACAAACAGAATACGTAACGTTTGGAGAAGATGATTTAACATAAAATTGAAAGGAAAAATCCTGCGTATTCGTGAAAGTTCCTTCATATTCATCTTCATCATATTCTGAGATATCTTTTAACATTGAAAAAAATGCAGTTGGCTCGAAAATGACCGGAAGAATACAGCGGGGTTAAAGAAGAAACGAAACGTACAGACGAAATCGGCCGTGAAAGATTGTTTTAATGGAATTCGAGTGGCCGAGAGTGGCAGCTGTCGTCGTAGCTGTCGCTCTTAATTGCGAAAATATAGATTCTCGAGATGTCGCGGGTTATTGGCGATGCGCGAGAGACCAGAACAAATACTGATATATGATGGCACCCTTCTACTTTCAATTTGTCCTGCACGAAATGCCGTCATTTATCTTTATTTCCTTTTAGCTAAGCCTCCAACTTAGCGTTATCGGCCACGGCACGCAAGCACAGTTTCCTCAGCAAGCCACGCTCGCAACGCGCGGATTCAGTTTCAACGATCCGTCGCTGCCGTATCACGAGCAGATTAAAAAAGAACATATTCTACGGAGTTAATGAAAATCCCGAAGATTAATATAGCGCCGATCCCATTGAGTTATGGCGCTTTAAATCTCCTCTATCTCCGCGCTTCTTTTATTCCTTTTCATTTCTTTATCGTTTCGTATCTCTATGACTTTCGCCTTGACACGCTTCAACCTTCTCACAGTGTAATAAAACAACGAAGAATTCGTAATGAGAAAACGACTACATCTTTATCGTTAAGATCTTTTGCAGTTATCGCACAGATACGAACGATACGAATCTTTGAACTTTTATAACAAATAAATACTGATAATTCTAATTAATCTCGCGAGCAGTAAATATCAATTCCTTTCGATCGCGGAAATCTTTTTGTCACTGATTTGCGTACTTGTTTGGTATTTTAATATTATTTCTTACACCTGGACAAGACAGTTTATGCGCTGTGATACGTACGTAGCCAGGGAGATCGTTTGGCTGAAAATACGACGAAAATCAAGAACAACTAAATCGCGTTGGCGGTTTCATTTTCGAGAAACTAAAGTTTGAAAATTTGTCAACTATACGTAATACCAATTTGACTAATTTCCTACTAGACAGGAATAGATGGGCGACAGAGAATTGTTGTACTACGTGCGGAGGTAAGTTGAAAACGTCGAATAAATCTTTTTCTTTTAGAGCCTTGTTTAAAAGAGAATAAAGTCTGGGCCTGTTTAGTCAGGAATTAGTCAAGTTGGTGGATACCGCGGAAATTTTCAAATTTATTTCTCCTCGAGCTTTTTTTCAGCCTAAATTTATCCGAAATTCGCTGGAATTTCTTTACGTCGTGGAAGGGTTGACCGAGTAAATTCGACATATTTTCGGTGAATCTCTTCGCCTCGTGTCATCGGTAATGATTTCTTGCTCTCTTTTCTTTTCGTGAAAAAGCCACGGTTCCGTTATATCCTCTCGTGGTAACGACCAATTAAAAGGATTTTAAGGCTACCTTTCCGCAATCGCTTTATTATCCCGCGTCTGTGAAACGGATATACCGCTCCATGGCGACGACGTAAAAGGGTCGAATTGCAGCATTATTCGCGGTTATTTTACGTGTTTTATAGATCGTGCAAAAAGCTCTGGCTGCCGTTCGCCAAGGTTTATCGACCGTTTAATTTCGCGTATTGACAGTTGCTTTCGGATTCATTGAGAATTATGAGCGGCCGTTTAAAGTCGAGCCGAGGCTCGATTCAGCGAATGCAACGTCTCCCTTAACTGGTTTCTCCTATTTTTTCCCTTTCGAGCTGCTTTCGTGGCTAAAGCACGGTTTAGACGCTGTCTCGGCAATACCAACCGAAATCGGTATCTAAAAAGAAGTCGAGGCAACCGAGATAATGAATAATAATTTAATATACGTTGCTCGAGATCTCGGCGAGTTCGATCAACGCGTTTCGTCTTTCAAGTGGCAATCGCTCGGGAGATTCTAACGTTTAAATAGAACATACTTGCGCATTCGATTCGTCTTCTCGTTCGTTTTTTTTTTCTTCTAAATGTTTTTCGTTCGAGCGCTCTGCCGATGAAATTTTCTTTCTTTTCTTTCGTAATTTTTTTTTTTTTTTTTTATTAAATTTGCACGTAACTTTTTCGACATAACTTTTTCACCGTCAATTTCTGCTTCGATTTCCTCTCGGTTCGGTACGCGTTAATGACCAGGCGAAACGCCTGACGATCTATGTATTTGGCGGTCGTGCTCGACCGAACATTACGGCGAATTAATCGAAATTCTACATGCACCGCGGTTACTTCGATTTTGTGGCTTGCATCGCGAAATATTAAACACGTACGTTGTTAACGTTTATATTAAACAGCAGTTTCGGCAAACGTCGTTACCTATTTGCCAGTCAGAACTAGTTTGCAGCTTGTAATACGAATTTTGTGGCCGATACCGTGGTAATTGTTTGTCAGCGGATCGAGCCTGTCAACGATCGCGTTTCATCCCTCAACAGCCTGCCTCCGGTTTCGTTAAACGCGGTGAACGAACACGAGGTTTATTAGGTGAAATCATCGGATCGTGCGGAAATCGAAGCCGGCACACCGTAAAATTAGATTCCTTGGCTGGTTGTTTGTCGCCCTGTCTCCATGCTGCTCCATCCCTTTCCAGTGAAAACCGAAAGTTTCGGGCTTCCTGTACGTAAAACTGACGCGAAAGTTATTCGCCAAGGAACGAACATCGTTCGCCGCGTTTTTCCTTCCTCGAGAATCGCTGCTGCTCTTGTTGCAGCTATGATAAATTAATGATTTCAACGTGAAATGGCGCCTCGTCGATCTTCGGTGAACGGCCTTCTGCCTAATTTCGTTCGTTGCATACGAGCAATCACGGTTCACGGCGCGACGATTGCGGTGAAAGGTTCGATTTCTCCGACGTTGGTTGCGCGGGTCACCGGATTGCGATCTGAAACAGGCATCGATTTCACTGAAACAACGCTAATTACGCGATAGCCACTGCGGACGTCCATTTAATTAAAACATATCTGTAAAACGTATCCCGTGAAACGAAATATCTTGGCTGGAGCCGGGAAACCCGACGAGGCGGAATAAACAACGTATGTAATTAGATTCGTTTCTCGTTATCGTGAATTCTTCCGTGAGAATTTCTAATAATTTGAAAACCGTCTGTACTTTACTTGTGCCGTCACTCTTTAGGTAGGTACTCTTTATTGCGACCAAGGTAGGGTCACGCGAACGCTTTTGCCTTTGTGGGATCGTTCGGTGTTATAATTTCTTCCAGCGTTCCTGTTCCTAGAGAGAAAAAGAGAGAGAAAGAGAGAGGAGAGAAATACGGTTCGAATAATAATTTCTTCCAGCGCTCCTGTCCCTAGAGAAAAAGATAGATAGATAGATAGAGAGAGATGGTTCGAATAAATAAAAAGTGAAAAAAAAAAGGTACACCCTTTGAGTAATTTATACCCGTTCGCTTGTTGCTTTCAAGCCAATTGTCTTCCGCGTACAGGAATTGTCTTCGCGTCGGTGTATCGTATCCGCGATATTCGTTGAAGCCTCTCAAAACCTTGTTTCTTTCGTTTGGTTGCACGCGTCTCGTGCGAAACACAGACGTTACACGCGATATCGTACCGTCGACGTGGACGATAAGTGCGGAAAGAATGGCAGAAATAAAATTAAGGATGAGAGCGGAGAACAGCGAGGAAGGAAGGAAGGAATGGAGAAAACGTCGGAAAGAAGTTACATTCGATAGACACGGTAACGTATATAAGGAGAAAATAGAAAAACAGGTTTTCTGATGGCAAAAGTTTCGCGTGACGTCGGAGTCATAAGTTGGCGAGGAAATGGGAATGGTATCAGGCAGGAAGAGAAGTGTTGAGAAACGAGGGAAAGCAAGGGAGGATCGTATAATCGCGTAGAAGAATATTAGGCGGATAATTTGCCAGATACTTGGCTGCCGGATACAGCTTGCAGACAACTACGTAGCAAAAAAGATATTATACTCAAAGCTTGTATATTATGCCGAGGTATAATACGAACGAGCAACTTCTTAGCAGAGAGTTTATACGTAGTATAAATTTTTTACCGAAATGTCTAAAATTTCGATGCGGCAAAGAAGTTTATCCGCTGCGAGAAACTATGTATTTTGCCGTACGTGGAGTTAAGATTTCTCTCGATTAAAGTTCTCGCGAAGTAACGATGGAAAGCAATCTTTACTATCTTCTTTTGGAATCGACAAACGTCTGTTTATTTGAAACCTTGTCAACGATACGTTAACGTTAAATATATTTTTCGCGCAGGTGTTAATTGATTTTACATATTACCGTTAAGATAAACCGTGATAACCGGTTTTATTTTTCTTTATCAATTTGGAAAAATCTTCTCCATCTTATCCGAAGCTTGACGACCGAGGCAGCTGCTAATAGCGAACTTTTTAAATTAAAATTGACATATGCTAATTTCTTGTTGCATATTAACTTTAAAAACTAGATTTTATCGCGTCGTGATATTCCAGGGCAGCTTTAATAAAGGATAAAATCGCGATGGATCTTCTCATTTGTAATTTTTTAACTAAATTACTCTCTGCCAGAAACAAGCAAGTGTCTACATATTTTTTAATTTTTCAGCCGTAGCACGAGTAATAGATAGGAACTGGTGAGTCTCGTTTTACACATTTTTAAATTTTACGAGATCGTTTGATAATGATTTATCTTGTTTTATCAAATATTCTATTATATCTTTAATTTTAATTCGCTCTTCGATAATAGTCGTCAATTGATCGGACTCGTAACAAACGAAGGCTAATCGTCGCATCGATTCACGCAGCCAGCGATTTTGCGAAAATATTCCGCTATCGCACGCTCCGAAAATCATCGAGAACGAGCTCCTCGTCATTTTTCGTCGCGTCCCGATTACAGAATTATCGATTTTCCACAAGCGTTCCTCGTCGACTTGGACGACCCGCGATTAATCGAATCCTCGATATTTTATATTAAACAGATGAGAAAGCATAAAAGTCATCAGTTGGTTGTTCTACGGTTTTATCGAACGTAGCCCGAGGCCGCTAGTAACGATACCTGGCAACCGATTACACGGATATTGATTACGTTACTACTTGAGCTCGACTTATGTCGAATGTTGGCGGAATCGAGAATATTTGGAAGGACGTTAACTCTTTAACGATCGTTCTGATTTTTTCACGCCGAGAAACGATCGCAATTTCGTAACGCGTTTCAACGAAGTGCGTGGAGAACGATAGCCTCTTCCTCTAATTTCCCATCAACTTTCATTCTACCAATTGCTTCTCTCGATCTTAACAGTTCTGAGTATGCAAACACATTCGCGAAATTGCGTCACGGTACCCGATACGGTCGAAGAAGCACGGTACTTGGTCGACGCGATGTTCAAGTTTCCGCGAGCATCGATCGACCTGTTGTGTTAATCAAGCAAATGATCCGAGAGAAATGACCAAGTTTTTTCTCGAGAAGCGATTTCTTTATCGTAAAAAGGGCGATGTTTCTTCTTTTTTTTTTTTTTTACGAGGATAATTCGTACTACTTTGAATAAAGCATAGACGTTCGTAGCATTTCTATAAGATAGCGACACTTTCAACGATACACCGTTATCGCGAACAAGGGTTGTGCAACGTCGAATCGTATGACTTTTGGTAAATTCGCGGAGCTTTGTAGATATAAAAGTAGAACAACTTGCTACGATGCTAGTGTTTTGCTTGAGACTTTCATTACAAAATTTCATTCTTTTTTCTATTCAGGAATTTCTTATCAGAAGCGTCTTTAGTTTCGCTATCAATCTTTATTCGGGCGAAACAGTTATTAAAATTAACGAGTAAATTACACCGGAAGACTACCATTGCGAACTATATCCTTTCTTTAAACTCGGATATGCGACACTTATGAATATATTAGATTGTCCGAAAAGTTTCTTTCGCTTCATAAGGTGATAACAGAGGAACAATAATTTCCCTTTTATATTATTTTATCGAATTAAGTATAATCCATTTCGTTCCATTTCTGTTATTATGTTCGTGCATAATTCAATAAACTAATGTAAAACAAAAAACATTGTGCGTCTACTGTTTCCTTATAAAACGAAAGAAACTTTTCGGACAACCTAATATCTAGCGCAGATCAGAATGCAGCAATCGCGTTAGCTGTATTATTGAAATAATCGATGAAGCGTAATTTATGCGCCAGAAGTGTTCATTGGTTGTACGATGTGTATCGTTTAACACGATTACTGTACATATATATGTCGGAGATGAAAGGACATCGGGGCCTTTCTTTTGGAATGTTTGGGAAGGTCTCCAGTCCAGACTTTTTGTTATAGCTGTATTTAAATAATAAAACTGAGAATTATGTTTGCCCGAGATTTAGGACAGTGGGCTTGGGCTCGAAGTGACGTAACCGGTCGCTGGACGTAGCCAGGGTCACGGGATGGACGATTTTACCTAACAGAGGTACGGAGTAATTAAATAGCTCTCCTTAAAAGACAAAGATCGACCCGAGGGGTACAGAGAGATACGGAGAGGAGTATATAAGGGCAGTTCCACTTGGACCGAGGGTCAGTCCGACTAGTACAGTGAACAAGTACGTTGAGTGACACCAGAATCCTGTATCAGGTCGCATTCGTCATCCCGTTGACCGTGGATTCGTTATGGAACCTAACTTCATTGTTATCGACATCACGATTATCCAATCGCCGTTATTAATTGTTAAACTCTGTACGAATTACATTTGCATCGATAAATATCATCTATAGTACATGTTGAAGTTATTAGATGTACGTGAATACAAAGGAAGGCGTGGATAAATTGTAAGGTAGAAAATATATATTTTATAATACTGAAGCGTAAATACAAAGTTGGGAACGCGCGCTAGCAGCGTTACCCTATGACTGAAAACCCTGAAGCCAACGTCGCCCATCTACTGTTTATGGTTTGCCTTGGACGCGGTCTCTTGTCGATCGTACGCTGTCGATGGCTTCGGTGTTTGAGAAAAGTAAACACCAGACGTAGAGCTTTCTTAGAAGCGATGACAACTTCAACAGTACACAACAACGATGGCCAATTCACGCGAATATTCGTTAGCTACCCCTAACTCCAACGATAACCCGACATATATATGTCGTGATGTCCTTGGAAAACGGGGCGTGTAATGAATCTTGTTGGAAGTTGTCCATAGTTGTCATATACTAGATGAATTTTATTTATGGGAATGTATTACAAACGTTAACAAATGATGTCGATGATTAAGTGATCGTGATATCCATGACGATGAATTTAGGTTCGATAACGAATACACGGTCAACGGGATGACAAGCGTTCTCTGTAATAGTCGAACTTATCGAATTGAATCTCAGTCCAAGTGGAACTGCCCTTATATACTCCTCTCCGTATTCCTCGGGTCAATCCCTGTTTTTAAGGAGAGTTATTTAATTATTTTATACCTCTGTTAGGTACACGTCCTTCCCGTGACCGTGGCTACCACTTCGAGCCCAAGCCCACTGTCACAAATCTCGGATAATCATAATTGACTTGACTCATAAACAGCTATTTCTCAGTTTTATTGTTTAAATACGACTATAATAAAAAGTCTGGGCCAAAGGTATCGGGGACTTTGCCAAACATTCCGAAAGAAAGGCTCCGGTGTCCTTTCATCTCATCACAAAAAAGAAAAAAAATAAATAATACGTGCAGCAACATTTAGAATAATTCCTTAACGACGATAGAACGGATATTTGCTCTAAACAAAAATCGTTCTTCTCTGCAATTTTTTCATTCGTCGAATAAGTTACAGGAGTCAGTCAGCAAAAACGTCAGTCTTCAATCATTCGATCGGTGGCGACTGGAAGGACGACGAAGGCGAGCGATCGGTTGGTTGCCTAGACTGGAAACGGCTACTTCGACGGCTATACATAATGCAGGAAGGAAGTTTGAAAATTTACGGGAGTCAGCGTGTCGTCCGTCATCGGGGGTGAGGTCTCGTAAAGCCAGCCTTTCCACGGGACCCGTGGATTGACCTGGAATAGCCGTAGGTCTGAACAATGATCGTAGGTGGCCGCAGGATCTCGTTGATCTCCAAGGACCAGCCTTTACAGCGGGACGGGGGAGAGATGGGGACGTTTTCCAATATCCAATAAAGCCGAACCTCGACCTCACTTGGCGAATGTTTCGCTTGGATACGATTTAAAACGGCGTAGCTTGCAGAAACATGTGCCCGGTAAATAGGCAACTCGCAAGATGACGTGCAATTCGTTGGAACGTGAGAATGTTAATTGAAAATAATTTAATAGGTGCATGGATGCAATACGGAAAGTTAATTGGAAACTAGGAGTAATTGGAAAAGAAAAAATTCGAATGTATCCATCGAAATTGTGTTTGACACGTTGCGTTCACCGGCGTGTTTAATTTAGAAGTTTATGCGCCAAAATAATATTATAATCGATCATTAATTAACATCGTCCATCGATCAATCGTATTAATTATTCCGTGAACATGGAATAATGGTGGTCCGGCTACGTGATTCAATTTCGATATAATACACGCATAGTTTCAAATTCTACTCGTAATACTCGACAACTTTGAAATTGATCCGAAGAATGCCGTTTATTAATTTCCGTTTCCCTTTGAAGGAACCAGTCGAGATGAAAACTCCTGTTTAATAGAAACTTATTGCTGAAATGCGGAATATTCCTTCTTCCTTTAATATTTAGTTAATAACTGTTTTCACTCTGCATTCGCTTATCTACGATTACACGTTCATTTCCGCTAAACCTTTAACTTTCCTGACGTCTGGTTGAAATTCTGCTTGCACTATACAACGAGGCCGAGAAAGGAAGAGAACTAGAAGTGACGTACGTTGGAAAAGAAAGAGAGAGAGAGAGAGAGAGAAAGGCTTGACTGGACCGCTCCGACAGCCAGGCAGAAGAGTGTCCGAACGTGGACGGAATCATAAGAGGATTTCGCTCGTCCTCGACCCTTTACATTTACATTCCATTCGTCACGTGGTAGTGGATGTATTTCGAAAGGGCTCTACCCTACCCCTTACCGCAACTACCTCTTCAATTACAGCTACGCTAACATCCGCTTTTTTTCCGCTTCGCGAATTCACTCTTACGAACGTTGATTCGCGTCGCACGTAATCCATTGTACGTTTGCAATATTTGTCGTCCTATTGTTGCGCGATGTTTCGCGTACAGTATTCGAGAATACAATGTCGATAGTTCTTATTTTGCGATACGTGCATTTTTTTTCTGGCTAACCTTGACAATTTGCTGCGCGGAGGAAATTTGTAAAAAAAAAGAAAAAAAAAAAGAAAAAAGCGAAAAATATTTCGAAAACACTGGCGGCCATTTGGCAATTACTTTCTGCTATATTTTATTGAAAGAACTTTTTTAACAAATTTGTTACGAAACGAACGTTTCGATGGATCGTTCGATTTCTTGTATTTTTTTTTTTTTGTTATTCTCATCTTAGTTTTCCCATTGCTTTGAAAATAATATTAGTCTTTTTCCCGCACTTTTTTTTTTCAATCTGTAAGAAAATTACTTTTTACTATTTATCAATAGTAGACGTTTTTCGAGTTGTTTTATAAAAAGTACATGGTACATTGAAGTTTTAGACCTGTTCCAGTAAAAATAAAATACATTTATCGTTCGGTTAATGATAACTTATCAACGGTATCTAACACTTGGAACGACTGTATAAAGAAAAAGACCGAAGCAAACGAATCCGCAAGTAACGGAATAATAATGAAACTGACTTTTGCGTATATTGTCGCGAAAAATATCTTGGTGTGAGCTGCTTGAACGAAAGTCGACCACGGTGTATCGAGTACGGTGAATAGGCATCTGAAGTCTGCACTGTCCAGAGATCTACAGAACTCGATGATTTATAATTCTTCTTTGTTAGTTTAGACCGAGGTACTATCGCATAGCGTATACGGTTTCGTCTAACTTATGGAACAAGATCGGCAAAAGGAGGAATTTTTCTTTTATTATTTATAGTCGCATTAAACTTTTGCATGGGTTATTAGCGACGCGAAAGAATGAAAAGTTACGAGTTACGATTATGGATCACCATATAATTTAGAGCACTTTGGATAATTAAATAGTTCTCGTACTAATTTAAAACCTTGTACATTGTCTTTTATAGCGAGTTTCACATCGAATTGTCGTCAATGGGTAGAACATTTCTAGCACCGACGACGTTTTATTTTTATTCTTTAAATTCCACTTTCGTTGTTTCGTATTCATTGTTTTATCCGAACATATAAGACGTTAAAATACATAAAGTACGTACAATATGCAAAGATATTCAAATTATTCGTCTGGAATTTTTAGACTGAGAAATAGCTACTTGTTTAAAATCTTATACTTAAAAATTTTTTTTTACTTGAAATCTTATACTTAAAATTTTACTAGTTTTATTTCTTAATAAACAGAATCTGTTTGACAGATAAAAAAGCTTTTTGCATGAATTTTCTTTATATTTCGTTGCCGCTAATGGTTTCTGGCAAGATTCGACGTATTGGATATTTTTGTTGAACGAATTTCCCAACAAGCGGGGAAACGATCGTTGCTGTATTGCGGTGAATCTATAATATCTTTTTGAACGAAATGTATCGGGAAAATAACGGATGAATAGAAATCCACGAGATCCTGGGTTAGAATGTTTCTCTGTTGTCCCTCTGCTCCTTGTGTTTTCCCTTACATCTGTATCGAACGATCTCTGCAAGCCGAAGCTGCTTTTAATTTTTCTACATAAAATTCTCCGAGAAATTTGAAAATTCTTGGAATCTTGCTATGTCCAGGGGGGTGGAAAATAAACATTTTGGATGCAGATACGATCGTGTGACAATGTTCTACCGTACGTACACCGCGGCTAGAAAGATCGAAACCATGGCAATTCGATTTGTCCGTAGTTTTGTAATTAAAATGCGTCCTGTCAAAAATAATATACCGCAGGAATATTTTCGGACGGTAGTGTGTTTTAATACGTCACGCAATTCACTGCGCAGAATAAAAACGTGTATCTGGAAATGTTGTTATTTGCAGGCGCGGAAAATACAAATTGGAATAGCAATTTAACGGTGTCACGATATTCCATTATACGTAGCTACGATGTTTAGAAAGATTAAAATCGCTGCAATTCGATTTATCCGTAGTCTCGTAATTAAAATGCATCCTGTCGAAGATAATGAACCGTCCGCGTGCTTTGCAACGGTAGCGCGTTTCAACGCGTTACGCGATTTCTTCTATAGAATAGAAATGCATATCCGGCGATCTTGTTATTTTCAAGCACGGATAACGAAACACTCGACGAGATCACTGATTTTGTCAGGATGATTGTCTGGAAATAAGGATTACACGGAACTCGTTCTGAATTCCTGGTTTGTCTCCTACGGTGTTTCCAATCGAATCGAGAGGAGAATGAAATGAAAACAGATACGATCTGGAACGATCGACGGGGGGCCAATACGATTCACGATGAAGCAAGCTCGTTGCTCTGTTTCCACTCAAATCGGTGTCAATCCACGAAACTCAGGCATATTGATACTGCCTAATAGGTATACGATGCAGAGACAATCCATTTATCTTCACGATGGTCGAGGAAATTTTACGAGCCGTTTCATTCGTTCGGTTTCTGCTCTCGAGAACAACTTTAATTCAAACTGAAAAGAAAATCAACATTTTTTATCTTTTTTTTATTTGCATTTATTTTACAATCAATTCTCGTTGGAGAATTTTAAATAAATTTATCTGACGTGGTACCATGACACGATTAATAAGTGTTCATAGTATGTTTGATTCTATTTGAATCTAGCGCTTAGGTCTAAGGTGTAATGTCTTTTTAGCCTGCGAATCTGTTCCGACGCGTCGAGTAGTTGAGTAATTAGAGGGTTTTGGTGCTTGTTAAGCCTTGTGCTGTGTCTATCGCTGAATTTCGATAATTCTTCTTCGACCGTGGGTATCTCGAGGTCGCGATGTATCGTTTCGTTGGTGACGTACCAAGGTGCATCTATCGGGGATCTTAAGGTTTTCGATTGGAATCGTTGAAGAATTTCCATGTTGGAATTACTCGCTGTTCCCCATAGTTGGATTCCATAGGTCGAAACAAGATATGTTGTTTCCATGTCAATCTTCTGTCCAGAGTCATAGGTATATTGTTTATCGTCACCTGTGGGCAAGTTGGTACCCCGCTGGGGGTAGCCACCCACATGCTATATTTTATTTTGTTTTTTTTTTATTCACTTCCACCTAGACATAATACTTTACCAAATGTCCTTCTGGACAAATTGTAAAATCCAAATAAAAAAAAAAACCTGTGGGTAAGTTTGTTTTCGTTTACTTTGAAGCGTGATTTGTGAAATCACTCTTCCATAGAGTCGAGACCTCGCTGGAGAGTAGAGGAGGCAATTGTCGGGTCTGAGTGCGAAAAT
Organism: Bombus fervidus; assembly: GCF_041682495.2. Lineage (NCBI taxonomy): Eukaryota > Metazoa > Arthropoda > Insecta > Hymenoptera > Apidae > Bombus > Bombus fervidus. Next base: position 15,794,257 of record NC_091523.1, read on the forward strand.
CAACGTGTCTTACGTTTTTCTCATGGAAACGAAGCGACTCATTCTTGTAGAACTTGATCTCTGTTTTCAATCGTTCGAAAGAAGGAAGACGACTTGGTTATTTATTTATCAGAGTAATTAGTTTGTGCAAAGTATGCACGCTTGTTTCTATAACCTTGTTTCCACGAATTTGATACTAAATAGATTGATACTAAAGCATCATCATCCGGTAGGATTATGCGTAATGTCTAATCGGTTTACTCTTGGTAATTTATTGGGTTGCTGCGAATGTAATATCGATTTTACGGCTATAAAAGTAGGTCAGTTTACTACATCAGAAAGCTCTTTATCTTCGGCTTCGTTATTAATTTTTGTTTAGCTGAACCGATTATTAGGGATCAATGGAATCATCATACCTGTAGGAAATCCACGATATCCAATGGCATTTCTACAAAAAAATAGCTGGTTCCGATCGTACTGTATGCATCGTTTAGCTTCTACCGACGTATTCTTATTTTCTCCATTTAACCTGCATATTGGCAACCGAGTATCCATTCCTATGTATCTCTTTACAATTTTTTGTTTTCTAGTGAAAACATCACAAAGCTGCCGCCCCATACACCCGTTTTTCTCTTTCCATACTTTTACGTCATGTGCAACAGTTTTCAAACATTCGATTTTATTTTATTAAAGATAGTAACCGGATGGTATTATTAGAGGATAAGAAAGAATCTCGAGTCGCGTTTTATACCTTTAATTTCGACTAAAGAGAATATCGACGTTGTTCGTTTCTGCCTTGGAAACGAAGATCCTTCCCGCTCCGTGTTTCCCGTCGGTTGAAAAAAGAATGTCGTTCCTAACGAGTCCGCATGAAAATGGAACAAATTTGCCCGGCAGAGGGGACGGTGCTTCCGTACAACGAGAACAAAAAGCCAGAACCAGCCTTCTATTTACAAAATCGTTGCAGCGAGTGGAAGCGATCGGTGGCTCGGTCGACGAGAGAAGTTCCACACGTTCGGACTCCTTTCCATCGAATTTCTATCGAATTTCTATCGAATTTCTATCGAGCACGGGACGTCCGTCCGTACGGAATACGTGACACGTATCGAACATCGTTGCCGTCGATGTACCGCGAGACATCGATCCGGTGTAAACACACTAACTGTCGCTATAGAATCCCCATTGTATTCTTTTCCTCTGGCATCTTCAACATTTTTACACGACTATTGAACACTCCTGCCCATTATTTCACGCTTCTTCGTTCGCTGTGTCTTCGCTAGACGTATTTCTCTTTTATTTTATTATCCTCCATCTTTCTTGCAATAAAAGAGCAGAGATCGTCCCAAGGTATCGCACGAACGTCAAAAAAAAGGGGAAAAAGAGGTGCGCGACAGCTATATTTTTCTTAATTTCCATGTTTGTTTTTTCTTTTTTTTTTTTCGTAATTAAAGAGCAATACTTATTGGCACGCAATAGCCTGATTTTCATTCGACGTTCGCACTTCTTTCTTTCAAGTTCGTAGATTACGAAAAGGTATCACGGCTAGGACGAGCGATACTTCAATATGCTTATACGACGAAGAATATTTTTTAAATCGACAGGGTGGAGAAAGAAAAAGACGAAACGTAAGAAGGATTTTGGACGAAGGAATTGATGGAATTTCGAAATCGCTACTCTGTGGAATTTATCTCGTTTTTCCCCTGCAGTCTTCGTATTTGTCACTGACTTTAGAAATGAAACGTCAGCCCAAGTAGAACGCGGTAATCATGGTATTTGGATTTCTCGTGTAAATTCTACGTCTCGAATCCTATTAACTAGTTCGCGAAGCAGGACTAGTTACTCGGGGAATTAAGTGATCCGCGGTAGACAGACGCGCAACGCCGACGGAATTTCCGTAACAGTGCGATTATAACAGTTTCCAGCGTTGCTCACCGGTGAAACAGTCAAGCACATATTAATTCGCCGGTACATGCTGGAACTTTGACTTCGCGATGGCAATCAGAGGCTGAGATTGGCAACACGGTTTCCCTCTCTCGTTTCGGTTCAATTCGAAGAGATAACGAGTTCCCTACGGGTCTCTATGGCGAACGTTGCTCGCGAAGAAGCTCCTCGAATCGATGGTGCGTGAAACGTCAAATAATTTCCAAACCTAAATTAGACACTCGTGCCGTTGTTGTTATCGGTGTAGGACCATTGTTTCTCGAAACGTTGACTACCGATGGGATACGTTGATACGTCGTTCGGTCGACGCGTGGTCCATTAACCCTTTGCACTTCTATGTCGAGCGTGACATCAGTTTTTATCTCAGGAGCTCTTTTGTCGAGTCTCGCTCCACGTTCGTTCGCGTCCACCTTTTTTCGTGAAACGCGAAAGAAAACCAGGATCGTATCCTGGAAATTGTTTCGAGATATATCACACACTTAAAAATTACGAAATACAACGATAGTGCGAATAAAACTGGTATTTAAGCGAATTTCATTCTTCCTTTATTTAGTTAAATTGTCTTATTTTTTAGTTAAAGTAAATTTCAAATAAAACAATTAAAAGGGTTGGGTGCTGCTGGTGACGAAATTGAAATAAAATTCAGAGTGCAAAGGGTTAAGGTGGCTCGCGAAAATGTTGGAATACTTAGCATGGGATAGTTTTACGCGCTATGGCTCACGATCGTATTGGAAGGAAGCAAACGATACTCGAAAGAAGAATACACGTTACACACGTACGAGAGAATCGTAAACTTCTAACGTTTTCTATATTCGGTATAAGGGACAATGTACGGTGACAAGTGACGTTATGGTAGGGGACGAAAGTTACGCGCTATTGTTCCACGATTGCGATCGGTGTTAATTCAGAGTTCATCTCCTTCTCTTGGGACGGGCTAAAAATTTTAGCCGCCTAGAGCACTTGGCTTTTAAGGCCATCGGCGAGACCGTGAAAGCGTCTTCTCGAAGATCCGTCTCCATCCCTGCCGGCCGTTCAACCGGCTTCGCCAGGATTATCGTCCTCGGGGTAGCTACAAAATTAAACACCATGCATCCTGTCGCCTCTAACGCTCGCACTTAAGGCGAACAAATGGCACGGAAGAGAATTAATTCAACAGTGACGGCGGAACGTTGGCAGTGGAGAAAAGGCCGTTTAGTCGGACGCACCGGCTAATTGGCTAACGCAAAGAATTAGATCCGCAAACTTATCTCGCGGAAACATGGTCGCCTGTTAATGAGGAAATTTCGAAGGAAATTTACATTTGCCAGGCAAACGGTCGTGGCTCGTGCCTCGTCGAGGGGAAGTGATCTCTCTTTATTCGAAAGCGGACGACTTGGCTGGCGAAACATCGCGTATTCGTTCGGCCGTTTAATCGTGGAAAACATCGTTTTAATTACTCTTCGCCGTTTCACGGTTCGCGAAACCGCGCTGACTCGAAATACGAGAGAGAAATTAAACCGATTCTCGGACCAGGATCGGTTAAATTTCTCGCAAACTTGTAGACCTTCGGCGTGCGTTTCGATTCGCCGCGCTCCTCCGCTTATACGTACAACGGAATTTTCAACTTGCCCATTTTCCGCGCTAACTTCCTTAAGTAAGCACGCGAACGATTTCTGACGCTGGAAAATCCCTTGGTAGAACCAACGACGAGTCCGCTGAGTGGTAAGTTGGGCGAAAGAAAAATCCGAGGGAAGAAAGGAAAGCCGAGCTATTCTAGCGCGTACCTACGGCCCTCAACGCGCCCGGGGAAACCTTGCCGAGGATCCGCGGCGGTATAATCTCCGGCACTGTCTTCGGGTATGCAATCTTCTGGAGACGTTTGGTGATCCTGTAGGTGAGAGCGCTTCTTGGCACTTCGGACGGGTCCTTGGGCGGCGGTATCTCTCTCATCGGCGGCGTCGATAATTCCTCGATCCTCCGCATGTTGACCGGCCTCCATTTTTTCTTTTTACCCTGTAATTCACCGTTACTCTGTGTATCGATCTCTGTCGTCGAAACGAACCTTTGTTACCGCGTCTCTTTCTACTTGGTTTCTACTCGGTTTCTACTGTATGACGAGCGCAACGACGAACGCTCGTTTTTCTCCCCGTCCCTTTCGTGTCCCCGTTACGTTTCATCGACGTTTTCACCGACAACACCGGTGGAATCTGTCGTTTATCAAACGACAAGACACGCCGCGCCGAAGGATCTGCGTACGTCGATCGACGACCATTTTCGTTTCCGCCTCGTTCCACCGGTATATAACTTGGAAAACTTCGTCTCTCGACTCGGCCATTTCCTTTTAAATTACGCTAACTTGCTAACGCTCTTACAGGCAATCTAGGCCTGGGCGGAACTTTAGGAGTGGCCAGTATCTCCAACAGCTCCATGTGCTGATCCCATTCTTCCGGCTTGATCACTCGGCGCAATTTCGCCATTATTTTTTGCCTGCGATCCGGTAAATTGAGACCAGGTAAAAAGTGAAATTGAAAACCAGGATGAAATTTAGGCTATTCCCGGGAACGAGCAACGAGGAACAGGTTCCTCTCTGTTGCGCAATTATCGCATCGTGCGGATAGTTTTCGCTCGGTATCGGGAATAACGGGAAAATGAAAGAGCAGGGTGTGAAGGAGCCGAGAGGAGGAGGAGGAGGAGGAAGCAACATGCGCTTCTACTTGTTTGGTGAATTTCGGCACACCCTTGGGCACTATTAATAATTACATCTAGGGTACTCGTGTCTGCTAACTGTTCACGAGTTGCGCGCCAAGTTTAATGGTAACGTTAGGTATCCCAGGAAAGTCGACATGGAAAGTGGAAAGCCAATATCTGGTTTCTCGTTAAACCTCGTGCGATGTCCAGGCAAAAAAAAAAAAAAGAAAAAAAATAAAAGAAGGAAAGATAAATTCTCGTGGCACGTCGATGATTTCCCATCGTTCCAACAGCGATACCGAATCGTTCGCCAACTTTTTCCGTTTCCCGCAACCTTCAATTTACCGCTTTAATCCCAAGAAGGGAAAAGTTGATCAAAGAGTAGACCGCCTCGAAAGTAGATAATTGCATTCGTGAACTTGCTACGTTACGCGAGACGCGAATTACGGTGGAGTACGGCGTTAGCGGGCAAACGAGGATCCTGTCTTCGTTGGCCGCGAGAAGGGAAACGACCTTGCTCGATATCCAAATCCGACTTTACGAGATCGCATTTGCGAGAGTGAAACGTTCGAAGGACAATCCGATTACGCGTCATTCCCCGTGACGCTTGCAGTCGACGTTCTCTCGATGTCATCTGCAAGGCCATGTCATTCTTTCGTTTCGCGACAAACAGTCGTGCAGCTGCTTCCTCCTCGTGATGCAAAATACGTATATTTGATGGAAGCGATATCGTAGCGAGATCGTAAAATTGATCGATGATTCAAATTCGCAATTTTTCGCCACAGTTAGAAACGATCTACAATAGGATAGACCGAAGATCGTGAGATCGCTGGAACCGTGTTTCGAAAAAATATTCCAACGCTTGTTACAGGAAATTTTTATCAACGTATTATGCGCGTATTACGAAACTTTTCGAAATTTCGTTAGCGCTGTAATTTCGGAGTACGACTGCACGGGTAAAATTGACCACTGTATCGGAAAAATTTGAAATTAATTCGTAAACGTATACGGAAGATATTCGTTGTCTCGTTGCGGTGTTAATGAAATTTCAAAAAGTTTCGTACAATACGCGTAATACATTCTGCAAAATATTCCGTGGCAGATACGTGTCTGAATAGTCTCGCGAGCCACTGTATATCACTTTCAAGTAGGCAGTCAACGTTTAGATAAATGTGCCTGTCTAACTCACTTCTTCTTCATCTCGCGCTGCTGTCTGGCGTTGCAGAAGAATCGATATTTCCGGTAGCGCGATTTCTGAACCTTCCATAGCGTCTCGGCTATGTTGCCGCTGCTAGTGGGAAATCTCATGTTCGCCAACAGCAATCTGATCGGGGAACGAGCAATTCGTTAATTCTCTTCGAGGTTCCGGCCTGTCTCGCGGAAAGAAGAGATCACCTCTTTGTAGGCAACGCCAAGTCGTGGATGCGTTTCGTGGGTTTAGCCGCGAGCGTTTTCGGATGGATTCGCGGATACGGTGGTGGTGCTTTTCTATGGATAGACGAGAAACCAGTTTGCAACTACGTCGCTGCTAACTCTGAAAGAGCCGAACGGACCGTATCGATCCTCGTGGATACGTATCGCGTGAACGCATAATTACTCACGTTGGATCGTATTTTTTGATAACGTGTTTCGGCCGTGCCATCGCTTTGATTCTTTTCGACGCTCGTCCTTTCAACGCTGTTCGCCGAATGCCGTAAGGATTCGCCTGATAAAAATACGACGTTACCCGATCGTAGGAAAAAGCCAGCAGATATATACTCACCGGAGTATGCGAGTTCTTTGTTTGAGTTCTTCTCGACATTGATCGGCCGGATGGAGAAAATGCAGAGCGATACTCACCAAAATATGCGCGTTCCTTGTTTGCGTTCTTCTCCAATTAGGTCGTGCCAATAGAGAAATGTGTTGTTTGTGGGACAAATGGTCCATGGCGTATCTGATCCTGTCGGTCAACATGTTTGCGATCTTCCAACTTCGTTTCCTGGTTCACTATCAATTTCCTTAGTCAGGAACACGCGGTTCGCCTCGATTACGATTTTCTTTCCCACTGCCTCTTTCTCGAATCCTTGCACCCCGACCTTTATTTATTTAACGCTTGACTCTCAGCGGCGCGTTGCAGGTTGTTTAATTAAATTCAGGTTTAATTAATCCAACGATCCGTGCGATGTATGGATTTGAAAACGAAGGAGATGAAGGAAAGAGGAAGCTCGAGGAATTGGGCCACTGATGTAATTTACCAGCGCGGAACTTTCTTCCCTGTCTAACCCTTAATTTGGACGCGACATGTCCGTCTGAGAATCGCCTTCGAAATGCAAGAACGTCATGCGACCAGGACAAATGAAAAATAGCACGTAATTCGGCCGCGTTTCAACGAATACCTCGAAATTCTCGATTAGTCGCAAACCCTGTGAATTTGTAGCCTTTCGTTCCATCCCTGCGTTTTTACAATTTTACCATTTTAAACTGTAACTCGAGAAGTTCGTTAACGATAGGAAAATAGAGTTGCGTCGAAAATCTAAAGGAAGAAAATTCAATTATAATAAACCGTATCTCGAATTGCGTTTAAAGGTACGCGAAGCAAGCGTACCATAGAGTTTTCATTGTGCGAGAGAATCGGAAAAAGATAAGAGACAACGCGTATCGAGCGACACGCCTTAATGAACATTGACGTTAACGGTGGCTCCTTTACGGGCCCCGTACTTTGTCCTTGTTCGAATTTCGACGAGTATTCGGTAACGAGGACGTTGTTTCGGCCGATGTGCTGGCAACAGTTGGCGAATAGTTGGGCTCGAAGTGGAAAAACGGGGCCGCGGTTCCCCGGTGAAAGGAAATACCGTTTCCACGGGAGAATTACCTCGGCGTCAGATTATTCCCAGCAATTCACGAAAATATGGAACACTGGCCGTGTCAGGAAGCATAGGGGATTTTCAATTAATAACACCGACACACGGAATAAATACGGTAGGTATTCCCCCGACGCGAACGTGTCCCCTATTATTCGACATAGAGCGGCCGCCGCTTCGTTCGCAGTTTGTATTTCGCATCATCGATCATTTTCATAAAAAAAAAAAAAAAAAAAAAAATTCATGGAAAGGAAGAAACGCGTGCCGGTTCGATAATTGGTCGCCATCGATTCGCCATTACTTTGTTCGATCAATGCGAATATCCTTCTTGGGGGAATGTGTCGCGTACCAGTGAACACAGGCGAAGGAAAAGAAGAAACGGATATAACAGGAAGAAACAGGGAGATGCTACCGTAGAAAACTTTGATCGTTCGGCGAAGATCGAAGTACATGCTAGTTCGGCACAATCGCGAAATCAAATTTTTCGATCGAGTAGATTACATCGGTGATTCCACCGCTTGAGAATCGGTATTTCGGGATACAAGAAATATGAAAGAACAGCGATAGAATGTAATTTCGTGCTCGATTCGGACTCGCAGCATTACGTACAAAAGCTCTCTCGATGAAGATCTCTTAAGGGACATCCGGTCGGTTTTATTCGTTTTCATCCGTCCACGAACATGGGCCACTCACGGAACCGCTCCCCTCTTTTTCTCCTTTTTCCTCGATCTCTCTCTTCTTCTCCATCCCTAGGTACAACCAGTTTCCTCTTCCTCTTCCTCTTTCGCGTTTCACTTATCCTTCCCACCATTTCCCTCCTTCTCCTTCCGTTCTCTAACCCTCTCTAGCCACGTTCCCTTACTCTGTCAACCCCGCATGGGAAATCTCAAATACGAGTCTGTTTACCTGGCACTTGGAATCCCGGTGGATATCGATGATAAGATTTTACTCCGACTTTACCCTTCCCCAGCCTTCATCAGCCGCTTCTTCACCCCTCCGGACCATCGCTATCGCGGGTAACTATCCTTGCGGGTTTAACGGGGACACGATACACGACGATACCGTGGGAAATATATCATATTCGGCAGTGAGTTATGCTCACCGCGACCGTGTCGGAATTTCAGCAGCAAAAACCTCGCTGGTATTGTGACTCGGCGAAAAGCCAGAAGCAGGGCTGCGAGCGGAGGCGTTAATAAAAATTTCTCCTTTCTTTCCTCCGCATCAGCATCGCTATATTTCTTTGTCCTTTCATCCGATTCGTCCTTTTTACTCCTTTCCCTTCCGCTCTCGAAATTTCTTTTATTCTTTTATTCGAACGAGTACCCCAATTCTTTCGAGTTTCGCGTTCCTTCGTTTGCTTAAGATCTTACACGCGTGGAACAGTGTCGCGATGATTTATTAAAATATCGAATTTATCGAGAAAATCGACGATGACAGAGACGTATACATGGTCGATTAATACGACTATCTTAAAATTCCTTTTGCGTTCTCCTCGAAACTGATCTTCCGAAAATATCGAACGCCACGAAATCCTGACAACAACGCGTCCAATTTTGAAGAAATATTTTGCATTGTGTATTCTACAACGTATAGTATAGGATAGGATATTCTTTGAATATCTTCATTATCCTTTACTGGAAACGTGAAAGATGAAATAGCGACAAAAAAAAAAAAAAAAAAAATATTGAAAGCGAATGTTTGAAATTCCTCTTTATAATTAAAAGTATAAAAGCTATCAGTTAGAAAGTAGAGTTCAGTAAATTAATTAAAGAAACTTAAAGAAAGAACTGCAGACGAGACGTTTCTCGATAGGTTGAATAATTATTTAAATAGATATTTATTTACATAATACCCAATACTGGCGATCTATCAATCGATCTTCAAGATTCTCATGTTTGTCAAATAGTCAGGCGATCAGCCTTTTCTTAAGTTCAACTGGAAGAACTTAAAAAGAACGACAGAAGAACGAACGTGGATAGAATGGCCGGATCGAAGCCGTTTTAACGGATCGTCGTTGATTTAATTTCGTTCGCGATACGACTAATTTTCCACGCTTCGACGCGAGACGACCGAAGAATGTTGGAAAAGCGAGATGCTTGAACCTGTATCAAAACAGTTTGCACACACGGATATGCGATAGCGTGTGGCCGGATAAGCCGATGTTTCTAATTAAATTTTAATTGCGGATCACAGGACAGGGCGTTATTGGCTCCGGTTAAAGGAAGTCTCGTTATTAGCGTCCACTCTTCCGGAAATCATTGTTTCTCGCGTGTATACCTGCAAGTAGCTGTAGCCCATTCCTGTACCGTAGTTCATTTCACGGGGAGATTGGTTGTAACTATTCTGGGAAAGGAAAGGTGTCTTTTGTCAATCGTTAAATCTAATACGATCTCCTGTGTAAGCCGAGATATTTTAATTTTTGTCGGCTGTATAGTACATCCGCACTGTGAGCTATTATACATACACACACATATATATGTAACGAAGTAGATGAAAATCTCGTTCAAAAGGATGAGAACGCTCTTCATCGTGTTCCACATGATCTTTTTTATTATCTTCGAGCATATGTCATTTTGGAATATAAATTATCGCTATTCGTTTCTTGATAAATTCCGTTACAAATATATATATTTAATAAAGTGTACAAATAACAAGATTATTCAGCGTTTCGTCGAATGTTTATAGGATGCGTCAAATTGTCAAATTTGAAAAAGATATCGGGAAGAAATTTATGTGAAATTCTACTCGATACAAGAAATATCATACGTATAATTGTTGAAAATTGTGGATCTTTGAAGCCGAAATAATGTTATAGGAACGCTAAATTTATATTGAGGATTAATATTAAAATAATAATATATTTACCTCATGGACGATTTCTCATATATTCATCGATACACACTTGCACGCGTCTCAGCACTTTCTTCCATACCCGACTGTTAACCGACTGAACAGTTTACATTCCTCTGTTTTCGACACGGTACGCACACACACACATACTGACATTCATACACAAGTATCCTTATTATGCATTTAACCTAGTCCAGCACAGAAAATTATACATATCAAAACAATAATAGCCAAGATGTTAGAAATTGTAGATGCAGTGATAAAAATACGACGAGATTATTATTTCATATGCACTTCGTCTTGTTCAACATAATCTTTTTTATTATCTTCGAGCATATGTCATTTTGGAATACAAATTATCGCTATTCGTTTCTTGATGAATTCCGTTACAAATATATATATTTAATAAAGCGTACAAATAACAAGATTATTCAGCGTTTCGTCGAATGTTTATAGGATGCGTCAAATTGTCAAATTTGAAAAAGATGTCGGGAAGAAATTCATGCGAAATTCTATTCGATACAAGAAATATCATACGTACAATAGCCAAGATGTTAGAAATTGTAGATGCAGTGATAAAAGTACGACGAGATTATCATTTCATATGCACTTCGTCTTGTTCAACATAATCTTTTTTATTATCTTCGAGCATATGTCATTTTAAAATGCAAATTATCGCTATTCGTTTCTTGATGAATTCCGTTACAAATGTATATATTTAATAAAGCGTACAAATAACAAGATTATTCAGCGTTTCGTCGAATGTTTATAGGATGCGTCAAATTGTCAAATTTGAAAAAGATATCGGGAAGAAATTTATGTGAAATTCTACTCGATACAAGAAATATTATACGTATAATATTCAAGATGTTAGAAATTGTAAATACAATGATAAAAATACGACGAGAATATGAACAGAGATATAACAATTATTATTTCGTATGCAAAAGTGAATTCAAAGTCGTGGCGCTGAATTGCAATTAGATAAGAAGGTTGCGTTATTATTGGCCGGTTGGCGATATTTCGAGATCGTCGAGCTAATCCAATTCTGGGTCAAGAATAGGTTGTAGGGCTAGGGAGAAGGTTTGCGCATCTGTAACGTAAACGCAACCTGAAAGGTGCACAAGTACTCCGGTGCGGGGCGGCGTGAAGCGTTATCACGTCAGACCACTATGCGCTTATCTCCTTCTATTGAGATTGGTAGATGTACCGTTTCAATTGTCTGTAAATGTATATTGGTCCGATACTCTTAAGCTTTCAGCAGCTTACAATTAGAAGCAACGAGGATCGATCGCAATTTCTAAGACGAAGACCAACTTTAATACGTAAGCGCGCCGAATACCAAATGAAACAACTACGTTACTCCGTAGAATCTGTTCGTTATTGCCATTTCTTTAATCATTTTCCTCCTAATGCCAGATATCCGGTATCCGTGAAACGTTGGAAGCCGATATCAGCGTCGGCTGTAACCTACATTCGTGAAATTTCTATGAAATGAGAAATTTTGATTTTGCGCGATTCATAAATTTATTTTAATTTTTAACTATAGTTAGGTTGGATGACACGAAACGATCGTTTAAACGCGACAAATTTTTTAAATCATATTTACGAGAATTACGAGCATATAATATTCCTTGTACGCAATATCGTTTATATAAAAATGTATATCGATTTTCGCTTCTCTGCTTCTTTATGTCTTTTGTTTGAAATCGCGTTGACGATTGAAAAGCCCGTAACAAAAACGATCCTTCTCGTTTGTTATCTATCGTTTATTTAGTTCTAATTAATAGGAAAAAAGGATTTGATTAACGAAACGGTAAAGATAGAACTATAAAAATACATATAGCTTTCGATCGCAGAATAAAAAATTGATTTCGCTTGTTAGATGTATCGCGTTGTGATATTGTAACGTATGAAATATTAATTCGGATGTTCCAGTTGGATCCTTTAATTAAATAGATTATATCGAGAACTTATATCATTTGGCTGCGATTATAACGTATATAAAATTACACATCGCTTTATGCTTGTTTGTTCTGTGTATCTTTTCTTTGAAACAATGTTGTCAGTTCTCCGATATTCTATTTGCAATGGTACAACGCATACGCATACACGCGAAATCCGAATCATGTTCCTTTATGAGCTTAAACTTTGTTCTTCTGTACAAATAATTGATGTTGGTATGCTTTTCAAAGAGGATGCCATTAGTAAACGTTGATTCTCTAAAATCTTTTTCCTGGCGATATCAGTTTCGAAAATTAGGAATATCGTCGACACGCGAAAATATCGTAAGATTCGAGGCAACGATATTTTCCGACGATAGTAACAAATTTAACAAATTTAATAATTCTAGTAGTACATTAATTTTATTTCGACAAAGAGTGAACGCGTAGTTTACTTGAACCAGTAGGAATCAAATATTTCATATGCTGTATGACAATAAAATCTCATTGAAATTAAAATTCTCTTCGCAGTCATAAAATTCATATACCGATTTATCGACATGGTATTTCATTTCTTTCGATCGAACTTCTTTTAATTCGAACAATAAATACATTTGACGTAGCTATTTAGTTGCGATTATTAATAAAATATAAATAATCTAGATATTATTAAATCGGTCGATTAACAACACTATAACAAATATAATTAACGATATAAATAAGCAAACGGAATTAAATGTCGCGATATCACAGTTAATCGTTACAGTTGTTTATTATCAAACACAATAAATTATAAGACATAGCCTGGTCAGTAGAAGCGTACATAGCTGTTGGTATAAGCTCCGTCATAGCAAAAAGATTAAATCGCTACTTCGTTTCAAGAAAAAAAAGATCTGCGAAGATATCCTACAAACAGACGATCGCGCGTATCTTTGCCCAACTAAAACTCGAGGAAATCCACAGAGGAGAATAACCAGCTGCCATTTAGCGAAGGACGTCGCACAGAGGGTACTGGATATTCCTTCGTACTTGTAATCGTCTCTATTCGTATTCTCCACGCAATTTTTAATATCCGCCGGTTACATACGTTTCGATTATCCCGATACTTGATAATTGAGACGAGCGTTGGCAGATTAAAGCCTATAAGCGATTAAAATAGAAGACAGCTGCGATTCGTCGTCAGTTTGCACTTGCTGGAAGCGCGATGAAGTCGCGCGAAGTATAGATTAAAAGGACTACAATCGACCGTAGCATTCGGGATATTGCGAAAAATTTAATATTCCGAAGCTGCTTCACGGTCTCTTTTGAACGACGCCGAAGATAGAAATGAAGTTGCTGTCGCGAATCCAACTGTTATCGTTGCTTTGATAGAGACTTTGAACAGTGGTTGTGTTTTCCTTTGTCTGTTTATCGATCCGGCGTCGAGCTTGTACATTTGGCGATATTTAATTTCGGCTTGATACAGTGAAACAAAGTGGCAATTCGTGAATGCAAAGGTAAAAATCAAAGGCCAAATTTGAATGGTTACACGCTGTACGCGCATGAAAGTTTTGTACGCAGTCCAAGCGTCCAAATACTTTCGCGAGCCAAGCGTATCTAACTTTTTAGATGCGATCTGCTCGCTCAAAGCATCCTGTCATAGGGTTGTTCGAATCATTTTTTTCGTTTCCTCTGGTCGGATTTAGATCGCGTGACGTTTCTTTTCGTATTAAAGACTAATCTCGTCATACGCGAAAAGATTATTTAGCCTGTACAAAGTTCAAGAGTGAATTTTAAGATGTCGAAGCTGAGACAATTCAAATAATCCTACGTCGTTGTGGTCAAACATCGAATAGAAAATTTCGAGCAACTCAATGAATTTCATTAGCGCAGAGTTTTGCACTTTAACTGGATTAGCCGCAGGCAGTGCGTATTGAAACAAGGAGTCGTAATTTTGACAGTACAATTCGCGTACGACACCGCTTGGTAATTACGCGTTTACGGAATCGATCCACGCAATAATTCTCGGCAGCACGTGCGACTTTTCGTTTAATCTATCGACAGAGCGCAGTTCAATCAACTTATCTTCGTAATTGCTTATGATCCATAGCGACAGTCGTGCTCGTTTTTTATTCCATCTATCCATCTTTTTCGTTCGTTCGTGCCGCTTCGATTTTCCTTTGGAAGCCTCCGCCTTCGACTGGCGTTTCCCTTCGCTCCGTTCCCTGGCTATGGCCATTTCATTCTCCTTCTGTCGCGAGTTTTCGAGCAATTTGGCCCTCCAAAGCTTTTGATCGCGTCCAATATTATTCCGCAGCGATAGAAATATCCAAGATTTTTCGATCCAGCTTGTCAAACAGTTCGCTAGTCACGTGCTACGGTGACCGTAACTCGCTGCCCCAGCCGAGAAATCTTCGAATGCCGCGAAAGCCTTAACAAGCTGCGCGACTAGTCAAAAATTTCACAGTTTTCAGAATGTCGGAAGCCGTAACTGTCTCGAAATGCTCGAAATTTCTTAAGTGTCTCGAATATCGCAGAGATGCTTGACGATATTTCCAGCGTGCATAAAGTTACGATAATTATGCCGCTTCTACTACCCGTTCGAATGTTTCAACTTCTACTTGGAAAATCTTAACTTTCCAATGTCGTTGAATCGTCCGGTGATCTCAACATTTACCAATGTACTTTACCGTCGAAGTCGGGCTTCTTGAAAAGTTGAACAACTTACGATATTCTTGGGTTATATTCGATTCGACTCGAAGCGTCTTAAGGTGGGATTTTCTATAAGTATCTTCCGCACTATGCTTTTCTGTTAGATACAGTTCGCTTACAATACGAGAATGATGCACGCATTCCTTTGTTGATGTATTCGTTATTTAATATATCGTTATCGAGGAAAGAAAGCAGAAGGGAAGTGAAATGTATTTTTTAAACGAAACAAATTCTTCCACTATTTTCAATAAAATACGTTTCCTTTCAACGTATAATAATTTCTATAATCTAAGTACAAATGAGAAGAATCTGTTAGGAATTTCAGTCGAAGGTATAATTGTTAAAACAAACAATATTTTAATATTCTGACAAATAATATTTTCTATGTTAAAATCTAAATAGATGAACCGACGATCTCGCTAACGTAAGATCGTTCGGCAATGCATTGAATTTTAAAATTGCTGTCAATTTGCTAAAAAATGGGAAATACAGAGAATGATTGCTGCGATGAAAAGGCAGCTCGATTTTCCAATAATTTGAACAAAGCAACAAGAATCAACTTGAAATCAATCAAAGTCAAATAACTTTTTCAAACCTGTTACACATTCATAGTCAACTAATATTCGCAGTAATAAACATTTGCACTTTTGAATATGAGAAAAAACCTATACCTTTTTTCCTCTTCCAATAAAAATACAATTTAAATATTGGAACTTTCTGCTGCAGCCTTTGCAAATATAATTTACCATTTATAAAATAGGTTAATAATTATTTGTTATATCTATAATATTAAATATAAGAATTCTTTATTTAGCTTAAGATCCTGTGAACCCTATCTATCTTTACATAAATTTTAAACTAGATAATAATTCCTAAAATCTTTAATAATTTTTTAATTCCGTCTGAAATTAATCTCATTCTTCACAAGTGTCTTAATATTTCTGAACGAGGATAGAGGAAAGTAGGATACAACGCAATAGTTGAATAAAACAGAACATCGATGTTTCTCTTAAATAGATAAGAGAACGTGTTGCTGTCGTATGACATACGCATGGACTAAACAGTCACTATAACGATTGTCGTGGATTAAACATGGACCAGTGTACGCATTATTTTTTGATTCATAAAGTTGGAAAAATTTCCAGTGTCGAAGTTTCGATTTCGTGTTGCTTCCACCAGCATCTTTTTTAAACTTGTATTTTGAAGATTTAGAACGATAAGTACAGCATTGAATTCCATAGCTTAATTTTGATGCTTTATCTGCTTCTTTGTCTCACGCTGAAACGTAAATATTAAATATTTATTATTTCATCTGCAGAGAAACGGAACGCCATTGTATCTATAGGAAGAATATAAGTGTCTCTTAGTACCTATTATTTTTTCTTGCATTTATTACATTCTAGGATAAAATTGCACTTGCTGTCCTAGTTTGCCAGAAAATTCATACTATGCATGGGATATGAAAGGTGGGCCCATTGAATACATATATGAATATTTTATTTACCTTAACATCCTATTATCTCCACTTATCTTTGCGCGAATAAAATGACACATGTCTGAGATTTTTGTTCATAAAATAACAATACTAAAACACACATCATAAACTAATAGTTTTTAATTCATAAGAATAGAGATATTATCCTTTTAAATGGTTTTAAACGAGTGTTCTTTCTTATCTTCCACGCTTCCGCAAAAACTTATTCTCCTTCCTAGCAAAATACTTTTCTTAACAAAGTGTTGGATTTTTCTAAGCTCTACTTAAAACTCCCATCGAAATGCTGTGCTCTTATTGCCTTTTGATCTTTTGTTATTACAAATCCACATCCAGGTGTTCCATTATACTCCATTTTCCGCGATATATCTGACACAGACAGGTCGTTCGAACAGAAAATCGCACGCGGAAAGGCAGCAGCGTGTTCTGTATAACGCACATGAAAGTGCGTTTATGGGAAATCCTATAAGGCTCATGGGTAGCCGCAACCCTGCCAACCGAGCGGTATTAAAAGCTATACTATCTCTAAAACCTATATCTCTAAAAACTATATCTCTGTCGTTGAACGGATTCGCACGAATAATATTCATCCCTGTACTTTCTTTGAATTCAATGTTTGTTTCCTTTCGAACGGTTTTGTAGCGGCACACGAGCTAGAAGACAATTCGAATCATGTTGTTTTCCTCGGAGTATCAACATCGTTAGGACATACATAATGTAACTGTTGAGGTTATTAGACGTATGAACAGAGGAACGCGTGGATAAATTGTAAAGTAGAAAATATATTTTAATACAAAAGCGTAAGTACAAGTAGGAATATAATTTGAACTGGTCCCGATCCGCAGTGTTGTCTCTATGACTGAAATCCTCGAAGCCATCGTCGCTGTCTACCGTCTATGGTCTATATTAAAACCTGTTTGAAAACCTTAAGATCGCGACTTCGAGATACCCACGGTCGAAGAAGAATTATCCAAATTCAGCGATAGACACAGCACAAGAGTTAACAACCACCAAAACCTTCTAATTACTCAACTACTCGACACGTCGGAACAGATCCGCAGGCTAAAAAGACATTACACCTTAGACCTAAGCACTAGATTCAAATAGAATCAAACATACCATGAACACTTATTAATCGTGTCATGGTACCACGCCAGATAAATTTACTTAAAATTCTCTAACGAGAATTGATTGTAAAATAAACGCATAAAACTGTCTATGGTCTGCCTTCGTCCCAATCTATTGTCTATACGCTGTCGATGGCTTTAGTGCTCGAGAAAACTGAAAAGACCAAATGTAGAGTTTTCTTACTTCGACAATTATTATTGCCATGAAATATACACGGTGGATAGAATCTGTGATCAGACGAATGTTTGTTTACTAATCGCGTTTCCAATTTTACAGGCAATCGTCATCAAGCTGTTACGGTATAAAATTCTAATAGCCAACCTTTGTAAATTGTAAAACTTTATATCGGTTCTTTAACGGATATCGTTTTTCCCCAATAATTCGGCAAATTATTATCGTTGAGGTTATTAGATGTATGAACAGAGGAACGCGTGGATAAATTGTAAAGTAGAAAATATATTTTAATACAGAAGCGTAAGTACAAGTAGGAATATAATTTGAACTGGTCCCGATCCGCAGTGTTACCCTAAGACTGAAAGCCTCGAAGCCATCGTCGCCTACCTACCGTCTATGGTCTGCCTTCGTCCCAAGGTGCCCTAGTCTTTTGTCTATACGTTGTCGATGGCTTCAGTGCTCGAAAAAACTAAAAACACCAGATGTAGAGTTTTCTTAGAAGTGGTGACCATTTCAACAGTCATAATAAATAAACTGTAGGCAAAACAACGTCGCCGCTACGTGCAGCCGTCAAACAAAGTCAAATTAAAATTTTCCGGTACTCTCCCGACCAGTGTAAATAAACGAACACGATCGTAAGACGACCAGTTTTTCAGTCTCAGCCTCGAGCGATTTTATTCGCGATCGATGCACAGCCTTTAGCGAATCGGTTAGCATTTTAATTTTTGTATTATACATTTTTGTATTTTTAAATACATCGGACGGTTTCAACATCGAGTTATCTCGTCGTTTAAACCACACGACCAACCATCCTCTACAGTTTCATTCCGATTTACGCGTGCACACGCGTCTCCTTATCCTCCTATTATTACTATTCTATTCTCCAGTCTTTTGCTTGATTAATAGGCCAAACATCTTGGTCGTGGACGACGCGTGAAAACGCTTCTGCTCGGTTCATCGATTACGGAAAGAAATGTAAATCGGAGAACGTGACGCGCATTAATGATCCGTTGAACCGCGTGTCTTTCGTTCGACGCTGTATTCATCATCTTATCAACTTTTCACGCTGCTACAAAGATTTATTTATTTGCGAGTTGCTTGTTCATTTACGAAGAAAGATATTCGTTCATTTTTTTTGGTTTACCAACGTTAAGAAGAGGGAAGATCTTTTTTCTTGCTTAGGATTCGCGGTTACTTAACTGATCTCAGCTTAAGCCGTGAAATATTGAACTTTTATTCGCGAATCTAACGAAACTTAAATAAACTTGAATTACGAAGGCAGGTTTAACGTTGTCGGAGGACACAGCCAACTGGGTATTATCCGCAGCTAATAAATGTTCTCAGAATATTATTCAAACTTTTTTAATAAATTGTACCGGACATAGTGGCGTTAATTTCATTAGTCGTACGTCGATACGATGGATACATTGCCCGACATTAACAGCGACATTATTTCAAAGATTTCTTTTTATCTCTATTAACACCAAAGTGGAAAAATTAATAGATATAATAATGTATAATAATAGAGGTTATCATAAAGATTGCAAAGTATCGATTCGATCGAACGAAGAACGATTCGTCACGCGTACGAGTTGTCGCCAGGATGAGTGGAACGGAGGAAAGGAGGAAAAAACAGCGAAAGCAATTTTCCCGGAAAGACGTTAGTCGTTTGGAAGACGACGATTTCGCTGTAAAAATATCGACTTTGGTGCACGTCGATTTTAATAACATTTGCAGTTGTATTGAAGCTTTCAGAGGACATCGGGTCGTACCAGTGCGCGTCGACGAGCCGCATCGAACGGAACTAATTACTTTACACAACTAATTAGACCGTAATGTTCTGTTTTGGACGTCGACCATGTTATCGCATCGTCGATCGGCGACTGTTCGCATAGTGATTGTATTTTTTTACGATTTCGATCCACGTTTTCCTAATTGAATTAATCGATCGACGATTGAATCGTCGTGCAGAAAGGAAGAAGAAAAAACTAGATAGAGTCAATTTTGATAATGGCTATCCGTTTTCTATGGAGAATATTTAAGGTTCTTGTAATAAAACTCATCGTCTCGTTGCCATTAATCGGACGATACGAGTATTACGTGGTAAATTAAGTTTGTAAGTATTATTGCGCGAAACACAAAGCGACAAGAGTAACGCAATTACAGAGTAAAGGAATTTGGGGGTAAAGTGACGTTATGGCTGTAATATCTGGAATATAGTTTAATTGAGGAATCGTTTCAGCGTTATATACCAGAAGCAATGCTTTCTCTTTTAATCTGCGCTAATAAAATCCTCTTATAGCATTAATTCTACGATATTGATTTTATTGAAAAATTCCCATTGTTTAACCGAATTCCTCGATACCACGATTATCGAGACGAGACTTTGTATAAGAATAAAAAGTACATCGAAACATCGTTTATCAATGAATGACAACCGATAGCTTTCCCTTACTTTCTTTTTTTTTCATTTTTTCTTCCTTTCTCATCATTTCTATTCGATGGCTTACGTAGTAAGAATCAGACAGTGACAAGAACAACGTACGAAAATTCTCGATTACCCGAATGCGCACCTGTTCACGTGTCAATGTTCCAACTTCGAACTCTGTTCGGCAACGAAATCGGCTACTTAGAATTCGTAAGAACGTACGTGAAAATGGCCCGTTATTCTTGGCAGTAAGTTGCCGGTAAGGTTTGAAAAACTGGAAAAACTTGCTGGACGACCCTATTCGTCGTTCGAACGAAGGAAGAGAGAGAAGGCTGTCTAAACGAGAACGAACGCCTGCGGGAGAAAAGTTAGTTCGCAGATGCGAACTCGCCAGTGGAATCGGCGCGCGATGTTTGAGAATAGCTGTCTGACTGGGCAAAAATCCTAATTTTGAACATTTCTACGTTAGAAGATTCTACATTATCGAGGATCTTTAATTAGAATATTATTTACCTATGAGAATTATTAGATCGTTTAATAATTCGTTCGCGTAAAATCTATTATCAACAACGATCGATCAAAGAGTTTCATCGTATATAATAATTATAACATTGTTTGACAATGGTCGACGTGTATCGAGCCTGAGGAATCGCGTAATACGAATATGATCGATAATATCAGTTTCAAGGAAGTTACGAACGTTGGAAGTTTTATCGAAAGTTCGGTCATTCTCCTCTGCAGCAAACCGCGGCTGATTCTACATGAAAAATCAAATACGATAACTAGGATGGTTGAACGCCAAGCGATATTAGTCTGCATCGCATTTCATTAGTCTGCAGATGACATTTTCGTAGTCAGACGATCATTTTAAAACACTGCATGGTGCTCTGGTTCTCTCCTAGCTTTTCCGTTTCAGCGAGTCGCGAGAATATCGCCGAGTCTGGGAAAAATGAAATATCGAACGGCGAATTCTAAAGGACTGATTAGTCTCTGACGTCGCCGATACTTGGCCACGCGTTACGTGTTCTAAAAGCTTGAATTCGTTTCAAGATCGAACGACCGCCGTCGAAGGCGAACGAACGATACCAACAGACACGACAGAGAGGCGGTTCTTTTTTTACCTGAAACCTCTACCGATCGAAACTTACATCGTTGCCTCTTTCGGGACTAATTGCTTGTAATTCGAAAGCGAGTTCCGTTAATTGTCGTCGAAGATGGCTCCGTGAGATTTGCTTGACGTCCCTCGGCAGAACCGCGTCAGAATGGCAATTTCCTGGAAGCGACACGTAGAAGTTTAACGATTATTACCTCTTGCGTTCGCTCTCTCTTGTTCTAAAGGCTCGAACTGTCTCTCGACACCGTTCGTCCGTGTTACCTACGTAGCCGATTTAACCGATATCGCTACCGCGACGCGAAAGGCTATCACCTACCTTCGCGTCCTGCGAGTCGACGTTTTTTCATTGAAGCATCGCGCGTTCACCACTTTTAGTGGAGTCGTTAGTCGAACGATTATTACGGCGATTCCTGGAAAGAAGCTGCAGTGGTTTTGCTTTGTGAGTTAGTCAAGACACGCAAAAGTAATGAGAAAAACAACGAGGAGATGTCTTCTGGCGTGGCTGCTTACGGATTGGTGAGTGGAAGGAAAAAGGAAAAAAAAAAAAAAGAAAAAGGCGAAAAAAGGGACAAAGTTCTGGAATGTCGCGACGAGCTGTCTGCTGGTCGTCGTAGACGGTTATCTCGACGACTTTATCTGACAAAATTGTCGACGGAAGAGGAGAGGCGAGCTCTCTTACAGCCAGGAAAATTATATCGCGGAAGTGAAGTGCCGAGCGGGAGGGGCGCGAGCTTTCGTAAACTTGCCGGGCGCCGGAAACGCGAGGTAACGAGCTGAGATAGCTGCACTCTCGAGCAAGTTTTCGCGAAATTTTCCAGTCTACCCCCTGTTGTTCCTCGCTGTGTTGCGAGGCCAGGAAAGATAACGCCGCAGTATACCGGTTTTCATACGAACCAATTCGCCTCTTAATAATTTTCAACGGCTCGGCGCCGGTCATTTCGATCGTTCGAATCGGTCCATTCGCGAGCTACCAATTCTCTCCTGCGAGACTTCGTCTTGTTACCATTCTACGTGCATTTCCGACGCTGTCGAATTTCCAGCGCATCTGTTTGATGCGAGTTCGAAACGTCAGTCGTGGGTGGAGCTTACAGACGCAATTCCGTACTCGTTCCGTTCGCTTCCATCCCGCACGAAATCTTCAAAAGAACTAAATAATCTCTGGAACGCTCAGCTTGCAAAATACAAACGATTTTCTTCCATTTCGCAACTGTCCATTAAATCGCGATAAATAAAATAATCGGTTAATGGATTGTTCTTAATTGGACACTTTTATTATCGTCGAATTAAAAGTTGATAAAAACGAATCGAGATTGTTGGTTAAATAAGTTTGATAATTACTCGTGAATGTAATTCTAATATAATTGAACCCTCGCCTAACGGTTGCTGAATTACTCTTGTCACGAGCAAGATGTTTTATCTTTTAGCGTGACAGCGAAGCGCTGAACGAACGTAAGTAAGAACCGTTGAATTTTGCGATGGTCCTGTCGCTCCTGACCGTCTGATATTTAATATATGCGGAAATAAGAGTAAGAAAAAATGTTTGAAACAAATGTACGAGACCCTGCGAACGGCACGATTATATTTCCAAATAGTTATAGGTTTTTAAGTAAAAATATTATTACGTCCAAACAATTAACTCGAAAAGAAATTCGAACGACGAATTCGCTGGTCAGTTAACGAATTAATTAATAAGTGTAGTTAATTCAACCATTAACTCGGCTATTAGTGGAAAGACGAGATCGAAACATACGGTGACAGATTTCAGCTAAACTGTTTGTTGGATACGCTGCAAATATCGAGGATTTTATAGTCGGTATATCTGATTTCTCGTCTCGTTTCTCAAAACTTCATGGTTCCGGAGAAATTCGATAGACTAATAGGATCGTTTGACAAGGTTCGACAGTGACTGTTTTCTGCCGACGGACGTGATTATTTTGACGATTAAAATCGAGCGATGAAGCGCGCGGACGGTCCTCGCAATTTGTATAATTAGCAGCTTTGTTCGCCCGGTCCGCTTTGTGTTTGCATTCCCTTTCATCCGCGAACAAAATAGCCAAGATTTTCGATGATAAATTAATGCCGGGCATTGGATATATACGCGCGTTTGAACAAGAATAATCTTTTATAATTTCATATGCGAGTCACACGATTCTTCTCTTTCTACAATTCAAATTGAAAACTGCGCTCGCTGTTCCAGACCTTTCGCGTTTCACGTTCGGACACGGATCGTCTCGATGAGCCTCTTTCGACGCGAAACTGCGAGCAGAATCTTTAATTCGAAGTTGACCGACTTCGAAATCGAAACGGAGCATCCGGAAGCAAGAGAGGGAAGAGAGAGAGAGAGAGAGATCTTCATGCGATGTTTCAGCTTTTCCAAGCGTTCATGGTACGGGAAAATGGGAGCGGCAGCTGTCCCAATAGCCGAGCTTTGCCGATTCTTTTGCATTTTGGATCGAATGGATCAAACGTATCTTAACGAGTGTATGCATAATTCCACGGGACGTTTTGTTACGCGATATTACGGTGTTTCCAGCGGAGTTTAATATTCTTCGTGCAAAGGTATCTACAGCGAAGAGTCTGTGTATCTTTGTGAGAAAAACCATAGGTATAATGAATATGTAACTGTGACTAAAGGCTGGATAAAGTGGAATAATTGGCCTTTGTTTTACTATCGAGTGGATTTTCAATTTTAATTTAGCAGTTGTATCTCCGATCCATTGCGACTCTCCGTGTATATTTGTTGTAATATCTTCTTTGTATTATTCCGTATGTATCGCTTCCTTTGAAATAACGAGTGTTTTATAAAATAATGAACATCTTGTAATTAAATCATTATCATATTTTTACGTATAAATATCCGATCATAGCGACAATTCAAACGTAGAGGTAGACGATAGATATTTACGAAGCACAGGCAATGTGAAATATAGATACGATATGCAATCGTACGTTATTGCAAACAATTGTTATATATTATTTTTGAATGGTTTTTATAAACATTTCCATCGCACTTTTCGGAGATGTGAAATATTGCACTTTTCGCAGATTTGAAATATTCCTCTTTCCGTTGTATATCTCATAGAAAGCATCACAAAAGTTCACAGCACCAGCTATCTTCCCTGTATTTCTCTGTAATATATTTTAATACAATCGATATTAACGTAATAATCAATTCTGTTATTTTCTGTGTATCGTTTCTCAATTTTTCTTTTTTTCTTTTTTTTTTTTTTGTGGCAAATGCAGGATTTGGACATTTTTCATGAGTATTTCACGGAACAAAAATGGCACATATTTTGTTGCGGTCATTGGCCAGCAAACGCGTTGCAACGTACTTCATTGGATGCTGTTCTATGTATAGAAGGTCGTGTCGATATGCTTTCTTTATTAAAAAATGTATATTTATCAGAAAATTTATTTTACAAAATACATTCTCTTTCGTAATAATATCAATACATAATTCAGCACCTATTTCTTTAAAATTGGATCGCTTGGTTTAACGAAATTCATAATACGAGGTACGTGCCAATTTATAAAAATGGCGCAGTCAAGCGCAAGAAGAAGTCTTGCTATTCCAATAGCCAGAGTTTTTCCGTTGTATTGGAAACTTTTTAAGTAATTTTTCAGTACTATGTGCCGTTCTATTTTCAACTTCCTTTCCCTTTGCATTTTATTTTCAATCGTTTCAATATATTTCTATAGGTATCAGGAATATTTCATTTAATATTCCATTTATCGATAATTACGAACAATTGGTACTACGAAGAGAGTATCTAAACATTTGTTCCTATATACACGATACAATGTAGAAACATGTCCAGAAAATATGATTAAACCATTGGAAAATTATTATGGTAAATGGTCCAACTGCAAGTCTTTTGCATAGTACTGTACTTTATATTGCATTTTATTGCATTTTGCTCAGCACCTCATCTCATGGGAAAGTTAGCAATTTATAGAATACGTTACAAGCGCAATTGTTTCGTAACTACTTAAATATTAAATAACGTTACGTTTATTAACAAAAAAGCTGTTTATTTGCCAATTATTCATCGTACGATAATTACATTATATATTTATATATATACATATATTTGAAAAAGAAATGAAATGCTGTTTCAGCATTTTTCTTTTCTATCGAAACATCAAGTACCGGACGATGTAAAACATTTACTAACGTCGGTTTTACTCTATGTTCTGGAAACTATGGCTATAAAAAGGTACGTTTTTTAACCAGTACATTTTACCAGGCACGTGTATCTGCCAATCTTTTTCCATGCTTAATACTGTTGAAATGGTGCGCGCAGCCGGATACTTTGCGGTCGTTATTTTATGCCGGATCTCCGTGGTATAAAACAACAATGCCTCCATACGATGTACGGTACTTTCTATAAACAGTTTTTTTACTGTTACGTCATAAAGATGGAAGCTGGCATCGGCCTGCAGTTTACCGAATTGATAAATAAACATGTTCCATCGGCCGGACGAAATTCACCGCGCAACCCGTTCCATGTTTGATTTCGCTGAAACGTAATTTTGTCACGCGCGTTAATCTCCGGCAACGCTTCATTATAGCGCCTCGTGAAAACCATCCTGCATAACCTTGTTTCCCAGCGAGCAAAAAATTTCCACGTGGAACTCAACTCGAGAACCACTGTTTGCCGTGCAAATATCTCTTTCGGTCTGTCGTGTTTGCCATGTTCCACTCGGAATAAACTTTGCTCTCCAGATATCGCTGTGGCAACTCATAACGCGAAAGATCAGTGGTCATATCTCGTTGCGTTTATCCGACCGAAAGGATCGGACTATTGTTGACGTTGCCACGCAGGGAACCTTAATACCCTTCGTCGGGCTCGACGTTACGTTTCTTAAACTTCCGATAGATCGGAAATGTATCTCCGCGCTGGATGTTCTGGCTTGCTCCGGGCGCTACTCCCACGAAACATCCGAAGCAGGAGAAATAAAAAAGTAAGCAGTACCTGTCTGTCGGAAGTTGAAGGATGCACATACGTAGTACGATTGTCTATTTTCCACTGGATATATTTACCATATACACTATCGTCTATAAGTATCGAACTAATATCAGATCGTTCCACTTACATTTTTATTTTATTTATAAGTCTCCTATTTTGCACTTTGAATTTATAAGATAAGATCAGACAGCAACTACTTACTGAAATTTGCAATTAACCGGCAAAAATTCACAGTTAACAAGTAAAACGAAACGAATAGTAGTTCTTAATGAAGTTGGTACGTTTCGTCGGAGAAACTTCAATTGTCGTAATTCATTTGGAAAACCGTTAAAAAGTTGTTTCTCCGTTGGAGCTATAAATTATTTGCACGTGACGTGAACGACACCCACTCGCTCATGATTCTCTGATCATTCTTAAAAGCTGGGAAGGATATCGCGTCGGTATGATAAACGTTTTAAATTGACCGAATTATTGATAACGGATAAATCGTTAGAGCTGTATTTAGATTACTGCTAGTAGGAAATAAAGGAAAGTTGTTTGATTTATCCTTAAACAGATCGCAAACTGAAATATCTGTCGCAGATACTGAATCTCGTGATCTCGTTCGCGTTTAGTTGCCGACCGTAAGCAACCACACATGAGAGACAGTGGTTGAATCATTGGTTAAAAATAATCGCACGTGCCAAAGAAAAATTAATTTTTGCAATATTTGTAATAATTTGTAATAGTTACAAGTTTTTCGAAATTCTTTTACAAAATTTTTCATTCTTACTTACTTCTAAGCATATACCGTTGTTTAGCTATTAGATTTAGTTTCTATTGTAAGATTATGCTACGATATTACTTCAATTCATTTATTAATTTAATTACTCATTACGTTTAATAATGGCAATAATGGTTAAAAAAAAATTAGCGACGAACTAAATTAAATTACATTATCGGCGTGAAAATGAAATGGATAACGAATTAAAAAATTTTCTTATTATTATTTGCTTTGAAATTGTTACACTTCGTTGATCGAAACAAAGTTTCCCGGGTTCAAATTTGCGCGCGATTCTGAACGAATGAGAAGCCGTTTCGCTTCAACCAATTAGGAATCAAATAATCATAGGCGCGCAAGGCATCATTGTATCGTTGAAAAGTGTGGTATCGAGATGTATCGTCCTTTGAAGTGATTTATTTCAACTAAGCAGCGCGTTTGTTACTATTTTATTGTCTCCTATCGACTATTAACAGGTTCGTTTAACCAATGCATTCTTATTTAGTATTTTATTACGTATTCTTATAGCGAGATTCTATAGTTTTTCAAACTTTCGGACTTTCTCTGTTCGTTCGTCGTTGATCGTTTACTTATGTAAGTGTTAGTGATTTCAATAGCTTGTGTTATAAACTTTTGAGACAGAATTTGAGTTTGGTTATTACTTTATTTTGTCACAATTGGTCCAGTTTTATACATTGATTCTAAATCTTTGATTATCTTCTGTGCAGGTCGTTGATCGAGTAAGGAGATAATGGAAGCGACAACTAATTAATTTCTCCATGGGATTCGATGGTTCCTTCTTGACGACTGTCTTGGTAACGACTTTCTCTGAATTACTGCAGCATCGATGGCAACGACTCCTCATCCAATCGTGAGTCGCATGCCTTTGTATTCCTATGATCGTACAATTCTTTAATTTTTATTCCGTTTAAAGTTGAATTGGAAAGATATTAACTTTTAATGAAGATTGTAGTGTCGCGATTTCACTCATCGCGAATAATTAAAGTAGCATTTCTTTAACATAAAAGTAATAATTTTTATCGAACTTATTTTAAGAAGTAGTGTTGTTATATTTTTCTACCGCGTTTCTTTCAATTACTTTATAATTAATAGTAATGTTGCGTTTATAAAATGCTCAATTTCTTCCACCGAGATCGGGAAAGTATATTCCTGAATTACCTGATACAGCTAAAAGGGCTGTACAGAGGTAATTCAGCAATCTCTAATATGGCAGCGATGGATCTTTCGTTATTATCGTTGCGAGTATTTATATAGGAGTGTACGGAATAATTATTTATCAGCGTTGGGTAATTAAAATATCCCAGTTTCACATTCGGGAGTTTTCTATTTATCGATTTTATCGTTTGCGACGATCGAGTTGCGTATATGTAACTATAATTGTAATATGTAAATATACTTACCACGTTATGTCCGTTGTGATTACGTACGGATAGAGGTCAGGAGTGAGTAAGATTGTACGAGTGCATCTTAAGAGTACAAATAGTTTTTTAATGTCAAGTAGGCGAAATGTAACTACGTACGGAGATAAAATAAAAATAAAAAAGATCGTTAGATTGGCAGTAGCAAATCACAGAGGGCGTAAGAAACGACTTTTGCTACGTCGGTATTTCATAACGAACAGGCTTGTTGCTATCGAATGTTGTCGTTCGTTTAAAGTCCTAAACACTTTCTTCACCCTCTGAGAGATGACAGTACAGTTCCTAGGTACACAACGACCTCTATGCACGGATAACGAATATCAATAGAATCGATAGTCTAAAAATGTATCGGAACGCGTTCTATTGAAATCGAGGATGAGTAACCAGCACGGTTCGTTGAGCAAATAATTACAAAATTAGCCGTAACAATCGGATGGGGCTCGTAATTGGCAGGCAGCCGGAACAAAGAATATGCAATTAGTTCGTACGCGATTTATAAGCGAACGTTAACTACAAAGTCGACAGAGTTGAAAATAATTTGCATTAACTGAAGTTAACGAGGGTTCGGATTTGGTAATTAACCTATCGTAGGCCGCGCCTGCTTGCATGATAATTTTCAAAATCGATACGCAACATTCCTGCAGGCCACTGTCATATTCACCGTTTGCACGCTCTCTCTCTCTCTCTCTCTCTTCTGCCTCCCTTCCTCCCTCCGTGTAAACCATAATCAGGCGGTGGCTGTTTCATCGACCACGTGGGACGAGTTCGTGGCATCGAATATCTTAAAATATCGATAATCAGACTTATCGAAACATCGCGTCAATTTTATCGATCGGATAGACTACGCGGGTCGACGTCCGGCTTCTCGATCTTTCTCTTCGTCTCTCGATCTATCGCTTTAAACCGAAGAAAAGATACGACGAGGTCGTTTTTGTCGATTCTTTTGACTCGGATAAAAAAAATTTCGGACCGGTAGGAAAGGAAGGAAACTGTAGTCTCTTTGAGCCTCGAGATACCGAGATTCGACAGTAATGACGATGCGTGATCTTTCAAATTCTCACGAATAATATTAAACTAATTTTTGCTCGCCGGTGGTCCGGCTCTCTAGACGTCTCCCTGGTCCTTTGTCGAGCGTATTAATCGGTGAAATTGAATTAAACGGCCCGACAAAGGACGATTTATTTATTGATGCACGCCAATATCGATCAAAGCGCATCGTAGAATTCTGATAGAACGTTCCAGTTGAAATTAATTTTAGGTAATATCGTTTGATTGTCCCGGACTGTTTTCTACCGGACAATCGATCGTTAATCGAGTTTATTTACAGCAACGTCCTTTTGTAAATTGATTTTAGCCTGGCAATTCTTGGAAATGTTCAATTCCCTCGGAATGCAATCTATTTCGTTCGTTCACGACATCTTTCCCTTTGCTTCCAGCTTTATTTGTACGTATTGACCAATATCGAGACAGCATAATTCGCGTGCATTTCCGTTTGTATTCGCGAGAATACCCTTTCTCCGACGATGTTATTCGAATCTGGGGCATCAGCGACCAAAGGAGAGAGCGACGAAGGAATTTAATTCGATAGAAGGAATAGGAAATCTACAAAAGAGCGGCTGTAAATGGCGAACATAAAGTCCTTCTTTATGGTCTCGCAGTTGTACAAGCAGGTACACCGGTAAACTTCCCTCTCTTCGTCTTCTACCTTCGTTAATATGCGGCGAAGAGTTCGATTAAACGTACAAACGTTTAAAAATTTGCTATCAAACGGCAGGTTTTTATCTCTCGTTGTATCGAAAGTATTATAATCGAGACAAATACGATCGAAATTATTCCGATGTAACCATTTTATTCCCTCTGTTCTCAGAAATCCAATAATTTCTATTACACATAAATATCAAAGTTGTCATAAACAATGTCCGCGACAGAAAAAAAAAAAAAGAAAAAACAGTTAAATATTACACACCGTGTTACGATATTTCGAAACGATACTCTGTGTTCTTTTTATCGAAACAATGATATTTTCCGCCGCAGTGAACACGACGAAACGTACTTGTTCGTCAGTTTTCTATTTCTCGCAAGCTAACAGCGTTCGATTAATTTCATTTAATCAGAGCATGCTGCAGCTTTTTCAATAACGGGCACGAGAAAATCGGGGAGGGGTAGAGATATGGCTCGTAAAGAGGGAAAGCCAGTGAAAGCTGGCCAATAGCAGGGATAGGCGCTCGTGGGGCAAGTTTCGACGACGGATCAAGAAAATAGACAAGTTGTAGGTTCGTCGGGAACGATGGAGGAAGGATTTGGAGTTGGTTCAAATCGTTGTAGCCGTTTCGCCTTCGTGTCCCGTTTAATTTCTGCCTCGTCACTGCTGAAACTTGCCGTTGGCAGTTATTGGCCAGAGAAAAAGGCTGCTCGGTAAAGGTTGACGGCCATTTTCATTCATCGGACGGTCCTCGCCGGAATAAATTATCGTGGTTCGGCTGCGGGGAAAAGGGTTTCCTTTTTCGCACGCGGATACAGTAAGGTGCGCCAAGCTATTTCGGCCAACCGTAATTCATATTTACGACCAATGGGAGTTACGCCAACTATAAGAGGCTGTATAATGAAAGCCGGTGGCGGTAACACCGTCCCATTCTGGTTTTTCCTTAACCCCTTAGTTTCATTTTTATGAAACACCGCTGCGTTTTTCGTCCCCTTCGCCCGGCTTCCGTTCTGCGTCACACGATTTCCCTAATATCCACACCCTCGTTCAGACGTACCGCTCAGGACGATATTTCAAGAGCGGCAAAGCTCCCGGGGCTATGCGTTACCTATCACGCGTGCGATTTCCTTCCCCTTATTTATGGGCCGGGTTTCTGTTTCCAAACAACCGCAATTTGCCTCCGATGTGGCATCGTCCGGTCTTTCTCTCGCTTCCTTCCATCGTTGTATGCCATTGTTTCTATCGTTGCTTCTCTCCAATTCTTTATCGATAGAGAATCAGGTCCGTTCGATTCTTGCGTTTCCGGACTCGCAGCTCGCCCGATTCTCCACCCCCTTGGAACGCGTTCGTGCCGAGAATCCTCGATTCCGCGGGGAAAATACGTCCGTCGCGGGATCTCCGTTGGTCAGCTTCCTCGGTACCCTTAAGGGGACGACAGCTTCGTTTACGGCTTCCTTTTCTCGATGTTCGACGAAATTCTAGATCTTTGGTGTTTCTATCGGCGGTTGTTTAGACGGGCGAAACTATTTATATGGGAGATTTATAGGTAACGCGTTCGAAAGCCCGAGGATTTTTCTACGTTCCGGATCGTTCCGCGCTTTTAATGGAACCAGCGGGAGCAGTAAACTTTCGGCGAAATAAAAATAAAAAAAGTTCTCTTTCTGCGGGCAAAGTGGGAGTAAACTAGCGTTCAGTTCCATTACATAAAACACGATTACGTCGCACTTTTCGCGTAGCTGTAAACCCTTTCTGGTTCATTGAACCCTGCCGTTTCAACCGTAGGTCCCATTTAATCCTCTCCGCAAGCGGCATTAGCGGAGCTGAGATAATTTTATTCCGGAAAGGTTGGCTTTCTTGTATTCCAGGGACCACCTACGATTTTAATAAAAAGACGATATTTATCGCGTCGAGACTCGCGACGGAGAACCACCGCGTCGATTATCCGGTTGGCGAGCAACCGGACCAGAGCGTAACGAACGATCCTAACACGGGAAAACTGCCAGTGTTTAGCGACCAACGGTTCGCTGCTAGCTTCTAATTGGCTCGATCGTTGTTGTTCCGCTCGAACGTCCAGGTAAACACACGCGCAACGCGGTTCGTTTTCTGTCGTTCGTTGTGTTCGCGGGCCGTGCACGGACCTCCGGTCACGTTTCCTCGCTCGTTCGATGCCATCCGTGAAGTTGGAGAACTAGAAGGGCTGGGCTCGCAGCCGAGGCTCGGAACTGGGAACATAAAACTCCAGACAACATAACTCACCCATTTCCAGACTATCCCTTCGAGAAATTATTTTATAGGTGGAGAATACGCCGGCTCTGGATAAAGAAGTATTTCTCGGCACGTGGACGGACCCGCGAGAGAAAGATCGTTCGGTCGTGCGAGCTCGTGTCTGCCAGTATGCGCGAAAAATCCCAGGGAAGCTGAGTCTTTGTCCGATGAAACATTAATCGTGCCTTTCCACGGATAAATTGCCAACGTCCGTTTATTTGTTCTCCGGTTTCGCTTAGGCAGCTCGAACGAACCGGCGTTTGTCGTTGATCGCCGCACCGCTGATACGCTTGTTTCCTTCCAGCCCTTCGTCAGCCTTGCAACCCTTCGCGTCTGTCGAATAAGCGAAAGAGTTTCGTTATCGACGATCTACGATATCGAGGATTTTCCTACTTACTTACGATTGCCATCTGTTTGTCCGCGATGGAATCATTTTTGGAGCAGGTACTCGAGCAAATTGGTAACGATCGTGCACGGTGGATGGAGGCGAATCGACGAGCAAGATGGATCGACGTTGAAGACAACGTTGATTTGACTTTGGAATACGATTTCGTAGAAACTGGCGGTCGCCGGAAACAAAGATCGCTCGTTCGAGTTTACGAAACGCAGTGCGAGAGAATTTCGTTCAAATAGAATCTTCTCCTCGCGGAAGAAAATATCTTCAACCGCGTTTATTATACTTCCCGTAAGATATGTTTATATATATATCGCCCCGTTATACCACCTATTTCTATAGAAATACCCATAGACGAACCTCGCTTGTGCAACGTGAGATTAAAACGAATCGACGAATATACCTCGTTACGATATAATCGAAGAAAAAAACACTCGCAACGCGAAGAAATTATTTGAAGTAACGGCAAGTCCAATTACGCGGGATGTTTCTGTTACGCGTGTCTTTCGATATCTTGATATTAACGATATTAACGGTAAAAGAAATCGACGATAGGAAACTGTGGTTATCGGCTGGTCATTGGCTCGGTTACGCTGTTCGCTGTGTCTCCTTACTTCCGACTTCGTCCACGTTCCTCTTTTTCCAAGCTCGAGAACAAGCAGCGAACGGAATATTCCAAGTAATTTCGTCGTCGGATCTCGGAGCCTCGGACTATACCACGGCACAGACTACACATGTTCCGAGAACATCTGGACGAGCTTGTTCGAAAGATGATCGCGAATATCCGAATTGCCAAGATGTGGATCGCGTCGGTAACTTTGCGCTTTCGGCGCGAAAGTTTCGTAAGGGCGCCTCCTGTAGAACACAGCGACCAGAACCGATCGAAGACTACGCTTGTAAACGATTGGTGAGTTTCCACGCGTAGAGTTTCCATGGTCACAACGGGGAAAGCAGCGGTTAGATCGTAGCGAATAATCTGATTAACGATCGAATAGACGAGCTTGTTGCGTCCTAACCCGGTAACAGCCTCCTATTATTTAGCCAGTCACGTCTTCCTCGGGGATAAGCGAGGATGAACGTGATCATCCCTTAATTTCGTGCGACGGTATTATTCTCCGGTTGGACGGTATCTTAATTTTTGGAGGATACATACCGAAGCTTGGGAAGGATAGGATAATTATTCGCGGAAGCTTCCTATTCCTTTGTTTCCCTTTCAGCGGACTGTATAAAATTGAAGAGAAAACAAAACGGGCATTATAACGACCTTTAAATGTACAGTTCACCGTAGTAACGAAATTCCTAGGTCTTGGTAAACGTATAAACGAGGCTTCGTATACAGCACGTTCGACTTTTATCAAAGTATTCTTTTGCATTGCAAGTATTAGCACTGTGGAGGATGGTTGGTCGTGTGGCTTAAATGACGAGATTACTCGATATTGAAACCGTCAAATATATTTTAAAATAATTAATAAATACAGAGAATGTTCGCTAAGACGCTCGGTACTAACCGATTCGTTAAAGACTGTGTATCGATCGCTAATAAAATCGCTCGAGACTGAGACTGAAAAACTGTTCGCCTTACGATCGTGTTCGTTTATTTATACTGGTTGGGGGAGTACCGGAAAATTGAAATTCGTCTTTGTTCGACGGTTGCACGTAGCGGCGACATTGTTCTTCGCGGAGTTTATTTATTATTACATTACGTATGTCCTAACGATGTTGATAGTCCGAGGCAAAACAACACGAGTCGAATTGTCCTTTAGCTCATGTGTCGCTACACCACCACAATTAGAAAAGGAATCAAATAGTATCGAAAATTTGATACTCAACTCCTTCTGGGAATTTTTATTGCAAACGCTTTGACGGTTTATATAATTGCAACAAGGAAGGATGTAACTATTAGACGATTTAGAGAATTATTAGCTGCAAACTTATTAGTGTTGTCTGAAAATACAAGAAATTATTTAACGGAGTTTATTTACATTACATTACGTATGCCCTAACGATGTTGATAGCCCGAGGCAAAACAACACGAGTCGAATTGTCCTTTAGCTCATGTGTCGCTACACCACCACAATTAGAAAAGGAATCAAATAGTATCGAAAATTTGACACTCAACTCCTTCTGGGAATTTTTATTGCAAACGCTTTAACGGTTTACACAATTGCAACAAGGAAGGATGTAACTATTAGAAGATTTAGAGAATTATTAGCTGCAAACTTATTAGTGTTGTCTGAAAATACAAGAAATTATTTGACGGAGTTTATTTACATTACATTACGTATGTCCTAACGATGTTGATAGCCCGAGGCAAAACAACACGAGTCGAATTGTCCTTTAGCTCATGTGTCGCTACACCACCACAATTAGAAAAGGAATCAAATAGTATCGAAAATTTGACACTCAACTCCTTCTGGGAATTTTTATTGCAAACGCTTTAACGGTTTACACAATTGCAACAAGGAAGGATGTAACTATTAGAAGATTTAGAGAATTATTAGCTGCAAACTTATTAGTGTTGTCTGAAAATACAAGAAATTATTTGACGGAGTTTATTTACATTACATTACGTATGTCCTAACGATGTTGATAGCCCGAGGCAAAACAACACGAGTCGAATTGTCCTTTAGCTCATGTATCGCTACACCACTACAATTAGAAAAAGAATCAAATAGTATCGAAAATTTGATACTCAACTCCTTCTGGGAATTTTTATTTTAAACGCCTTGACGGTTTACAAAATTGCAACAAGGTAGGATGTAACTATTAGAAGATTTAGAGAATTATTAGCTGCAAACTTATTAGTATTGTCTGAAAATACAAGAAATTATTTGACGGAGTTTATTTATATTACATTACGTATGCCCTAACGATGTTGATAGTCCGAGGCAAAACAACACGAGTCGAATTGTCCTTTAGCTCATGTGTCGCTACACCACCACAATTAGAAAAGGAATCAAATAGTATCGAAAATTTGACACTCAACTCCTTCTGGGAATTTTTATTGCAAACGCTTTGACGGTTTATACAATTGCAACAAGGAAGGATGTAACTATTAAACGATTTAGAGAATTATTAGCTGCAAACTTATTAGTGTTGTCTGAAAATACAAGAAATTATTTGACGGAGTTTATTTATATTACATTACGTATGCCCTAACGATGTTGATAGCCCGAGGCAAAACAACATGAGTCGAATTGTCCTCTAGTTTATGTGCC
The DNA here is from genome assembly GCF_041682495.2 of Bombus fervidus. NCBI lineage: Eukaryota > Metazoa > Arthropoda > Insecta > Hymenoptera > Apidae > Bombus > Bombus fervidus. Next base: position 15,830,252 of record NC_091523.1, read on the forward strand.
GCTACAACACATTGCGTACGGCGCTCTGCGCGCTCAACGCGCTCCCAGGGCCCGCACATTTTTCAACGCCCCAGAAGCATACTTGACAAGCAATAGGATCCAGGATTTGGTATTGTATTTTTTATTCAGTCTTCTTATATGTCTGATCGTATCACTTAATCCAAGAATGTTGTTGCTATTCATTTTCTGTATTCATTTTCGTCGCAAGTGTTGTTTGGTGCATCAGATAAATCATCAAACGATATTTCACTTTGACTTTCATTTTCTTTACATTTATGTGTCATCTTGCTATTTTTATAGAATTACGGCCTATTTCATAAAATAATTTTTGTTATAAATTATCAGTAACAGATTGAAAATGTAAATGATTTTTAAAATGCTGTTTAGTTACAAATTAAAACACGAACTTTGAAATAACAAAATGTACAACGATAAAACACTTTAGAAGTACTTTAGATGTACTTGCTATACTGACTGATTGTTTTTACATGCTTGGAATGTCAACATTCAGTTGTTTTTGCGAATCATTTGTCGCAACAATGCGCAAGGCTTCATTAGCCTGCTAACGTAACAAAAGCATTTGTCTCTGATTGCTTGAGTCATCGATTCGGCCGAAAAAACATGAAAACGAGATATCTCGTGACCGGTACGCAATGTGTTAATATTCTAAAAGAAGAAGAAGACAAAGAAAGAGAAGGAGACACGTTGACGGAAGTTATTTTTGTCATAAGCTCTCCGATTTAATTTACTTTCATACGAAACTGCAACGTGATTTTCACGATCACGGGAATTAACCGTTTGAGTCCCAAGTAGCGCGATCGCGCTGTTTACATTTTGTATCGAAAAGTTCCAGTACATACCGGACGACCGACGGTATTTTGTATTTCATTGTTATCTTCTCAATAATTTTTATTGAAGAAAACTTAAAATATTTATAAAATAATAGTACGCATATATAATAATATAGATGTATTTCATAAAAATAAGAAATATTACGAGCACCAATGCGCCGCTTGTTTCTCTTCGCAATCGATTAAGACAAGCGCTATCGCGCTGTTTGCGATTTTCCGACCCGGTTTTTTCAAAGACCCCTGGTACTCAAACGGTTAATAACAGCAGTCCATCTCTATCGAGTCGCACCGTCGAGTCGAATCTTAACCAGCCAGCTGTTGCCACCTCTTTGAAAAACATGCGCGTAAAACGCGTGGCGAAAAGTACGCTCTGACGAGTATACTCGTCGAACACAGAGTATGCATGGTTGTTACAACGTAGAATTAAGGGGTAACGAAACGACCGTTTTATTTTCTAATTTTATCACTGCAATTACTAAGATCGCAATTTAAACAGCAAACTGCAGCTACCTTCTACGCGCGACGAGTATACTCGACGTAGCGCAAAACATTGCCATTTCTTCAAGACGAGTATACTCATTGAAAACGGCTAACAAATTAAAAATAGAAGGCTGGCAGACTAAGACCAAGGAGAGGCAAAAATGACGTCGCGTTTTCACGTCTTCCGTAGAACGTGACGGTTAATCTCGTCGCGCAAGAATTAGTCCTGGTCTCAAAGGGACGTGGACGTTGAGACGGGGTGTGAAAGTTTGCCCCGAGTTCAAGCGAAATAAGCGCGGGTGAAGAACGGTGTGAAAAGTTAGTGCGACGAACGAGCCGGCATATTACGGCGAAAACTGGGAGTGGTAACTTGCGTGTGTTCCGAGTACGTGGGATTTCGACGAGGGAGGGACAGGGGACAGACCGAGGTGCCGTGGAATTAAAAATTTTTTAATTGCAACCGTAAGCCGCCGTCGACGCCGGACGAGGTGCAAGTGGTTGCTAATTATCGCCCAAGAAATTACGGAGCATTAAAGAGACGAGTGGCGAATCCCGTCTCTGGGGTCGACGACAATGCTTCCAGCGTTGGCTGCCTTTATTGTTCGTCCGTTGAATCACCGGAGATTCCTTGTCTCCGAAAGTAACGCGAAAAACAAGCTGCTCCTCGTTCTCTTCGGTACCGAGAATCGAGTCAGCGATAGCCGCGATGAAAGTTATCGAATTCGTTGAACCCATACTCCAGTTGATTTACGTTGAAAGCGGCATTCCAGGTTCTACCCATCCGCTTTCACGTTCAATGTCCACTTATTCTCTCAAAAGCCTGGGTTCAGCTTCGCGGAATTTCTCTTTAATGTATGATAATGTTGTCTTTTTGCATACCGGCCTCGTTAATTCCTTCCTCTTTTGTCGTCGGATAGCTACCTTCTCGTTCCTCTGTTCGTACTGTCGCGTTCGAATCGTCGTTGTTAAAACGTCAACGTTTGTATCACTCGTTTTTCGTCTGTCCACAAATAGCTAGAAGTGGTTGCAGCGATTAATTCGTTGTGAAAAGCCGATTATTTTCTGTATTTTGGAACGCGACGATCGCAGCTTCTCGAACGTTTCCCACGCTACGAATCTCTCTGTGGATCTCTTCGTGTAAAATTCTTTCGGGCTAATCGAATTACTCGAGTTGAAGCAACTCGAGTCGAGAGAAATTAAGACAAACGACTTTGTATTTTGTAACTTCGTTCGTATCATTATGAAAACTCGCAAAACACTACGCGCGAAAGAATTCGCTAACGAGAGTCTTGTTAATTTGATTAATACGAACGAAGCTCGATGCTGCCACGATGCTTGAATTTTTATATTTCGATCTTGCTGTCACGTTAGTTACCTAAGAGGATTCTTTAACGAAGATGTTTAACGTAAAGTTTTAAAACACGAGCTTCAAACCGATATTTTGTTTAACTCTGAAAGAATATAATTAGGTCTTATGCAACGTAGGAAGATGTTGGGAAGAACGTAGCAGACTCGTTGGTCGAATAGAGGAGTCCTCGTTATTAGCCGGAATATAACAAGCAAACTGTGGATTCAACGGGTAGTTTCGCGGATTTCCTAATTTCCTGGCAATGCTCTGGCGAATGCGGCAACGATAAACGAACGATATCCAAATTGGCAAATCGTGGGTTTCCTTATGTATGTACACGCCGAAATGTTTGGTTTGCAGGATTGTAGCGATCGGCATCGAATCTCCACTGGGAAATTCCTGCGCTAAGCTCGCGTCGCCTGTTTCCACCGACACAGGTAGGACGTTTGCTTGTAAATGGATCTCGTATTTTACGAGGAAATTCGTTTCCGCTATACATCGCGGACGTTCATGTATCGCGGCTATTTCCACGAGATGGGACGAGTCTACGTCTGAAAGAGTTACAGTGCCAACCCACTTTTCAATGGCACTGTTCGTCCACATTAATTAACCGTGAATGCCGAGCGTCGCGGCCATTACGACTAACGGGAAATTTTCGCGAAAACACGCCAACGGAAATTCTTTAAAAATTTCATTAAACGAAGCAATCTCTTAATGAAATTAGCAAAGTGTTCCTCGGACAGCAACTTTCGAAGCGATTTCGCTTGGTGTTACAGCTCGAGTATGCCACTTGTCGCGTTTATCGGATTTGTTCTCGTTGCAGAAGTATAGAGAGCGATTCGCGCGTTTCATTCGAACTGGAACGCTCAAGGACAAAATAGAACGCGCCGGCCATCTCGGTCGGTTATAAGCGTAATTGCTGTGTATTTGGATGGTTATCTCTCTGGCTGGATTACGCGTATCCGTGTGACATTTCTCTGTGGAGCGTACGAATTAATTTCACTGGCAAATATTTGAGTCGAAGGAATTAATATCTCGCGGACCGGTCTGTTTATTAAGTACGATCTTCAATATTAGTTCCTGCCAAATATGAAACGCATACCGTAAAAGTAGCCTGATCTCGGTAATTATCGCGACGTAACCTATCGGTACGATTAATCATTCATTGGTTCTCTGCTAACTGCGAGCTGATACTTTTGTATAACCGATATCGTAGCTTAACAGCAGCTATTCTAATTGCTCGGTTCGCGAGCCACATCTTTGTAAGCAGTCGTTTATCGAGTTCCTAGCCCACGCGATAATCCTCGCGTTCGCAATGAATTGCTTTTTTAACGTACTGCTTCCTGCGAGTTTCCATGCAACTACGGGCGCTCTTTAATCCTGGCCGGACTCGTGTGTCGTGGCACGGTTAACAAGCGTCATAATTCACGGAAGAATTTTCCGCGTAAATAATAGTCCGCGTTAAAGCTCCTCCGTTGTTTATAAAACATTCTATATACATTACGCGCGCGGGGATAATATCTTTTTTCCCCCGTCTGTTAAAAAAACGGGAAGGAAACATATCCTCGGTCGCCGTACGAGGTCGCTGTAATAAAATTGAAATTTATACTTTCTGTTCGTTTCTTGCTCGCGCACCGTTTAACGTTCCAGCCGGCGGTGGCGGTTGGTTTTGACATCGGCCAAACGAATTTAATTATTTTTATCGCGACCAGGCAATTTAAGTGGTCTGCCGGTCTTGTGCAGCTTGCTTCGTCTCGAATACCGGCAAGAGCCTATTTCATTTTCACCAGACGTACGCTCTTATTTCGCTCGCTGTTCCGTCGCGCGTTTCGCGACGCGCCAAGCTGAAATTACAAATGGCCACGTTATCATTCGATACGTAAATTTCAATGTACGGGTTCGCGCAATTTCCGTTTTACACCGTTTCATAAAGAGCAGGCCGACACGGCACGTACGTTCCACTTTAGCCCGTGTTCAACCTTCCGCAACGAGGAACACGCGGGCGACCGAGGGCACACGCTTTCACGGCACGCTGTAACGCCTGGAACGTGACGCGGAAACTCTCTCCAGGGGCTCGTTCGATCCTCCACACGCACCTTTAAATTCGAATTCATGCGAACAATATTTATTTACGCATCGTGACGAGACGCGACTATATTCCCCTCTACCATAACTCCACATCGAGCTTCGATTTTCTGGAAATTGACTGAAATCGACGTTGGTTCTCCGCCGAGTCGTTCATTTCGCGGCTTAACGAGCGATTCCACGCAAGTCGTTAATCGCGCGCGTGCGAGTATTTGTTTCTACAGTTTACCTGATTGCCAGTAGTCCGCCGGGAAAATAATTTCATCTTATCGCGTCTTCATTTTTCGCGCGAAAACCACTCGAGGAAAATAAAAGCCCATTCTCGCTTTCCGATCTTTGTATCATCTACTGGCTCGGACGAACTACTTTAATATTATCGTTACTTCTTCTTATCGTTAAAATCCCAAATAGAATTGCGATAGAAGATTCGTAGCGAAGACGTTTCACCTATGCAAGTAAACGCTAATCGCATACAAGCGAAACGAAAGAGACAAACCCAGAAATCTATTTGCTATTTATCGATAGCCATTCCTGGCGTTGTATCGACGATGAGCGAAAATACGACATTTCGAATCGGTTTTAACAAATACGACCAGTGCTTGATTAATATATCGATGATCTTGTTACTTTTCAGATAGACGTGTATGTGTTAGGTAGCGCAAATTAAACTTTTAGATAGCGACATTCGTCGATGTGTACAAAACCATATGTATTTTATGGGTACAATTTAATCTTGGGCTGCAGAGGCTACTTGTAAATTAATATCTTGTTTGAAAAGATGAAAATTAATTAATCAACACCCTGCCATTTCTAAATTAATATCCTGCTTACAATTTTTTAATTAAAAATATGCATTAGCAAATCGTATATACTTCATGCTCGGTAAGAATTATCGTGTTGGTAAAAATGATCTTATAATTATCGAAAATTTGATCGATAGGAGTGTCGAAAGGAGCTCGAGATGCTTATTTTGAAAAATGTTTAAAGCACGCTTGAAACTGTGTAAAATTTAATTCTACGGCATACATCGCGTCCATAATTAATACGAAAATGGTAGAGGTAGCTTATCTACTCGCACTTCAGTAACCACTTAACATTAAATATACTTCACGGAGACGTTAAATATAAATTCAATGTAACTCATCTTTTATTCGATGGAAATGTTATCCCTTTGATCAATTAATAATATGTTTTTGTTTGCTCTTGTTAACTGTTCCAAGCCCCAAGATATCCGATGACACGAGTTTATTATACGCCGCTTATTTTTCACGATGATGGAATAATTTCTCGCTTTTGATTGAAATGATATCGACCACGCTTGAAATTACACGTATCCGAAAGCCAAAATGCTAAAACTTGCACGCGTATTAAATCACTTGTAATGAATTCTACATTCACGAGAGAAAAAGTCCGATAAACCGAATGCCTGTAAGCGTACATTTTAAAGGCAGAATTCGTTATTGCTGCTTTTATTTTTAATTTGTAAAGCCAGACGTAAAAATAATATTCGACGCTCATATTGCTGCGCGCAGACGCATAAATAGATTCGTATCGCGCGATCGACAATTTTTCAAAGCTCATATATATATATCCGTAGATTCAGAACTCTGAAAGAATTAATGCACGGAACATATCTACTGGTAAGTGGTAAATTCGCGTGCAAATTATAATATTGGGTTGGCAACTAAGATCGGCGGTCGGATCAAATATATCAAATTTCGTATTCGGTAATATCTTCGCGTGACCGCAAAAATTTGGTACTAAAACCAAATGAAATCTGATAGAAAAAAAAAAAAAAAAAAAACGTTTCATTGGGAAATCAGGGTACGTGGAAATACTTTTCTAGGCACTGTCGTTGTATGCTGCGATCATTCCAAAACCATAAAATTTATACGTACCAATGCGTCTTTCTATCGCAATCGGTCGTTACGAACGGCGAACTCGAAATTTTCAACTTACGTGCGTTTTCTCTTCGTCGCGCAGAAGAATTCCAATACGAACGTGCTTCCGCCAACGCATCTTTTCGTCGCAATCGTTCGTTGAAAAAGTCGAGTTCGCTTCTTTTCGTCGCGTAAAGGCTCGGAGATGAAACAGGGAGCCCGGCGACGAATTACAAGTTTACATGTTTATTTGTCGCGTTTGTCGCGTTTCTGGTCGCGCGTCTGTCGTTCCTGCGCACCAAAATCGCGCGAAACGAAACAGAGATTTTAGCTAAAGGGTGACGCGACGCTTTGACGACCAACAAACGCGTCGAGTCTCGCGTATGCTCGTATCGGTTTCCAATCGAGCGTATCTGCTTACCAGTGAATTGGATCAAAGGTCACTCCAATTAATCCGACATACCGTTCGAAGTTGGCGAAATTTGCTAAGGATAATCGAAGTTTGACATACCTCTTCACTTTGACACGTCGATATTGTCTGCGTTTGAGTGGATGTCGGGTCGAACCTTGAGCTGCTTCGAGCACAGCTGCTCCGACGACGTTCGAACAGCTTCTTGAATTGCGCTTGCATGGAAATTGTTAGTAAAGAACGGAGCCAAAAACTCGACCGGTAAGGGAAAGATGATGGTCGAATTCTTCTCCGCAGATATGTTGCTCAGTGTTTGTAGATATCGTAGCTGTTGGACATACAGTGAAAAATTCAGCGAACGTTGAATTTGTCTTTTAGCCATTTCTATCGCGGAGTAGTTGAACGACACGCTGTTGTTTAAAAGTAACGCGACGCTCGATTGTTTTCGAATCATTCGCGTTAGATATTAGGTTTGTTTCGAAGCCCTCAAAATTAAATTTCTTTGAGAAATCACCGTAAACGAATAATTATAATAAAGTTAAGTTGTATCGTAGCTTGGAACTCGTAAAATTTCGCTACGATATTAATTCGATCGAATTATCTTACGAAAGAGCACACCTATGGAACGTAACACACATGCAACTGTGTTTTTACACGACACTTTTTAACGATTCTATTGTATTATAATTTAGTTAGTCGACGTTGAAAAATTCCAATGTCCATTTGGATTGATATTTTCGAAGCGTTAATATTTTCCGCGGTTTTTCCCCTTGAATTTACCGTTCTAATTTCGCTGTACGTTCTCCATGGAATTTAATTACAGTCTGTTGGTAGATTTTTTATTTTACACTCTGTTTTATGGAGAAATTGTACAAAAATTCTCTGAATAAAAGTTCAACATTTTAATACAAGCAAGTCTCTTCGATGCACGCAATTACGTTATGGCCAACGAACGCGTCTGTTGTTCGAGTGTGATAACGTATAAACGTAATTGGTAAACATATTTACCGTAAGAAACATTGCGAAAAAAATATTGCGTTATCGCGGCGTTGATGAAAGTATGAACGCGTTGAAATAGATCTTAAACTGTTTACCAGAACACGTCAGAATCTAAAAGCTATCGCTTTCCTTCTAAATTATGTCACGATATTACGTCGTAAAATAAGTAAAACGTGCTACGTGCAAGTGTCTATGGAAATTAGCGAGTTAAGTTGGGATTAGGTTCTGGTCAGGTTTCGGTGCTGTTTGGATGGATAGAATGGTTAAACGAGGACTTTCGAGAGACCTGCGTTGATTCCGTTACCGACGACTGTAGAAAGGTCGCCATAGTAACGTCCCAGAGAAACCAAAATAATTCGTTGGACGAAGGCTTAATTTAGTGGTACAGCGTAATTAACGGTAGATTCTCAAGCACACACAGAGCAGCGAGAGAAGCAACGCAGTGGAATTACAAAGATATCTTTGACGTTCCTCGAGGAGACAGTCTGGAACGTACCTGAAGAGCAGCTGGACTCATGGAGATGACATCACTGGCCTCTTTCAGAGCACGGGAAGCAAGCATCTCTCCTTCCGCTGCAATCACTTTGGCCCGTGCCTCCCTTGCGGCTTCCGCCTCCGTGGCCATGGCTCGTTGCAGCTGCACCGGAAGTCGAACGTCCTTTCTAAATCACGAATATCCGTTACGTTTCGTTCGATCTACATCTACCTGTCTATGCTTTGATGATTACGAATAAAATTTACTCGCAAAGGGTAAAACTAATTTCTTGAATGAATATCGTAAGTTAAAGGTAAAATTCAACTAAACCAAAGGACTATCAGATTTATTAATATTAGTAGAATTTAGTTTTAATTTCGATCAAATCGATGCAACCTCGCTATTACCGTTTTTACAGCCTATAGCGATAAATACGATCGCCGATACTGATAAAAGTAATATGAAAGTTAACGAAATCAAATAAACCCATTGATCTCAGAATGTCTGAATGATTCGGTCGATCCCATCTCTTATAAATTTAAACGTTCCTCTGCATGTGGCTTACATCGGCACAAAGAGAATTCGATAAGTATTTGAACAGCAATTCGTTCGATAGTGCTCGTTTCCACTTCAAGTTCAAAACGACCGTTCGCTGAGTGCAAGGGACAATACGGTCCGTTACGAAAGTAGTGTCGACACAGAGGTCGCATAAAGCAAAGAAACCTCCTTTATTCCGGCCGTGTCCATGGAACTACGCCAAGCAACTTACCCTCTTCATCGTAACTCGAAACTATTCGCAAATGTGTCCGCTCTTGCGCGCTACTACAGAATGCCCCATTGCGCGTGAGATCTCTTTTAAGAATATGGATGATAAAACAACTTCATCTTTAACCCACAGTTATGTATCTTACTATGTACGTAGCTTTGGTTATTTCCAAGTCATATTTCTACGCTGTTTTACAGAGTTTTCCAAAGACAATTTTTATTTCTCTATGAAGCCGGGAAGTTTCCAACTTTTACTGATATTATCTCAGGCGATTATATATCGTTGGAAGATACGATAGAAGAACAGAGAGCGATAGATCAATAATTAAAGTCGATTCATTAGCTGGAGTTTTAAATGGAGAATTAAATGAATTTAGTTGTACGAATCTGTTTAATATCGTGGTCCTATATCGATCGAAATATATGTTTCTGGACACGTTTATTGCATTGGAAGTGAAGTTCTGCGTGGAACAGGTCTGCCCTGGAAAAGCGAACTGGAATGTTAACGAAACGTTGGAACAAAGCACAAGGTGCTATTACAAACACGACTAGAAGCCGAAGAACCACAAATATATAATTTTCATGTAACTATAAAAATGTAATACTATGAGAATGAAATGTATAGAAGCTGATAAAAATGCTATATCAAAAAATAAGGCAATGCGCTAGTACTATTTTGTAGCCACAGTTACGCTGTTCATTTAAAAACTATTTGTTATTAATCTAAGAAAACTGGTTCATTAATTTTTAACAATTACACTATTGATTTATAACAATATGCTCTCATTAATTAAATATAATTATGTTATTAATTTATAATAGTTATACCGTTTGACTATTATATAATAGTATAGTTATTTTTTGCATAAAGAGGCATTTGATATAAATTAACACAGTTCTAAATCAAAAACTAGTACTACAAAAGTATGAATTTAGTTTTAGCTTGTAAAAATTATTAAAATTATAAAAATGGTTATTGTAATAAATTGCTGGAGGCGTCAATTTGCAATAAAAGTTAAAAACTTATTAAATTTGATTGTATTATAATGGAAAAATCAGTATTTACATCGGCAAACCGTTAACATGCGGTTTGCCTATTGTCACCTTGTCAAGTGCATGTCATCAGGTATATAAGGAACATGCGACTCGCGCGCGAGTTTCTTTCTCTTCGAACTCTCGTAGTGTGAGGATCGTGGAAAAACTGTTACTAATTGAATTGTCAGTTAATAACGTTTGCGCTATTAATCAACAACATTTGAACTGTTACTTCATAACACTTAAGCAATTAATTTACAACATTTAAGCTATTAATTTATAACATTTAAGCTATTAATTTACAACATTTAAACTATTAATTTACAACATTTAAACTGTTATTTTATACATTTAAGCAGTTAATTTACAACATTTAAGCTATTAATTTACAACATTTAAACTATTAATTTACAACATTTAAGCTATTAATTTATAACATTTAAGCTATTAATTTACAACATTTAAACTATTAATTTACAACATTTAAACTGTTATTTTATACATTTAAGCAGTTAATTTACAACATTTAAGCTATTAATTTACAACATTTAAACTATTAATTTACAACATTTAAGCTATTAATTTATAACATTTAAGCTATTAATTTACAACATTTAAACTATTAATTTATAGCATTTAAACTATTATTTTATACATTTAAGCAATTAATTTACAACATTTAAACTATTAATTTAAAACATTTAAGCTATTAATTTACAACATTTAAGCAGTTAATTTACAACATTTAAGCTATTAATTTACAACATTAAAGCAGTTAATTTACAACATTTAAGCAATTAATTTAAAACATTTAAGATATTAATTTACAACATTTAAGCAGTTAATTTACAACATTTAAGCTATTAATTTATAACATTTAAGCAATTAATTTACAACATTTAAACTATTAATTTAAAACATTTAAGCTATTAATTTACAACATTTAAGCCATTGATCTAAAACAATTACTCCATTAATTCTTAACAATTATAGCAATAATTTATAACCATATCCTCCCATTAATTCAAAGTAATTATGCTCTTAATTTATAACAGTTGTACCACTAATCGAAAGCAACTCTACATTCATTGATTTAAATGAATACCATGAATTCGTTGTGAGTAAATTAATGATTTATTTTGTTTTATTTAATATTTCCGAAATCTTTCAAGTCCCTGAAGTGCTATTGTCTTTCTATATAGCATTATTTTTTAATTTGTATTCTAAAGTATTTAATTTCTCATTTCACTATTTCATATAAAACCAGTAGTAACGCAAAGTGTACCTATTGAGTGTCTATGGATGGAATGTAATTTTCTATGTCTGCTCAAAACCAAGGAAACAGCACCGTATTCGTGGAATGAAGGAAGCAAGTGTAATTTAACCGAAGGCAGCGACAACTCACCATTCATCCATACGCACTACAATTGGTACCTTGCATGGTTTCGTTTCTTCTATGGTAAGTTCAATATTCAAGTCATTCTAATTAATAAATTTCAATACACGCTACTTCTTTGTTATAAAATAATTTTACATCTCTGCTTCCAATGCTTAAAAACTGTTTATGTAAATGGGACCCGAGCGTAGTTACCTCCTCGTGGTGGGTCCCGGTAATTGGTATCGTTTTCCAAATAATAATACACCAAGTACTATTTTGAATATTAGTATTATTATTTGAAAAACGATATCAAGCTAAAAACTACTTGAATATAGTCTGGTCTTGATCATCCAAATTAATTTTGGTGATCTAGACTGGACTAAGACCCCCCCGCGGGGGCAACGTTGGACACCGTGGGACATCGTGGGACCCCGTGGGACACCGTGGGATGCGTGCGTTTTAGCTTTAATTAATCATAAGATAGTTAGCTATGTTATGTGCATTGTAAGCTCATTTCGTACAAAGATACTTATCCATCTTGGAACGAAAAATATAAATCTCGTCTCTCTCGATCCCCTCGCTTACCACGTTGGAAAAATTGTTCCCGCGATTTATCGGTTCGCGATCGCTCAGTTCTTTCAAACTGCCGCGTGGCGTACTCGCTCGCGCGTATTCCGGGTACGCGCGGGTCAACGTACACGGGACAACTCTTTGGATTCGCTGGTCGCCCAAGGACACCTCTTGTCTTGGTGACTACTCGACGACTGCTCGTTGTTTGCCTCGAATCGCGGGCGTTGTCATCACGCTGGTGATACCTGTGAATCTGTTGACGATTGAGTCGCAGTTCTGCAATACTGTCCGATTCGTACTTCGGTACTTGGACAGGGGACCTGCGTTTAATGTCCTCCGTAATTCTGTTCGAACTCGCGGGGGTGGACCCCACTGTTCAGTTGGGGCCTTGCCTTCGTAATCCTGTTCAGCGGTCCCTCCCCGGGTTCAACTGTTCAGTTGGAGTGTGTTAAATTGCAGGCCCATTTGCTGGACACTGGTATCATCGGTAAGTGCCATCGACCGTGATAAGATCCAAACGACGTGACAGGAATCGAGCGAAGGTCAATGCTTGCGCTTCCACTGAATCTTAGGTTATCTGGTGCACGAGGGTACGACACGTAGGTTTGTTAGTTCTTTCGAGAGATCGTGATTACGTTCGTTCCGGGCGAACCGCGGTATTTCTTTCATTGCCTGATTGCTCCTTTTCCATAGTAGCCTCATTTCTTTTCTTTCGTTCCAAGTTAGACAAATGTATCTTTGATACGGAATGTTGCCGATAGGGTTGCGAATTATTGTACGATGTTTGTAGCGATCGATGTAATCGTTGTGTGTGAGATACATGTTGCGTTGTGTGGGAGATAGATATTGCTTCGTGTAAGCTTTGTTTTACGTTTGTAAAGATTCGTGTAACTGCTGCGTAGGAGATAGGTGTTTCGCGATTAGGCTACGAAAAAACTATCTCTTTACGCAGGCCCATGATCGAGTAGAGTCAGAACTCGACATTCTTGCCAATAGGTTGAATGTCGAGACCGATGCATAATGTTAAATAACTCATGGGCGGGTCTCGTGCGTAGTCACCTCCTCGTGGTGAGACCTGGTAATTGGCATCGTTTTCCAAAAATTGATCAGTTGATTAGTCTTTGGAAAACGATGCCAAGCTAAGAACTACGCACCAGTCCAGTTTGGGTCACCCAAAGCCGCGAAAAGAATTTTGGATGATCTAGACTGGACTGCACCGTGGGACATCGTGGGACGACGTGGGACATCGTAGGACATCGTTGGACACCGTTGGACAACGTGGGACATCGTTGGACACCGTTGGACGACGTGGGACACCGTTGGACGACGTGGTACACCGTTGGACGACGTGGGACACCGTTGGACGACGTGGGACACCGTTGGACGACGTGGGACACCGTTGGACGACGTGGGACATCGTTGGACATCGTAGGACATCGTTGGACATCGTCGGACACCATTGGACGACGTGGGACACCGTCGGTCCAGTGTGGATCTCCAAGAGCCGCCAAAAGAATTTTGGATGATCTGGACTGGACTGCAACGTGGGACATCGTTGGACAACGTGGGACACCGTTGGACGTCGTTGGATACCGTTGGACGACGTGGGACATCGTAGGACATCGTTGGACATCGTTGGACACCGTTGGACAACGTGGGACATCGTTGGACATCGTTGGACATCGTTGGACGTCGTTGGACACCGGTGGACACCGTGGGACATCGTTGGACGACGTGGGACACCGTCGGTCCAGTGTGGATCTCCAAGAGCCGCCAAAAGAATTTTGGATGATCTGGACTGGACTGCAACGTGGGACATCGTTGGACATCGTTGGACGACGTGGGACACCGTTGGACGACGTGGGACATCGTTGGACACCGTTGGACGACGTGGGACACCGTCGGTCCAGTGTGGATCTCCAAGAGCCGCCAAAAGAATTTTGGATGATCTGGACTGGACTGCAACGTGGGACATCGTTGGACACCGTTGGACGACGTGGGACACCGTTGGACGACGTGGGACATCGTTGGACACCGTTGGACGACGTGGGACACCGTCGGTCCAGTGTGGATCTCCAAGAGCCGCCAAAAGAATTTTGGATGATCTGGACTGGACTGCAACGTGGGACATCGTTGGACATCGTTGGACACCGTGGGACACCGTTGGACGACGTGGGACACCGTCGGTCCAGTGTGGATCTCCAAGAGCCGCTAAAAGAATTTTGGATGATCTGGACTGGACTGCAACGTGGGACATCGTTGGACATCGTTGGACGACGTGGGACACCGTTGGACGACGTGGGACACCGTTGGACGACGTGGGACACCGTTGGACGACGTGGGACACCGTTGGACGACGTGGGACACCGTGGGACACCGTGGAACATCGTGGAACATCGTTTGTTTATAAAGATTAATGTAATCATTGTGTAGGATGTGGATATTGCGTGTATGCGTGTTTTGTTTGAAATTTGGAACGATTTGTGTAAGCGTTGCGTAGAGATGAATGTTTTTGTAGTTGTATACATTTTTTTGTGTAGATCGTTAATCTGTAACTGCATGTAATCGTTAATTGTGTACTTGTTTGTACCGCCGGCTCGTTCGTCTCCCCTTCCTTCCCCCTATCACTTTGGAAGTTACACAGAGAAACTAAGGTGCAAGAAGTCATTCAGTCGTTCCATGTCATACCAATAGTATGGATCGGCTTGCGTCAGGTTTGCAACGTATTCAAATCTGTTAGTGGCGTCGGTTCTTCATTACTATCATTACTATATTTTTCGTACTCTTCATTCCTATATTTTTTATTATCGTTTATATCTCGATATTAATATCATTTAATTAATAAACATTTATTTAACGATTCATTGAACATTGAGATAGTGAAATGAAATAATTTTCTGAAACTTCTTGTTTTAATTTTTCTTCAGTCGTCTATTTACTAAAGGATACTGTTATTAGCTTCTAATATTAGCTTCTTTCGTAAGCTTTTATAATAAAATTTGAGTTTCACTGTGATTTCATTTAAATATTTTATACATTTGTTTTAATTTCTAGTTATTTTTTGTGCAAGTTATTTATCGATAGCAGGGATAATATAAAAGTAACAGGAATATTAATATATGAACTCAAAGACGACTAATGATCAATCCAATGAATTTATTTTAACTAAGACAGTTTTGTATGAATAATTCTGTTGTCTTTTTATTCGAGCATGGGTAACGTTTGATATACAATTTATATTTAATTTAAAGTATATTTGATATACATTTCATAATAGATAATTTCTTAATTATTTTGAATACTAAGATGAACGTAAAGATCATTAAATAAATTATTGTTCTTTTTCCGATGCATGAAATCGTTCTCTTATTTCAAACGAATTTTTAACGAATTATTTTATTGTTTCAAATTGAGTTGTTTCTATAAACATTTCACTTATCGATTATATCACAACAATTCACTCGTGAATTTGCTACAGTTAACGTCATAAACTTGCAACTTAGTTTAATTATATTTAGTGGCGAACTTTTGAATTCTTGCAAATATTTTCCAATATTTATAACACGCGACTATAGTGTATTAGTGGAATGTATATTTTGTATTCTAATAACGAAAATTCACAGTATATATTCTACTAGCGAATAGTATAATTCTTGCAAACAATTGCATCGCATTCACGGTTTTCATAAACATTTGTTCGATATCGAGAAATATCTCATAATTTTCAACTAATAATTTTCATACTTGTTCCAATTTTTTAATAATAATTTTTGAGTGTAAAAAAAATAGCAGTATTTTCTAAGTAAATGTTCGACAGAGAAAAGAAGGAAATTGTCGAAACGATATTTCGCTTCTTTTCCACCCCCAACCCACCCCGCTATTAAACAGTTTTATTTTCAGGAAATATTTGTGACCGCGCGCAATGCGGTTGTAGAGTCAGTGTTTGCTACGCGATAATTTCTTTTCAATATTTTAAAATCACGATAGTTTTGATTAAATTCGATCGAATAATCACACGCGAAAGTAATAAAATTTTATCAATCATATTTGTACGCGATATTAGAGTTCTTGTTCGCCGATTATAATTTAAGCGGTCGCGGTAACGTAGTCTTTTATTTTTCTTTTTTTATATATTTATTTTTTCGAATATTCGTTTTCGGTATTAGAGTCAGTGCCTCCCTCAAGAGGATAAAGCCTCTCCAGGAGCTCAAGAATGTAAGTAGTTTTATATATTGTATTTCAATTTGTTCTATTTATTATATTTTGTTTGAAATATTGTTAAATATAAAATAAAAATGATTGATAATTTAGAAAGCTTTAAATGTCCTTTTTAATTGAAACAAAGTCTTAAAGTATTAACATTAAAGTACGATAAAACTGTCTGATGCGCATAAAAAATCACTGAATGTTTTGTTCTCAAAACTTTTATATTAGAGTTCCAATTTACATATTTATTAGACGTTACTCTTTATTATTGCTAAAGTTTCAAGTTTGTTATTATATATTAACGATATTAATGATATCTTATGTTTTGTTATAGACATACCACTGCTTCAACTTCTTCATCTTCTTTGGGAATGTTCTAACAGTGGCTCAAAAGCCAAGAATGTAAGTATTTTTACATATCGTACTTCAATTATGTCTATTCTGTATATTTTTCTTCGATCACTATCGATTAAGAAATACGATTTGATTGAAAATTTGGAAGGTTAGCATTTTCCTAGGTTATTCTTTCATTAAAATAAAATAAGTGTTAAAGTCTTCATACCGAATTACGAAACAAATGACTAACATATTTCTGAAATCATTAGATTCTTAATTTTTAGATTTTAAACTTTCATATTAGAGTTTCACTTTTTATACTTACCAAAGTTTATTAGAATTTCAACCTTTATCATTACTAAAGTTACTAAAGTTAATAAACCGTCATTTTTCATTATCTCCAACTTTTCAAATAGTCAATCACTCATCGTGTTTTGTTCTCTAACAGATTTTTCGCATCCTCCATTTCCACCATTGGCCTTTCAACGGTTCCTGCCTGATGTTAGTCTCCCTGATGATATTCGCTGGGATAGCGCAGCATCCATGGTAACGTATCTGGGAGCGGTGGCGCTCCCAGCTGATGGAGGAGGACGCCAGGCGGCCACACCGAGCCGTCCGCGCCGTGCTTCCCAATTGGGAGGCTTGGAGAGATCAAGGCGGGGTTCCGCTCACCTTCAGGACGACACAGATGCTCGCCGGACACGGGGTCTTCGGTGAGTACCTGCTGAAGATCGGGCGGGAGGTGACGTCCACCTGTCACCACTGCGGGGAAGAGGAGGACACGGCACAGCACACGCTGGAGTTCTGTCCAGCGTGGGCGGAACCGCGGCGCGTCCTGCAGCTCGACATCGGCGAGAGGTTGGCTCCGGAAGCGGTCGTTGAGGCCATGCTCCGAGGGCCCCGGGAGTTTAACGCTGTCCGCGCCTACTGCGAGGAGGTTATGCAGAGAAAGGAGCGGGCAGAGAGGGACCGGAAGAGAAGAGCCGATCCCAGTAGATCATCGCATCAACGTCGCAGGGGCTCCGTACGACGCAGGGGCGCGGCGCCGCCGTCGCTGCCCCGGGTGCGACAGATTAGGGGACGTGGCGCTAGGAGGAGTGGTTCCCCCTAGCTTCCCAACTCAAACCGGGATGCCTCCCTAGACAACTACAACGGCAGGGAGATAGACGACGAGGCTGCACTCGGTAGTGATTCGCAAGAGACCCCGGGTGCACCTCCGAACGTCGGGATGACCACCGTGGGGTTTTAGTCGGTAGGAGTCCGACACTACACGGTCGTTGCTACGCAGCGCCGAGTGTCCATGAGGATTTCCCCACGATAAAAAAAAAAAAAAAAAAAAAAAAAAAAAAAAAAAAAAAAAAAGCATCCATGGTAACGTCCTCTGTTTCTCCGCATCGAACGGTGAGTCGCATGCATTTCTGTTCCTCCGGTCACTCAATCATGTCGTAGGATGAAAGGTCCGAATCGGCACGGGTGACTGGTTGTATTACGTAGAATTTTTTGCGAGCATAGTGACCGCGGGTATTTTTTATACCCGTGAGCAGTAACACTCTTTTTTCAAATTTATTAGTTTAGGATAGGTCTTCTTGCACATGGCGATTATAATAAGTAGTTTTTTAATAATTAGGTTAAACATATACACTTGAGAATATATTCGTGTTATTTATAAATATGCGGGTTAATATGATATACGTATGAATATTTGCAAATGGCAAATATCTACACGAATATACCTGTATGACATATAAATATACTTGATTTTTAGCAATGAATTGATCGTGACAATATTAAGTCACGTTTATCAGGTAAGTCAATATTAAGCAAAATTCATCTTTTTCCGTACAAAAATGTGTAAAATTTTACGTGCAAGAAGACACTTCGCGACAGGCAGATGTTTTAATCAAAGCAATAATTTTGAACACTGCTTCTGCATTTTCGAGTATATGCTTTGATAAAGAGATCGCCTGAGATTATTTCTTTCTTAGTAATATATTTAGAGTCAACTGTTCCATTTGATCGAATCTTAATCTTTTTTCAATTAACGCTACCTCTTTTGCAATATTAAAATTTTGTTCTTATTTATGAAATTAATAAAGTAGAGTTATTACAATATGAAACGAAGTAATGAGATATAAAATCAAAGAAAGTTAGTCCGTTAAATAAAAATTGGACAAACTAATCATCTTTTTAGATCAGGATTTTCAGATTTAACCCTTTCCGTGCCCATTGTCAGGATCTCGTTCACGTGCCCAGGTGCTACTTGAATGGGAGAAAGACATTGGGCACGATGATCTAGAATTAAGTAATGTAATAATTTCTCAGCGACTGACGATGCGTTGGTGTATCGTGCACGACGTAATTTCCACATTGTGTATGCGTGTTATTAGGCCGTGGAATTGCGTCGCTTTTTTTCATTCGTTAAAACTTCAAATATTAAAAATATCGAGACATATATCGATTCAATTTACATCCCGATACAATCACAATTTGTGATAATATCATCTACGCGATTAAGTGTAATCACTGTCTTAATATTGCTATCAATTGCAATTATAATTCCAAGTTTGCTTATATTTATTTTAAAAATATAATTTCTTTAGACGCGTTTTATCACGTTTTACGCAATGATCGCTAGCCTTCGTCAGTCGATTTCAGGAAAAAGGTACGTACCTTAGAGTATGCATGTTATGTTAAGCTCGGGTGTCGGAGGCGTCCCGGGACGTCCTCTCTAGTGTAGGACCTTTGCACCCGGGCGTTTGCGTGAGAACCGTGGAGCGAATGTGTTGGTGTGCCCGTTTTGCCATTTTTTAAATATAGCGCTAGGTAGGATAGGTAGTATACTTTCTGGTGTGTCTGTTAATTATAAGTAGGTAGGGCCGGGCAGGTTGGCACAGTCTCTGGTCGGGTAGGCGCGTTTTCGTGTGACCAACCTGTTTCTGGAAATTTATTTGAAAAATCGACGGCGAAACCGGCACGAGCAGAGCATGCTCTCGTCTCTGGTTTTGCCTCTCGATTTTTCGAATTTCGCGGTCGCGGTCGCGAATGGGCGAACGAACGTTTATCGCTCGAGCACGCACGTGCGAGTGGGCAACGATCACCGGTGTGATCGTTGGTCAATCCATGTGCATTTCGATCAGCTTCCGCGGTTTATATTTTTATTTTCAAGTTTTTTTTTTTGTTTGCGATTTAGAAGACTCGAGCTTAGATTTAAGTTTCAGCGGGCATTGCGCCCGAAGAAAGAAGAGGCTATAAGCCGAAGAGGCCCGACAAACTGTCACTCAAGAGGGCAACTACTAATGGCTCCCCATCCTCTGGGTCATCCAGAGCATGGGAAGTCATTCTTGTTACTACTTTGTCACTATGCTCGCTTTTAGTATTTGTAGTAGTAGTAGTAGTTTTTGCTTTTTTGGCCGATATATATATCGGTCCATCGTCCCATTGGGCAAATCGCGATTTTTCTTATTAGTGTTGCGACAGATCAATCACGGGTTGAATTAGTGTTGCGAAATAATATCGCGGCTTTTTATTAGTGTCGCGAAAGAATGACTACGGTTTGAATTAGAGTTGCGATAAAATGACAATCGCGTTTGCTTTAGAGTTGCGAATTACGAATATCGCGTTTGCATTTGCAATTTTTATTACGAATTTTTAGAATTTCTTAGAGAATTATACGTATCAGAATTTATACTGCCTTCTATCGTTTAAAATTAAATTATAAATATGTTAATTTTTAATTAATTTTCTTTAATACTTAGAGTTGCGATATTATTCCATCGCGATTTCTAATTATTTTTCCTTTTAGCGTTGCGATAACGTATGGTCGCGTTTTGTCATGTAGAGTTGCGTGTACAAAATGCCCAAACTCTCCGACTGCATTTGTCGGACACCGTTGCTGGATCACACGATACAGCTACAAAAGCTGTACAAATGTGATCGCTCATCAACAACCTCCTAAATGGTTGCACTGCGATCTCTCGCTATTAGTGTTGCGTATTGTTTAAATACGAGTGCATGGATTAATATTTGTTAGCGTTGCGTATCAAATTTCGGGAATTTTCAGTTTTTTTTTTTTTTTTCGTAAATCATAGATTAATTGATATTGCAGATATAACGAAGCACTCTTCGCGTTTGATTTTGAGAATTTTCTGTTTCATAAATATTAGTAGTAAATTAGCGTTGCGAAACAAGAATAATATTCCACTCACGGTTTGTCGATATAGAGTGGAAGACGATCGAATTTTAGTAGCCCTTCTGGCTACTGTATTGTTTCTTTTTCAGCACCCCTTATTACTGCGTTTGTTACTGAAAATACTGCTATAAGACACATTCCTCTGTTAATGTTAACGTTACCATGATTACTAAAAATTACCATGAGTAATAAAAGAACTTTATTACGAATGTAATAAATATATATACAGATACGAAATTATAAGCTTTTTCATGTTTAATAAAGTATAATGAAATTTTTTATTGTTGCTATGAAGGCTTAAAATTATTTTTATTAAATCGTTAAATCGATATTATTTTTTAAACTACCTACTAATTTATTTTACATAAATTGAAACTTAATTCATTACTATTGGAATCGATACTAGCGGTTGTTCGTTATTAGAAGCATAATTTTTAGAATTTTTTCGTCCTCGATATTCTCAATATTTTAACAGTGTTGTAGAATTTTATAAATATTTGAATTTCGTTTGCATGAATCCAGGTTCATTCGCGATCATCGTTCATTTGTAACAAAAATTCTGGAAAAAAATTCGGTTCACTATGCTGAAAATCACTGTATCGTAGGAAATAACAGCTAGTAAAAGTTAAAAGACAAAGCAAGTGATTTTATAATAATCGATTTTTCTCTCATCTCAGTATTCAAATGAAATTTTCAATTTCTAATTCAGTTCAAATTTAATTACTTAAAATTCTTGTTCTCAAACTTCCTATTTTCGTTTAAAAAGATACAAATGATTCTCTACTTTTGCTAAAATTTAATCAAGACTATTTCATCTAATTGATCATTAGTATATTAGTTTTATGTATAAAATATTCTCGTTTTAGAGATTCCTGTTTCTTTTATATACTAACCCAGTAAATGAGTTTGTTTCTGATTTATCAATTTACGGAAAATACATTTCAATTACATATTTGAATATTTCATAGCATTTGAAATATGTAGCATGTTTAAGGCTCGAAACAGTGAGAGAAACAAAGGAAGTGAACTAAAGATAGAAGCTAATATTACGAAATAATGTTTCAGCCTTACCAATCAGGCAGCAATTATACATATTTTCTAGAATTATATTAATCTTTCGCGGATTGAATTTATTTGAGGGTGTTTTGTGGCATCGATACAAGAGGGCTGATACTCGTACGATATCCCTTCCCTTTCCCTTTGTTACATTTAGATTGTTACGTAAGTGTGATTTACGGTTAGGTAGGCTACTTTGAGGTTGTAATCTAAGTAAGTAGATAAGGTGTAGGTAGTAAATAGGTTGATATAGTAGTAAGAAGTATGGCATCGTAGTGAAAGCATGGTGTGGTAGTAAAAGCATGGTATTGTAGAATGTATATGTTGTATAGTAGTTAATTCTATATGGCACACATTTCATCTTATTCTCTTGTCCTTTCTGTTTAACTCTTAATCATAATTAATTGTTATAATTGTAAATCATAATCAATTAGTTTTCATCGTTGACGCGACGATAATGTGAATATATATGAAGCAGTGTCCCATATAGAATTACAATTAGATTAAGATTTAATTTAATTTGTAGATTTCACGTTTTCATGAATCCTAGTCAGGTTTCTAGTTTTCGCGTCGGTTTCTCTTCTTAAAGCTCCTTTTGCTGTTTGTGCAAACGAACACCAAAAGGAGCATTTATTTGATGATAAATAAATTTTAGATTTTTTTGCGTAAAAGGAGGGCGGATGGGTCGCGGATAGGGTGGGTCTCCATTCGCAGCACCTCCACGTGGTGAGACCTGGGCAATCAGTATTATTTGATATATAATTACTAATTGTGTCACTATGCGGTAAAGCAATTAACTGTATAACTGATACAATTATTAATTATATGGCAAGTAATATGAGTTAATTGGCTGCGATCCTGACTAGGTGTTCGTATCAATTCATCTATGTAAACCTTTTATAAACATTCGCAATATGCTTTTTTATTTATAAATTATGGAGTCATAGGGTTAGAGGAAACGTTAATCCTTTCTATTTGGAAATTTCATAGGGTGATTTTCGATATGCTCCTACGGATTACCATCGGTAAGCGTTTAACGTTCGATCTACCATTTCTTTTGCAAAACGTCTCTCAATATCATGGTTCTCTTCTCTACGGCTTGTACAAAGTGAGTTGTCGCCCATGTGTCGTTCGATTTGAGGATCACTGTGCGCTCCGCTGTTTAGGCTGACCTGCTTTCGTTCGCGTAAGGAGGTTTGCTCGCGTGCAAGGATATTTTCGTTGATTTTTAATTGTCGATAACTAAAAAACAAAGCCGAAATTGCAATTTGTCCGTGTTATTTTGGTTTCAAGAATCAATCCTGAGATTTCCTGAACACCTGTAGCCAAACATTCTATATATCATAATTTTTATTTAAACCGCCTAGCCTCTGGGTCTCGTCGAACCCGGTCGTCGGACACCACGTTCCATACTCTGAAAGTTAACATTCCCCGATGCAGGAAGTTAATCGGAGTTCGTTGGTTGGAATAATTTCAATTTTGTATCTCGTATTTTCGCGAGGACGTGACGAGGTGGCAGGTGTCGCGGACGGTTCAAAAATTCCGCGATTATCGTATCTGTTTGTCTGTCGATAAGCGGAGTTACGCCTCGTATACGCTCGCACGTTATACGTGACGGCTTATACATTTAAGAGTGGCTTTAGGTCGAGGTAAAAAGCACTGCTTTCTTTGGCTAGTTACACTCGACCGAAATAAAAATGCGCTCCGTCTGCCTTTTACGTTTCTCCATTCGCTAGACGATAGTCATTTTTAAAACAACAAGATACGTTGCGAACGTTAATCCAAATATACGAGCGCGACGATATTTTATGCAATGCATACGTTGCCAAAATGCACTTTGCCATCCGGTACGGTTGACAGCGGTATAAATAGACTTTCGACGTTGCTTTCTTCCACTTAATCATTAAAAGTCTCCAACTATCCGCAAGAATCTGTATGCATCTGTTTGCATCTCGGTAAATTTCCAGCGACGGAAACGTATTAGGACGTGTATTAGGTGGAAAGCATATAGCGTGGTCATAAAATCAGCTGCGTCAAAATCTGGAGTATTCGAATTTGATCTTCCACCTTAACATCGTAAGAAATATCATTCTCCCGACAGGAAGTAGCAGATACGAATGCCACTCGTACAGTGATCCTCGCAGGTCTTTCACGTCCTCGCAGGTCTTTCACGTCCTCGCAAAGGGCCTCTTTCGAAAGGCACTCGAACCTTTTTCATCTTTAGAAATAGACGGCATCAGTGTCTTCTTTCTATTGGGACGCGCGACGTTGTGAACGTCGAGACTAGGGCTCTTCTTTTTCGTACATCTCGTCGAGGGATCGCAGCCACCCTCGAATACTGGCGTTTATGTGCGTTCACGTAGCGCACGCACCCTTCTGAGCATGTACGTTCATCGTGTATCGCGTACATCAACTTCCCTTTGACACTTCACTTTTTCATACGCTTGAAAAGGCTCGAAAATAACAATTTGATTTTGTTATAGGATTTGAGAAAAACTATCGAAGTTCCAAGAGAATTCTTAGACCCCATACTTTTATATTAATAATTATTTGATACTATTGAAACGATTTAGATTTCTCATAAGCGATATCAAAATTATCGATGGAAAATAGAAACGGAAGGAAACGTTACGATCGGATCAAGCGTACTATGAATAACGAAGAATAATACGGAAGATGGCAACGTAAATTGTAATTTCAAGAGATCGAGATATCGGTTCGACTAAATTAAAATAAACGAAAGGAAAATAAAATATTTCGTGTCTGATATATTCGTTCTTCTATAGTCTAGGTATTTTAACGCGGCTTTTCACGTCGCGACTGGTATCTCAGGATAGTTCTCGAGCCAGCTTCTTTAAAGATAGCACGGTTTCAGCTTAGTGACGATTCCGGGACATACGAGTATTTAACTACGTGCATGCACAGCCTCGAGTGCCATCGAGTTATCACGGTCTACCAGAGTGGTTCTCGTTTCCCTTGGGACGTATTCTTCAACGTCTCGACGTTCTTAAGCTCGTTGCATCAAAGAAACGCGACCGCGCGCAAGCATAACTGAAATTATACCCCACCTGTTCCTACCTTCCAACATGCATTACGTTACTATTGTACTATATTCCGAAAATTCAATCTAAGCGAAATGAGAACACTTTTAAACAAACATAGATATCGTTCTCGTTCTCTCAGATAGCTATTATAATAAAGTAGAACTCGCATTCTCCGTGTAAATTGACACGAAATCGAAAATTCCCTCGATATCGCGTCCACCGTAGAAGTCGAATGATTTCATCGAGCTTGTCGATACATCTCGATCACACACATTTTTCATCGTATGTTCTTTCCAGCAAGTTCAATGGAACGAGATATACTCGCATCGTGGAGTAACCGCATCGATTGAACTCTCTTCCGCGTGAGATGGTATTTATCGTTGGCTTATACATCAAGCATTCATTCGTTTCAGCATGATCGATACGACGCCGCGAACCATTCTTCTTCACGGCGACTGATTTTTGATTGTATTTAACCAAGCTGATTTCCAATCGACTATCGGCGGTCTGTGAAAAGCAGCAGAGAACATTTCTTCGAACGTAAATACGGATTCCGTGCACGATGATCGATCGATCGGACGTTAATTCGGTGACGAACGACATAGTGCCTCTTCGAGAACTCGTCTCGGCTTTCCTTTTAAACAACTTTTCGATTTTATCTCGGCGAACAACAAGGGTTGACGCCTGCTTTACTCGTTACGAATCGTGGGCTCGTTGTTTGCTGCGTTTAAAGCGGATGTTCCAGCTTTTAAGGGTTGTTGGGATGCTTCGAAGAGCGGAGCTCTCAACCAGCAGGAAGAAATTCGCCGCGTCAGATTTCGATTAGCCATTGTATCGAGTGTACTCACATTTCCACGCGTTCGACCTTGACACCCCAAGGATCCGTAGCTTCGTCCAGAGACGTCTGCATGGTGTGGGAAATGGTTTCACGTTCCGAGAGGATCTCCGCTAAGTTCCTCGTACCGAGTACCGTCCTCAGTGTACTAGCAGCCAGTAATCGAGTAGAGTGACTGTAACATCATGAATTTTCTTTTATCGACGCTAGAACCACCAAATAATAACCAGAACAATTTGAACAACAGTCTTCGTATTGATTTCTCCAAAAATGACTAAAGCTTGGTAAAACGAATAAAAGTATATATCGATTCTATTTATTTATGCGTTAACATATTCGAATACGCGTTAATAGATGGCTAGTTCTAATGTCTAGCTATACGAAATATAAATATCAACGTGGAGAATTAACTTCTGAAAAGTAGTAGTAGGGACATTGACTAAAGCGGAAGTAATTTCATCTTATAGGAACGAACATAGAAAAAAGCAGTATGTTAACGTCGTAATTAGTACTGCGGAGAATTTTGTCAAGTTTCGTGTCATGCCAGCATGAATACTCGTACAATTACGCCGACGTCTTTTCCATAATTGAACATCGGTCTGGCGTGCTCCAGTTAATTAAACGTCGGCCGCTTCGCGGAGGCTGTCACGTGTGTGGTTTAAAAACGTGCGTACGAGGACAGGACATTGGCCAGTCCGTTCTCACTCAGCGGAGCATTAAATCCTATCTTTCTACCAATTTCTACCTTCCTTCCGACGTCCCCTGCTTCCTATTAGCAACCTAAACTAACCGCACTTTTTTCAAATACTATTCTCGATGGAAGAAGAAAGAGAAACACGTTCGTCGAATTTCCTAGAAACGCGTTGCATCGTCGCAAGCAGCGAAAATTCCTGCTTACTATAGGAGCCACGATAAATCTTATTTTTCTACCAATTTTTAGCTTCCGTCTGACATCGATTCCTTATTAGTAATTAAACTAACAGTACGGATTGATGTTTTTCTTTTTTAAAAGAGGAATAAAAAACGACTGGTTGATCGAGTTTGTTAGAAACGCGTTGCATCATCGAAACAACGGGAACTCCTGCCTGGAATTATCGAACGCTAGACAGAAACACTACGCGAGTCGACAGCGGACTCGATTGCCGAGATTTCCAGGTCGATCGTGCCGGCGCAACTTTTACGCAATTAATCAGGCTCTTCCTCTGCATGGCGCAAATTATCCAAGTAATTTTGTCACGCTCTCGTAATTCCTCGAGGAGCTGTCTCTCGCATTTTTCTCCAACATCGGTGATTCCCTCTCCGGATGGTTCTGCTCCGTTCTCTCGGAACTGTACGGCTCCCCTGATGCTAATTAAAATTTCAGAAAATAGTGTCCGCGTTAATTAACCCAGTCGTTCAAGAAGTTCTAATTAATTCGCCGCGTCTCAAAAATTTCGTCACCTACGTCCCATTTCGTCTTAATTCAAACCGCAAATATGACGAACAGAGAGAGAGAGAGAGAGAGAGAGTCACCGTTATTTCTTTTCATAGTATTTGTTATTTATTATTTGGTATTTGATATCTAAATATTTGATCTCTCGGAGAAATTGTTTATAAATATATGATGCCCGTGGCGCAAAATATTGAAATTTCGTGGACGTTGTAAGAAAACGCGATTTTTAACGACGTCGTTATTCTATTATGATAATATGCTACATTATATCGCGCTCCATTATGTAATAAGACACGATACGTCCGTATATTGATAAAATATCACGATTATATTGATAAAATGGTGCAATGAATTTGAAAATGTATACAGAAGTTAGAAGATATTTGGTCATTCGAGAAGTTCGTAGCGTTTTTATCACGAAACAATGAAATATATTCATATGAATTGTTGATGATTTTTACAATATTTAATAGGCAAAACAATTTTCTATCCAAGTCCCAGTTCTTTAATAATAATCGCAAATATACGAGTCGGCATAAATCGCAACGTTAATGAAGTTTCAAAACGTTTCATATAACGCGTGTATTATATTCGTAGAAATTGTCTCCAAGACTTTTCCGAATCGTTGTATTTCTCTAATTTTTTGATTCTGTTTTTCTTCCATCAAACGTCGTTTTCGATTAACGTTTCGTTTCTCGAAAAAGTTAATAACGCGAGAATAGGGGAGATCGATCGTTACGTCGAAGAATAAATTAATAAGCAATTTTCGCGTGGAATTTCGGTGAAATTCATGTGCAAATGGTCGACAAACGAACTTTCAATTCGGTGTGACGGTGCCACCGAGGAAATTGCGCGATGATGTCGCGCCACATCCAGTGTATTATTTTTTTCTCGTGCTTCGTTCAAACCAAGAGAAAATCGTGACTGGTAATTTTCATTCCCTCTCTCTCTCTTTCTTTCTTTTTTCCACCTCAACTTCTCGTCATTTTTTCCCTCGTTGGATCGTACTATAACACGGTCGCGTTCCTGCGTTTTCATTTCGTTGTTTGTATTTGGTGATACGCGGGCGAGAAGAAATAGAAGAAGAGAAGGTGGCGCGAGGGGAACAGAAAACTAAATGTTACGAGTCTTTCAACGAGCTGTCGCTGGTCCTTTCGCCAGCCATTTGCATTACGCGGATGAAATCTCTTTTACGATAGCGTACATTTCCTCGGACGGTTCCACTTCCGTCTCCCTCGCGACGCATTAGCACGCTTTCTGCGTGCCGCGTTCATTTTGCCAGGTTAGAAGGGAAAAACAGGGTTACGGTATTACCGCAATTAAAAATTTTATGTGGTTTACGACGTCACAGGCAAGAACCTCGTGTTCATTCTGATATTATACAAGATCAGGTACTTGCTCGATCCTATAATTTTATCACTGTCATATACAACTGGTTATTCAAGTAGAATAATCGACGAGATCGACGTGTATGTACGTCAGTTTGATACCAGCTATTTATAAATTAGCCAAACTAAAGCGCGACGTTCTCATAAAATTTGGAAGAACGCTCGATGTTAATTTTACTTCGCGAAACGAGTAGAGAAATATCTTTAATCGTAACAAACGCGAACAAAATGACGCGCTTTCCACGTTATGCCGTATATTTTGTTATACTAACGTCGCTGGAACCGCAGCTAAACGTAACTGGGTCCAACGATGTACAATAGGAGGATTTTTCGCATATTGAATTGATTTATTTGAACGGAAGGTAACAGACAGTGGGGGGAATTGATGAACTTGTACGAGTTCAGAGGAATAGAATTCTACTGGTTTCAAATTTACATTGTAATGGAATTCTACTGTATTTCGACTTAATCAAATGTTGAAAATTTACAGAGATGCAAGTTGAGATTAGTTTGGCTTTTTACAATTAGCGATACATTTGTACGAGATCAATACTGTATTTCATTTGCTTAATTAAAGGGTAATTCTATGCTTTCGATATTTCCTGCCTTGATTCGCTCAGACCAACGAATCGATGGCATCGAACTTCATGTACCTGTAATTGGCTATCTTGATTACGGCATTCAGTGGCTCCTTTATGCGGTAGTAGATGACCGCGTCGACACTCACCGTGACGGAATCTTTGGTGAGAACTTCCTGCGGTGGAACATCGAACGACACCGTCCTCAGGTCGACGCGCACACAGTTGTCCACGCATGGCATCACGAAAAACGTCCCTGTTAAACGATGGCATCGTTCGATTAACAAATATTTGCCCTGTCGTTTTTCATAAAATCGAACGCAATTGTTGTAGCGCTCGACATACCGAAGGGTGAATATATTTTCGTGAAATTTTCCAATTGAACAAGTAGTTACAAGTAGTTAAATTTATGTAGCAAATATTAATTTATACGTTGCACTTATGACGTTTACACGGTGCTTGTTAAATACACAGATAAATAAATATCGTGCCTCGTTTCGATATATAAACGAGTATCGAGCGTCAAATGAATTAATTTTTATTCGATAATCGAGAACAAGAGGAAGTTGTACTTAATTTGATATATTCGGAAAATCTGTAGAAAATCATAAAAATGTATATTTTTAATTGAAAAATTCGGTAGTCATATTCGGTAAGCGTTTATTGCCGTATCGAGGTATCTGCCAATAAATAAAAATTTATTCCAAAATATTTATGCGTCAGTGAATTATCGAATTTACTTTTTCACAAATGTTCCGTTCTTATTTTCGATTATTGTCAAAAATATACCATAGCGTTTCACGACTCGCTAGACAAGTTACACGATGTGATATGTCGAAGTATTTATTTGCGTTGTATTTCGAAAATCATCGTCAATCATTTTCGACTTCTACATTGAAACGTAAGCAGTGGTCTGGCTAAAATCAGTATCGAAAAAATTGTATCGCGAACCCACCATGTGTTCATAAATCGCTCTTTAATTTTTCTTCTTGGCCATATTTCAAATATAGCAGTCAACGGAGGAAAAAGCTAAAGCAAACGAACGTGAATTAAATATAAAATTTCATACAGCTCCCCTCTATTATTTAAACCATTTTCCGCTTCCCTCTGTTCGGAATTTCAATCATGTCGAAGGTTTCCTCGCGTTCAAAGCACGATCACGAGCTTATTATTCAAACAGCTTGTTTCGGAACGAAGAAAAGTGAAATTGCGTTGGCTATTTACCTGGGCCGTAAGCGTTGCTCTTCAACCTTCCCATTCTGAATACAACCGCTCTTTCGTACTCCTGCACGACCTTGAACGTGAAGCACAGCGAGAAAGGAAACGTAACGAGCACTAGTAAAAACGATCCTATGGTCGCGATCACTTCGACGAATCTCGTCATTGCGCCGACCTTGTTGTCGTCCATCGTTTCCACGCGTGCCACCGAGGAGTCCTCTATTTTCCCAACAAATAAACCAGAGAAAAGGAAAATGACGGGCGTTGGCAGGGTTACAGAAGGAATTACAACCCGGTCGTAAGAGGATCGAAGCTACCTGCGAACGTTGCACAACAAACGTCCAATTTCGCGAGCGTTGTGGTTACGCTCGATTGTTTCGGCTAACTGTATATAAAAAATATGTAAATAACGTGCGATTATCAAGCGTTTAGAGAATCATTTCGCAAAATAATTTATCGACTAATAAGATCAGGGAATCTACAAGTTGCAAGCTATACGCATTTTTTTTTTAAACTATAGAATTTTATATCAAATAACGTTATCGGATAACTTGTAATTTGAAAACTTTACTTTCCAAATTTCGTTCGTTTAATCATCGAACCGGTTGCTGTAACGTACGAGAATTTATTAGTAAACAACGAGAGGAACGTTCGTCTACAATTTCGTTGTTACAAAATTTTGCTAAAATGAAATACGAACGTTCTTTGGCTTAGTTTTAAACACGCTATAACGTTACGCTACGACGCAACGGAAGTCACGACGCTCGTCTCAACGTGCATCGAATCGACTGATTCGGCGAGATAGAACGTGGAACGTATCGCAAGCGCAATCTCTTTCCGAAAGGGATGGAAAACGTTTGGAGTTTCGGTCGAGTAATTAATGGATGTTCGATGGGGGTGATTTGTCACTGGTTATACGGTCGACGATTTCCTTCCGTTCGGCGAGCGCGTGTCCCTTTTCGGTGATACCGCGTGCAAAAGCAATCATGCAAAGGCCTCTCTCGCGCGCACGGATCGTCCTCGGTAAATTGCGCGTGAAATGGAACGGCTGCCAGAAAAGTAATTCGTCCCCCCACCCATCCACGGGCTTTCTCATTAATTTCATCGCACCACTCTGCGTTTCTCTGCTTTCCTTGAAAGCTCTTCAAAATCCACCGGACGCGATTTCGCCCCGTCTCACCGTTCCATTGTCGCGAAATCACGAGAATCTTGGCATCGAATATCGCTGAGTTTATCATTTAACCCGTCCCAGTCTCGTTCACGTTGACATTAAAGGCTACGATTGAACGAATTATCGAAGGTGAACGAATTATTTTTTCACGTAGAATCTTCTCCATTGTATCGTCGTTATTGCAACATTCTGTATTCGATTGTTCGGGTGTATCGATAGCCTAAGGCCGGTTTCACACGCAAATACACGCATCGCCGATAAGCGTGAACGTTACTATATTTGTTTCAACGCTTCGTCATAGGGTACACGTCCGTGTGGAAACGGCCCAAGGCAACAAAATCAACGGAATCACGAGCGGAATTTTAGAAGAGGACGATTCGGCAGGCGGTTTATTTCTGGATTAAAATACGCATTAATAAGCTGGGAGTTCGTTAAAGGGACGAAAGCTGACGACGGTGTAGTACGAAACATCCGGCGTTAAAAGTACGATTGTCGATGATTTAATGTTTATCGAATCAGACGCGTACAGAGCTGGAAATGGCGTCTATTTTAGATCATGCGATGCGCAACGCGAGCGTTACTCGCTTGAAATTATTTATACCGTCAATCTATCGCGGCGTTACCAGCAAAGAGTATCTTTCTTTTCTCTGTTCGGTTGACGAATAATAGCTCGGTTCGAGTATCGATACTTTGGAAGGAATCGCATTTACTAGATGCATGGCTACGCCGCATTATCGTTCCTGTCGTCGCGAAGAGAGAAAGTACAGCGGAAACTATGCGACATTTGTTTCATTGTTACAACTTTCGTCCCCTTTCCTTCGTTTCTTTTATTTCGCCACGACTTTACAATGAACAATGAGAAAGTATCGGGTCATTCCATAAGTAACGTCCTATTTTACTTTGCACGTTGATTTTTTTCGAGGAAAGATCGAACGTCGATTACGTAGAAATTTATAATCAGCAGTTAGAAAGATTAAAAATGATGTTGATACGGAAGAAACGATAAATAGCGATGGACGAAAAGAGTAAACCTGTTTCATCGTGACGAAGCTGATTTTCTGTAGAAGCGACGTTGAGAAAAATAAAAGAGCATGATCGAAGGACACAGGTGAAAAACATAAATCACATTTCCTGTTTTTATACGGGCTCTGTCCTGAAAGCAACCAACTTGTGGATATATCTTTCCACTTGGGTGTGCTGTTGTGAAAAATAGGGTTTTACCATTTATGGGAGATTTTTATGAGCGCTTTCTACCAAGCTCCGTGACCCTCTAGATATTTAGTCGACAATGGTAGGTCGTTCGGTACGAGACGAAAATCGTGAGCACCGCGTTTCACGATGACCGAAATCGTTGAGCAAAGAATTCGCGTTAAATTTTGCAAAGAATTTGGCCATTCTTGTTCCGAAAGCATCGACGTAACTCGTAAAGTCACCGGCGCCATCGTGAATGGAGATAGAAATGATTTCGCCTTATAAACTGCGAAGAATCGTAACGAAAGAACCGACAAAGACGCGAAATTTTTCAAAGTTACGCACGTAAACATGAAAATTACTTATGGAACGATCCGATACTATGGAGCAACCTGGTGTCTCACTGAACTCAACGAAGCACTCGACTCCACCGCTGTCGGTTTTCGCGCATCCGTAGTGTACCATGCCGCGAAGGATTCAACCGCCTCTCTCAATCCGCCCTTTGCTTTCCTTTCCTTTCTTTCTCTCTTTCCTTTCGCTGTCCGTTTCTTTGAAGCACAAACCGAACGGAACCGCTCGGTCGGACAGACTTTGCTTCTCCGACAGAAAACTCGCTGCAACGTTTCCGATACACTTTCCACTCTTTAGTTGTTCCCGCAGCGATCAGCCAATCGCTGCATCGAATTTCTTCGAGTTTCTGCTTTACCTGTCAATTCGAAACCCATCGGTTTTAACACCGTGTCGAAGAATACGCGAGAATCCGTGCACGGTGAAGGCGATTCGGTTACTAAAGCGGCGCGAGAAGTCTGGCGAGAAGCTGGCAGATTGGACGAACGAAGGCTCGATTCCAAGTAGAAATAGTAAGAGCGTTCGATCGCTTGGCCGCTGCCATACGCGTCGAACCGCACACCGCAAACTTCTACCGAATTAACCGGTCGTCATGCCATGAAAGAACACGTTCGCTGTTTATATACATAATGAGTAATTGCACAGTGTGCGGATCGACGAAACGCAGCATTTCGCGGTATGGCGACCGTCCAAAGAAGACGAGCCTTCTGGGCTTCGTCATCGAGAACGTCGACCGAGACGAACGTTTTTCGATACGGTAGGCAAAGGCTGCATTTGTTAAGAGGAAATTTTAGTTAACGATCGGTCGAACGTACCTCTGCTGACTGAATCTACCGGAAATCGAACTCCATTTATGCAGAGATCGGTCGAATAACACGTACGATGTACGTACAAGCGATGGACACGAGGCGATTCCTTGCGAAAAGATTAGAAGAAGCTACAGATTAAAATTGCTTCATACGACGCTTCGTTTTCGAGAAACGCGGAAAACAATCTTTTGCTCGGCATGCTCTGTTTACGGGCAAAATAAATTAGAGCATTTATCGTGCTCGCGTACTAGGCCAATCGTGACTAAACACGTTCAAACTCTTATTTCCTTGGAAACGAAGCCGACTGTGAATGATTGATCTGACGCTAATTAAAGTTCCGCTCAAACGAGCAGGGCTCTGCTGTACTTTACAAAATTCTTTTGTCGAATCTTATCTTCCTCCCTGCCAAATTCGTTATCGTTATGCTGGGAAATCGACTAATTTCTGACTCGTGACTCGTGAAATATCACTTGTAGGCAATAAGACGCGGAAATCTCTCCCCAGGAGCCGTGTCGGGCATCGATGTTCGTGGCGGATCGAGCGACGGTAATCCAAACATTCCCCGTCATCGAACCGCCGATGATCGGTTTTAGTCAGTCGCCGAGAAAACGTCAAGAGATCTAGATCCGAAATTTCGGACGCCTTCGTTGCATAAAACACTTGAGCAAATGAAAATTTTTTTTATCATTTAATTTGTACTTTACAATTTGTCCAGCTGGATATTCGGTAAATTTTTCTAGCCTAATTGCTAAGTAACATGTGGATGGCTATCCCCAGCGGGATACCATCTTTGAGTTTGACAATTTTATTTCTTTAGCGAGGTCAGTGGGGTGTTTTCTTTTTAGTCTTCTTTCTATGAGAGTTTTGCTCGCTTCAGCAGCCAGCTGGTTTCGACGCGTTGCCGTTCTTCCGTTGTATTTTTCTGCGTAGCTGCCAATTTCTTCTTTGACCGTTGGTATTTCTAAGTCTTTGCGTATGTCCCGAGTAAATGAACGAGACTCATTTTTATTTTTCAAAAAATTTATTAGCCCTCTTCCTACGCACTAATAGCATTAAGTCAATCGCGCAAGGGTAGCTTAATCATTTGATTTACGTTTACGATTCGATCAACCTGGCTGCTGTGAATATTTCGATGTCTCGGTAATTAAGATTCCTCGGCTGGTCGCGACACCGAATGATTCCACGAGAAGAATCCGTGAAATCGATTTAACGTTGAGTTTCGTCGGGTCGACATCGGAATTACGCGTTTTATTCTCGTAATTGAGCGTTTATCGCGGCGGACGGAGTAAAATTTGAGAATTTTCCAGAGAATGAGAGCCGGACAGGCAATCTGCGCTTTAATTCTCCGATCGGTAGGAATCTCGGCTCCGGAAACGAGAGGTTAACGCGTTCCGGACGAGCTTTCTTTGAACGACTAGAATACACAGCGTAATCGAGAATAATGGGAAATCGAAAGCAGCCTGTTTAGCCATTATTTTGGCAACCGCGATATTCAGGCTCGTTTGCGAAACCGAGATGCCTGAGATTTCCCGAATTTTCCCTTTTCGCTGGATCAGATGTAGACTGATAGTTTCGCTTCCACGTTTCCCAGAACATTCCAGCTTTTTGTAATCCATCGCGTGTTATTTTGTATGGGCCGTTTACGTTGAAAGTGACGTAGGTCCATTTTTCGAAAAACTGACGTTTACTTTAACGTGAACTTTTTATTGATAAAAGATTTATAGTTTAAAGAGTAAGCTATAAACAAAATGTTCTTTTGTTCGAGTCGATTAAAATTTCGTTAATACGTAATGGAATTACGTAACCATTTATTTCGAAGGTTGTACGAGTCCATTTCTTGTAATCTATTATCCTGTTTAAACAACCGATATATCAATAAGCAAAAACAAATAATGGCGAATGTAATTCTAATCTCTGTATCTGACATAATATTCCATGCGTATGAACACGTTGTTTAAATGCGAACCGATAATGCACTCGTAAATTGCAATTACATTTATCGAATTACTGTTATCGTCATTAAATTGTTAGATTTCAATTGAATTATTATTATCGCATTTAAAGTATTATCACTTTATTAACCGTATCTATGTGCAAATCTAAGATCGAAGAAGCTATTACGTATTGTTGTTATCTTATTTTATTTTCTCAGTGAATAATCTCGAATTAAGGATAGAATCTGATAGCGATACAGTTACGTTTACTGCACTCTGACGTAATAATAGTATGAGAATTTTAATTTATTTAGTTTTATTCTGCTTATTTTCAAATAATAAATATTCCAAGATATTTACAAACAAAGGTGGATCGAAGCATAGAACGTAAACGTTAAATAATTAGAATTTAATGAATCGTACAATTCGCTAATTTTGAACGTGATGCAAGTGCATTCGCGTGTCAAAAAAAGGTACCTATCGGTCGAGTTAATTCTAAAAGAATATTATTCGTATAACGAATTTGCATCTGCTGAAACACACAGAGACGTGCACAAGCCAAGCAGAATTTATCAGGATTTTTCGATGGGAACGTAAACGTTTTGATTATTTGAAACCAAAGGAAAATGAACTCGTACCACTTTCAGAATAAACGGCCCATATGATTACAATAGCATGAGAAAATTACTTGAAACTACGCGAAAGTAGAGCGACATTACAGCGAATTGTAACCCGAAAAGTAGAAATGGCTGCGCGTGCTACGGGTAGAAGAGTTAGAGTTTTGCGCCGGCATCAGAGTTAACCGTTTTGTGCGTCGCACTTTCATTTCTTTCATTTTCTTTAATTAGCAAAAGAGCCGTCAAATTAATTAAAAACGTCACCCTCGTAAGAGAGAATGAAGTTTGAAGGCGTTCTCGAGCAGAGAACATCGCGTCGAAGTGTTGCGTGAATTTCCCAAATTACCGCGAGCAGAGGGAAAAATCTGGTCACGAGCGATGCGGCACGAAAGCGGCGACAGAGTTGGTAAAAAGTGTCCTGCTCTTTTTCGCTCCGGGTCCCGGTCTTGGGAAGACAAGCTTCGCAATTAAATAATTGCGCACGAGTTTACTCCGGCAACGCTTTAAAAACGAGCTTCTTCCCTCCACCTCGTTTTCTTTTCCTTCTTTTTTTTTTCCCCCCGCTACGTGCCTGCCCGGACGAAACTGCTTTCAAACGTCCCGCGGTTTTTCTTTCGATCGCTTTGATTGCTTGTCCGGGCGTTATACCGCGAGAATTCGAGTTTCGAGCGTCGAGGTCCATTAGACTAATGAAACTGTGCTCCAGCTTTGCAAGGACGCTTTTTCTTTTGATCTAAATCCGAACACGGCAACAAACGTGACTCGTTTCTTCTCCAATCATTCTGACTATCAGCCAGAAATTCAACGATTTTCATCAGCTATAGATAAAAAGAAAAAAAAGTGGCAATAAATGGTCGTATAAAAGTTTTATCTATCGCTTTGACTGTATAAAGCTGATAGAGGCTATTCTTTCGAATAGAAACGCACGTATGCTACATCTGTCCTTGATGTTGTGTCGGTGTACTTCGACAAAAGCTATTCAGAATCCTCACTGAGCTTAATTTAAGCTTTAATTAACCCTTTTATGCTTGAATTCAATACGCCCAACATTGTTAAATAATAATACTAACAAATTATTAACTAATTAAACGATAAATGATCTGTTCTCGGTAACACTGATGCCACATTTTCCTACACCGTGTCATAGACAATTTTTACGGATGTTGAAGTAATTCAAGAAAAACTCTACATCTTTATTTATGTATATCCTTGACCTGGAGACCGCTATTACGCGGAAAATAGAATTTAGCGAAACAAAAATATTCGAAATAAGGAGAGGTCCATATTATTGTGCCCTTGAATATAAATTATGTTTTTGGTTACATGGCCTAGGAACAAAGAAACTAATAAGTAGATTTCTATTTATGTTCCTTGTAGCCTTTGGCTAAAGCTATAACGTCAACTTTTTTGGTAATATCCTTTTGCCATAAATATATGAACGTGCTCCCTGTCGATTGTATTGTATTGCAACACTATGAGAACGACGATCTGGATCAGCATAAGCCTATAAATTATACTTATACTTTTATTTATTTAAATATATTTCTTTATCACAAATTCATTCACTCGTTCTTCTATCAGTCAACTTCAAGAACGGATACATCTTGTACCTCGTAGGAAAGTTTTTCAAGTTTCGTCCGTATCGTAAGGACACGACTATCGGTGTGTATATCGGTAAAATTTGCAAATTTGAAAATGTACAAACATAGAAGCTACAAGGCGTCACAGTCGATTTGTACGAAACACGGGGAAAAATTACAATTGAGGTTACGACTGATGGACGCTACTCATTGGCGCGATCGAACGGTCAATGAAACTGGTTAGTTGCTACTTCGTCGATATTCCACGTTTTAACGCAATTCACGTGGTTTCTGGCGCAGCAAAATCATCGACGCAGTAACAAAGTGGCAATTGTTTGATCGTAACATCAGGAAACGACGCTATTCCGCTAATTTGTATGTTGCGACGAAATTTTATTTCCTGCCATTTGCGAGCGAATCGGAAAATTGCCACTGTTAATAACAATTATTATCACGATGCGATTCAACCGTAAAATCGTTAAAGTGGAATACCCGAACTGCTTATTTCAAATGAAACGAGAAGCTTCCCCGTAAGATGTACGTTTACCGATGTTAAGGAACAAATTGTTTGTACTCGGCCGTTGCTAATAACGTTGCCGACAGACTGAAGCAGGACGCGGCATATAAAATTGGAATATTCATAAACCATCGTTTCTAAGAATAACGATCGTTGAAACGCAACCTCCATAATCATCGTTGTCTTGTACGTTTGCTTTCTCGCCTTGCCATATTTATTTTCTCGGTAATCTGGATCAGGTATGACGTTTTGTATAAAAGCAGCCTGTGCTCTAATATTTACGACGTATACGTACGTACTTGACGATTTTTGCGAAGTTTCCCTTGAAAAGACGTTGTTCCACATTTTCGATCACTTATCTTCTCGTAATTGAGTCTCTGATTCGGTACTACCCTGTATACTATTAGGAACACCCGGATAGTAAGATGATTTTGGCGCGAAATTATTTAAATAGAATTGTCAGGATCTAACGTTAGCGATTACAGTCAACTAGTCACGGCACGTTCATTCGATGGCCATTTCACTGGCAATTTATTCGTCGGTGAGCAGCGATGGAATTTCCTTCCACTTTTATACGGTTTAATTTACGGGGCTCGGTCGGCGTTGTTCGAATTTATCGAGCTATTTTTTATTCGATGCCGGGCAACGATAACTTTTTATGATACACGCCAGTACGAGGGATCGCGTCGGGCTTTTTTTCTCGTTTCAATTAGAAACTAAAATTAAAAACTCGTTAGCCGAAACGAAACCATACCGTCGTCCTCTGGGGATGCGAACGGGCAGCGCGCGAATCGATTGACGTGCCAGATGCTTTTTGATGTAACACCGGACCACGTTCGGAAATATTCCCACCGATCATCCCCGATCGAAACAAACAGCCGGTTTCATGTTCCCGTATCAGACGGACCGGTGCTAATTAGCGTTATCATATATTCATATAGTTCACCCTTTTCCCCTTTCCATGTAAAATACGGCTGGGAGTAAGCGAATTAAAAAAACAGCGCGATACACGCGCGTTACCATCGCAGAATATTCGATTACTTGGAAAGCTAGAGGTAGCTACATTCCCTGTATTCCCAGTTTGATTTTCAATTCGACTGCTGGTTTTTTGAAGAATCGTTCGATACCAATGCGTCACGCGCTTGTTGGTGACTGCATCGATCTCCACGTCTATCTAAAGTTGGAATTTCTTGTTAGCGTTGGACGCATTCACGCGACTTTCTGTCGGTCACAGCGTCACGCGTAGAGATTTTCTATCGTTTCGATGGATATTATTAAAATATAGATAGTTTCATAATATTTGGCTTCGATATTCTTCCGTGTATTCCACGCCTTTTACGATAAAATACGATAAAATATTCCAAAGAAAAAAAAAAAAAAAAAAAGAAAAAAAGAAGATATCGGAAGATAAACAGACGTTAAGAAGAAACGAGAAGAATGGCAGGATTGATAAATATTCGCGAACGAAAATAAATTCGTAAAAAGAACTATTTCTCAAAAAGGAGAAAAAGGAAAAAAGAACAGTGTCGCAGGTTTTTACGCGATGGCATGTCATACACAGCCTAAAATTGCGTATACGTTCCGCAAACATTAACATCCGGCGGCTCGACGCCTTCGACCCATTAATAATAATCAGCCACCGGATATACCCGTAAGCCGATGCTGCTCCTAATGACTAAGAAGCTGCGCGTCTAGATTACACGAGATAATACCGTATTTACTCGACGCGATCATGGATATTAGTCGTATAACGTGGCAAGCGCAGAAACGACGGATCAACATTATCCTGTATTAGGTGGCGAGAGAGGAACGCACGATTCATCGGTTGCAAGCTGCACGCGCGCCTCTAACGCGCGATCCATCGCAAGATCTATCGCCTTTCCCTTCCTGACAAATGCCTCTTCCTCTCCTAGACACTGCTCTCCTCTCTAGTTACCTTTACGAGTTGGCATCTAGCTTGCCACGGAATTCTCCACGAGTTAATTAACACTGGCTCGATACCTGTAATTGATCGCGTGCTCTGGTTATCACCTTCCAATCTGTTGGCGTGGAAATTCAACGTTGTTATTAGGCCGACCATTCGAGTTTGCGATTTCGTGACGTACGTGCGTCGTTATTTCTTTTCGCGTAACGAGACGGTTCAGAGCAGTTCTCCGATCTCTTTGCCCTCTAATTCGAATTATTCTCGACCTACCTTATCTCACGGCACGCGTAAACTAATCATTAAAATTTTGCCACGCAGCGAGAAATTTATGTATGTCCTAGAATTTATTAATTAACAGACAGAGGTGTATTGGTGTTTTTACCTGACAGTCAGAGTGGAAAGAGGTGTATTGGTGTTTTTATCTGACAGTCAGAGGGGAAAGAGGTGTATTGGTGTTTTTATCTGACAGTCGGAGGGGAAAGAGGTGTATTGGAGTTTTTATCTGACAGTCGGAGGGGAAAGATGTGTATTGGTGTTTTTATCTGACAGTCGGAGAGGAAAGAGGTGTATTGGTGTTTTTATCTGACAGTCAGAGCGGAAAGAGGTGTATTGGTGTTATCTGACAGTCGGAGAGGAAAGAGGTGTATTGGAGTTTTTATCTGACAGTCGGAGGGAAAAGAAGTGTATTGGTGTTTTTATCTGACAGCCAGAGGGGAAAGAGGTGTATTGGTGTTTTTATCTGACAGTCGGAGGGAAAAGAAGTGTATTGGTGTTTTTATCTGACAGTCAGAAGGGAAAGAGGTGTATTGGTGTTTTTATCTGACAGTCGGAGGGAAAAGAAGTGTATTGGTGTTTTTATCTGACAGCCAGAGGGGAAAGAGGTGTATTGGTGTTTTTATCTGACAGTCGGAGGGAAAAGAAGTGTATTGGTGTTTTTATCTGACAGTCAGAAGGGAAAGAGGTGTATTGGTGTTTTTATCTGACAGTCGAAGGGAAAAGAAGTGTATTGGTGTTTTTATCTGACAGCCAGAGGGGAAAGAGGTGTATTGGTGCTTTTATCTGACAGTCAGAAGGGAAAGAGGTGTATTGGTGTTTTTATCTGACAGTCGGAGGGAAAAGAAGTGTATTGGTGTTTTTATCTGACAGCCAGAGGGGAAAGAGGTGTATTGGTGTTTTTATCTGACAGTCGGAGAGGAAAGAGATGTATTGGTGTTTTTATCTGACAGTCAGAGGGGAAAGAGGTGTATTGGTGTTTTTATCTGACAGCCAAAGGGGAAAGAAGTGTATTGGTGTTATTTAATAGTCGGAGAGGAAAGAGGTGTATGGATGTTTTTATTTGACAATCAGATAGGAAAGAGGCGAATGTTCGAAGTGAAAGAGTCGACATTATCTATGTAGAAATTTTTTTTTAAAGAGTTTTGAAAAATTCTTGCGACACGTCGGTTAAGAAACGTGGCTCTAACTCGTGTTATTAGCTTGGATCGCGTTTGCCTCGGGTCGGACTTGCGAAGCTGAGTAGCCGTTCTCGGGCAAGCGAAACTGCGTATTTTGCTTCAAAAATTACGCAAAGCCTATTGGGTGATTCATTTCTAATATCAATACGTAATTTTCCATTTAGAAATTTGTACCAAAATCCAGCGGAAGATTAAATTCTGTAATTACAGAAATTATATTTGTATCTCGAATTTCTATTATTTTTTTAATGGAATTGAAGAATGTAAATACATCGAACGAGCGTGTTATTTCTTTAGAACGATTCGTGCGTATTCCGCGAAGATCGAACAGAAAGTCTTGCGAATCGATAATCTTCTTGCATCTCGACAGCGACGAGATCGTTTGACACACGAATCGCGGACCTGTAATCGGAGGTATTTCGATTATTCGATACCTACGTTCTGAAGCAATAAATAATAAATCGATCGTAGATTGCATCCTGCAGC
Source organism: Bombus fervidus (assembly GCF_041682495.2). Lineage (NCBI taxonomy): Eukaryota > Metazoa > Arthropoda > Insecta > Hymenoptera > Apidae > Bombus > Bombus fervidus. The sequence continues at coordinate 15,872,840 of NC_091523.1, forward strand.
GTGGATTCCACGTTGCAAGTTCGAATGGTGCAAACATCGAAGTTGCGGCGGCAATTGTCGATGTTTAATAGATGCTTCTCGTGTCGTGGACACACTACCCTTTGGGCTAGGTTGTAAGTGAAACAGCGAGCGCGCTACTTGAAAGCATCGTATCGTTTCATGGAAATGCGATCGACTGCGTTGAAATTGTTGCACCGTAAGCTCCACGACGTAACGAGAACTAATCGCGTACTGATAATACATTTAATCGTTGAAATGGAAACGGCAAGTGGCGAGCTATCGAGCGAAGGATCGTCGGTACAACAATACATTAGAATAGCGTAAATAACGCGATAATCGTATAAATCACTTTTTATTATCATTCTTATTGTCGTATATAAGAAACAAACGTAGTAGAAATATTTCGCAGTAAAATGGTGGCAACGATCATGGTAATTCGAGAACAAATTTCAATGGAGATGCGCAAGACGATTTTTGGCTGTGTGAAATATAATTGTTTTTTAATGAAACGATATATAGTTTCATTTACATATAGCGAACCCGCGATTAGAGAAGAAAAGAAAATTCGATCGTAATTCAATTCATCCGTTGCAAGTTCGTTCTACATTTAGCAAAAATTAATTATTAAGATATTAAAATATTAACTTTAATACTAAAAAATACGACGAATATATTCGATAGAGGACATGCGACCATTCAAAGCGATCTCGTGGAAATTATTTTTGTGTACAAGTACAATACCAGTGATTATTGTAGCACGTCGAGGTCACGCTTTGGCGACGTTCGTACGGCTCCCACCCACTGCTTCCGCGATCCTTGCCGTTTCATTCGCTTCAATGTTCCACAATGCAATCCAGAACTCGCTTTGCCTGTATCTTATTATTCCATGAAATTCTGGGTCTCTCGTTGCAGAGTAATTTATTCGACGCCCCGCGGGGAAACATTTTGATTCGCCGCTAATAAAGGACAACGGAATTACTCTCGTTTGGGAGCACCGTCGAGAGACGAGGTCTAAGAGAACGAAGATGGTTAGCGTTTCCCGTATTTACTCGATGTCGAAGTGAATTTTCTGACGCGGAACGACTAACAGCTCTACTACGGCTGTAGCTTTATCGGCTGCTGTTGTCTGTCGATCTACGACAAGTGGAAACGATATAGCGAGGTCGCAAAGTTGGTCAGTAGTGGAAGTTCACAAGTTTCACGAGCTGAAACAAATCATTTCGAGACGTCTTGAGAGACATACAGTGGCTCGTCAAAGTATTTCAATACTTATTATGGAAAACTTTCACGTTTATATCGTGCGTGTTACGTAGAACATTTGGAAATTTCATTGGCACTGCAACGAGACGCAACTGTCCTAATTAAATTGACCAAAGGAACATAGAAGCTATCGGTCGTTGTTTGACTAAAATTTAAGGGAAGTTTAAAATCAATGAATTTTCACGCGATTAACATCTTCTCGAATAACATAGAATGCCGAATCTTCGTCAGCTAATCTAACGTCTCGTTCTAAAACGAGACCTTTCGAATTCGTCGGTTTCGATTTCTCTTTCCAATCAACATCAATATTTCTCCGGATTTAATATTTCAATATGTTGCTCTCTGTCACCTGTCACGCTATAGATCAAAAGTTTCGAACGTAATCTATCGAAATGGAGCGCGCAGCGATGAGCAATTTTTCGCTTGCACTCTTTTCCAGGGAAAGCGGGAACTTGCTGGAAGCGATCGGATCTAGCGATTACTAGATCCTGGTCAGATCGTTGAAATCACTCGAGCGACGTTAATCTCGTTCGAACGTCATACGCAACAGCAGACTCACTAAGTTGTATTCGCGCAATCGCTTCAAGCGACGTTCGCGTCACGCTCAGACGAATGGCGCGAGCTACCGCATCCGCTAATGATAATGCTCGCAATAAACCGAAAATTAGATACGTTTCTTGTACTCTGTGAGCACGATCATCGTAGCGAGAATCGTTGTCCCTCCGACTATTACGCTCAGCTACGGTGCATTAAATTCGCGACCGATAGAATCGAGCGAAGTCCGAGTGGATCGAACTATGCAAAACTGTGACCAAACAGGAAAACAAGCGGAGGAAAGGGATGGCGGTTTCATTTAATGCCAGCGCGATCTACGCTCGCTTCTGTGCTCGTTTGTATGTGCATAGTGCAGGCCAAATATGTGTAGAGAGGTCGTGTCGCAACGGGTCATATCGAGAACTTTACTTGGAATATTATATTTTTCCAGACATTCTTTCATTTCGTTTGAATCGCACACGAATGCATAAAAATTTGCAGTCTGTTGATAGAAAATAAAAAAAAATTCTTCATTGGAAAATGGGGGTATGCGCAAATACTTTGCGTAGCCATTCTATAGCGTACGATACTGTACCGTAGTGTACACGTGTGCACGTTGACGTGGCATCGATTGGAAGGGACGAAAAGCCAAGAAGCAGTGTAAATCCTCCGGAGCAAAGTACCTGGCAGTGTACACCGGCTACTACCCTGGGATCGGTGATCGGTGACTGACGACTCTCGACGACGACGTAAGCTACGGTATCACCTAGTCCGTTGTATACCTATGCCGGTGTTTGCAACCGTTCGCCTGTGTAGCGTCGTTTGTGCGAGAGTAAATCCTGAGGATAACTAGGTGTTACGGGAGAAGGAAACGAGCAGGAGTTAGGGTGGCTCGTACGACGGTGATTCTTTAAACCCCCCGTGCTTGACTGCGTAAACTTTGTGGCCTACTAAATCCGCTGTTATGTAACCAAGCTAAAATGGGGCGAGGTTGGTGCGGTTACAAGGGTATCTCTAGCCCCGCGTCAGCCTTATTATTTGTATTAAATGAATTCCACTTATCGTGGCACAACTTTCTTACGCGAGAACATGGCTGCTGGATTTTCGCCGGAGAATCGCTTTTCGGATAAACGCACTCGGCGATAAGGTAATAGATATGGAATGTGTTTATCAACGGAATACGTTGCGAGGGGTGGGTCGCGGGGAATCGAAGACGCAACAGGTAGGCTTAAAAGAAGTTTAACGCGGCGTTGAAAAGCATTGAAAATTAATGAGTCGTCGAACCGTTGCGTTTGCCTAACCGTAATTGCGATAAATTAAACACTGGATAATACCGGCTTTTCCCTATTTCTGGGGATTTTAAAAGCAGCGCGGATGAGCCTGGTTTGCTTTCAAACGATCGCTCGTGCATGCATGGCTCGCGAAAGTACTCGAACGCTTGCCGCAGAGAATTTTTATGAATACGTTACGCGCGTTGTACGAAACTTGTTGAAATTTCGTCGCTGGGACATTTCATCGTTCGATAATACAAACGATACGAACTTTTCACAATGCACTGGTAAAAAATATCTATTCTATACTCGTAAGTGTTGAATTAGTTCTTACAGCCGGCTATAATCTCTAGTAGCTATGGTATATTTTTATCTAGCGAAATTAAATCGTGTTCAATGTACGCCTCGTAAACGTAAGTATTTATCTACCTATACTAATCTTGACTCGTATTTAAAGCACACGAGACTTACTCATACTGGTGCAACGTGAAAATTTCTATACACGTTATATCCTTGTTTGTACTTGTGTGCCTGTGTATGTGTGTATAGACGAGAGTATCTATCTACGAGGCATGTTGGTGTATGGTTGTGTTTGTCGAATGGTTGTGTGCTGCAAGGGTAGGGGTGAAAGAGCACGGACTAGCTGATGTGGCGATCCTGTGGGAGTAGTTGAACCGTGATCACGTTGTTAACCCTCCTATATTCTGTCTCTATCTTGCCTTTCTTGTACCACGTTTATATATCTTCGTCTAGACACGTACAGTGCTGCGTGAAACTTTTACCTTGCCTTTATAACACAGTTATAAGGTAACTTCATATTTTTGACGATGCGAAAGATATGCAATTCTAGGTTTTAGCCCATTCGTTTCGTCTTAATCGTGTTATTGCACGGTATATCGCATATCGTACTACTACTGTGTCTCGTACTACCGTGTCACGACTGTATACTTTTCGCTGGTTAGTCAACCACGATGCATTACCGAGCAACAAGCCATTTTACGTAGAAAAATAAATCGAAAAGATACAGCGAACCTCTTTCATTTCAAGTGTAGTTTTCAGAAAAAAACAAAAAAAAAAAACATATTTCAGAACTTGTCAAATGCACGCGAAGTTGGCTAATTCTCGATAGAACAGGCGCGAACAAAAACGTGTTTTAAACGCGTATTTCTGAAGGGTAATTTAAAAACTGTTAGTTGGCTGAAAGGGTGACATAACTGAAAAAGGTAAATTTTCAAAGGAACGGTGTATGGTACAGGAAGTTTGAAGCTGGAAATTATCAGTAACAGGTTCAGTTTAAATTCCATTCCGTTAGTTTTATTTTAAAAAGTCTGAATTTATTATAGACACACGCGTGTTCGCAATTTTGTTACACACCGTATCTTTTCCATTTCTCGGAATGAAACGCGTATCTACCATATGTTATATTCGTGCAAATATTTGATCAATTTTGAAGGAAATTTAGTACACGTATGTAAACTGCCTAGAGTTCACGTGGGATAGGGACTCTTTCTGTTTTACGGATAGCACGACTTTCTTTGTTTCACGGACAGAGCGACCTTCTTTTGTTTTACGGACAACAATTTTGAGAGACACTCATTTCCCAAACGGACGGACAGAGAGCAACATCAGAGATAATCAGAGAGACAAGATCGCAGAATAATTATTTAAACTATTGAAGATTGACGGAGAAAGATCGGTAGCTCAGGACGTTGAAAATCGATTCTCGATTTTCAGGTAGACATTGCACAGAACTTGTTATTTATTATTTATGTAATTTATTGTTAATTATTCTTATAGATTGATATTAATTGTTGTTTACTTCTGTATTTTATTTCAATATTTTCACAATAAATCTCGATTTTCAGAGTTCAGAAAGAATATTTTCATATAATCGTCTTTATTTTTTGGCTGTATTTTTCCTTGCTTTCTATTCACGTTTTCTTCGTAACAATGGTATTCTGACAGTGACTGGGTTTCGCTGGTGGACGGTCCGAAACGAATGAAAATGTCTCCGTGTTTTACGAAGAGAAACCGCCGGACGTACGAAAGGTGGCGTGTTCGGAGGATATTATTGCTAACAATAAGAAACGCGTCTGCGAGATATATTTCAGCGGAAGGGAAAAGAAGAGAAGAGAAGAGCAGAACGAAACTCTCGGAAATTTTATCGCGGCTAAATCGAATCTTCTCCGTGACAAGATCTCGATGGAAGCTGTCGAAAAATTTACCGACGCTCGACGTTCAGCCTCTGAAGAGCTGTCGCGCGAATCGACGTTCGGATCCTGGAAAAAGAAAACGTGAAAACAAACGGTAGAATTTGCATTCATATTAATGTCGCGCGCGAGAATATCGAAGTTGGTGCGTCATTTGGGAATTACGTAACCAGATCTGAGGTACGCGGCTGGCCAAAACGTGGACGTGTTTCGGTCGTCGTGTGATCGCGGCTCATTGCTCGCGCGGTATCACAATCTGCTTGTTTGTCGAGGTAACTACCTCGAAACGCTTGTCGAGCGAATGAATCACGCGTGGCCGGTAATCAATGTTAACACGGTAGTCGAAGTAAAGAACGCAAAGTAAATACAAAATGAAAAATCGGAATAAACAGCGTGAGATACACCGTGCGTATCCAGTTTTAATTTATAAATGCGAATTAAAGAATGTTCCGAGAAAGGGACGAAAGAATATTATCGAGCATGGCAGTTTACGAGGCAGAAACGTAGCCGAAACTAACTTGTCAACGTTGAAATAAGTTCCCTAACGAGCGTATTTAATTAAAGATTCATAGTCCACGTTAAACACCGAAGCTTTGTTAAAGACGAGAAGAGTGTTGAAACTTTATAACAACTGCGTGTAACGATGTTCCCTGTTGAAATGAGCGAAGGTGTACGAAATTTGCCCGACATTCAACGCGTTAGAAAGAAAACTTTCATTCTGAGAAATGGTTATTCCATGGAGATCCTCGGGGTAATCAAATTGAAAGCAAATTCAAAGGCTAGATTGGCCTATCGGTTCCTAACCGTCGTCGTTCTAGCGAAATCCGTAGTAATGCATGTGTGGCCCAAGCGAATACTCGATCGACTAGCGAAGTATCGCACGTGGTACAGGTCGAAAGGGACCGGTCTGATACCATTATCGGGCAGGAGGACTCGCAGCTCGTTAAGGATGATTCAAGATAATATTGGCCGACTGACCATTCTACTAAACGTTTACAGCTCGTCGAGCATTCACTGTGTCTCCCGATCTCGTCTAATGGCCGCTACGTGCTGGCTGGCGAGGATCTCTCCCGGCCAGGATGTACCTGATAGCCGCATGCTGCGTATTCGCTTTATACACGGCCGTGTATCGTATCCTACACGTATCGTATACCGAGATTAGTCGAGAGAAAATTAGCGTCCTAACGCTCGAGCTCTCGGTTTGAACACTTTGCATCGGCTTTAAAAATTTCGCTAGTCGTTCGTACGCGTTTCCGTCGAATAATTCGTAAAAATGAGCGAGTCCGATCGGCCTTTGACGAGACAATATTGAAATTATTCGGTTACTTTGTTAATCAAACTGTCGACAGATGTAATAGAATCGTGAATTGGATCGTGATTCTGTTTTCGAAGGCAATAAAAGGCAGTCTACGCATGGTAATAGCACGGCCGATTCAGAGATTGAACGTATTGTCAATATCGATCTGCACTCGTTCATACGTGCAACATCGTCACAGAGTGTACGTGTACGTACGACTGAATTATATTATTCAAATATTTAATTAGCCATTCGATTTATTTAGCAATAATAACAGGAAGCCGAATGAAATTAAACGAACAGCATAAAACATCAGGCGTAGCAACAAATTACTTCGATAAATATTGGATATCTGCAATTCTCTGTCATATTTTATACAATGATAATTAAATTCTCATGATTTTTAGCTTATTACGGTCCGCTTGAAAATATACCCAACATCGATATCATCTAGATTTTGCGCTTTTGCCGTGCGTGAAATATCGAATAATTGACAGCCGGTTTGGTTCCCGTTTGTTGACTGTATTGCTGCTAATCAAGTGCAACGTTTCTGTTTATTCTTCTGCCAAGTTGCACACCGAAGTATGCCAAACTTTCGTTAAAGAAAGATCGATCGACGTATGTGAAACCGCGAAACGAAAAGTAGTGGTAGTAGTTTCACCCTCGTAAACCGTTTCTTTTTTCTTTTTTTCTTTTTTTGTCGGGACAAGGAAAAATTTCGCTACTAGCGTTACTTGAACTATATTTCACATTTTTATAAATTACGAATTATAAAAGTAAGGAGGCCGTGACAGACCAACCGAAAGAAATTTCACTCGTAGATTTCCGACATTGCTACTAAACGACGAGGACGCTGGATCGAAGGCGGGAAAATTTATTTATAATCGCGATACTTATAAAATATTCTTAGAGAACCAGTCTCGTTATTCTTCCGATACACGTTGCACGCCATACGAAATGCCGATGGTTTAATCGTCGTTTCCGGAAAGCGAATATCGATAAGTATCGGTCGATGATCGAGAAGTGGAGGTAGCGGTCGGATGGTCTGGCCGCGTCAGCGCGTTTCCACATACAAAGAGGTCTCGATCGTGTGACAACGTCGAGTTACGGGCATCGTTGCAGTTTGTGTCGCTTAATAATAATGGTCGAGCCACAGAGCGGTGAACGCGTTGTCGAGTTGCGGCTGCAGAACGCGAAATCAACGGGCCACGTTGAACGCAAACGCGGCTGGAATGCGATTTATGCAGCTGCACCTCGAGCACCGTAGATATTCGTGATCGATTCCCGTGGCAGCTCGCGATAATAGCGCAATATTCGGCTAGTATGTGCCACTTCCGCTTCGTCTCGTATCGTTCGATGTTATTATTCTAACGGTGAGATTGTATCGTTGCGGGCTAATGCCAGAGGACATGGAACATCGAGCGTAAACGCCTGTCTCTATCGAAAGCGTTCGTCGAACGTGTTCGCCGATCGCGTTTGTCGTATCCCGCAAACCATAATCCGCGCGAAAAATTCACTCAAGAATTTCCCCCTTAGCCAACTTGTTTCCGTCGAAATTTAATCGTTCACCGTTTTAATTTACGATCGAAAATTTCTATCCGTGATATATTATTTGATAGAGTCGATCGTGTTACCGATCTATCGATTACTCGTTGCCTCGGGTTTATCAGGCACCTTGCTTCGATCGATCGAGACTACAACGTCGCTAGACGTCCTTGTGCTTTCCTGTCAGTTCTCGAGTTCCACGGACTTCTAATTTAGCGCTTCTACCATTCGTTCTCTTTATAAAGGACAGAGGGAATGCAACTTTTACTCGTAGCAGATTCTTGTTGTACGCGGATGACCGAGTTCTTTAGAATTTTCGCGCGTATCTTAGACGTCGATTAACTACAAGGCTATTCGTCTCGAAACGAGAACTGGTGCTCAGCCAGCTGTTGTCTGCAATTAAACGATATTAAGTGTCGCGTCACCGTACCAATATAATTTTCAATTATCAATTCAGTAACACGGGTTTGTGCTCTTTGGGGACTATTCTCGACCTTGGTGCGTCCTACGATAGCGCACTTTCCTTTAATGGTCGTTATTTGCAAGCTGTTGCAACGGCGAACGAGGCTCTCGGCTTTGTCCTTGGATTTAGCCAACAGTTGTAGAATTCTTACGCTCTCGTCGGTGCTATCTCGCTTGAAATACATCTCGGTTATCCGATCGTCTAACGCTAAGAAATTTTGTAATCTTTTAGAGGGTGCAACGTTCGTTTTTCGACGCTCTTGCTAACGACGATCGTGATTATGTCCCAATTACGATTGCTTTTAAAGGAAAACCTTCGGACCAGCCATTAGGGCTCTTAATGAATTCTTCCTACTTTGCGGTATTATAAATAACAAAATCAGTAGCCGGTTTGTCAGGTTTTATTAACTTTAATCTGTTCTTCCGTTCTAACAGACACGTGCTCTTATTTCGTGTGTCGGCTTTTAACTCGAGAATACCTAGTGCTGCGAATAATAAATATAAATAAATAAATAAATAAACCTCTGCATATATTGGTAAATTATGTTTATTTGTCTCTTTGCGTACACTTGTTTGAACTTTATACACCGCTACCTAATATTATTCTGGTTTCGAAACAATTTTATTTCGCATTGTGCAGTATTTTACGTGCAAACAAGATCAAATTAAAGTTAAATGAAATTCAGTTATCGTACGGCGTTGTTGTTGAACTGTTATTATGTCGTGTCTGTTATTTCCTCTATCATGATACGAGCTCGCGAGTGAATATTTGTCGATAGTTATTGAGTTACGATATGCAGGGTGTAGAGGGACGAGTGGCAGACTGAATAGAAAGTTATTCTATACGAAGACCGTGAAAAAACAACACGATACGAGATACGAACGACACGATAAGTCTGTTTTTGTTGGTTTTCTGGATTTTACGTCGCTCGTCGGTAAAAATTCTATTTTAATACGAAATAATGAAAATCAGATTAGACGCATCAAGTTCGAATCTATGAACTTTCGTGAAAAGTTGGTAATGCTCGTGATGCGCGTAATATCACGAAACTGATATAAATGCCTGGTTTCTAGAAAACTCGAGTTTGAAAAGCTGTGCAAAGGTCGTATTTAGAAGGATTTGAAGTTCGAGAACATGGATTACAGGGTGGGCATTACAGGTAGAACACGGTCACCGAACGTATCCACGAAACTTGTTTTTCTGCAAACCGTATGCCGTGCAAAAAGTCCACTTAATAATTCCCCGGTAACAGCGTTGCTTCGCTCATTATCCAACTTCGATTAAATTCTCGTCGAAATCTAAACGTTTGGCCGAATGCTACGCGTTATAATTTTCACGTTTTTTCTCTGTTTCGTTAACTCGGTCGACTCGCCGGCGATAATCTCCCGTGTACAGGCAACCGACTGAATTTCTTGTTAAATAAAACGCGGAAAAACCTGCGAGGGTATTTCATAGCGAGGTCTACCGGACGAGATAATTAGCACGGGCGCATCGCCAGTAGGCTAATCCCGTCCGAACGGTGAACCTTCGTGGTCATGCTTTGATAGTAAGCCCTGCACGTATTGTCCCAACAACGCCGTTTCCTGCGTGCCGCATGCGAGAGCAGTAAATCGGAGAAAACCGGATTAACCAACACGCGTGGCGCTTCCTGTCTCTGCATGTGTCTCTGCCCGCGACTATCGCCCCTAGCTACCGTGGAATAAAGAAATATTCCCTGTTCTTCTTGATTTCTAACGCAGATTATCAGTACGAATTACCTGGTATTTCGCAATAACGCGAAATTCGAATAACGCGCCGCGTCGCATCGGTTCGATATCGAGACTCAACGTCTCTTCTTTCGACCGCGTTAAGCACTCGGTCTGCATGGTGCGTGGCACGGTTTATGACGAAAACGTGTGCTTTTAATGAGTAATTCGTATTTTATAGTCTGACTATTCCGTAAAAGGTTCGTCGTTAATTGAAGCACTTTGGCAAAATTCACGTACCGTCGAGCGCTAAAAATCCAACAACCTGCTATTCCCTGCTACTTTATGCTATCGTTCGCTCGTTAGTCGTTCTACAAAAACTTGGTGATTTAATTGGTCACGAGTGTCCTGCGAGGTAATTACGAACACGCGTACGGTAAACGCGTATACGCAACTTACGACGATGTGGCCAATATTTTATTAAAAAAGATTGGAACTTATCGAATGGGAATCGAAGACAGTCGTTGGTGCATTCTTTCGTTCTCGAAGGAGACAGAGAAACACGTACGAGGGTGATTTTTGTTACGATTTTTGTTTGAATTCTCTCGCCCAATTTCCCAACAGTTTCGCGAGTCTGAACGTCAGGAAACGCTGGAAGATTTGAAAGGACGAGGGAAAAAATAGCGAGGCACGGTTATATCGGAAGCTTCATTAAGTCGAGAAGTAGCAATGGAAAAAGGATACTTTCTTAATATACGGGTTCCCATTGATTATATTTCGCGGCTATTCTTTCGCCGCGAGGTGAGAATTACCGGTGGCAACTCGAAGTCATTAACGAAATCCGGCAGGGCAGCCACTGTTCTTTTTCACGATCGTTAAGGTTGACGGATCGTTGCACGAGAATAAAACCGACAATCCGTCCGTCGGCTTGTTATACTTATTTGCAGCGAAGTAATTTATAACTCGACGACACGCGTTCCACGTATGTTCGTTCTTTCCCGGAACGAACACAAGAGAAGAAATAATTAATGGAATTCTCTTTCATTACCGGTGCCGCGCGACCGTTAAATACGCTCAGGCGCCATTCAAAATTATAATAGAATTTAGCGTGGATAGAAGTAAATACTTGGAAAGGAAAAGCAGCCTCGCATTCCCTTCTGGTCATTACAATGACGCGTTTCGGTTTGTTCAGAAACGCCCGTTCACCTCGACTTCATCCCATCGACGAAATTCCCTCGCCAAAGAGCAATAAATCACGGTCAAGTTCTCTTCCTGCTTCTTTGCATTCCTGCCTATTTAGCCTCTTGCTCGTGGTCGGCCTCTGCCATTAAAAGCCGACGGATTAATTACTAAAATTATACCCTAGCTGAAATATTCCCAGTGATTAAACTAAAAAATCTACGAGTTAAATTGATTCTTCAACTTTTACGTTTTTTCATTCCATCTTCTTGTCATTTTCTCTCCCTCTCCCTCTCTCTCTCTCTCTCTCTCTTTCTCCCCCTTATATTTTACTTTGGATCGAAACATCTCGCGAACGTCTTTTCTCGACCCGACCAGTGATTAAGATTCTCTTACCGTACATTAGCCAGCAGCTCTTGACTCTGCTTTTTCTGTTCGAGCTGTCTGGCCACGTTATTAGCTCGCCAATATTCTTACTTTGAGATTATGATTAAATTTTCAAGCGAACAGCCTCATAGTTTTCGCGTTAACGCTGGCTTAATTTCTCCCAGGTACCGGGGCTGGAAGACGTTCAACGAGGGTGTTCGTCGAGAAATCTCGAGGATGCCATCGTACATTAGCTAGAAATATCGTCCTGTTACTTTCCCAGCTCGAATAAATCGAGGGATCAGCCGTGGGTCGTGTTGCGTTAGTTTTGACCCACCTTGGATATTTAATTTCACGACGACGGCCCTAAGTCTAGCGATCGTTCGTGTTAGCGCGGGTAAAACGATTCGGTTGTTAAATAAGCAAATTCTTTCGTCGATGTATAGAGCGTTTCGTTTATTTTAGATTCGCCAGAAACTTGTGCCAAAAAGATCGTAGGACGAAGTTAATTTCGAGAGAAGATTTTCATTTGATCGTCTTTGATCCCTTTCTGTTCAAGATCAATTCCTCGAGTGTTCAAGTTCATTAAGAATTGAAACGATAAAGTACAGTCGATTACTCGTTGTACTAACAAGCCCCAATATCCAACGAAGCTGTCAACTTTTTCCCAAGTACGTGCACATGTTCCTATCGAACATCTTGCGACTTCTCTATACATTTGCAAATTGGTGTCACATTTTTAAAAATAAATAGTTATAAAAGTCGCGCCTCTTAGTACCAACCAAGTTTCAAAGTGTTTGAAACATGTATATATAAAATCTTCTACGCGATAAAACCAAGACGACGCGTATAGGTCAATATTGACCCGGTACGAGCTTCCGCGGTGCTCAGACGGTTAAACGGTCATTGGACCAGTTTTCGTTGGCACCGCAGGGCCGTTGGCTACATTTAATTAAACGTTTCAATTTTGAAAGACAGCTCTAGACGAGGTTAAAAACGTCGTCGTGTAGGGTTTCAGGGAGCAAGACAGTGGTCAGAGGCGTAATCCCGGGCTAGATGAAGGTGCATGAATTTTTCATGCAGCCCGTTAAACGTTTCATCCTCGGGAGGGCGAAACGTTTCGGTCGTGTGGTCGGCTCCTAACGGAATTTCAGCGAGTCGCATTTGCGTGAAACTGTAGCTACAGGAAGGACTTACCTCGAGAATGTTATCTTCCGTTTGCGCGTGATTCAGTCGCGGCGGCGGAACGAGAATCCAGATGTTCATGCATTTGCATTAAAATGCTTCTAACTGCTGAACCAGGTACCTTCTTTCAATGGTCTCACCGGATTCTCGTTCCCGCGTTTGCACAGAATTCGGTGTTCTTGTAAAACGGCTGGACTCTGCGCGACTAAGAAACAAAGATGATATTTAGCGGAAGCGTCTCGTGCTCACCATTTTCGCATTCAATATTCTTCTTCTACAAGATTTAATCATTGGAAATACCTCGTTATTGCGTGTTTGCTTCCAAACATCGATTTAATAGAGTTGTTTGGCTCGGCAGAATTTCTTAACGTAATTCGAGTATGAACAGATTTACGTTTGACACCAGATCGCTTAAACAGGCCATTGGTAGCCCGAGAAATGGTAAAATATAGCACATACCAGTAGCGCGTGTATGTTACTTAATTCTCAAAGCTATTTTATCGTTTGTTTCGTTAGTTCTTACGCGATACACCCTCGCTGACTCAAATAATTCTACTGAAGTTAAGATTAATAATCTGTGGAAGACACAATGTTTATGTTGAAATAATATTCGGTGATGTTTATTAAACATAACTACAGAACCTGATGTATATAAGCGAGTGATATAATTAACAACGTATACAAGAATTGTTGATCGTTGGCCAGTTACTTTCAGACTAGACTTAGTGACCCATGATCCCTTAAATACTTTGAACCCCACTCTCTATACAGTAATGAGTATGACCCGTGTAAGTGTTCTGTTCTAATGCCTGTGTGGGTGTCTGTGTAAGGGTACTTGTGCCTATGCGTGAAATATCGTTGCATTCCAACGAAATCGTTTCCTCGGTTTTTATATTTTCTCTCGCTGTTTGTAAATTACACGATATTTTTTCACCGTTTCGTTGTTATATCAAGACTAACGGTGTTTCATACGCGACACGTCGAAGCTTAGAGCGGCTTAGACGACTGATACGACCCTCTCCACGTAATTTTCATCGGAGTTTGCAAAAAGACTCGCCGGATACTATCGTCTTCTGCGTTCACAGGGAATTCGTTGCTCTCACAAAACGACTGGTCTCTGTCTGAATAAAAGACGAAAAAGCTATTTAGCGAAAGTTTCTCGCCTCGACCATTTCCTTCTCGCGAGATGTTTTTTATTCACTTGCGCGTTCTCTCCCTCTGGGATAGTCGAGATACTCGGAACACTTTTTAACGACGCGGCGTTGTTGTTTCCACAAATTGGTAAAATAATCGTTTAATTTAATACGCGAATATTCTGTTGCAGTCGGGATGAAAGTGAACAGTAAAGAGCATCGTGGGAACGGATTCACTTAGATCCGTATAAATGGTAGCTAGCAACGTTATCGTGCAATTCTAAAACGTAGATTATGTAATTAACAGTGGTTCCTCTCCTTCTTTCCGTGGCTGACCTTAATACGATTTAATAGTAAACGAGGTGGAACGATTAAATTGAGACTCTAAGGTTCAACCTAGTTTTTCCCGTTGAGAAATCCTACATCTTTGAGAGCCGCGATTATCGATCGTCGACTGGAGTGGTCAGGTCAAACCGCCGACTGACATAATATATTTCTTTCTACACGTTTTTCCACTTTTCAGATGACGATCTTCGATACATAATAAAAATAGGAAAAAAAAAGAAGATATTGTACATGTAGTTGACAGAAAATTGCCGAGGTCTATCGCTTCATATCGATGGAAATGACAAAATTTCTCAAGCTGCATCGTGATCTGGTCCATGAGAATTGTAGGGTAAATTCAAATCTTTTTTCGACATCAGCGGGTTACTAGCTGACTCGAAACGTTTGCATAAATCTGAGTAAGATTGTTGGCTCGAGCAAAGTACCGTACAATAAAGTTCTCGATATTCGTACTTAGAAGATCTTTGACAGGAATAACAGTTTGCTTTCCAATTTCTCCTCGCTCCTCTAGCGCCAAGGGCTACAGCTTCCGTGGCTCGTAGGCGAATAAAACTATCACAAGTGTTTCTTGCCTCGGTTGACTTTGGAAATCTTGATTTTGTTCTCGTTGAGACGCGAAGGAGAGAGGCGGAGGGACAGGTTTTCCGACGTTCTACCTGCAAACCGGTTGGTCGATCGATGGAAATTGTTAAGCTGGCAATTTCGGTGCGATCCGCGACGCAGCTTTCAACGTCGCTATATTTCCTCGATTTCCGTATATACTCGGAACACAACTATTTCAGCGTTGTCTGTCTACCCTTGTCTGGTCGCGCGTGGAATTTTCATCAGAGACAGAGAAAGAGAAACAGGGAAAGAGTGGAAAACGAGAACGAGAGCAACAAACGATCCGTACGTTTTACTGCTATTGTTGCCGGTCAGCGTCGTTCGTTCATTGCAATGTATTGATAGCGTTTTCCCATCAGCGTCGCATTCATATCTAGGTTATTCCGAGCTATTTCATCGATAGCGAGCGAAATTGACTTTTCGACAGGAAACAAGACTAGGGGAAAAAAGAGACCACCGACTGATGATCAGATATCGCGTTTTAGGGCATTTTGCGAGACGCGATCACCGAATGCTTCGAGTGATTTTTATTGTCGATATTACGACGGTAACCAATAGCGACAGGCTGCGGCGAACAGGCTCGGATAGTGACCGATTAGATTCGAACTACGCGTAACGAATGAAAATTGAACGACGCTCGTTTGTTTTACAGTTACGCGATCTAAACCAACGCGATACGCTGGTTTTCCGCGTTGCTACGAAACGCGATACCACGGGGTGTCATTCAGGCTCGTGGCGCTCGATACGAGCACGAGCCGTTACGAAACGAAAGACGTTTAATGCTTGCCATCGATAATACCGTCTGAGCCTGACCACCAGGGAGTAGGCTCTTAAGGGAGCTCTAGGAAGCTGGCGCGAGCGAACACGAAGCAAAAGGACGTTTCTACGGGGGAAAGGAGGGTAGGAGAGCAAAGGAAGCGGAAGAGGAAAAAGAAGGAAGCGAGGGACGAAACGAAGGAAAAGACCGACACGATCTAATAGCAGTCAAACGATTAAAACTAACGATCCCGTTGCGCCCTCTAGTTCATCCTCTGTTCGTCCCTTCGCCAAGATTAACTGCGGAATGACGAGCGATCCGACCAAATGAAAACACGAAGGAACTTGGAGACGCCTCGCCGTCTTTCTTCCCTTAATCAGCCTTTTCTATTAATCCCTTTTCTCTCGGTTAATTGTCTTCTCGGCCGTAGTCGGTCACCCGATCTCTTCCTTTTGCTCCTTTGCGAGAACCGTCGGGAAATCGTTCATCGAATTAAGCGGGATCCCAGCAACGATTCGCGTTTCTCAAGATTGGAGGGATCGTCGAATTTACGGCTCTCGCGAAAGTAGAGGAGACGAGCGTTTCAATTAATATATCGATAACTCTGTTATTTTTTGTCGAAGTAATTACTTTGAGAAAAACTCTACACCTTTTCCTTCGTATTCCCGTGACCTGCAGACCGCTGTTACGAAGAGAATAGAATTTAGTGAAATAAAAAATTCGAAGTAGGAAGAGGTTCATATTACTGTGCCCTTGAATATAAATTATGTTTAGGGTTACAAGGTATAAATTGCTATACAGGGTAAAAGAGCTATAAGTTGATTTCTATTGCTGTTTCTTGTAGCCTTCAGCTAAAGCTACAAGGTTAACCTTTTTGGTAATGTCCTTTGCTAGAAATATATGAACGTGCTCCCTATCGCTTCTATCGTATCGTAACATTATGAAAATGAGGATCTGGATCAGCATACTTTATACTTATACCTTTATTTATTTCAATATATTTTTCCATTACAAATTCATTCACTCGTTCCTCTATCGGTCAATCTCAACCATGCTTCAGTCAGACTATGCACGTTGCTTGTTACGTGGCTCTATCATCTACAACGTAGTCGATCATCGATCTCGAGATTTACCGAAACGTTCGCGTATCATCGAATCAAGTAGCAGCTACTTTAATTTTGATTTTGATCGGCCGATACTTTGTTAGAGGTTATCGATGAGCAAAAACCTATTATACTTAGTTACCGGACGTAGTTTTTATCGAACACGAATCGACAGATACAAGCGTTAACTAGCGCCGCTTAATATCACCGCGGAAAAGTGATTAAGCGTTTTTGCTGCACATTGCACAACAGAACGATTTCGATGGAACGTCACGGGACAGCATTTAAAGTTGGTGGTAAATCAAAGCGATCAGTGTCGCGAGCGTAGCGCGAGCCGGCTATTGTTTGACGAACAACTTTTCGGGATGAAACTCGTCGTTCCGCGAGGATATTTCACTGAATTTGCCATTGTTTTTAGAAATAATGGCTCGCGTTATATTTTTTTAATGAATCGCGGCTACCATAGTTTCCAGAGGATTCCGCTTTCCTCTCTATTAACGAATAGCCACGTTTCACCGGCTCATCGATCTTCGAACGCTGGAAACAAAGTTGTCGGGTCATCGGTATCCTGTTAAAGCGACTAAGAAGAGAAGAGTTTCGAATAAAAACGGCCAGAGTTCGGTCGAAAGTTTTCAAGCTCGTTCAACTACAGACGCAAGAATCATCCCGTAGATTATTCACGAGCTCGGGATTTTTACTCCTTTTAAATAGTCCGCCACACGCTACGTTCAACCAATTAGTATCGTAGTTGCTATCAAATTTATCAATCGTCCGAATCGTCGATGCAACGTCGGTCAAACATCGTATCAAGCTGGAACGACAGCACGACGGTAGAAGAATATTGTGGATAAATAAATACCTCGGGTTCTAGCGCGGTTGAATATTATTTGCGAAATGTTATGTCAAAAGATACAAGTTTGACTGATAACAAATAAAAATTATACAAATTTCTGTTTAGCGCGTGTTACGCCAGATGCGATGGTCCTTGCGAGATTCCTCCTGGTCTGGGCGCCAAGACCTACCCATTGTTACACTGACCCGCAACAGGCCTAAGGAGATACCATAAACCGAATCTGTTCAGTTTCATTTCTCTTCGCATAAACATTTTCGGTTTACCGATGGTCCTTATGTTTGTTGCACGCTCTTACCTATTACGGAGAAAGCGGGTGTCTGGCGAGATAACAGACTTTTCCCATGAACAAGGATGCCCATATCTGGTTTTCTTTGTCTTTACAACTTCATTTATTAACCAATGGGCATCGCGGATCATTACCCTCATTTTTCTACCGAAAAGTGTGGACGACGAATCCGCGTTCCGAGTTCAAAAGGGCACACCCACACCGAGCTTTCCTCCTTGATGGTACGAGACAGGTCCGAACAGTTCTTGCGATCCTTTGTAATAAAAAACCTAACTGTGACAAATAAACTCAATTTTCTACTGAATCTTTTGTAATCACTTAAAAATTACGCGACAAAGGCAACGGCTACTAATATCGGCGAATTTACAAGTTGTAAATCGATTGTCCCGTTGAACGCCGATTATCCAATTTGACGAAGAATTACAAAATCGTAAAAGTCGTGACTTATTAATTTAATCGTAACATTATTAGTCGGTAAATCACCGTGCAAGAGACTGCAAATGTAGTTTGCGTTTAAATAAAACGTAAAATCCACGGGTATATTCGATGTAACGAAACAAGATAAAGCGAAAACTGATACGTCGCGACTATTCGTACGAAGCGACGAATTATCATCCACTAATCGACCCTTTGTACGTATGTAACCGGTTTCCATTTATTAAATTCTCGTGAAGGTAATTCTAGCCGAAACAACTAGCTCCTCTTTTATGCATAACCTGCTACCGGTATCTGCGTACAATACCGAATAATAATATTCCTCGTCGCGATTATTCTTTTTCTCGTGCATCGTCTACGCGCACTGTGCCCGCCAGAGAATATTAAATCGCTCGGTGAACAGTTTCTCGCCTTATTGGCTACGTCGGCTGCGTCGACTCGTTGTGTCTCGTTAAGGGGAATTTCGCTGGCGAAAGCGGCTCGTTTCGTCGACTAAACCGGTGGCCATAGTGCGTTGCTGAAAACATGGCGCGTTGTTGGAAACACGGTGCGTCTCAGCGACGAAAGTAAGCCGGAGGGATAGGCGATCCGTCAGAAGGAGGAACGATATGACGGCACGGCTACAAATCATAGCTCGGCCGGGTTCGCTCTTCTACTTTTCGTCGTTGGCGTTTTCTGTCTTCTCCCGAGCGGACTCGGCGCTCGGGAACGGAACCAGAGTCCGGAGAACGCGGAAGAGAGTGAAAAATGGAAAGAGATGGAACGAACGAGAGCAAGAGACAAGATGGGACAATACCCTTGAGTTCCATCGTGACCAGCATTTTCGATTCGTCGCATAATTCATTTTTTTCCCATTCCAGGCTCGCTTGCCGCGACGCCACCGGCAACCAGCTCCTTTCTGCTCTTTTTCGCCACCCACCGCCTCTACCGCGGTTGGATGGCTTTTTTTCTGCCAGTGCAGCCTCCAGGACACGGTTGGGCTGCTTTTCGAAGTATTGATCAATTCCGCGGCGGCAAACGGCCACGGGTACGACACCGATGAAAATTTCTCTCGTCCAACATCGGCGAATGCTCGAAAGATTTGGACGTCGCCCCTTGGAGATTAATCGGCTAATAAATCTTCCTCGGGAATAAAGTTTATTTAACGTTCCTTCCTTGGCGCTATGTGTACGTACGGTATGACGATCGTTGGAAAAGGAATTTAGAACGCGTTTAAGCACAAGAAAGCCCGATCGTAGCTCGACGATAATATTCAACCGAGAAAAAGACACAACGGTGCCTGCTAACTTCCTTCGTAGAGTTCGCCGCAAGTTCCTCCAAGTTTCACCCAATTTCTTCGCGTTGTTTCGTTCCTGCCGGCGACTGCCCCTTCCCGACCGCGCACGAGGCCAGAGAACACGCAGCTCTCCTGCTCGTTTCGTAAACTTTTCGCATCAAGGATTCGCCGTATTAATTATCGGCTTTTATTTTCGCGGGCCGTTAACGAATCGAGTTGCGGAGAAGATATGGTCGTTAAAACCTGTCGCGCTTTGTTTATCCGCGTTCCTGGATTTCTTCGTCTCCTCGAATAATTCAACGCCGATCCCTCTGTGTTTCGAACAACGCTCCACTCCACAGTTATCGTCGCTATACACCTCGAGCCTCGATTCTCGTCCGTTCTTTTGTGTCCGACAAAAGTCGATCGGCCAACCACTCGAAAATCCACGACGACGACTTTGACGAGCGCGTGCCATTCACTACTCTGGATCGTCTTCCTCGACAGTCTTCAAGTTGGAAGTAAAGCTGCGTCCTCGCTGGTGTTGGCGGATAGTTTCTTTGACATTCGTTCGCATACCGCTCGATAGCGCGTTTGTCAAACATAATCTTGCCAAGCGTGTACGTTGTACACCGATACGCTAGAACGAACTGCCTACCTAATCGATTGTACGTTGTTCGTTGTCGCATCGCGTTGTTTCCTTCTAGTTCACATTGACTAAAGCATCGACACGGACCAACTTTCGTTGTAGCACATTTGTTGGAATACAACGATATTAGACACATAGACGCAAATACGGACACCTACACAGGCATTTGAACAGGACACTTACACGGATCATACTCGTCACTGTATAGAGAGTGGGGTTCAAAATACTTAAGGGATCATGGGTCACTACCTACAGTCAGTCTGAGAGTAACTGGCCAACAGTTCATAAATTCTTTACTTGCATACTTTGTTAATTATACCGTATCACTCGCTTATATACATTTGGTTCTGTGGTTCTGTTTAATAAATATCACTGAATATTATTTTAACATAAACATTGTATCTTCCACAGATTATTAATCTTAACTTTAAGATTAAGTTCTGGCAATATTGCGTAAATTTGTAGAAAAACGGGGTTCTTTGTTTAATTCTTTTAATGGAACATAATTTTCTACGGTTAAAGACAGTTATGGCATCGATCGCGGCTCCTAAGACGAGTATGCGCGATCGTTGTAAGAAAGCGGAGAACAGATTTATATTTATTGAGAATTGTGGATCGTAAAGGGGTGCCCTGAATTAGAATGTTCTAAAACAGCGCCTTTTTGTGATTTTTTTTTAGAAGGGAAAGAAAGAAACGAAGTTATTGAATTTTGAGATATTTCTATATATATTTAACGAATACAACAAAAATTTTTTTAAAGTAAAAAATAAAAATTATAACAGATTTCTAAGCCTATTTCATCGGCTGTAGTTTTCAATCGATGTGAAAGATTCACCTCGTAATTCTTGATTGAAACGAAAAACCAAGAAAGGATTAAATTATTATATATTTTTCTTCTCGATGAACTAAAAAAGAGGCAGAAAATAGTTTGAAATTAAAAATTTTGGCGGGTTTAAAGAAAAAATGTGTTTTTCAAAAAGAAAGAATAAACTTTAAGGTGCTATAACAATTATTTAAATAAACTTTTTGACGAATTTTTTTAGTTCGTCGAGAAGAAAAATACATAATAATTTAATCCTTTTTTGGTTTTTCGTTTCATTCAAGAATTACGAGGTGGATCTTTCACGCCGATTGAAAACTGCAGCCGATGAAATAGGCTTAGAAGTCTGTTTATTTCAAACAAAATTTTTTGTATTCGTTAAATATATATAAAACCGTACCTCAAAATTCAATAACTTCGTTTCTTTCATTCCCTTCTAAAAAAAATCACAAAAAGGCGCTGTTTTAGAACGTTATAATTCAGGATACCCCTTTAGTTGCGGAAATAAATGTATAGGGACACTTTGATTACACTTAGAATCGATATTAAAATAGTTTCAGATTTATTTAATATGCGATGTACAAGATATTCGTCGATATACATTTGCACGCGTCTCGGCACTCTCTTTGTCTCACCATCTTCTGTACCACGCTATGAACGGAACAGTTGCATTCATCTGTTTTATGAGACACCGTGTACGCACATACTCCCACACACTCGTACTCGTACTCGTATATGTGTGTCACTACTACGCGGTTACTTCAATGTAGTACACAAAATGACACATATCTCGATAATATTCATATAGATTTCAAGAAGCGTTCGCGAGCCTGTTACAAGCAAAGAACACGTTGGCTGATATTTCTTTTTTCTAATTATTTAATTTGTACTTTACAATTTGTCCAGTTGGACATTTGGTAAATTTGTCCAACTTAATTGCTAAATAACATGCGGATGGCTACTCCCAGCGGGATAGCATCTTCGAGTGGCCGATATGTATGCACCTTTAGGTGAGTCAGACGCTTCGTATCCGCGAGAGAAACGAAGAGTGTGGAGATGCATCACCGTGGAGATCGTACAATCGGTTTTATCCTGAAGGATCTAGGACGAAAAGAAATAAAAGTGGCAGAGAACGAAAGAAGAAGCGTTAATTGGTGACTTTTCGGAATCACGAGAAGAAAGAGAATTGCAGGATTTTGTAAGAGGTCGTGTGATTCGATTCTAACGATGAGATTTAGACAACAGGAGTTAGCGTTTAATAGAATTTCTAGCTTGGATTTGATTACACGAAGTTCGCGTTGCAACGTAAACTAACGAATTTGCCGGACAAAATAAATACAACAGCAACAATTGAAACTGAAACGATTTTAAATTTTAACGTATTCTATCTTCTTTATGAAATTATCCAAAAAAATGTGCCTCCATCGTTAATGTTGAAATAGTCACCGCTTCTAAGAAAACTCTACATCTGGTCTTTTAGTTTTCTCAAACATCGAAGCCATCGACAGCGCATAGACGAAAGACTGCGTCGAAGGCAAACCATAAACGTTGCTACACATGCAACGTTGGCTTCAGGGTTTTTCAGTCATAGGGTAACGCTGCTAGAGCGCGCATCTGGATCAGCTCAATTATATTCCGAACTTTGTACTTACACTTTAATATTCAAAATATATATTTTTTTCTACCTTACAATTTATCCACGCGTTCCTTTGTATTCACATACATCCAATAACCTTAATAGTTAATAATTAATTAAAAGAAAAAAAGGGAATTTTTTCAGGGACTAAAAGAAAATGAAAGAAATGAAAGGTTTAATGACAATAAAAAACGACTTTGTGCGAATTGTCAGTTTAGACAAAGTCTTCGCTTTAAGTCAATTTATTACGATGCTGCAGACGGAACGAAGTTTCGCGGTATCGGTTTATGGGGAATGTACGAAACAAGGAACAAACGTAAAGGCTTATAAAGCGAGTATATATCAAAGAACGAAAACTGTTTGGAAAGAAGCCGCTTTAAAATTTAAATTCGTCCCTTTGACGCGCCGTTGTTGGTAAACTACCATCAGGATTCCCTTGCCGGATGAATATTTGATCGATAATTTTATCGTTCCGTTTGTTTCGTATTCAAAGGGAGGATCGAACATCTATCTACGAAACTTTCAGCCATCGTCGCTTCTCGGCGCGGAAAAGCCAGAGCTTCCTCGATATTTCGCGAAGAACATTAAGCTCGGTCGCGTACGATAATCGTAAATTATGTTCGCTTCAGCTTGCCGAAACGGTAGGGAAAAACGTCGGCCGTCTGGCAATAAAACCTTTTTCGTTTCCAACTTCACGAACTTTTCAATTAATTCCAACGCGTATCGTGCCTCCGCGAATTTGCCATGATCCATAATTTATGGGACGCAAAATCTAACGGATGGACGGGTCGAATGGCATTCCGTTGGCGTACAATGCGAGAAATCTTCAGCCAACAAAATGGGCATCGACGCGACATCGACGAGTCACGGTGCTTTAATATGGCTGTCTGATCGCGAAGAAATTATAATTTTCATTTGTCGTTTAACAATTTAGTTTCTTCGAACGATTCAACGCTCGACGATCTTCAGCTACAACGTTATTTACTTACGAAGATCGTTTAATTTTCGAACGCGTGTATTTTGGCCATCTTAAACGAAACTATACGAATCGATAGCGATTCGTCGAAATCCTAAAGTCCAATGGTAACAACGTTACTGTGACGCCGCCCAAAATCCAGACATCTGGGGACATCGGACACGTCAATAACATTTAGTCATGCGATAGCAATAAGAAAAGACAATAGCCGGACTCTCACCCATAAGATACGCGAGTCAAAAAAACCCCAGATAAAAACCCCAGTCCTTTATTGCTCATTCGCTTTTTTATAAAACTTCGTTATTTATTACGTGACATTACCGTGGATCTGTTTCACTTGAGTAATGTAAAAAAAAAAATAGCGTGTTTCGTAGTATTGTTTCGTGTTAAATGTCGATGTAATTTGTCGAAAATGTTGAAGTGGTGCCGCTTCTAAGAAAACTCTACATCTGGTCTTTAGTTTCCTCAAGCACCGAAGCCATCGACAGCGCATAGACGAAAGACTGCGTCGAAGGCAAACCATAAACGGTACACATGCAACGTAGGCTTCAGGGTTTTTCAGTCATAGGGTAACACTATGCTAGCGTGCGGATCTGGATCAGCTCATATCGTGTTCCAAACTTTGTACTTGCACTTTAATATTCAAAATATATATATTTTCTACCTTACAAATTATCCGCGCGTTCCTTTGTATTCACATACATCCAATAACCTTAACAGAAAAGTATTCAATATTTCAGAGTTTATGTTAATAAACGTGTTAACGTTCGTCGCCCAACGTGATCCGGCTAAGTTTCCTGCGGGGCCCAAATCCGACCGCCGGTACGCGGAACGTAAATAGAGCGACAAGCAGGAATTCATCGTTTATCACCTTCGATTCATTGTTTATCGCCTTCGATTCATTGTAAAGAAAAGATCTTTCATTTGGTCGAGAAGCATACTTGTGAGACGTACATCAGTGATTTTTTCACCTTCAAAATGTTCAGTAAGCAGCGTGAATCAGTAGCGTGAGTTAGAAAGCGAGGAGAGTAGCGATGACGGAGTCTATTACTATTGTTCGAAGTGCCCAAAATCACCCCAAATGTGTTTTAACGAATACCATGCGATATAGAATAATGTAATATATTATCCAGAATATGAATTAATAAAAAGTATGGTATAATGTGTTTTTAATATTTTATGTTGTATATCCTATATATAATATCGTATATTTGATTAACTCGAACAAGAAGAACGTCACCATACTTTGGCGACGGGGTTCCCACGAAAGTATACTCGTCGCATAGATATGTGCGACGTGGCGACGAACGTGTTAAAATGGTATTCAGTTATTTCGTAATAAATATGTTTTTCAGTAATTTATATTTGCAGGAAAGATTTGCGAATGATGTTGAAGTATTTCAACTTTATGTAAATGTGCCGCGTGATCTAACACGCGGATGGTGTTTTATCTTACAGCAATGTACTGAATGATTCATTGCCTGCAAAACGTGATAAATAGGTGCCGAAAGGAGGCGTAGGTCGAAATATTTCATTTTTTCATTTTTCATCTTTTGCCTAACGCTACTCGTTCGCGGCATCTGATAAAACTTTTATAATCTTGTAATGCCAACTCAGCGATTCTGCTATATGGCTATAAATAATTCCATAGAATATCACGCTACAATAGAAAATTACGAATACGAAACGCAATTACGAAACGCAAATGAGTTTACCAAGTATTATTTTTCACTCTTTGTGTATGTATTTTCGTTCCGTGAATCATCGCTACATCGTTCGGAGATTATAAATTTTGCACTTCTGTGTATCGGATAATTTTGGAGAATTTCGGAAGATTAATACCAGAAAATCTTGCGACGATCTAACGATGGTTCGAAACTTACGATCGGACACTATAGGAAGAAGAATTAGAAGGAAAAAGAGATTAGAATTAGAATGAAGAATATCGCAACTTGCAAAAGACATTCTATCCGTGATCGATGGCTCGAAAACGAAAGATTCTGACAGCAAATGGATTATAAACTAAAATAATTACGAGCAGAGTTCTTCTTTTAACAAACCATTTCGTGCACATTTCTCATTTACATGTTTTTCATTTACACTGGGGATCGTTTAATTTAACGCGCGAAGTTGTATATTAAAATATATCGTTCGACCAACAGAAGCAAATTAATTTCTATATAATTACCATTATTCATGCGCGATATGACTCTAAGTACGTCAACTAACGAATGTAGTACAATTTTTCATCTCCAGCTTTATCCGGTTACATCTATTTTTCACCTCGAATTTCGTCCAGTACATCGTTAATAATGAACCGCGAAATGTAATAAATAATACGAAGGAAAAATACGTAATAATCTTTACACGAGTCGTAATACCGTGGGGATCGAAGGTTTCGAATTGAACGCGCGTCAATATCTGATCATTTTCCATCGTTCGGTCGATTTCATCCGAACCGAACGACGACTTCTAGCAAGGAAAGACACTCCACAGGAATCATACGTCTTACGGAAGGGCTTTTACGTAGGTGCTGGTGAAACGGCATTCAGAGCGACCCGATTCGTTAACATTTCCGATCGGTCGATGGAATCACCACATTCCCTCGGTACTTTCTTCTGAAATCGGATTCATCGTCCGAGTAGTAAAAATTGTTCCGTAAAAAAATACACTTTCGTCGGACGCGTCCTTTTAAAGGATTAATTCTACGGATTTCCAGGCTTTTAGACCCTTTGATGGATCGTCGAGAGACGACAAATCGAGGATTTCGAGGTATCATTAATACGACTTACGTGGTCGTTTAATCGACATCGAACGTCCAGGCATAATATTCAAATTTATGTGAATTTCCAAAGGTATCGTACAGCGTAGGATGAAAAAATGCTGCAAGGGCTAGAATTTTAATGTCCCGCGGAAAGCACTCGCTTCAGGAAATTTCAAATTCCTCAACAGTCGGGGACCTTTATAATGGAATCCAAACGATCTCAGTTCTTTAAAGAGCAAGAATAACATCCATAAAGGAAAAGCCTGCATTCTATCCGCCTGCTCTCCGTGCAAATATTCATCAAAAAGTCAATTGTAATCGAGCAGAGCATCAAAAAAACTTTACGGTTTACTTCATCTAGCTTTTTTTTTTTTTTCATGCAAGCGTATTTCTCTCGAAACTAAAAGCTCGCAAACGTGGCCCTATAGTTGACGAAATCCGCGAATCGGTCGTAAACCTGCGCGAAGAAGTCTCCTTTTTTCGTGCTACGTCAGCGGCGAGGTATTACTTTTACTGGCATCGTCTTACGATGATAGAACGCGTTAAAAACGCATCGCAATTTTCGGCCGAGTAACCGAGGAAAGCGCGAAACGAATGTACCTGGAAAAGTTGGTGGCTGCTGGTACCGCGACACCGGTGTCTGGGGATTCGGCGACGGACTAACAAAGTTTTATTGCGAAATAAGTATTGTGGAAAGCCCACGGACTGAACCGGGTGTCCGTGAATATTCCAATTTCATTAAACATTCATAAAGCTTCGTGTCTCCAAGTTTTTGCAGGGCCGACGTTTTCACCCGCCGCTGTGGTATTTCAATGCCGGACCATCGTACATCAAGAAGCTTTAGAAGTCATTTTAACGCCTATATATCATCAGACGGTCTAGACTACCAAAGTTGTCCAGCTTACTAAAAGGAAAATTTATCGATATTTATGGTAAAAAATTGCTCGATACTTGTCATAAATAGAGCCGTCCTTCGTACACATTCTATTCCGTGGCTTGAAAGGTGATCGCGAACCTTCTTCGTTGCGCTGCTCGAGACAATTGCCGGATCGCTGCTACGATCTTTATCGTAGATAGATCGCGGACATTTATGGAAATTCATATTTTTGCACGTTATGCGCCTTCTATGAATTTTTGCATCTTCAAATATCCTAGAAAAATCCACAGTGTACGCACGCGTATCACCGTAATGCACATGTCGAAAAATGACGGTTTCAATGTCTGTTAAATAATTAGACGATCGCGAATGACTGTGAATAGTTTGATCGTACGAGCAAAGGAAAAGGATCCTACGTTCTAAATATAAATTAATACGTTATTCGGTAGCGTGATGGCGATCGATACTAAGACGATCGTCGAAGGAAACTGTGCAGATATAAAGGGTGAGTATAGAAATCAGAATCGCGCGATCTTCGAGTTATTTCGAACGTTGTCAACTAAATTCTCATCGAGCGAGAAAAGACGATCGACGTTTTGTCTTCTTGTCTGTCGAGATTAATCTCCGAGCGATAAAATGCTCGGCCTTCCTATTCGCTAAGAATATTAAGTTTCTATCGGCGAAGACAAAAGGAGAAAAGAAGCGCGTTGGAACAAAAGGTGGTAGCAACGGATGGATAGCGTGTCCTGGACAAAGCTAGTATTACGCGCTGCAGTCACAGGCAGTCGCGTGATCGCGTTTTCAACGGGATTTCGTGGACGATGGCCGGTTATCCGGCGTAAAAACGGACAGTCATATCCGGACTGCTGTTCCCCCGACGTATTTGATAGAGGCGCGATATTAATGTATCCGGGAAAGTCGGAAGTTTTGTCGTGAAATAAGCAATAGACGAGAGCCGTTGGTCCACGTTTTCCCGCGAGTATCCGCGTTTCATTAAATATTCATAGCCCTTTAGCGTTTTCGAGGTATCGCGGGAACTCGCCGCATTTTTATCATCGTGCCGGTCCCATACGTTAGTCGTAAATCCATAACGTTGTCTGTGAATTATTGGTGCCACTTGTTACCGGCAGTGTATGCTCGCATCGAAACTGAAACGCGTATCGCGACGTCGGATTAATCTCGCCGCTAATTCCTTTTTCTAATTTTTCAAAGGACACGACTCCGAAATAGAACGATTACTATAATTAACGGAATGAAATTTTTTTGATAACACAGGGTGCCATCCTTCTTTCTTCATCGAGTCGTACCAAGCAACGTCATTAATTTCTTACCGATTTTGTACTTTGGTAACATTCGTACGCTACTGTTACGAATCGGCTCGCGCAGCTTATGAGTTGCACCGTATTTTTTTTCTTTTTTTATTATTATTATTTAATTTGTACTTTACAATTTGTTCAGCTGGACATTTGGTAAATTTTTTTAACTTAAAAGTAGCGCCGTATGTCACGGAATAAAGAACACAGTGTCGAGAGAAGATTTATTTTTGCTTGGCTAACGTTTGCTGCTCCTAAAAGTTTTATATTTTTCCGGCTATAAATCAATAGGAAGCGAGTAGACGGACGATTTTTCTGAAAGGATGAAGTTTAAATTGATACTGCCTTACGAGTTTGGACCAGCATGCAGAGTCGTAAATATCGAACGATGATCAGCGCGTTAACAAATCCGTCGGTCGTCGGTCATCGGCGCGGGCGATGAAAAGTCTGCGTGGATCGATGTAAATTGATCGATAAACGAGGTAAGTTAATTCCTTAGTTCGAGCTGGTTCGTCCGGAGATCAGTCACGCGTGTATCATCCCCGTGACTGGCAATTTTACGGACACACTCTCAAAAATGACATGACCCTTTACAAGAAAAACGAAGAGCGATGTGAATATAAATGGCGGAAATTAAGTCGTAGCTCGGCAGCTTCAGTTTTATGAATCTTAAATCTACTTTATTCGAGGAAATCCTTTTAACGCGGTCTTTGTATCGTACAAAGATACGTTCTTTTCATCTTAACGAAGCGGTTGCTTAGGTATGAGCAAACATTACTGTTTCTGGTTTCTATGCAAATCGTGAAGCTTGAATTATCATATTCCATGTCCACTAAAATAACCTTCTCTACGACCTGGTTAAATTACGTGCTAGCCAAATTACACCGGCATTCTCTGCGATTTCTACGTGTAGTTCGTCCAAAATGAACGAAACTATTAACGCAATTCCGCTTGCCGTTCGTTCGATCGTTAACGTATTATACGCGAGTAAGCCTTTTTATCGAGAAGAAATTACTTTACTAACAAACTTGTTTCGTATTTGCATTTGATGAAATAGTAGGACCGAGACGGAAACGCCGCAACTCGTAGCAACGAAATTTACATTCATATTCGTCCTTGTCTCTACTCATTCTCGTTAAAGGTAAATGCGTCTTAGTCGATGTTAATAAACTCGAATACATTAATGAACAATGGATTACCAAAGTTGGATTTATCTCGGATCGTCGTCACGACGATAAGGTAGCAGGTGTTTTATACTTAGCCTTGCCATGCTACGAGTATTATACGTATAGTTCCACCGTCAGCTCGTTTGGATCGTCTGAAATTCTTACTTGCGTTTAACAAACACGGCACGATGTATTTTGCTTACCTTGAAATTCTCCTACCTCGTGACACACTGTTGAGGTTTTATCTCGGTATAGAATAGACAGGATGAATGTATTATAATAGAAATATATTTAAGTAAGTATAAGTACGGTGTATGCTATTCTAGATTACTTTACAATAGAATTTCTATTTATATAATTACGAATTAACTGGCCCGTCTATACTCCGTTGCGCCATTTGTGCATGACACGTTTCTAGAAAAGATCACGAGGCTGAGAGACCCTTCAAATCGATTTACAGCTAAACGATACTCGATAGCTTCGAGGACTAAGAAAACTAAAGACTAGAGATTCCTTTCTTTTTTTTTTTTTTTTATTATTATTTGGAAGAATTTTACGATCAATTCTCATTGAGAATTACAAGTAAATTATTCTGGCGTGATATTATATCACGTACAATAGGTGATTATCGTCTGTTTGAACTAGAGAAGATGTAGAGTTTTTCTAAAAGCGAGAATCGCTTCGACACAGACGAACCGATTCGTTTCGAACGATGCGAAACGTATCAAACTATCGAATTATTGCTGAACGTACTTTCGTAGTTGGGTCGTATACATATTCGCGGATTCGAATTTCTGTAGGCGAATACTCGCGTGTTAGCACACGTTACGATGTACGATCGTGGATTTGCGTGGATAGTCACTAGTATACTTCCTTGTGTGTCCAAGGATTGGCCTCGTGTGGTTGCTGTTGTAGAGTATTAGCGCGTGTGTTCGCGAGTATTTAAGCATGGATTATCGTATGTGTTCGCGTGTATTTGCATGATTTCGCGTTTGATTGCACACAGTATTCCCGTAGGTATCGCGATGTTAGTCGCATGCTTTTGCGAGGATACGCAATTGCTTCCGCGAGTGACAGTTACTACGTTACGATGCATGATACTTGAATTTTTGCACGCAATTCTTTACGCACTCATAATAAAGTTTAATAAAATTTCATAATAAATTAACTGCTAAGCTAATTTACGAGTTTCCGAATGTTATATCTTGCACGTTTTCCCATGGGATATTTCCACGTATCGTTGCACGTAAATGCTCTTACCTCGTTTATTTCAAATTTCCTCCTACGTTCCCGCGTCTAATTGCTTGCATATTCGCGCATGCGTTTCCACGGTGTCTTGCGAGTATTCTCGTTCGATATATTTCGAATTAAAATTATCTTCTAGCATAGGCGCGTTTGGAATCCCGCGTAATTCCAACAATTCGAGATCAATCTTTTCTTTTTTATTATTTAATTTGTCCAGCTGGATATTTGGCAAATTTTTCTAACTTAATTGCTAAATAACACGTGAATGGCTACCCTCTTCGAGTTTGACTATTTTATTCGTTTAGTGAGGTCAGTACGGTGTTTTCTTTTAGTTTCTATGAGAGAGATCAATCTTGACGCGGAATAACACGATGGTGTTATAAGGAGACGAAAAACGAAATTGCCATAAATATAGCCACGAATTATACTTTCTTCAGCCTCTGATCGCACATTCGTTCGATAACACTTGTGTAAAATATATCTCTACGACACACAATAGCCATATACATATGTCATAGACGGTAGTCGAACGAATAATAATTCGATTCCGATTGCTCGCGCTCTGCGGACAACAATGAGTTTTCGTTCTCAGGGAAACGTTTTCATTTCTCTTTTTATTCTTTCCGCTTGGCTATCCGCGCGACCAGTTATCGTATGTCCTTACGGCGATTGGATGTCCGCGGTTCGATGTCCGTTTTGATGGATATCGTTGCGAAAACCCGCTGAGCCGAGATTCTTGGCGACGAGAGCTATCTATCCTGAAAGATGGTAATTCGCGTGGATAGAGCAGTCGCTTAATCGGAAACTTGGTATCCGGCCGATAAATACGTGGCGTTGGGGCGCCCATCGCTCTGTGCCAGGGACCAAGTTTAACGCTGGCTGAAACGGTGTCGGATACAAGGGCTGCAGTTTATAGGGTTGCGTCTTGTACCAGGGCCGAAATAGACGCGGCAGCATCGGTGGCGACGTTGAAGCGTCAATCTCCGAGAAAGTTTGGCTCGTTGCATCGAGAAATTTCGCTCACGTATCCCAGGCAAGTTGGAGCTAGTTATCGGGAATCGACCACAATCGACGCGGATGACGTAGCCCGGTTCGTCCCAACGCTTGCTCGATTAGTTGGATATATTCGAATGGTTGGAAAACTGTTTGGTCTTTGCGTCTGATCACCCGCAGCTGGTCAATTCCGCTCTGCTTAGTTAAAATTTCCTGCTTAGCGATCTGCTCGACTTTCGAGATTACAGTGGCTCGCGAAAATATTCGAGCGCTCGTAAAAGAACTTTTTAGAAATAACTTTGGAATTTCATTGGTACTGGGAAACTGAAATTCATCGATCGATACAATTCTTCCATCTCTAGTAATAGCCGAGATTTTTCAAAAAACATGTTTTTGACTATCCACTTCAAACGTTGTTTTCATCGCTTAAATGCGAGCGGTTTCCGGTGAGAAAAACATTGCAATATCTTTCTCTATACTACAAATCCGCGGGTACCTGCGTTTATGAAAAATGTTACGCAGAATGCGCATAATATACAAAAATATATACCATAAAAATATGAATTTCCATAAATATCTGGTTAGCTGCTGTTTACGATTGGCAGATACACGTTATACCTATACAGTTACAAATATCCGCAGTTTTGTTATCGTTTACACGTTTAACAATAATTTGAACAGCCAAAGACAACTTATCATTTATCACGTACCCTGTGTTCTAACTACGAAAGTAACTTAACTACGAAAGTAAATCTTCTGAAATTGTTATCATGTAAAATTGTACAATTTCTAAATTATTATTATTTCCAAATAAACAACTCTCTCTCTCTCTCTCTCTCTCTCTCTTCCTCTTTCTCTTTCTTCGATACTGTCCGTTGACTCGACCAAAGTCATTTTCGTTTTTTCGTATCGATAATGGGCGATCGCTTCGTTGGCGGGTAGAGCTTAGTGTACGATAGAGAAGATTCGATTCGTTGTAAAGAGGATCTAGTTTACGAAGAAGCAAGGATGGAAAGAAGAACGCAATCGTGGAGTGGCTGGGATTCATCCTGGCCTTGCGATGGCACTGGTAGCGTGATTCAACGGCACATAGAGTTTAGAGGGCAGTAAAGGGTAGAGTGTCACTGGAACTGCTGGTGAAATTCTCAGTTTGCGCGAGACCCGACGCCGCGATATAAGATTTTTTTCAAAGTAAAACGCTGCCAGCGAGTTATATCAAAGGAGGTTCTCTTCCACCGTTGAGAGAAAGTATCTTCTGAGAACGTGCCCCGACCTGAGCAATTCTTTAATAATGAAATCCAACTCGTTGCATTCCTCTCTGCCGTTTTCGTGTGTTCTTATTTTTCATCCCGAAGCCGGAGAGAAAAGCGAGGGGACTCGCAAACACGCTGAGAAAACGTTTCGGTGAAAAAAACCTCCTGTTGGACGATTTACTTGCGAAACGTCTTCCACGACGCGAACGACCTGCCGGATCTTTAATTAAACTTACCTATAAAAATTATTTAAATAGGGTAATGTGTACTCTTAAACTAACGGCCTACCCAGTAGTTACTCGCTGGAGAATCACTCGTCCAGCTAACACGAAAGACTGAAATTACTTTGCATCGTCCAACGAATCTGGTAAATACTCTGATAGTAATTTGCACATGTTGCACATATAATAAATCATAATCCTCTTGCTTTACGGCTTGAGCATGGTTTTCGGTTACATCTTGCTTCTTGCTCTTTACGTTTTACATCTGCAAATAAAAAATGAAAGAATCCAGTGGTTTTTGGTATAATAAACAGCTTAGTAAACAGCTCAAGACGTACGAAAAGAGAAGCTCGTCTCGAAAGGGTCAAAACACTGTGCGACGGAACGTCACGCGCCGAATCGATCCTACGGTCTAATTATTTGTCTAAAATTTTAACCGATCGTCGTCGACTATGAGCGCGAAAGTTTCTTCTTTGCCTTTTCTTTTCTTCTCTTTTTTTTTTTTTTTTTTTTTCTCGAAAAGTAATTATTCGGAAAAATTCAGCGCAAACTAAAGACTTTGCGAAATAGAGGAGAGAACACTTTGAAGATTGCTTCTGCGTAAAAGTGTGGAAAGTAACGAGGGTGATTCCAGCAAACGAGGTGGAAAGCCTTGCGAATAAAAATTTAACGAGAACGATTGACGTCTATGTTGGTTCGTTTGTTCTTCCCAGAGGGTGGCTCACGCCTGAGAAATCGCAACAAATCCTCCAGATAATTGTAATTGCTAGTTGTCGTTTGATTAAAGCGTGTAGGGTAAACTGCGTGGGCGAAGGGTTGATTAGCATGCCTGGTCCGGCATCGGAGAACGGTCGCCGACGTCGTTCCACGCCACCCGTCTAATCTTCGTCGCCGCCTGCCGCCTGATCGTTGTAACGCGAACCTATCCCTGCTACAACATTCATCCCCGGTAATCGCAACCGATTAAATTCCCTAAATATTTTCTAACGACGCTAGATCCTCAATTTCCAGCTTCTCCTTTCGTTTCGTTTCTTCTCTTTTCGCGTCGTTTTCTTGGCATCTGGATTCGCGCAAAACCCGAACGATAAGGACAACGATTAATCATCCTTAACGATGGAAATTTTCTAAAAGAAGATGAAATATCAGATACTTCAAATTAATCGATACTTTCTCATTGAATTCTCTTCCTCTGATTACCATTTATGTTATTATTTCCTATACACGCTTATAACAAGTGGTATATTTCTTGTTCGCTGGTTATTACATCCGAAACGCTAATAGCGTCTCACGATACGTAAAGTCGATCGTTCTGTAGGAAGTTGAAATTCGAATTGCAAGATATGGAACCTTGGCTGATTCAAATAAACCTATCCTCCGTTACCTATCGATTTTCCTCGCTTCTCCGTGATCCTATCAATCGTCTGCACTGCAGGATTCCTCGGCGAATAGAATTTTCATTTCATTGGAAAAGTCTTTCTGGCGATGTTCTGCGCTGGACGCGTTTGCATTTGTTTCCTTCGATCTCTTCGATGTTCTCGCTAGCTGCACGATTTTAATTATCTCACCGTTGTCTTCCGCGCGCTTTTTTCCTCGCAGAATATCAACGCTAGAGCGTCTTTATTTCTATATAGCTGCGTAACACACAATTTTTGTTCTTTTCATCTTCTTCGGTAACTGTCGTCTCGAGCAGCTGCCAAGTACCAGCGTTCCCAATACTATCGACCCGTTTCGTGTCTAATCCGGTGATCGTTTGTTAGCTTTCGAAAACACGTGTTCCCTTCTTCCCCGTGGGCAGCTGGCTGGCCGAGACACACGAGGAAAAAGTAGGTAATTAAACGTCCGGCGGGAATGAACTCTTCCGTCTGGACCAATTAGTCGCGAGGAACAAAAAGCTGGAGTCGACGTCACCCAACGAGTAGTTGTATTTTTATCGAGAACATGTTACCCCAACGTCTACCGTGCTTTTCACGTTAACGACCATTACGATGGGATTATTCGTTTACCTGTATCTTGTTTATCGTCCGTTCCTCTCCAATCGCCGACATTTTTCGCATCTCGACTCTGATTCCGCTTCTACGTACAAGAGTATCTTAGAAAGTTGGTGTCAAACTACAGCGTCACGTAGTACTCGCCGGGACAAGCAAAAAGCTCTTGATAAACGTAGGTTCAAATAGAATTAGTCTCAGAATTATGAGACGATTTCACCGGTATAGTATTATCTACCGAACATAAGTTGGGAGAATCCGATCGCTTCGGTCGATTTATAGCAATTTGTGGTAAGACGCGCGAATCTTACCAAAATATTCGAGTTAATGATACGTCGGTAATTAGAAGCTACTGTTAGCTAATGTTTTATGAAATTACTAGGCTGTAGATCGAAAGAATTGTGGCGCCACTCGCCAGCAAAATACCACCACTCGACGCTAACTAGTGTCGGACGACGGCAGTGTCGCGTAAAATAAAAAAAGGGAATCGAAGATGTAAATAAAGGATAAAAATAAAAAATAAAAAAACAGAGAATTTATTTCTTAACACTTGTTTTTCACTGGCTACAATTTACTTTCGAACTCTAGACGCGACTTTTCAAGACCGAAGCTCCTACAACTTGACTTTCGCCGGAATCTGATTCTTTTTCTTTGTCATCCCTCGATATCCTCACTATCCACGCGTTTGTTAGCCGTTCTCGAACATTCGGCGAAAGGACCGTTGGGATATCGAGGGTTCGTTAGGCACTTCGCTTCGGCGACATACGTTGTCGCCGAGTGCCGCCAGATCTTTATTTTCGTCATCATCCCATCGGTTCCGAAGCGCGGCCTGGTCTCTCACGTGGTTGGCGTCACAGCAGCGCAGTGGTTAGCGCCTTAGGTTACGAACGTTCGGAATCCGGGTTCAAATCCCGGCAACCCGAGTCCGATTTTTCTTCCGCGGCATCAAAAATGAGAAGAAAAATGCAACAGTACTCCGACAACGACACCGGCGACCCGCAGCAGAACCCGTCTCATTCTACACACACAGGCTAGCGCACTAACTAAGGAGACTACGAAATACACATCAGCGATTACAACTATCACGGCCTATTCACCTCAGAGTCTATCAAGAAACACGACGATAATATAGGAAATAATAAGATATTAGTGCGCTAGTAAGTTTGTTGGTAACGGTATGATTTATTTCAGTGTCGTTCACGCCAGCATAAAATCAAGCACGATGCACCGTCAGTTTGTATGCACGCAGTCAACATTCGTCACAAACTGGACTCGTCACAGACTGGACTCGTCACAGACTGGACTCGTCACAGACTGGACTCGTCACAGACTGGACTCGTCACACACTGGACTCGTCACACACTGGACTCGTCACACACTGGACTCGTCACAGACTGGACTCGTCACAAACTGGACTCGTCACAGACTGGACTCGTCACAGACTGGACTCGTCAAAAACTGGACTCGTCACAGACTGGACTCGTCACAGACTGGACTCGTCACAGACTGGACTCGTCACAGACTGGACTCGTCACAAACTGGACTCGTCACAGACTGGACTCGTCACACACTGGACTCGTCACAGACTGGACTCGTCACAGACTGGACTCGTCACAGACTGGACTCGTCACAGACTGGACTCGTCACAGACTGGACTCGTCACAGACTGGACTCGTCACAGACTGGACTCGTCACAGACTGGACTCGTCACAGACTGGACTCGTCACAGACTGGACTCGTCACAGACTGGACTCGTCACAAACTGGACTCGTCACAGACTGGACTCGTCACACACTGGACTCGTCACAGACTGGACTCGTCACAGACTGGACTCGTCACAGACTGGACTCGTCACAGACTGGACTCGTCACAGACTGGACTCGTCACAGACTGGACTCGTCACAGACTGGACTCGTCACACACTGGACTCGTCACAAACTGGACTCGTCACAAACTGGACTCGTCACAAACTGGACTCGTCACAAAATGGACTCGTCACAAACTGGACTCGTCACGCCGACGACGTTCCTTCACAACGCTGACAACACCACCCCCAACGCGAACACACTCTCCGATCACGCTGGTGTCACGTAGGAGACTCAAGAAATCACGAAACCGATATATCGTCGGTGATCTCCTCACGTCGCAGTTCGAACGTTTCACGAATAAGGTGAAGAAATTGAACTTTGTATATGATAATAGAATTTATTATGCAAATCCAATAGAGTGACGGTTCAAAGCGTTACAACAGAATGATTCAAAGTGTTACTTTGAGATTGGGCGAGCGCTTATTTTGTAGGGTTTTTATACCGAGGTTTTAGTCCCTCTGGAAGGGGTTATCGTCTGGTGTATCTCAGAGGCGCCTATTCCGTCACCATTTGATTATTGTTTCGATGTCTGTGATATGCAGGATGTCTAGCCTATCCTATTACCGTTTCTGAGCGGGTAGTCTTCTCGAGCGTGTGACACTGGCAATACTAAAGCCAAAGCCCTCGAACTCACTCACGACTATCTTTTATACTCTCCGGTATACCTGGCCCGCACATGTCCCATGGTCAAATAGAGCTTAAAATTAGAATTACCACGGCAGTCAAATTTGACTGGTTTTACAATTTTATTTTGAGATTCCTACTTCATGTTATATTTTTCCGCAATGATGTAATGACTTTCGCAACGATAAATAAAAGAATAATATTGTAGTATCGTAAATTATTATAATTAGTTTATCAATAATAAATGGATTAAACAGATGTTAATTAAACAGAAAACGATGGTTATTTATGTTGAAGTGATCGATACTTCTAAGAAAACTCTACATCTGGTCTTCGGCTTTCACAAGCGCCGATGTCATCGATAGCGCATAAACAAAAGAATGCGTCGACGACAGACCATAAGCGGCACACGTGCGACGTTGGTTTCGGCGTTCTTTTAGTCTCAGGGTAACATTGCTAGCGTGCGGATCTGGACCAGCTTACATATATTCCACACTTTATACTTTACTTTCACAATAAATTATATATTTACAATACCTTACAATTTACTCACGCGTTTCTTTAATTCCACATCTATCGTATAACCTTAACAATTTAACATGAAGCAATCGCAACAACATATTACAATTAGGACAATTAATTAACAATTCTCGTCACTACAGGTTTAACTCTCTCTCAACAACGCAATTCGCACTCTCTGACTTCTCAACTCATACTGCTGTTAATTCGTTTATCACTTAGCAACCCCTTGTCTTTTGTCTTAGCCTCGTGTCTTTTGTCTTAGCCCTACCACACACGTGCTCAGCAACCGCTTGTTTATAATTCGCACGACACCCTCCACGCCCCTCTCTCACGATACTACAATATAATAAATTTTATGTTGTCTTTTATGTATTCAAACTGAAAATAATTTTGTATCAAGACTACTTATACCAATACCAATCCAAACGACTGGCACTTGTCAAAGTGTAAAAGGATCTTGCAATCTGTTTATCGAACCCCGATTAACCAGTTTCCTCTCGTCCACGACACTACAATGATACACTTTACTATTTATTATTTAAGTTGTTGGAATACAACGATATTTCACGCATAGGCACAAAACCCTTACACAAACACCCACACAGGCATCTGAACAGGACACTTACACGGGTCATACTCATTACTATATAGAGAGTGGGGTTCAAAGTATTTAAGGGATCATGGGTCACTACCTATGTCCAGTCTGAGAGTAACTGGCCAACGATCAACAGTTCTTGTATACGTTGTTAATTATATCACTCGCTTATATACATCAGGTTCCGCAGTTCTGTTTAATAAACATCACCGAAGATTATTTCAACGTAAACATCGTGTCTTCCACAGATTATTAATCTTAACTTCAAGATTAAATTCTAACATAAGTATCTAGCAATTTAGAAGATGCTTCTTCGTTCGTCTTATAATTGGAAAATTAAAAACACCAAAAAGCTTGTCGAGCTTCTACGAACGCGTTATTTAGGATATTTGCAAAATTTCTAACTGATCCGAAAATGTATGCACAAGTTACTGTGCTAGCTGTTCTGCCGAATATACAGGGTGTCGGAAAAGGTCGCGACAAAAGTTGTACTGCGTGTGAACGAGGTCAAGTAGGTAGAGAGAAGTTCGCACAAGCTTACATCCGAAAACGTTGTATCGACAAGTTGTAAAATCGTTGAAAAACTTGTATCGTTTTGGCGATCGTAATAAACGTTCGAAATTCCTTCCTTCTGCGAAAATCCAGGCTTCTATTCGTCCAACTAACGATTGTCGAACTCTTTCGAATATTCCTGCTGTCGTAGAAACGCATAGTATCGAGTGCATTTGCATCTGTCTGCGATTCTGTACGAGTCTCAAGAACAACTCTACCGGAAATCTTTGAACGCTTATAACTTTTCAATAGAGCATTTTCAGACACGAGTTTGTACGACCGTTCCTTTTACTTTACTCGACCTCGCTAACACGTGGTATAAGTTTTGTCCCGAGCTTTTCGCATGCTCGCAGAAGATTTTCTCGCAGCTTTTGCGAATATTTCCGATTGAATTTATCGAATGGAATTGAACTTTGGCAATATAATCGTAACAGCAGCGCTAATGAAATTGCAAATTGCTTCGCGTGATACGTTCGCGTTTACAAGTGTCGTGTACACAGCCGTCGATAAGTTATAGACAGTCGACGCAACAAAGTCTCGTGCGTCGTTAGGCGTGTGCCACTGCTGAACATCTTATCGTTCGAAACTTCACCAACGTCTCATAATTGCAAAACTAATAATATTTGCTTGTCCGCGTGTTTACCAAGACATTTTCGCTTAGTTTAACAAGTACTACGTGCTTCTCAACTTTGCTACCAACTGTCTGAGACATGCTGTAGTGCCAGCAACGATAGTATCTTGGTTCCTTTTGCTCGCGTTACCAATACCGCGGCCGGGTATCGAAACGCAGCCAAGGTAAAGGTGAAAAGAAGGTTCGATTTACCAAATCGTTGAATCGGGGCAGTCGTTCGCAGAAGTTGAAAATCTGTACGGAAGGTTGCGAGTTGAGAGAAAAAAAACCAACATCGAGGGAGAAGAAAAAGGTGAAACTGCGCGTTACAGTCGAGTTAAACGTTCTTTCCTTGCTCCTCCTTCCGAGAAAGCCGCTTTTCCTCCCGATGATGCTTCTCCCGATGCTCCGGAGAATCGGAAAGTTCAACGGTGCCAGGAACTCGGTGAGACTGTATTTATTCACCGGCTTTTCGTCCCGTGATAAGGGTCTTTTGCTGGTTCACCGAGCGCACCGGTTGGCAGACGAGAGTTCGCTGTATCCTTAGTCCGTTTTCTCTCTTCTAATAAACTCCTTCTTATCTGGAGCGGTTCGGCCCGCTAGTTCCGTCTCGAGGTCCCGAGAAACCGGCAATAAAACTAGACTTTCCTGGCCATTCTTCGCCTCGACAATGCCACGCTGCTTAAGATCCGAAATAGCTAGTGGAAATGTGGGTTAAGACGACGACATTAAGGGAAGAAACAGACTCTGATACCTGACATATAAGTTAATCGACATAGATTTGGATTCTGTGAATCGGAAGCGATGGTCTGTCTTTCGGTTTCCTTCTTCTTTCTTGGGGAGGCGAACGTCAGAGATTCGATGACTTTTCGGCTCGTCCTTGACAACTTAACGTCATCTTTCCAGCTTCCAACTTAAGCGTGGTATAAAAAAAAAAAAAAAAAGTAGTATAAAACTACCGAGCTATTGGTTCTAGCGAAGAAATGATTAAAGTAAACGAAATATTGGAATCCTGAAAAATAAACACATGGTTGGTCCGTATCCACCGAAAGAATTACAGAGGTAACGGGAATAGTTTGCCATCTACTCGCAATCTAACTCTTGATTCTTGATCGCTTTCAGTTTGCACAGTTTACAAAAACGTATCCGCTGAAAGTTAGCCCTCGTATCCCCTTGCTTCTGCTCGGCGGAATCGTTTCGTCACGGTAAAGCTAAAAGCTTCGCAAATATCCGGAAACACGGGAAACCGTTGCCAGCTTGTCATTTCCGACCATGCGACGTCTAACCACAAACGGGATGCGACGAATGTCCGAAAGCGATACTCTGTCGAGCTTCTATTTTTCGCCCTACGACGGACAGCGATTCAACGGAATAAAGAGGAAACGCGTTTTTCAACGAAACACGCATTTCCATAGAGAAAATTCGCGTATACATACTCTAAGCCGGCTTTTCAATTTATACGCTGGCCATAAAACGCGTGCAAGCAAAACCACTTTTGACGTATACTGTCGTCACCGCGTCTGCGATCATTTACATTTTCTCTTGTATCTGTTATTTCGTTAGACG
This sequence comes from Bombus fervidus, assembly GCF_041682495.2. Lineage (NCBI taxonomy): Eukaryota > Metazoa > Arthropoda > Insecta > Hymenoptera > Apidae > Bombus > Bombus fervidus. Next base: position 15,914,840 of record NC_091523.1, read on the forward strand.
TGTTTCTCGCACCTTTTAATTTAATTCATCGCGAATTTCTTCCATGTGTAGATCAACATCACCGTACATTCTATTTCCTTTCGTACAATTCTTACTTGACCTGCACTTTTCGATCTTACGCGAATACAAGATTTTCACCGATCGATCGTTTCCCTAATAATCTGCATCCGAATCGTCGCGTTCTACGTGCAAGTTCTAAATTATCGTTCGAAGTTCTAAATTATTGTACCGAGTTCATAACACGTCCACCGTCGAGCCCAAAGAAACGAAGTAAAAGTTCCAAACAAGTACATTTATATGTCGAAGGTGAAAGGACATCGGGGCCTTTCTTTTGGAATGTTTGAGAAGGTCCTCGATACTTTAGTCCAGACTCTTTATCACAGCTGTATTCAAATAATAAAACTGAGATGATTTAATCCGAGTTTGAGTGCCCGAGATTAATGACAGTGGGCTTAGGCTCGAAGTGACATAACGGGTCGCTGATCGTAGCCACGGTCACGGGATGGACGTGTACGTAACAGAGGTATGGAGTAATTAAATAGCTCTCCTTAAAAACAAAGATCGACCCGAGGGATACAGAGAGGTACGGAGATTAGGGTAGTTCCACTTGGACTGACATTCAGTCAGATAGGTTCTACTTGTACTGGAAGCAAGTGCGTTGAGTGACAGCCGAATCGTGGATCAGTGAGTTGAGTTCGACCTAAACCGTGGAAGAAATCGCATTCGTCTATCTAATCGAGTCTAAGATCATTGCCATTCGCATCCCGAGTATCTAATTACCACGGTTACTTGTCAAATTCTGTCATAATCATAACTGTACTAGTAAATATCTTTGCTCTTGCATAACAACAATGTCTAATCCAAAGAAAGATTCGTTACATGCCCTAAATCCCAATGATAACCCGACATACATATTTGCTGTGCCTAACGTTCTGAAACTTTTAATCAAAAGAAAGTTTGCCTCGAGACTGCATTCTACGCTTTATCGATAAAGAGCTCGCGCATTCTTTTGTCCGTTCCGTGGCATAGTGTTACGTCGCGTGAGTCGGTACCTGCGACGTCCCTCATGGTCAGGCCGCCGAGGCCTGCACATCGTCACACTGACCCGCAATAAACCCAAGGAATCACCATAGCCCACATCTGTTAACAATAAAGTTATATTCTTTGCATACATTCGGTCTATGAGTGGCCCCTTAAATGGGTCCTTAGGTTTATTGCACGCTCGTACTCATTACGGAGAAAGCGAAGGTTTGCCCAGCGAGGTAGTGGGTTTTTCCCAAGGACAGAAACAAACGTGATTCATATTTGCCGAGGACTGTCCCCTCGTATTTAATTCATTAACATTGGGAATACCCAATGGGCATCGCGGATCGTTACCCTCACTTTTCTACCGAAAAGTGTGAACTACGAATCCGCGTTCTTAGTTCATCAAGGATACACCCACGACGAGCTTTCTTCCTAAATAGTACGAGACGGGTCAATCACTGTTCTACTAACCTTCAGACAGTCAAGTCCACTGCACTAAGATCCCTAGGACAATCAAGTCCACTGTTCTACTAGCCTTCAGACAGTCAAGTCCTCTGCTTTAAGATCCCCTGGACAGTCAAGTCCACTGTTCTACTAGTCCTCGGACAGTCAACTTCAAGTTCTAACATGTCAGTCAAGCTCTCGCCTCTATAACTACCACGTCTAGCAACCTTCGGGTTCATCAACACGCTTTCCAAACACGGTCTGTTCACATCAAGTGGTGTAATCCAATATAAATAAATATATATATAATATAACTGTGAAGTCCAGTTATATTCCAACCCAATCACCCCTTATTCTCCCACAAGAAATAAGGGGATCGTCTAATTCGTGGTAGCGGGAATTTACGACTCCCGTTGACGCGCTATAACGCGACTGTCTCCCCGCGACTGGACGAAAATACACATAGCCTTTTCAAGACACCCCGATAGATACAGTCGAAGAGCAAACGCGAGCTGAGATCGTTTCTCGGGTCAGAGAGCCGCGCTCGAGTTGGCGAGAAAAGAAACGCGTAAAAGAAATCCAAAGTATTCGATAAGATCACCTAGTCCCGCCATGGAATGGACGAAACACGAATTTCGAAGGCATTAACCGTGCCTCCTAATCGATTGCCAGTCGATGTCGAATCCATCGATGGCCAGACTGGCCGATAATTCGACCTACGAGCGATAAAATTTCTTTTTATTCGGCTGGGTAGCGGCCGGTCGACTCGTTCGGCGAACCGATCGAAAAACTGATATTCTAGGTCGACGCGTTTCATCCCGAGGATAACGAGTACCGACGTTTACAGGCAGTCGAGCAGATGTTGCCGATCGCGAGCTTCGATCTGGCTCATTTAACCGGAAGAGGAACGACCGCTACTTGTTGACGTCGCCTTTCTCCAACCCTCCGAATTATGAATAATGGATGGCCAACAGAGCCGACGCGATTCTCTGCCCAACTCCTTGTCAGAGTCGAAACCGAGTCGTCCCTTATCTCGACCAGGTTCTTCTTTTACTACTCGTAACTCTCGTGACCCGGATCCTTCCGATGGATGTTTTGATATCGTGGTCGCGCGATCTTTAAGTACTGTCATTGCGTTGTTATCGTATATGATATCAGCAACATCGATTTTTCATTTCTGTCACGTATTTTTCACGTTGGTTAATCGTTAATTATACGTTGAAAATGTGCTTCTAAGTTTGTATATCTGAATTGGATAAAGCGAGGAAATGATAGCGATTTCAAGATGTCAAGTTGTCGAAGATGTATCCAGTTTCGATGAAACGATCATTAAACGTAAGGAAACGAATGGCGTCGATCGGATTTCCCGTAGATCGTGTTATAAATAAATAAGTTTGGTTCTATAATTTCTATTTATCCGATAATCTCGCTGCTGTATCGAGCGAAAGAAATCGTCGAACGCGTTACGAACAAGTCATCCTTGCTAGAAGAAAAAGAAATACGTCTTTACAACCTGACGTCTGTAACTCTGCCATTTGCAATTGCCTGTTGGATACGGCCATCGAGATGGTTATTCTTATCCTCGACGCTCACGGCGAGCAATCGCGTGCAATAAAGTGTTTCTTTGTCGAGATAATCGCGGCTATCGAACGAACGATGGAAGAACGTTATCGGTTCACCTCCCGCGGAGAAAGCGGTCGCGAGCCAACCCTAGATATTCGACCGGTCGTAAAAGTAAATCCGCCGGCGGTAATCTGTTTCGGAAGATGGCGATTCCTGGCGGCACCTTGGCACGCGATAAAGCAGCCGACTTTGCGGGAGTCTATTTCAGTCGGCCGGGACAGGAAAAAGGAACGAAGGGAGGAAAGGTACACTCGCGTTTCTCACCGACGAGCGAGGAAAGTATCGACCGTTGCAAATTTTCCAGGACGAGTTAACAAGAACGGGCCATCTCGAAAATTTTCCATTTTTATATTTTCCATTTCTGTATTTTCCATTTTTATATTTTCTCCGGATGTGTTGGATCATCTTTGTCTCGTAGTTCGATATTCCGTAGCTTGAAAAGAGAGAGAGAGAGAAAGAGAAAGACGTAGATAAAATGCAATGTTTTATATATATTTCGCGTGTTAAATGTTATCGTCAATTTTTATTTTTTTCAAAAAGTAGAAAGCACGTATCTTTTGCACGCGAGGCCAAAGATACAGGAAATCGTAAGAACAGAGGAGCGAGTATTTTATCTCGTACGCCAATTTTTACATAAAAACTAGACGAACACGAATAACGCGAAAGACGAGTAATATTACGATTCGGTCGATAATTTCTACGTTCTTTTCTACTCGTCTTTTTCAAGCGTTATAACCTGCTTGTTTAAACTCATTTGTAAGAAGATTTCTCGCAGTCTGTCAAGGTTAATCGCGACCTCCGATGGGTCGAAGTATAATAATACACGGCGCGTCACAGTTACTTTCTTTCTTTATGTCCCTGGACTAATTTATGCATCGGACGCAGAGCCGCGTTCGCGTAAAAATGCGCTTACGAAAAACGAGGTTCTGACCCAACGGTGGCCACTCCTGCACTGTAGCCAGAGACAATAAAACACGATGGAATTTACAGAGAGAAACGAGAGTGTTTCCTTTGGTTGGACCAGTAACCCGACGCTCGTACAGCGTCGCGGTCAAACCTCGCCTACGACAGCTCGGAAAAGAGAGGAAAAGGTGCGGGAGAAAAGAGCGCTCACGGTTCTCGCATTCGTAAACCAGCCGACAGAATGGAAAGTTTTATTTGGTGCTAAGAAATGGAACGTAACGTCGCGTCGCTTCTTCGTCGTCTCTCTTCTCATCCGGTTCTCCCACTGGACCACCCCCGGGCCCATTTTCTTCCGCCTACGTCCGCTTCCTGACCTTCTCTCGCGGTCTCCAAACTTTCCTCTCCCTATGCCCCTTTCCCGTTTGTCGAGTTCTCCCGGTTCCACGCTTTTCCACGCTTTCATCCCATCTCTCTTTTTCTTCTCTTTCAATTTTAATCTCCTCTCGGCCTTCTCTTCCCTCTCCTCCGAGCTTTGATCTTCTTCCGCGTCCACCTCATCCCATCTTCACGTCCGCGCGAAAACTTCCCACTGAGAACTGGATTCGAGTAACGTTATCGCTTCGACGCGATGGCGGTATCATGACGTGGGTACTCTACGTTGCATAGCGCGATAACGTATCGTCGACGGACGACGGTTCTTCCATTGGATAATACGTTTTGGATATGCAGCATACATGTACGCGGTTGGCCGTTGAACAATGAACAATTCTCATGGTTCGCGTAACGATGAAATATTGAGAATTTTGTTCGTTTCTTTCTCTATCGATATAAAACAACGCGCATCAAATGTTTGTTTCGAGATACAACGTTGAATGCATGTTCTTCCTAAAAAAAAAAAAAAAAATAAAATATCGTGTAGCTAATCGAACAACGTACAACGTGTTTTTTTCGGAAAAGAATTGATACAATAATTAATCGTAACGATTGATTAGTAATACGAAACTAATTGCCAACAGATTATTATGTAATAATACGTTAATAACGATACGTACATAGAACGATTATGCAGGAATTTTTGTTAACTACGTATAGCGAGTAAAATGGCACGCTGTTCGAGGACCAGCTGTGTATGTAATGAACAACAAAACAAAGAACCTACGAATATTATTCATATAGTTTAGTATAGCGTCTAGTATAGCTTATGCAGGTCTTTTTCCCGGAGAAAAAGAATTTACATCGTATCGTATTAGTTCGGGATATTTCGTCGGGGAAAGCATTATTTCCTGTTCGCCGAGTAAAAGTTTCCGCGGTAGCGAGCTCAAAACCCGCCGGATGCTTCATCTGGAACGAGATTTAATTTGCAGTAATGGAGAAGTATACGGCATAAAGGCGGAAACCGTTGCGTGTAAAGTGTGCACCGGACGGCGATAACGGTGACTATGTCCCTTTCAGCGAGTTAGATGTACCGGGCAACGGTGTCGAAAAAAGAGAAAGGGAAAATAGGAAAAAAACGAAGAGCGGTCGGTGCGAGGGAGGAAAGAGAGAGGAGAGAGAGAGAGAGAGAGAGAGAGAGAGAGAGAGAAACGGGAAATATACGTCTACGGATTTGGCGGAAAAAAATTCGGAGCTTGTCAGCTTTTCAATCGGTCACGTTGTTCGCTGGCGCGTTACAACGTCAAAATATTGTTTCGGACAAGTCGCTTTGTCGAAACATCGGTGGCGTGCCGCGACTCTGAAAATAATGCGTCGTTCGTTGGATCGTAACTCACGTTTCCTTTTGTTTCGGAAACATTTAGCTCACCGCGAACCAGCTAGCCACCGCGTCGCTCGTAAATAATCCCTCGCAAGTCTCGTGAAATTTGTCTCTCTCTCTCTCACTCTCTCTCGCTCTCGCCCTTCTATCGAAATTTATCACCAAAAAGTACAAATCGTAAAAATTCTCTGATTAATCGATCTCAACTATCGAACTTTGTTGACCATTATCACTAACGTATCTCGCACACATGTATCGTTAAACGTTTCGCTTTTTTCCTTCTTTCTCTGTCTGTCTGTTTCTCTCTCTCTCTCTCTCTGCTTTCGCCTACTCTCTTGCCCTCCTCTTTTCTCACTTGCTCTCTGAAAACGTTTCGTTTCGCGCCTTCTTGTTTGGTTTTTCATCAGCACCTGCACAGCAGCCAGTTCTCTACCAATTACGTCGACACCGTTTCCACGCCGAATTTCGACACTCCAATCGCCAGGCGAAAAAGCCGTGACGCTGTTGGCTGCGCGTGGAACTCGAACCCCCTGTGTTTCGAAAATCCCGCGGAAAAGAGAAGAAAAAAAATACACGGCCGACCAACTTGGACTCGCAGAATAGGTTGCGCCTCTGGTAGGAATCGGCCGTGGCCCGTGTTCCACGAAAATTTCAGTTCATCGTCGAGCGGCGTACGGGTCGCGCTTCGTATTTCTGTTTTGTCTACACGAACCATCGTCCACGTGCCTTGTGATTTTCCGATTCTAGCGGATCGAATTGCACGGAATATTTTCCTCGTTACTTTGCCTTTGGTCGCTAGTCGCGTAGAATTTCATTGCGGAGCAAAGAAGTTTGCGTAAAATTCGTAACACTTTACGCGAGCGATAATATTTATCAATGCGAACCGTAAATGAATTTTAGTGAATTTCAACGAACGTAGGAAAAACGCCACTTTGCTTTTTACACGATAAAACAGAAGAGACGTTGTTCGTTCACAAAAAAACGTTTACGAATATTAGGTAAAACGTTTCACGTAACACGTTGCAGAGATGAAATATTTGTTGATAAAAAAATGTTCATTCACCGTGCTAGTTATGCAATTCTGCATCTCGCGAATACGAGACTGTTTGCGTTAGTGAAACGTTTGCCCTGTTTATTTACTTATTTCTTATTCATTCCGGCGTATAGCGTGATTGCTCCGAATTGCTCTCAATTCCTCGAGCCACGTCGCAACGTTTCACATGACCCGGTCTAGTGGAGCGTGCGTCGTCTCGCTGCATCGCACCGACGACGTACACCGAGAAAATTCAATTTCATCTTCCCTGTATGCTCGACGAATATACTTCTCCGTTGGGCCACCGCTTCATTTTACACATCTTCAAGGACACGTTGCGCGTGCCGCAGGTCGACATCGTACGAAATTTTCAACTCTGACAGAGGACGACGGAGCGTTTGTTGGAAGCCGATTTCTGATCGTGAAACCAACGCGTTCGGTCTTTGTCGTTAAAAAGAAAGTTCTTGGCGCACGTGCCTTCCAGATGACTCGAGGCGAACACAGCGGGAGAGAAAAATGCACGTCTGCTTGTTGATAAATATTATCGTAGTCTCCGAGTGTTGGGAACAAGGATATTGCCAGGGGATAGTAGGAAAATAAGATGCTGCTCCATTTGTTCCATCCTCGTGCCCTTTACTTATACGCAAACAGTTTAAAAGTTCAGACGTCATACGTATACAGCCAACAAATACAAATACGAATGCTATATGGGATCGAGACGTTTCTGGAAACTTAATGTATTTAAGACTCGCGTTCACATACATATTTCAGCTTTTTAATCGAACTTTCGTCATGGAATTGTTGTTGCGAATTTTCAAAGCGAATTTTGTCACTTTTGCGCTATTTAAGTCTTATCGGCTTGACAACGGATTCGGACAAACCGATAGAAACGTGCCGAATTAATCAGTTTATACGTATGAGATATTTCTCAGAAAGTTTGGTTTTACGGGACGTTGCCAACTATTAAAATCCTGTCACTCGATTATCAATTACGTTAAAGAGGAACGAAGCTGTAAATTGCATTTACCGCGTCTACAATTTTAAGAAGATTCATAACGAAGGCATCGACATTTCGTTACCGATCGTCAACGACAATTAGACTATCGACGAATATCGGGGAAGTGTCGTGAAAATTGTTGCGAATATGGATTTAACGTTTGCAAAAGATCAACGTATTCTCTGTCGCCTTGGGTAATTTCTCAATGCGCAAGCTATTTGAAAAGAGCGCAAATGAAACGACTGTACTAACTTCGGGCGAAGAATTTTTTAATTCGAAAACCTACGTAAATTAAAACGAAATAATCGTTACGAGTCTGGAACAACAATAATAATTGTAAAATTACATACATCGCGCGAAATTTTATTTTTTATCAAATATACCTTTCCGACAAATTACGCGCAGTTAAAAATTCATCCGGAAAAGAACGACGCTACCGTTTCGTATGCATCATCTTAACGTTTACACGTTAGGACGTAATTTCATCTTCTTGAATCGCAGTTTAGTTGATATTTATCTTACGATCACAGCTCTGTACCGCAATGGTATTAGATTGTCCGAAAAGTTTCTTTCGTTTTACGAGGAAATAACAGACGCGCAACGTTTTATTGTTTTATATTATTTTGTCGAATTACGTACGATCCATTTTGTTCCGTTGAGATAAATACTGTTGTAAAAAAACAGGTTTGCGAAATAAAGACACTTTTCGGACAACCGAATGCTAAAAGCTGAGAAAAATTATTCTGCCACTTGTAACCTATTTCTTGTATCGCTAATAAAATTTACACGTTTTGCCGCTAAAGAAGTTAGTTCGTCAACGTTTCAGCCGTAAACGCATCTATTACATTTTTAGCACATCACGCACAGACGCGGGAAATTCAGTTAACCGTATTATTTCTGAATCTGAACGATGCGTGACATTCGCCTGGTCGGAAATAGCGAGGGCGTGACGTGTCGCGTTTAACGTAGCGCATCCCACCATCGTTAAACAATACAGTCATTAGCAACTGTAACGTTGACGCTAATTATTCGCCACAATTTCGGCTTTTTCATCCGACCCGGTGCAACGAATGTGCCGAAAGTACGCTCCGAGTGGCTGTTTAGATTACACCGCTGCACTCTGCGCCCCTCTCGCATGAACGATTGCAAATTATGTAGCGTACGAACGACTGCGAATCAACGTTAACGAGTTGTTTCACCGAATTTTGTTAATAGCCGTTGCTAGCCTTTTGACCGTACATCGTTGTAAATTCATCTAAATTTATCGTGCGAGTAAAATCGGCGAGATTCTATGGTTCGATGCAAGTCGAAAATAAAGAATAACGAAAGAAACTACATCGAAGGTTTTTCGTTTTTTAAGGAAACGCAGTCTAAAAATTTGTACAGTGATGGAATATATGGCCGTGTATTTGATTAATTCTCGATTGTATAATAGACAATCGATACGTTATTCTGTACGAATATATAAAGGAAAAACATGATAACTCGCGTTTCGTGTTTCCTTTTTACAAGAAAATATATTTAAAATTCAGCACGTTGTTAATTAATCCCATGTCCGTTTATTCGATTTTGGAGCAAAATTCTGCGAAACGTGAAAAACATAACGTTGCTTCTCGTAACGCGAAAGTATTAAAAAATATTAAAATGTTGGGTTAAGCTTGGTTGGCTGTGTCTTTGCTACTTTTAACAGTTTTATATTCTTTGTGTTTAAATATTCCTTTTTGGTGATAAAGTACGATTAAAATAAAAGATTCAACAAAGATGCGCTTTTGTCATCTTCCTGTGAACTTCCCACGTGAAAATAAGTCGTGAAACGTAATATAATATTTTCTCCCTTCGAGTCTGGTTTTTTCAAAAAATCCACTTTCAATGTTTGTCATGTACACGTGTATTACCGACCTAATTCTCGATTAAACATATTTAACCTCTAGTTTCTCCAAAAGGAAGTTTTAAACTGCAACACTTTATTGTACGTTTTAGACTTGCCTTCGAATCTATCATACTAAGTCGTGTAATATGTTCGCTCACCTCGGTGTTACGTTTTGAAAGTGTTATAGAAGTATTCTGTTGCGGAAAATATCCTTTGCGATTGAATAATTTGACGACGACCAAAGAGGAGGAGCGAATATCACGAGCGAATTTTTTTTTCATAAAAGAATTGTTCGTCGCTACTCGATAAATTAACTGGCAGATTTCTTTCGTAACAGGCCAGAAATTATTGCAATTTCATTCGAGTTTACGACATTGAAGATTATTGGAATATTTCCTGTACCATCGATATCGAAACGTCGCTAACTAAACATCGTACAAAGAACGTGCGAGAAAAACAAGTACGCAAATTGAAATTTTTTGACAAGATGATCACAGCCTTTGAAACGACGTAAAAAATTGCTCGATTCGTTTCAACATAAAAATAGAACAAAGTAACGAGTATACATCGTTGTTTATAAATAGTTCTTTTCTAAAAAGAGACGGGGACGAGAATAACTCGCTATCGATCCTTCTCTTCTGTCGAGTTCGCAATTAAACTTAAACACAGTGGGTAAGTTTTTCTCAGAAATGAAATCTCCGACTCAATTTCCTTATTTTTCATTCTGCCCCTATTTCGAACCACACGCTCTCCTTCGCTTTACTCGTACGAATTTAGACCCGCGACGTATGGATCGCGAGGAACCGAACCCTCCAACCTCACAAATAAATTAAACTTTTCCAACAACGTAATTAGAGCGAAGATCGACGTTCACAGGCACCGAGAAGCACTGCCCCGAGGAAGTCGAACGAACAAAATCCGTTGGTGGTCTCACGGGATTTCAGGCTGGTGCAAATGAACCGGTGGATAACAAACGAAAAGTTTGTCGCGGTGATAATGCGAGAAAACCATCAACAGGTAGCCAGAAGCAGAAGGCTGGATGGAACAAGTTGGCCACCTTAATTACAAATTTCTTCTTTTTTTTTTTCTTCCTTTTTTTTTTTATTTTTACTTTGGAAAGTGTTAAGGAAAGGCGAAAGCCGAAAGGAAGAGGAAAGTACGACGAAGAACGGGTATCGGTAGGGTTTGGCGGGGGTCGGAGGAGCCGTTGCGGTCACAGCACGCGCACACATGTTCGCCAGTCGGCATGGGGGCAGAGGGTGGACGAGTGGGAGAGCGGAGCGCGCGCCTTGGCACTCGGCGAGGCGGCGCGCACCGCGACAGACCGACAGAAGCGGTGGAAAGCGGAGCTCGGCTGAAGCGAGTCGAGGCTCAGTCGCAGTCACGAAGCGGCGCCGAGCACCTCCACTCGGTTGGCCAGTCGTCCCTCGCTATCCGCCTCTTTCCTGTCTCTCTTTCTCTCTGTTTCGTGTCGGCTTCCCTCGATAAGTTCTCCAACGTGGAGAAAAAGAAAAAAAAAAACACCGCGAGCCTGTCGCGTGTTTATAATTAAACGATTGCATCGACCAAAGTGTCCGCAAGAAGCGTTACTCCCTTTTTTCCACTCCGTCGATCCCCTCTTTCCTATTTTTCTCTCTCGTCACGTTCCGTTCTTCTTTCATCCTGATACTCGAAGGCGGATCTCGCGCGCGCGCGCGCGACCTAACGACGCGATGAATTTCTCTCGAGAGCCGACGAACGCACGGCGTGGCTCCATGCGCTTCGCCGCGCCTCGCTCCGGCTATAATTAACAAAACCGCTCTCGTACTGCCGAGAGAAACTGTTCCCTTGTAACGTGCTGACGCTCGCGATCATGCCGCCTCCCGACGAACCTGTGCTTTAATCGTTCTTACTTTCCACCGATTCGAAGACAAATCGATCAACAGTGTACCGTAGGTGGTGAGAGACAGTAGCCGAGCAGATGGATCGTCGTTAGAAGCTGGGAAGAGAGGCGAGACTGTGTCCAGGGCACGCGAACGCGAGCAAACACACGGCCACCGCGAACCTTGACCGTGAGTCTCTGTTCAGGTCTTTCCGTGGAACGACCGACCTATTAACCGATCTATTCTCATCTCTGGCGGCGTACTCGACGCGCGACCGCCTTCCAAACGCCACGTTTCACCGCGTTCGCGTCTTTCAGTGTAAAAAGTGAGTTCTCGCGGTATCGGGAAGATCTTCGCCGAGCCTTTCTGCGATCAGGCTCGACAATTTTGTTGCGTACGTCGCCAGTGTACGCTGGAAGAACTGCCGAGGTTTCGAACAACCGTGACAAGTGGATTTCGCGAGTGTCGAGAAAGAACGAGCTTCGGAGACGTCGGTGCGCGAAACGGAATCCTCTCCCGGATCGCGACGGCTGCCACGTTTCGAATAGCAGTTTCGTTGGCGATGCGCGAGTAGGATAGAGGAGAAGAGAGCGGCCGAGAGACGGAGAGAGACAGCGAGGAACCAGCGGCGAAGACAGAGGAGAGACGCTTTTAAACTGATGAGATGACAGTGCTGTGCGTGTTGTGGGCGACTCTGTCCACCGTGGCATCGATTCTCGCCTGCTCCGGATTTTACCTACCTTACTGGATTCAGGTGAGTCGACGCCTTTTCCACCCTCGTCTTTGAGAGTTTTCCACGAGTCGCGAGGAAAAATCTAACTGTGTTTCAATCGCGAATCTCGCTTCACCGTGTTGACATAGTTTGCGTGATAGACGGACGCGCGTTAACGCAAAGAATTACAACGTTTTAACTTGCGAAATGTTTGTTCGTGTCAATTTACGAATCGAAGTTAGTTCAAGTTTGAAATTAGTTTCGTAAAATCTCGTAAAATATGTCGAGTCGTTCCATACGTAACGCGGTTTGTCTGACAGTCGAGTTTAAAGTCGTAACGATAGGAGTTCTATCGAAAAGAGAATAACAAACGGTCGATGGACAGATGGTAAATAATCGTAGAAACGAAAGAAAGCACGCCTCTGATTAATTAGAAACGAACGGTCGTTTATTTTTTTTTTTTTACCTAATGCACACAGCTATTTACGTTATTTACGAGATGTTGCGATGTATGCTTTGGACGTTTGCTCGTTTTTACGATCCTACAAAGGACGAATGTCTTTTTCGTCGCAGTTATAAATTCGCAGAGCCGTTAAAGTAGAATTTCCTATAAGCGTCAGACGCGTAAGTACGTCTGATGCAAATGTGCCAGTTGAAGATCGTTTATGCGTATGCTCGTTCCATGTATTATAACGTAAGCGTCTCGCAACGACGGCAAATCTCTACGTTTGTTCGGACTTACGCTTATGGAAAGATTCACTTTTAGCTCTTTGTTCCGCGTCGTAGCACCGAAAAGAGTCGACGTTAATCTCCTTTCTTCCAGCTCTACGACGGTTGGATCGCGGATATTTCTACAAATTAATATTGCAAATAAGCTTCTCGCTGCGGCGACAGACGAGGTGGCCAGCGATTCGTAACGCGATGACGGATCGATCGTTTCCGCAAATTTATCGCCTTTCGAAACGAACCGAGTCCACGGAATCGTTTCGCCGTCTCGTAACTCACCGGGCTAAGAGTCGAACAGCGTCCGTCAATGCTTCAAGTCAACGTTCCAAATTCTTCTTTCTCGAGATTTACGCGATCGTCGATCGACGAGCGGGTCGAACGTCGTCGCGATCGTCCGAAGGAAATAAACGCGTAATTGCAGCGTCGAGCGAAAGAACGACCAGAGGATCGGTCACGATTTTGTCTCTGATAGGTTATCGAGTCGGCGAGATATCAGTTGCGTGCGACATCGATCGATTCGTATCGCTGACAACGGGTTTCGTAAATTAAACATCGTCGTTGAATTAATAAACACCGGCCCGGTAGATTGTCCCGCCGAGCGCAAAGTGAAACGAGCGTAATTTCGATTCATAACGTTGCGTCGCCGGTTATCCAGCAACCAGCTTCGTTTTCACGCGGATCTCTGTAATCCGATGTTGATAAACTTGGTTTTTCGACGACCCACGGTTTCGTTAGGTGTCGGTTCGTCGTGATACGACGCAACACGATTGAAACTATTTATTGGAAACGCGAATGAATCGCTTGCCTCGATATTTTGTAGTAACAACCGCGACACTTTACCTCGTTATCGTCGTTGACACGACCGACATAGAATAAATCTCGATAGAAATTTCTCGAGCGTTACATCGAACTCCATGATCCGGAAGGTAACAACTCTTGACGAATAAGTACTTGTTAAACATCGTGCTGTCATCGTACACGCAAACGATTTAGAATAAAATCCTCGTCGAATTCCATCACCGAGATCCTAACGGCTGACGGTGAATAAATATGTACCTACTTCTAAACATCGCGTTTGTATTTATTATTATTATCGTTCCTCACGGTTGATCGTCGAAAACAGTTGCAGGAAGGACGTCCGCCGCATCCTGTCGTCTTTCTCCTTTTTTCTCTCTGTCGGTTGGTAGCAGGCGGTGTGCGAAGAACGCCGCCTGGAAAAAAGAAGAAGTACGCCTATTTAAAGCACCTGGGCGGAGGATACGAGCTTTCTGTCTCTGGTGAAAGAAGTCGTTAAAAAGACGTCGACGTTTGCCGATGTTCTTTGATACTATCGAGCTTTCATCGGGCCGGTAGCTTTGCTACATAGTCACGAAAGCGTACAACGTCGTTTTTGTTCAACGACGAACGCGTCTCAACGAACAAAGAAAGAAAATGTTAGATTTTAATGTTTCACGATGTCCGACGTTGGATGACATATTTGTGGTTCTTCGGGTTCTCTTCGCCCCGTTTTCGATAGTCCGTTGCGCTTTCTTCTCGCGTCTCGCGAACACCGCAACGTACCGTTGAAATATTCGCAGCGTAGGTTGACTTTCTCACAGTTTGTTTACCATTTTTACCATACGTTGTTTGCTGTATTATCTCTACGCCATTCAATGTTTGACAAGCCTAGTCTTACCGTAGTGGAGATGTTCACCTTTAACGTTGAAGTCTCAACACGTAATTCCAGTTACGAGTCGCTGCAGAAGTTACTTTTTTAATTAATCGCGCGTGTTTTACGCATTTTACCGAAGAAAGTTTGCTTATGTATCGGTTGATAACGCAGAAGATGCAAACAGCCGAGAAACGTCTTGCTGGTAAGCGAATCTCAGACACGCGCGAGGAACGCGTAGCTTTCGAGTCTCGTGTCTTGCTTTTGCGTGATATCGTGGCTCTACGAATACCTGGAAAGCGATCGGTAACCCGAAGAATCACAAATACGTCAGAGACAGATTAGTCGCGTGTTTTCACGTACGAGAAGGCACGCCGAACGCCGCGGAAAACGTAACGGGTGGGGGCTAGGAAACGAAAATCATTCTGTCGATCGCGGGAGCATTAAATTGCCGCGTAGCTCTGACAATTTCGAGCTGCGAAACCTCCAGCACGCGACACGTCGAACTACCCGTCCAACTTGCTTGGGAACTCTATCGCTAGCGACAAGCCATATTAATGTCTCCGGGGATGCGAAGACGTTGCTCGGAAAACAAAGATCCAAAGAAACCGTAGTAGGTTCGCAACTTTTCTCTTCGCTGCTCTGTCGTGTTCTCGAGTTAGACACGCGAGCTTTCGTCGCGCATTAGCGGTCCTCGACTCGTCCATCGGATGTTCTACTAAAAAGTTGTGGCAGTTTTCGATGATCGTTCGTCGCGACCGATCGAGCTTCCAGCGCTGCAGATAGCAACCGGGGGTACGTCGAACGTTTATGATCGATTAAACGATCTTATTCTTAGAATATTCGTTTAATCGCGTTTACGTTTATTTGGAGACACGCGTTTGATCCGATTTACGCGCGTGTCCCGAGTGTTTGTCCATCGTACGATGTTGAAAAACAGTTGGATAAATCGAACGTACCAGGCAAATACACCGTGTTGGCAACGATCGCTTTGGCAAAGTTGCGATAGCGATTAAATTATTACGTTATTTGCCCTTTTGAACAAATACGATAAACGCGGATATGGATGGAGGCGGGGATTACACGTGTAACGCGACCGAAACTTTCTCGATATTACGTCGCTGTTAAATAGCGAGCAACTTTCCGCTTTGCGACTCGGGCGCGCCAAACGAAACGACGAAACTTGGAAACGCGAAATTCAAGACTTCCCGTCGAACCTCGTTAACCTCGGCCCGTCCCTTCCACGGTAAACGGTTCGCTAATTCTCTTCATTAGCTGTTGATTCTCCCGGTATAACGAAGTGCGATGCAATTATACGCCAGTCGATATAAATTTCGATGAACCGACGCTAGTCGGATGATTCTCCCGCGAAAGGTTCGTCGAAACCGCACTCGTCGCTGTTAGATAATAATTTTTACCGCGAAACGCTTAACAGACGAAACTCGCTGGAGATAAACGCGACGAGTCCACTTTTCCAAATCATTTTTATTTGTTCGAAGTTTGACAGTTTTCTGTTCGTTGCTTTCTTTATTCGACACGCGCCAGCTTTCCTCTCTCACCGGCAGCCTTCCACGTGTCTGTCGGATCGTCTAACGAAAAACAGCGGGAATTTGCTTTCGTTTAACGTTATTCCTCGTACATAGTTTCCAGCGGTAATACTGCTGTAGCCTTGAGATGCATAGTAAACGGAACACGTAAATTTGCTCGATGAAAATTTTCGAATAAAAGCGATCTCCTTCTTTGGAAGATTAATCTGGACGAGGGAGGATGGTTGCTGCAGTCGATGCTGAATTCTCAAGCAAGTATTTTCAATCGAGAGTCTTGGCTGGACGAAAAGCCAAAAGCCGGAGGATACGTGTGCCAGCGGTGCATTAGCATACCGATGAGCTCCGAAATTGGCGAATTACAGATTTTGCATGAAATTGTTTAGCGGCGACGTTACGCGTGGGAGGAGAATGCTGTTCCCGGGCAACGTGATTACGAGATGTAACGAACCGTGTGGATGGGTTGACAACAAACGAGTTCAACAAGTGCACCAGATTCCTACTCGAACGATGGAATTTATTCAGCCGAAAGAAATGTAAATGCAGCGTGGATGGAATGTTTGATGCGAGTGCTCCGTGTCGCGTAATTTTATTACATCTTGTCTAATGAATCGTGCAACATTTATCGCGATAGCATGTAACGAACGAAACAAATTTCTACCCAGAATCTATTTCGTTGATTATACATTCAGTTATGCTGGTAAAAGTAAAACATTACGCGAACGTTACAGTTGCACGAACATACCCAACATTGATTTTAAAGGAGATTACTCTACGTATGAAATATTCATTAGCTCGAGATATTGGCATCTGCAAAAGCGAGATAAGTCGTTCTGCGTCAGTTTCTAAGACACAGGACGGGCAAAACATTTCTAAATAAAAGTCCACTAAATATACACGTGGACGAAATTGTCAATTTTTAAAGAAACGATTCGCATCCATTACTCGATGATTTAAGACAGTCTCACCTTAATTTACACCTATTCTATTAACATCCACGCGCAGTTACTGTAATCGATCGAAGCGTTAGTGCGTACACTGGCCATAAAAATAATCCAAACTACTTGAAAGGATCAAGCAAACAGAGAAATTAGAAACACTTTCTGGGACGCGTATGTTCTCCAGGGTCAAATGGGCTAAATCATAAAGTTTCTATCTTGCTCGGAGATACTGTGTCACGCGTTCGTGTACCAAAACCGACAAACTAACCCGTAAAGACCAAACAGGGATGAAAACTCGCGAGGCACGGTTCGTTACGGGAGAAATGGGATTCGGGTCGGTGACGAGGCCACGGGTTGACTGTCTGTACCGGAACTTTGGAACTCGTAGGAATTGTTCGGCGTTACCTGGCCAATGCCAGACTCCTTTCAAGGCGACCGAATTAGATTGCAAACGAACTCCCCTTGCCAGAGGGTCGTGCGACGTCACCGGGATCTCGCGATCGCGCCCCAATGGGACGTAGACCGACTCCACTTAACTCGGCTACGGACGGAAGAACGACGCTTGTTTCGCAAATTGGGCTCGAGTACTGACTCTTGAAAGGAGCTAGGGATATTCTCGCAGGCTCCCTGCGGCCCGGATTCGCCCAACTTTCCAGAAAAACTCGTTCGCGTCGACGTTTCTCTTTTAACGCTCCTGCGAGTCTCCCCTCTCCGTTTCTCGAATTTCTCGCCGAGTTTCTATCTCCTCCTCCTTCTTTGCTGCCAATTATTCCGTTCGTGGATATCTCGTGCAATTCTTTCGCCCCAGCGAAGAAACAGTCGAGACGCGTACAACTCGCCTCGCCGATGCTTCCGAACAAAATTACGAGAAAGATTGCTTTGTGAACCGTGCAATAAGCGAAGTAATAAAGCATTTTCCGAGCTGCCGTACAAACTTCCCGCGTGAACCGCACCCTTTCCCTCTCTTTTTTCTCCGATACGCGGACTTCATCGGAAACGATCGTATTTCTCTCGCCGGTTCTTACAAAAGATTAACGTTACAGCGTTCCTTTCGGCTGGAAATGTCCAAGTACAGCTCGTGGCTTCGATCGACCGGTTTCCACCGATCTCGGTTATCCAGATCTTTGATCGTACGACGTAGATGTCGTACGCGATGCGATTCTTTTTTGAGTCACCTGGTTACTTCCTGAAGCATCGGCAATAGTTTTTGAACGTAGGACGAGTACGAGCAAAGAACCGGATAAGTCGCATTTTCCACGTTTTATAGGGGAAATTTCAAAATCCATTATGTTGAACAGTTTCGCGTTAACAAAATTGTTTGCTTTTTAAGTTTAAATACGTGCGTATTTCCATATTTTACAAAGGAATAACTTTAAAGTTCAATATATTGCCAATCGATTGCGTTTCATCAACATTGTTCTCCTCTTTGATTTTCAAGCCAAGCATGTGCTTTTCCATCCTCCTCGTAATTTTAAATACGTCGCTTGTTTCACCATGTATACGCGTAGAGATATCAAAGATATTAAAACATTCTTTTTTTCTAGTATTTATATCTTTGGTTCTTTCTAGAAAATTTCGTCGATCTACGGTGAGCTGAGATTTTCAAAATACATTTCCTTTCGCGGGAACCGAACTGCGTCTCGAACTAAAAGGCAATTTTGGATTCTAAAATCGCTGTCATCGAACGCGAGAAACGAAAGACGCGACTTATCCTGCACGCAGAATATACACCAGACAGCAACGAGTTACAAATTTCAGCTAACGTTGCGTGATTAACCGTAGCTCCGGATTTATCCTCGGTCATTTATCTCGAAGCCAGTTTCAATCGACGTTCCAGTGTATCCATTTGATGTATGAAAGAATGGAATGTACAGGATGGAATTGGAACGAATCGTTCGTGAAATTAGCGGAGCGGGGCTGGACTAGGTCCGAGACGTTCTTCTCGAAGCGACTCGTCGTTAAGCCGACACTAGGAACGGGCGGAAAAAGCAGTCGATGAATAATTTCGACGTCAACATGCCGTGCACGAGTGTCCCTTCGAAACGTATATATCCTTCTTGAGCAGCGAAACGCAGGAGGAGGCTCTAAATGGCTTAGAAAATACTCGAGTAGCGAGATGAATAAATGCATAAGTGAATTTACATTCGCTTTGCTGCGTTCGCGAACTACGCGCGCAGCCGAAGAAGCAGTCGAATCTGTTCGTTTCAGTAGAAATCTCGCGCTAGACGAAAGGCGGCGAAGCGCGTGCGATTAGGAGACAGATCTCGCGCTTCGCTCCGCTTCTTGCGTTTTTCTGTAGCTGCGGAAAACACAATGTGCAGCTACGACGAGACAATTCGTACACGTTGGCGCGAATTATCTTTGGTACGAGGATCTCTAGAAGCTTTCTCCGTATCGTTGTGGACGTTGAACGAAGGGCGTAAGGACGATAGGTCGAAGGGAGAAGTCGGTTCGAAGAGCCGCTTCACGGCGAACAATCGAATTTCCCATTGCTTCGACCAAGAATAATATCCCAGGAAATGCTGTCCGACTTTTAGCCGCTTGTTCCACTGCGAAGCGAAACGGCGCGCGGTTTTACGATGCCTCGCGAGGCAAGAAAAACGTCCAAGATACGACGCGCAGGACACCGCTGCAAAACTTAATCTCTCGCTGAAGAAACTACTTGGCACCGGGTCAACGATTTCGCTCGTGAATCGAGTTCTAATACAAAACCACGGAGAATCTCGTGTAAAGAGTAAGAGGGTATAAGTGTAAGAGTAACGATCTCTTCTGCGCTCCTTTTGCCTCGTCTCGGCGAGTTGTTTTCCTTCAGCGCCGAGCGCCGTTATCCCGGCCAAGATCCACTGGAAAATGCAAGCGCGAAAGTAACCGATTCGAAGTACGCGATTCTCTGGTGAAATTCAAACGCCACGTTGCCTCGACTTTGACTCGAAATCGGTCGTCGAGCCAACTCTTAAACGAGCTTCCGCGCGAGTAAAGTCGACTCGAGACGAAAATAGTTGGAAATACTCGTGTGGCAGAACGCGCAAACAGTCTTCTCCGCGAAATTAGTAATATATTTGTGCGAGAATGTTTAACCTTGACGCCATTGCGTCGACCTCGCCTCTTTGATACTCGTGGAGATTCGCGAAGATCGTAAAAGGGTCTGCAGCGAATCACGAGATGCTTTAACATAGTTGAAGCGCCTCGCGTTCAAACTCTTGCTCGGCCTGTCTGTCTGTACGCGTGTGTTCCGCATTTCAGGGACGACTGCTAGGAAAGGCAGACGCGTACTTTAGTTCCTTTCGACGCTGCAACTATCCACGGCTGAGGACGACGAACGCCCCTCCCGAAATAGTTTACGAGTGCGCCAGATACTCCAGGTATGTATATATATGTATACTTGCTTCTTCCTCGATGAAACCCACGCTTACGAAAATCTTTGACAGACTTGTTGATGTCTTGCGAAACGTTCGTTGTACGAAACACGGGCAACGAGGCTCGATATTAAACGCGTATGGAAAAATCGTACGCTTAAGGTTCCGTAATTGTTAATTATAAAATTGTAATAGTTACAGCATATCGATTAAGCATAATTATATATAAATAATAGTTTTGAATTCATGATGACTCGCCAAACATACTGGCAGAATTATTCAGTCTTCCCGAGAACGATAATTCACTGCCGAGTGTAGGTGTTTTACAGCGTAACGATCTATCGACGGACACTAGGACACGATGAAAAGTAACCGTCGAGCGTGGAGCCGATTTTTTCTTAATTAGTCACAGAGTTAAGTACGATACACGGTTTCGTACGAATAGCCCATAACGGACGAGATAAACGTAGAGAACGAGTTGTGCCTCGTATAAGCGCTTTTCGAGGTAAGTTTAGAGGGAATTTAGAGCGGCCGTATCTCTGAAACAAGAAGTTGGCTGGCCCGCGATTATTAAGCCTTTTTTATTGCTTCTGAAGTGCGCGATATAAATTCCCGGAGCCGCTTAAGGAATAGCCGGAATTTCGCGTGTTCTCATTCGCAACGAGCTACTTTTCGACGAAACGAGACCGGTGAAACTTCAAGTGGCCATATCTTGGAAACAAGAACTTGGCGGAGTTGTGTTTATTAAGAGGCGCTCGGGAGCACGGGCGATATGAATTCTCCGACGCCGGTCTTCGCGACCCTTCGCTCGTCGACCTCGTTCGAGTCTCTTTCGAGGTGTCGCGCCGCGGATTATTCGAAGCCAGCCACGCGGAAAACTTCAATTTCCTCGCGAGTTCGAAGGTGTCACCCGATATCCCCGGCATCTCGCCAGCTCGCAGACACCGGCCAACAATCGGCGAGTTAATTTCGCTTGGCGAAGACGTAAGAGCTCGTATAATTCGCACCAGAGGGCTGGAATAATTCCGCGGGGCGACAACTTGGAAAAACTTTGTTCGCCAGAGCGTTAGGAGCTTAGCTTTAGCCTCCTGCTCGCCGCCTTTCGGCTAAATCGTTGACCCTGACAGCTCGCGGAGACGCAACGCGGTTCGCTATCGAGAAGAAGAAAATTATAGGCGAAGTCGATCCGCGAAATCGTCGTAATTTAGGAATTTAGGATTTAACTTTTTATACTCTGCGTGCTGCAATAACCAACACACTCTGAGAATTATTTTTACTGTTCGCGAAATATTTGTCAATTAATTTAATATGAAATATATTTTATTCGCTGGTCTGGGCTGAAGACTGGCGTGATTTAATAGCTAAAACGCTATTAAAATGTAATAGTAGAAGCGTCAGTTGTTTGAAGAAGGAATATAACGCTATTTACAGATGTGAAAAGAGGATTGTCGAGAAGCACTTTTGCATAAATTTACAAAGTACGAAATCTTACGTGCACTCTTATTCTTACGATTTCGTTTCATTGCAGCTCAATTCTTCCGTCTGTAATTTTTGTAGAATAAAATACTCCGTTATGCCGGTTCTATAAGTACGAAAGAAGAATAAACTTGCTCTCTATCGTTTCTTTTCCCACCGAGTAAAATCCTCTTTTTTTTTCTTTTCTTTTTCTTTTTGAAAAAATAACATAAGTCGTTTCTTAGTACGATATCAGATAACGACGTACTTCGTCGCTCGTGATACGAGCGATAAACAGTTGCGAAAACTGAAAATGTTTGTGTGCTTTAATCGTTATAACGCGTAGCCAGCTCGTTTTTATTTACTTATAATATATATATAAATTATTTATATCGCGCGATCAATTGCCACGTTCTTCCACGAATCGTTTTCGACGCGTTTTGCGGTCGATCGGTTAGGAAACTGGGATTAAAACGTAATTTCCTGTAAATATGGTTGCGCTTGTTACGGAGCGTTATTTTCGTCGAATTTGCCAGCGAAATTTGTTTACAAACACACAGCGGAATTGCTGTTATGCTATTTACCAAATTTTCCCAACGTCCAATTCATCTAACTCGCTGTTTTTTATGGTTCGCTACGAAGCTAACTCGGTCGCGTAACAATCGCTAGATACAGATCAACGCCCTTGAAACTAGTTTGTCATATTTTCATTATCGAGTGGTTACACGTTTGATGGAGAACACGGCGAGGATCTGTAGCCCTCGACCATGTCAAAAATAATCATTTCTCATGGGATTTTTGGCGGATTCGTTGCCGCAACGAGCCGGCTAAACGTCGAAATTCAAATCGGTATAAATATTGTGCTCCACTTCGATCCGATATTTTCGTTCGTTCGTTCGTTCGTGATCCAAATACACAGGCTGTTTCAAAAGGTCAAACTTTGGCAGCGTGCAACAACATCTTCAGATTGTTTAGTTTCTATATCATTGTAAAGATATAGGAGGAATTTGGAAATACAAATAATTCACTTTATTTAATACACAACAGTTATACACATATCTTATACTCCGAAGACCTCGTAAACCTACTCGCACGCACGCTTGTTGTCAACCAACAAGATGCTTCCAGATGCTTCTAAACGACTGCCAATCGTCTTTTGTCCTAACTAAGGCCTGGACGCCCGCTACGCTTACACACACTATCATCTTCCTAACAATCATAACACGGATTAAGGAGAATTCTCGAAATCCAGAGGAAGACCGTCGGTGTCGACAAAACCGGTGATATTTGAAAATATCCGAACGTGTATACGTACGTACCGTATTTTATAGTAAAACATTTTGCTACCCGTCTTTTGAACAGATAATTCGGGTTTTCTACGTGGTAATTAGCAATTAATTTGATCGCCTTGTGGTAAAATCCACGTGCTGTTGTAACATCGAAAAGTTTCTTTCGTTTTATGAAGATACAATAGACGCGCAACGTTTTTCCTTTCATATTATTTTGTCGAATTACGTACGATCCATTTTGTTCCGTCGAGATAAACACCGCGACATTTCACAGACTTGGTTTCACGTTTGTACGAAGGTGCATCGTTGTAGAAAACACGTTCGCGAAGGAAAGACACTTTCCGGACAACCTAATACGTCGGAGCAAATGAAGAGTTCGATGGAAAAGGACCTCTAATCTGTAAAAATTATTCTAAATATTAATACCTTTGATGCTAATAAAATACATCTGTGTTTACCTATCTCGCTCCTGGAACTGCACATTTTTTTCACGAGAAATGCTGTTGTTATTTCTTTATTTAGAGGTAGCATCGTATTAGCTATTATTTTATTCTTTGGATAAATCTATCACACCGTTCTGCGCCGAAAAACCTTCATCGCACTTTCTTACATGGACTAGGGATAAAAACAAAAGAACATCTCAAACCTATCTTCTAGTTATTATTTATTGTAATTAACGCGAACTCGCGTTGCCATTTTCAACAAATGCCTTTAATAAATCGATCAAATGTATGCATGTAGATTTGTGACGGATATCGTTTGCCTTAAACGGAAGCAACGCTTCACCGATGAAAACATCTTACAACTTCGAAACTAATAATGTTTGCATCCGCGTTTATTACGGCTGTTTTGCTTGTTTTGCTGTTATTGCGCGCTTCTAAAGTTCAACCGCATCCTTTCGAAACACTTTTTAGAGGGGTTCGCGAATTACAAATGCGCATAGCGTACAATCCGTGCTAGTTTCCTGCAATCTCGTTTTCAAGCGGCAGAGAGGATGGGGAGAAAAATCACGAGCGAATTTTGCATCGCGATCGAACGAAAGCTCGTGCCGCTTCGGAAATTTTTCGAGTTCGAGATCGTTAATTAAAAGCAGCGCGAGCAGAGAGGAAGAGTTAGTAGCCGGTGCCGCGTTTTGACGCGTTTTTCGCCTACTGTTTACATTTTATCGGGAAAACCGCGCGTCCTGCGTTTCAGGTCAGCCAATTCAACCGGAATGCTGCACGTTCAGTAGGCTTTAACGCGACCCAATGCATCGTGCACAATGCCGGAAGCACACGGAACTCGTTTTCCTTCATCGTCGATAGCACGGTCGTTCGTTCGCTCGAGTCGATGAAAGAAGACATTAGCCCGAAGCATAGCGTTTTAAAACGGTTTCCCCACATAGAAGAAGTCGTAATTTTTATCATTTTTTACTTCCAGGATGCGGCTATTTATGCGAGTTTGTATCGCTGCGAAATTAAAGTAATTAAAAGGGTGAGACGTTCGTTGCGTTTTAGATGGACGTTTTAAAGCATCGTGTGCCGGTGCGTTCTTCTTAAACTCTTGCACCGAGAAGAGAAATTATGCGCGTCAGTTTTAATATGCTTCTAAGGCGCGAGTGACGTGCATAGCGCGTTGACTGATTTTCAAATAAGTAAATATGGCCGCGCTCGTTTAGCAGCAACTGGTTCGAAACGAGTGGGATATTTTTCTACGAGTATTCTACCTACGAAAGGTAAACAAACGCGTGAAAAACAGGTGCAAGGTACGTGCAAAACATAAAAACACAGTGAAAATGCCTGAAAGTGGAAGAAAGGTCTCGCTGCAATGTACCGTGTACTGCGCCGCACGATGTTAATGAACAGTTTTTATTTCTGTACTTAGCTAAATACCGTGATTATTATACGATACATGTTTATAACATCTATAGAGATTATATTGCAATCAGATTCACGGATATCCGTGAATCAATTTCCCACGCAACGGAATAGTCTTTTCCTTTAGCTCGGTTATTGCATCTCGATTACACTTTGGGCAATTTATCGAAAAATTCAAATCGTGTCTTTTTATCAAGAAGATGGGAAAAAATGTATTTTAAAGTATTTCTACCATCGATTTACGGTCTAAGAAATATCGCGGATAGAATGGCAGACAGTTGATATTTATAACAAATATATACGATACTACCGTGCCATGAAATACGTCGTGTGAAAGAACAAGAAACAAAATTATGGCGAATATTTCGAACCAGTCCACCACTGCATCAGCGGACATCGAACGTCGAACACGTTAATCGTCGCTATTGTCGGAACCCATGTCTTTCAGCACGAACGTAAAACAAAGCGGAAGTCAGTGCGAGCTTGCGACGCAACGCACGCAGGCAGAAATTTTCGCGATAGTTGATCGACTTTGGCGTCGTTGGCTGGATAAGCTCTTTATCTCGTCCGGTTTCGAAATTTTTAACATCCGTTCGCTTTGACCGGCCAATTTCACGAACGTTAGGTAACGGTAAAAAAATAATTGAACTCGTTTCAGGCAGCGATCCTTGTATCCTGAGGTCAGATTTGATCCGACAATTGCAATTAACGCGACGACAAATGAATGACCGCAACCGTGCATACTAACGTTAGTGGAGGGGGGTGGAGAGGGGGAAACCGGCGGGAAAATCGAGTTTAGCTTTAAATCAAAGTTACGCCCCCGGTGCTCGGCCCGTTAATTTACAACTTGAAATTCAATTTTCTCGGAATTTTGTCAACAATGCAGTTTAACGAGAACGCCGTGCAACGCTACAATAGAGACAATATTTGATTTTAGCTTTTGGGACATTCCGAGCGCCTGGTGGCAGGCGAGCACCGTCACCATGGGAATCGGTGTCGCGATCGCGCTGATCGGCGCGCTCACCCTGCTAGCCGCTGTCACCAGCTTCCTGCCGCACATACTGAAAACGCCTAAGCACACCAGAGTCCTGGGCTCCTTGCAGTTGCTCGCTGGTGAGTACAGTCCCGACTTTTCTTTTCTTGCGTCTCGTTCTACCTTCTACCACTTTGCTCGTTGTCACAGTCCAGATATGGATGCAACATTGACTTTAATCTTTAAAAATAGATCGTCGCTTAACCGGGAACCTTCCCATCGGAGTATAGAGTTACGTAGAAATTACGTTTAGGGTAAATCGTCAAGATTTATGAGATTTTCACGAAGAGAAATTATTATTTCGTTTGGACGATACATCGACCAACAAGGAGACGCCACCATCGTTGGGTCATCGGTTTTAAAACACCTTTTCCTGCCGGATGTAAAGCAAAAATAAACCGTCCCACATCCGGTGGTTTTTGTAAATATTTCTTATTTGGTAAAATATTTAACATTTTAGTGATTCTTTGATCTCTAAATTTCAAATCGTCTTCGTGATCGATAATTGTGTGTTGTTTTGTATTTTTCCTTTTTATTTATTTTTTATAGATCCATTTGTATATCTTTATACGATATTTTATTTTTTAATAGTTTTTTCATAGCTTTTATTAATTTTTCCTCTTTGTCCATCTTTTTTTAATCTGCTGTAATTGCGTTACATTATTTACAATATGTATGTAGAGTGCTACATATCGTAAAAATACGAAAAATACTAGTATTTTCGTCAAAACGAACATTCGATGAAAACCAACGCGTTACAGCAGCGCATTGCTCTCCTCGCGTTATCTGGAAAATTTCAATTGAATTTTGTCGTGTACCAATAATATTTAATCGTGTCTTTAAAACATGCTGCAGATAGTCGATTATAAATTAGAGAACGTATCTTTACTTGGCGGTGAAAGTAAGCGTCACAGGATTACCAATAGCCAGTATAATATGGCGGAATAACGTTCAACGTTGATGTACAATTTCCATCGTGATCTATAAAAATTCTATTAAAGTAACCAACATCTGTTTGTAATCGAAATTGATAGGAATTTATCGTTTCCACAACATGAACTGAATATATTTATTATCTTTGTTAAATAACTAGAATTTACAAGAAAAAAAAAAAAAAAAAAAAAGAACGATAGAATACGGGTCGGCTTGTTTTTGCTCTAAATTCGTCAGAAAAAGGTTTATCAAAATCGATGACCCAAGGATTGTGACGTCTCCTCCTAAGTTTATCGCACGGATAATATATATGGATCGTCCAGAGGGCCTCTTACGTTCGGTGACGTTGACAACCTTAAATACTGACAACGATATTGATCGTTCGAACACCCCCATAAGTGGAGATGCCTGGAATTTCGTATTTATCATACCGATACAAAGTGAACGCAAAAGAATTTATCATCCACAGCCGATCGTTCTACGCTGTTGCAGAATCATTCGCACCTAGACAGTCCTTGAAATCAAGGAGAGGTAAGCGAAAATAAAGCAAGCAGGCAAGCACTGTGCAACCGTGCAATTCGCGATAGATACGCGGCTGTAGCAGCTACGGTTGAGCGAAACCCGTGTCCCGTTCGCTCCAGTTTCTCCAAACAATTCCACATTTATTCCCTCTCGCGAAGCATCTTCGCTTTCGTTTAGCTGACTATCGAGCGGAACGCGTCGTTGGAAGCGGTACGCGAGCGGTGGTCGCATCGGACGATTACGTTCCGCGCTCTTGAAGCGGCGGATAAAGGTTGCTCGAGTCGGCCGTTTGCCGTTTTCGCGGATCGATAGAAGCTGGAAAGTATTCGCGGGAAATTGAAAGCAGCGTGTCGAGCGATGGAAACGGCCGAGAGACGAGTCGTCTCGTGGGCGATCGTTTCGAACGGTTGCAGGCGCGTGTAACACGTTCACGGGCGGTTGTAGCGCGGTCGGTTCGCTTTCATTATCGTAAAACTCGCGCGGCCACCGCCAGTCGACCGGATGCCGGTTTTTAATCTCGAGCACCACCGCAACGAACAATGAACGGCGTTCTTTCTCGCGGACTTTATTGCCAGGAGTATCGGGCTCGACGCTGCGGAGGAAGCTGTTTCCGAGGGAAACCGAGCAAATATCTTTTCGCCGCGCGTCAAATATCCGCGGCGTTTCGAGAGCGTGAATCTTGCGATGCTGCCACGAGTAAATGAGTTTCCTCGATGAAGCGCGCGCACGTCACGAGCAACTAGGCAAGTCGAATTTTCGGCGAAGAGGCAAAGAATAGCAGAGTTGTTGCCTCCAACATGGTTCGTCTAGTTTTATGTAGCAATAAGGCTCCGCTTACAACAATCGCTATAAGCGAGCTTGAAAAATGAAGCGCCTAACGAAAAGTGAGAAAACAGAAGATCAGAGCCGTTCGAGGTTTAAAATATTTAGTTGCAGATGTTTCGTACTCCAAGCATCCACTTGATTCCACTTGATTCTAATTACGATAAATTGCACGTAATTGAGGTTTACGCAAATATCGAGACACTTGCTGGTTCTAAATAAAATCGGAAAATTATTGAAATTTCTGCAAATTATCGTCGAGGAGGATATATCCACAGTAATCCTTAACGAATCGCGTCCCTCTTCCACTCTTACAAAGAGCTCTCTTACAAGTTCTTAAATCCTTCTTTCGCCGCACCCACGCAAAGTTTTGATCGATCAAAAGGTTTCCTCGATAATTTGGCCCAACTATCGCATCTTGTATAAAATCGTTCTAATGCTTATAAACGGGACTCCGTATATCGCTGTGTATTCGATCCCTGAAGACTGTCGCAAGAAAACGATGAATCTAGCGCCGACTACAATGCGAAGCAGACATTGCTACGATTCTTCTCAAGAGCAGCATTGTCCTCGACCGCCATGGTACGTGTCCCTAACAAGAGCAGTGGCGAGCTCCGTTGCGTCCCATCGATCGGCAATAAACGTAAGGCGAAGCTCTAATAACATATGGCTGAGACTATGGTGCAATCCTCTTTAGGCGATCTACCACGGTGCGAATCTACTTTCCAACCTCATCTTCCGTGTCTTCTCTCCCTTTCTCTTTATCGGGCTATGTCCCATTCTTTTTTCTCGTGCTCCTCGCTTCGCGGTCTCCCATCGTTCGACGAAATACTGGAAACAATAACCGCGACATCCGTAGGCGAACGTAGCCTGTAATTAACATTAGCCAGACAATCATCTCGCGTTGGGTTCGTGATAACGCACGGCGTCTCGCGTCGTTTCTCGACAATGAGCTTTGTAACACGATTCGTAACAAGTTTCGTAATAAGTTCGACACAGGCTTGCAGAATAGCTTGCGTAATAGACTGCACAATAGGTTTTGTGCCAGCATCTCCGACGGACCCGCGCTCCGTGCTACTCCGTACGGATAAATTGATTCGCGGATTTACGCTAGATTTTGTGGCGAGTTTTACCTCGGATACGCAGAGATGTCTATCTTTCAGTTTCACAAACTTTGAAGCTAGATGAATCGCGTTCAACGTTATAATAGATCTCATAATGCCTGGTAAGGTTTAAAATTCATGCGGAAGCGTACCGTGTGCTACCACGGTTTATACAACTAAATTCGTGGTACAAGCCGTGTCCGGGAAATTCTATAGCTTAAAATAAGATGAAAATCAAGAATAACACAGTTGCGTTGGAAGCTTCATTTTCGAGAAAATCGTGCTTGGAAACTCGTCGTGTAGGCACACGCTTATTCGTCTAATTGTCGGTTATGTATAGGGGTGGAAAATTTGCAGCAAGTTAATCCTGTTATACGACGAAATAAATGGGAAGGAGATTTTTTCGCTCGAGGCCTCGTGTTCGAGAAGATTCGCTTTGAAAATTTGACGATTAATCGGACCAATTCTTGACCGAACGCGTTTCAACTTCATCTCGAGCGTATAGTTTCGATCGATGCACACCGTCAACGTTTCTAGATCGTCCAGAGATCCTTGCAGATTAATCGTCAGTCGTAACAGCTATTCGATGAATGAGAAGAGGATGACAAGGCGAAAACGTGTTCGAGAGAGATAGAACGACAGCACGTAGAAAAAAGAAAAAGCGTTAATAGAGGAACGTCTACTGTCTGCGAGGCAACGGGAAAACGCGACGTTTCATCAGGAACATCTAGACAACGAACTGTCCACAAAGAAAACGGATATTACTCGAATATCATTCTTCTTTGAAATGTTGACACGTTTCATTTTCTCGTTGGTCGCGCAGCATGCGTCATGCGCCATGCACCGTACGCTACTCTCTCGTGTCGTTGCCTTTAAAACGCCTTTCCATCGCGTGTCACCGACCTCGCTTGTTATTATTAACAAACTCGTGGAAAACCGTAATACGTACGAACAGTAATATTATTTATTAGCTCACCGGCCGCCATATCATCCCGTTTTAATCTCCATCGATTTCCAACGTTCTCTCGCTATCGAATTGTAAATTTCGCCCGCGTTGCTGCCTAAATTTGCAATTTTATCGTTCCTCTCGGGGAAAAGTTCGTCGATACCGAGGACGATTGGCCGGCCGTTCGAAATACCGTCAGCTTGGTCGTCTCGCTCGCGACGAAACGAGAACGCAGCTACGGCGAGGTCAAAGGGCAGGAAACAGCGAAGGAAAGAGATTAAAAGGGAATCGCGTGGTTGACCGCGGATCGCAGGCTCTATTTACTCGAATCACGTAAACCGAAACGAGGCTCGAATTACCGGCTCGATTTCGCGGTAACAGAAAGCAGGGATGCTGAGGATACCTGAAATTCCAACCATCTACCGGTTGATGTACCCACCGAGTACGAAAAAGTACCGGGTTCGACTCTTGAGTGGATATCGGGTCGACAGTCTATTCGAGAATCGTGAAATTTATATTTGTTCGAATTGACGTTACAAATGCGATTTATTAATTTTTACCGCCGCTTTGAGACCTATTTTATCATCCTGAACTTTTCCAACTTTGTTTCAAACTTTTCAATCGATACGATTACCCGGTTAACTGGATACAGTCGTAATATTTCGTTATACGTAAACGCGGTTAGTTAGGATGAATAGAGTCGCGATAGTTCGGTTTCATATGAAATTTTCTGACCGAAATACATTTTGTTAAAAAGAAATAAACGACGAACGAATACGCGGAGTGTTCCAGCGGTGAAAAAGGCGAATCGAAAATACGTAGAAAATTTGTCGTGCGACGCTTCGTTTCGGAGAAAATTGAGTTGGAAAATTTGCCGTTGATATGAAAATATGTGTAGCTGGCTAGTTTCCGGCTAGTTAATGGTCGAGTGTACAACCAACGGTGGTAAAAATATAAAATATAAGAAACGTACCGTATAATTGTTTTTTCGTGTAAATTGCAAATTTCACCTATTCGCCTATTAACAACACAGCTACCATTTCACCGACGCAATAATTAAAAGTTTCCCAAGATTTGATATATCGATGTTTCGATTATGTAAGAAACGATATGCGTAATTACGATAGAAATAATGCACGTTTATACTACATTAACCAACAATGGCTGTTTGCAGTACTAGTAATTGCAATGGTTTCAATTTAACAATTGTTTGTAAAACAATGTTAACTATGTTTGAATTAGGAGAAAGAAAACAGAATTGTTACCGTCCACTCAAGCATGCCGTTATTCGATGACCTGTACGGACTACGAATATTCACCTCGTGGGATGCTCGATTTATAGCGGGCGCCCGACGTTTTAATATGTATAGATTTAATAATTCGTTTAGCTGGATCCGCTACTGCTAAATCTCTCACTCGGTTTCTGCTACCGCAAAACAACATTAATTTCCATCTATTAATCGTGGACTTTTGGCAAACGCAGAAACATCTGTGCGTTAAGAGGTCGAACCCAATAATGCACTGTGTGATACTACTTCGGATTCCTCTCGTTCCTTCCTTCCCCGGACAAATGGCTTGTAATTAAGAGTTAAATTAAAATCGAAGATCCAGCGAATCCAGCCATGCCTCGCACAGACACGTCGAGTAATTTGGTCGAGTGGCGAGTAATTCGGTAAATTAGTGTGCGGGCACTAAAATTTAGCGGAATATGGTTGCCTGATAGCTGGCTACTGATCGATCGAATCCGTAACTTCACCGAATTAATTTCCCACATTTTCCACACGCTAAATCGTTTAGTGGCAAGGGTTAAGTTATTATCATGCATCTTGTACCATTTTCTCGTTACAGCAGTGATGATATGCGGCGGCCTGGTGATGTATCCTATAGGATGGGACAATCGGGAGGTACAGGAGTCTTGCGGGAAGAGCGCCAACGTATACAATCTCGGTGAGTACCGACGTCAAACTTTTTCCCAAGGAATCGGCACGCTCTTCGACTCGTCGTCGATCGACGTCGTCAATCTCGACCCGATTTCCAGCAACAAGCTCCATTGTTGAAAACGCGGCTGCGAACGTTAGAGCGGTGTCGTTAGGCGTGATTCTACCTGTAACGAGGCATAGAAAGAGCAACGCCACACTGCGCTACGTCTCGGCATTATTACTCTTACAAATGTAACGAGGTTCTTGGAAGTTTGCACATTTAGGTGGCGAGTCGGCGCGGCGCTGACCCGCAGCCATTTCTGGACCAGCTTACGTAAGCTGCCGCAGACTTATGGCGTCTGTAACCTCGCGAAACTACGAGCCGCGTCTACAACGAGTAACTTTTGATTTTCTCTTGATTTAAGCTAGCTGCGATCGACGTTCGCCGAGAAAATTTCTGCGCTGGTTAACTCGTCGATTGTACGCCGCTCGAAAAACCATCAGACTCGGCTTGTTCTTCTTTCGGAACAAGCAAATCGTCTCTCGTTTCAAATTTGCTCGCTCTTGTCTAAGAGAACTTCGACTCTGGAAAAGGAGAAGAAATAGGGGACGATCGTAGCGATCGATCGATCGATCGACCACGACGAAATCATCCGGTCGACCGAGCAATTTCTCGCAGAGCATCGACTCCACGTTAAAGAGACCAGTTGGTTGCGAACAATTTCTGTTATTTTACGAACGTTACATCGACAAATTTCGTAGCGAATTGCTTTGCAAATTTTGCTCAGCCTCGTTCAAGGAAGCTTTGAATCTGTCCGAAAGAAGAAACAGCGTACGACGTTCGTGTAGTGGATCGCAGCGCGCACGAAAATCGTACGCACGATGATCGATGGAATAATTTAGCGGAAATCGTGGATCCGAAAACGACGAGATGCTGTACGATATCGAGTCGTAGATCGATATGACAGGTGAGAAGTTCGTGGTACACGCGATTCCGCTGACAGACGTATCGCATCTGTTTCAGGAAAGTGTTCCGTGTCATGGTCGAGCCACCTGCTGGTAGGCTCGGTGGCGCTATTAATGCTGTGCTTCGGGTTGAGCTTCTGCGCCGCACGACACAAGTCATCCAACCCACACACCGATCCTCTGCGCATTTGACAATCGAGATATTCCCAATCGATTCACGCCTATGCCTCGCCGAAGACGACCACCCTCTCTTTCGTCACGGTCTGTTGATCGTGAACCGGACGAGCATCGAGAAACCACCACGAGCCTCTGCGTTCACCTGGGTACGCCACCACACGTCACACACCACACACCACACGTCACACGTCACACGTCACACGCTTGTGCGCGACTGCGTCGATCTCGGCGTCTGTCTAAAGCTGGGATTTCTTAATAGCGTCGAACGCATTCACGCGCTTTCGGTCGAACGCAACATTTACACGCAGCCAGATTTCCTATCGGTGTAACATACTTGTATTATAATACAACGAAGAAGAATATGACGGACAGAAGCGTAACGTACAGTAGAATTTCGTTTGTACGAACGAGTTAACGAGCCTCTCGCGAGCCAAACGATCGATTACGTCATTAGGTATCTTTATTATTCGATTCTCAAGAAACAAGTAACTTTTGAGAATTCGTTCGTTCGTTGCCAGAAGATAAATAATAGGATAAATTCTAGAGTAAATTTAAAAAGTAGCGTTTTTAAAGTCACACTCTGTTATTCGATCGAATATAATTTTAATCGTACGCGTATTCTTACTGTACGCGATCATTTGTGTTGCAAACTAAATTCCCAATGTCGAAGAAGAAGTAGTTGAACAGGATACCGAGACCACTGCTTCGCCACAATTCCCCAATATCAACTTGTATCGTTCGAACTAGTCAGACGAGGTCTTTTCTCAAAATTTATCGCTAGAATTGCTCGGTTATCCGAACTAACGTGTTCCCCTGTTGAGAAACGAGCTTCTACTGTGCTTCTAAATAATTTTCAACCGTTGCATTTGCATTAGACACGATGGACGCTTATAGGAAATCCTATCTTAACGCGTCTCGCACTTTACTTACGAACATCATTACGGAATTACCTTGAAACGACCACCGATCGTCCTGTCGATCGACAACGTTTTTTTTATCGACGGTATTTCGCCCGCGTCAAACTTCGTAAACGGTGTGCACTTACCGACAAGTTGAAGCTATCCACGAGATCGTCATCGACACCGAGTTTCGTCAATGGTGTGCAAATCGTCGTTAGTCAGCACTCGAATAATACGACAGTGTTTTATTTTTGTTTCTTCCGTAACGCTTCGTCTCGTGATAATTTCTCCAACATATTCTCTATCAGAGACTGCGTCGTTTGTAAGGAAAATATAGTCGACGATCTCGTGTCGGTGAACGCACAACGTTGACAAAAGTCGACGAAAACACTGGCGACGATTTCAATCCGATTAACGCGCGCGTAGCATCGCTGAAGCTCAGTGTCGAGATATTCGTCAATGAAAAATTCGTGAATGATCTTGGTCATCTAAAGGTAATTTTTATGTGTATAGCATAGCGTTTGCTCCAGCGGACGGTGTTTTCGTTCCTGGTTTCCGAACCGTGTTAGACGGTTCGCCTCGACACCCTATCGATACCGCCCCCCTCCCACCGTTAAAGAAAGTTTCTCTGTAAAAAGAAAACGAAAAAAAAAAAGAAGAAAAAACGTAGATGCGCGGAATGCAAGAACATCGTCTACGGTATGTTTCAAGGAAGAGAAATTCCAGGAAGATTCATCGAGGAATAAAACTGGACGCGACTGAAGGAGCGAATGCAGCGTGGAGCGAGCCTAGTTTGCTAATCGATGCGAAGCTTCCGGCAGCGTTAGATCACGCGAGATTCTCGCGTATTTGAACGAATCGTTTCGCGTTACGATCCAGCCGTCGCGGCTAAATTAAATTACGCGCGCACGACCTGACTTTCCAGCGCTCCTCGGCGTCGCAGACAGCGATTAATTTCCATCAAGCAAGTCAAACCCTAGCTAGAATCAGTGACAACGCGGTCGCGTGAAACGACTTTGCTTTCTGGATCCGATGGCACGGCTGTTCCTCTCCTTAGGAAAGGACGAGTTAACTCGAAAATTGCCTATTTCGATGTAATTTGGTTTCTTCACGTCGACGGCTAGTAGCGAATCGTAGCGCGACTTTGTACGAAACAGTTTTGTTTCGTAGGTTTTATACAAAAATAGGGAAATTATCGATCAGGCCGTCGGAGCGTTGCTCTCTCGCGCAAGAGACCATAGACGATAGACAATTTTCGTCCTACCACGACGCTTTAATTGGAAATTCTCTATCTTTTTACGTGTCGTTTACTACGATACCCGTTGCATCTACGCGCGATGAAAGATCGCTCATCCGTATCGGAGCTTAGCCAGGCTCCGACGAAAAAAGAGACGTTCCGAGTAGCAAGAATACTTTAGACAGGTAACGCGATCTCTAGATACCTGGTCGTTTTGTCGAAAGCAAACTCCTCTCGCCTATGTTCTTTATGACCAGCATTTGATATTTGGTATTCGAACGCTACTAGTTCGGAGTTCGCTTCAGGGCGTTCCGTATCCACCTCTGTATCCAGCTTTCGGTTGTTTCTCCAGCAAATTCACTCTCCTCGGAGCTGGATAAGGCAACGGTCACGCTGCGTTGCCTTTTTCACTCCGCCTTTGTTCGCGAGTTCGCCATTCGAAAGACTAAACTTTCCACGTTTAATCCTCGTTGTCTGGAGCGATCGCGGTAAGTAAATTTGGTGGAGCGACGGCGCGTTTCGCCGCCACCGATTATCGGTGAGGAGCATATGGGAAAATTGGAAAAATCGAACGACGGTTGATACGTCAACGATACTCGAACCGCGCTCGAAATTCTATGCCGGAGCTCGTTAGCCGTGCGCCAACAAAAGGGTTAGGTGGCTCGATTCAGCCGGTCTAGTGAAAAGAACGAATCACGACGCGCCATCGACCTCTTTCCTAATTTGCATGGAAGGCGCTCGTCGAATCGCGGTTCGCCGCAATTAAAATTATGCGACCGAAAAGGAAAAAAAGGGGGAAGAGGGGAACGAGAAGAAACGGCGGGAGGAAACAGGGGGAGGACAGCTGTTGGGAGTTTGATTTTCCTGGCGGATTTTCGAGCAGGTACCCTCGAACGCGGCGTTTCACGAAGCCGGCTCGCATTGTGTGGATTAAATCCGCGATGCTCGAAGAGGCGTGGGGGCCGGCTCGTTCTGGTTCCACGCATCGTCGGTTTCTCGCGGTCGCGTTCTCGCGTAAGCTTCATCCGTGGTCGATCCGGGACCACGGAACATTGGATTCGTCGCGGTTCGACGGACCGAACGCGTGGTCGAATCAACGTTCAGTTTCCAAATCTTTGAATCCCACCGACGTTTTGACTTTTCCGTGCAAACGAAACTCGTACAAAACCGTACGACACGATTAAAGCGTATATTACGCGTTCGTCCTTGCAAAACAGTGGAGGCCGCGAGAAAGGGAAAAGTGACGTAAAGAGAGCGGAAAAAGAGAACTCGATGGGAGGTCACGTGTTACGCGATTTTCCGGCCGCGGCAAAAACAACGGCGCCTTTGAAAAATGTCATAAAATCGCTAAAAGCCACGGTCTCTGTTTCTGTCCGCTTTTTCACCTCCCCTGGCCGTCTCTCGCCCCATCCGCGCCTTCTTTCTTTCTCTCTGTTTCGCTTTGTGCGAAACGAGACACGAAATTTTCGAGTGCACCGCTAGACGCAAAACGTAACTGTAAAACCGTGACACGCTCGTCCGTGCTTTTTCCTACCATTTCTTAGCCTCGTTAACGACAGGCGTGGACTAATTGCAAAGCGGACTACCACCGCGCCTACACCGCTGTTCTAGCATTCTAGCGCGAGCTCGACAACGCGCAACTTTTCCAGCAACTACCGTTTTATTCGAAACGTCGTGAATTTTACACTTGAAAATACCCCTTGCAACTTCGAAACCGACAATTACAATTCATATTCATGTTTCTTAAGATCTTCTTGCCTGTTTCCATAAGTGCTCTCGAAATTCAACCGCAACTTTTTCGAATACCTTGTATATTCGCGCGACGTTCGTTCCACGATGAATCCACAGAGACTACCGTCTTCTTATTAAAATAACATCGAGAAGATTGTATTCGCAAGAAACGGTCGTGGAAGCGCGCAAACTTGCTACGGAGTGTTTCGAACGGGGATCTGTATTTCCTTAGCGTAACGCGGAAAGTATATGAAACTCGGCGGAGTGGTTTAAACGAACGGTAATTTAAATGGTAATCGAGGCAGACGGTATCGCGCGGCGATTCTAACCTAAATTTAAAACGTCAAAACTTGCGCGCTTCTCGTTCCTATCGTCGGAGGAATCAATTGCGGTGTTTCCTCGTCGCGTTAACGCGAAAGTTGTTCGCGCGGAAACACCGAAGAAGAGCGACCGCCGACGAAAGATTTACCGTGCGAGGATACGAGGAACCGGTGTAAAAGAAGAGTCGCAGAGTGAAACAATCGAACGAGGTACACGTCGCGTTAGCCCGCCTCGAGTCTTTCTCCTTTCGCTCCTTGTCCCTCGACTTTGCGCGCTTTCTTCGTCCTCCAGCCGTTCGACCAACACACGTCGGAACGTGTCCTCGGCGTTACGCCGTTACACCCCGTGGAAATTATTACGCTCGATTTCCCATTTTTAACGTCCCTTTCGCCGCCCTCTTTCGGTTCACCCTTCCCCGCCATTTTCTCGAGGACAGTTTCTCTCGGTGGGCTGAACACGGTTGCCTCTTCGCCAGGACCAAGAAGGACCGCCGAGCGATCGATCGACATCTTCGGTTCGAGCTGTCCGAATCAGGGCCCAGGATCCAGGCAAACTTCCCTTCTAAATCCAGACTTGTCCACGAGGCTGTGTCTCTCGCACGATTTCCTCTTCTTGCTATCTTTCTTCTCACGATCCCCTTTTTGTCTCTTATCGACTTTCGGCATTCTCGCACAGAATCGTTTCTCTCCGCTCCGCGAACGAATCACCGAAAAACACCTCGCACAGTGCCTAGCCGCGAGCTAGGGACACGAAAGCGGCGAGAGGCAGAGAGTCTGTTCTCGTGACCGATCGAGCTATCGTGACACGAGAAACGAGGGTCGAAAGGTTGGATTTTCTACGGATAAGCGTCGCACGTGTCAGTGTTTAACGCGTTGACCGCCACGTCGACGTGCACGTCCGTGACCCAAATTTTCCTCGGTTACTACATTTTCTACAACGATGAAGTAAGATTCCGCGTTATGCTCGCACAGGAAGACCGCGGATTTTTATACATATAGCGCGCATAATATGGGAAAACATACGGAATATCGAAAGTACGGTATTCTTTGCAATTTATAATTACAAATGTTACAAAACAGTGCTCCGTTTATCGGTCCATTCTTTAAAATACATTAGTGGAAACAAATTTGCAGGAACAT
This sequence comes from Bombus fervidus, assembly GCF_041682495.2. Taxonomy (NCBI): domain Eukaryota; kingdom Metazoa; phylum Arthropoda; class Insecta; order Hymenoptera; family Apidae; genus Bombus; species Bombus fervidus. Next base: position 15,953,626 of record NC_091523.1, read on the forward strand.
CCGCGGTCTGCTCGCAACAGTCTACGTATTTAATTCCTCCGTGTACGTGCTTGATGGAACGACGATCTGTCGGGACACGAATTCGCTCTAACCGTAAGCATCGGACGTGAACGTCTGACGCCTGTAGGAAATCTCACCCGAAGAGTCCGATCGATCAGCGGATCGATCGGCGACTAAAGTTCAGCCAACGTTCGGATCTCCGCGTGCAACGGAAAAACGAGTCGCGACTGCTAGCGAAAAGGTACGAGTTTGCGTTTATATAAAGTCACCGCATCGGGCGGAGTTCCATTAAGAGAGAAACGAGCGCGACTTTCGTTCCAGTCCGATGCACAGGATCGACGTCGGTGTGCGCCGACGTACCTATTGACTTTTCCATCGAACGATCTCCGGTAGCGACCGCGCGAGTAAACCAAAAGCGCGAGACGAGGAAAGAGAGAGAAGATTACCGTTACTATTCGCGACGTGTATGCCACGACGTGCATTGGAACGCGGGATACACGGGGAAAAACGAGAGTAGCCAAAGCCCGGATACCCCGCGGCGAGTTATCGACGAAAGTCGGATGAAACAAAAGTTGGGTGACTCGTTCGCTTAAGAGTTTACGCCTCGAGGATACGTTGCGGCTTACCGATCCTCGATCCTCGTTCGTACGCTCGCGATCGAATTTTCCCTTCGATTTCCAACGATCCGCGACCTGTTGCGAGAACGCAAGCTTGTTTCACGTTTCTCGATCCACATTGTGTCCAAACAGACTGAAACGCAAATGGAATTATTCGAAACAACGTTAATTTTGTCGTGTTTTGTACTTTGTTGCGCTCCTTTAGGGAAAAAACATTATTAATTAAAACGAGGTTCCACGTTTTATCCAATTTTCTCGAACGATCAAGCTATGATAAATTTCTGGACTTGGGATATCGAACAACGCTTTAGACGCCATTGTCGGAAAAAAGTACTACGATATAGTATATTTCGATCTATCGTCCCTCCCACGGCAAAGTATACGAGTAGCGGATAACAGAAAGTTGTCTCACCCTATGGATTTTAGTAACATTGTATTAGAAATTGTTTATAGCGTCGGTAACAGTCGCGTTACGTTTATTCGTTGCTCTCACTAAATCCATAGGTTCGCTTCGTAAAATTACAGCGTCTTCTCGTGTTCCTTATTTCGTAAACTTCCTTCTGTCTGTCATTATATTCGCGCCGCAGCCAACGTGTTGATATTACGTACAGGGTTTGAACAAAATAATGGAAACACCCCTTATACGTCATATATATATATGTCGAGTTTTCATTGGAGTTAGGGGCGTGTTTGGATTAGCCATTGTTGTTATACGATATGGATGATATTTACTGGTACAAATAGGATTAGTGGCGATTAGATACTCGAGATGCTAATGACAATGATCTTAGGTTCAGTAACGAATCCACGGTCGACGGGATAGCAAATGCGCTTTCTTCCAAAGGCTAAGTCAAACTGAACTTACGTGTCCGTAATTCAAGTGTAACTAAAACTTACTTGTCCACAGTACAAGTAGAACTCAACCAACTCTGTCAGTTGAAGCGAAACTGCACTTATATACTCTTCTCTGTCGCTCTCTGTACCCCTCGGGTCAACTATATTTTTCTTGCAGAGTAAAATAATGCCGTATAAAGCCATATTAAAACCTGTTTGGACCTATGGCGTCCAACTATCGGGAACAGCGAGTAATTCCAACATGGAAATTCTTCAACGATTCCAATCAAAAATGCTAAGATCCTTAATAGATGCACCAACGAAACAATACATCGCGACCTTAAGATACCCACAGTTAAAGAAGAAATATTCAAATTCAGTAACAGATTTAATATAAGAGTTAACAACCACCAAAATCCATAAGTTACCCAATTACTTGACACGACGGATCAGATCGGCAGACTGAAAAGACAATACCCTTTGGATCGAAGCATTAGATTCAACTAGAATCAAACATACTATAAACTCTTATAATCCAAGTTACAGTACCACGCCAAAATAATTTACTTATAATTCTCAATGAGAATCGATTGTAAAAGGTCTACCAAATAAAAAAAAAAGACTATATTTTTAAGGAGAGCTATACAACTACTCCATATTTCTGTTAGCTAAAAACATCCATCCCGTGATCGTGGCTACGTTCAGCGACCAGTTGTGTCACTTCGAGCCCAAGCCTACTCTTATAAATCTCGGTTAAACATAATCGGATTAAATCATAAACAACTACTTCTAAGTTTTATTATTTAAGTACAGCTGTAATAAAAAGTCTAGACTAAAGCATCGGGGGTGTTCCCAAAAATTTCGAAAGAAAGGCCCCGTTGTCCTTTCATCTCCGACATATATAATATAAGATATAAGAAGTGTTTCGCGCAATCCCTGTAAAACGCTCCCAAATGATATTTTCACAATCACCGATAACGCAAAGAAATTTCCATGAACTATAAAACAGAATCGAACGTCGATAAATGGAATCTGAAGGGAAGAGCTGAAATCTTCTTCCCCTGCGTACTCGAGGTTCAAAGCAGCGGTTCTAGTCGCGTTTCCTTTCTATCGCACGACACGGAACTTGCCACGAGAGAACGAAACGCGGCCGAAAAGGCTCGCGATAATCGGAATTCCTGAGGGATATTTTGCGACCTCGTTTTTCTACGCGGTACCGCGCGTAGCACGCGTGAGGTACGAACCAGACGCAAGTGGAACCATCCTCATCGGGATATACGTATATCGCGTGCCAACTAAACGCAATTTCGGAATAGTTTCCCTCGGCGCGCGGATTAAATTTTCCTTTGTTCGCGTTATGGAGTCGGGCCGCGTTCGTCTCGTCTCGTCTCGTCTCGTCTCGCCTCGCTTCGCCTCCCATTGCCGCGTTTCTCGGCCAAGCCGACTGTTCGCCGTGCTTTCACCCGTACCAACAATTAGATCGACAACCCTGCGCGTGTACTTTAACTTTGCGGTCTTTCGGAAACGCGCGCGAAGCACCGCTGCTATTTTCTACGCGCCGAAACATTTCCTCCAAACAGATAATTCTGACGCAGAAAGATGGAACTGTTGAAAGAGTTTAAGGGCGAGGTTTTGAAGAAATTTGAAGGTATCGTCGTATCGGGAATATTTACGCAGATTAAGCGATCTGCGCACGCGCGAAATATACAAATGTGAGTGGAAAATATGCAAAGTATGTTGGCGATATGTTGGTTGTACTTTTGACATATTAAATGTCATCTGAACGATGGAATATTTAGCAAGATATTCGACGATACTCTGCTCAAATTCCCGCTCGTTAACCGACCATGTTTCCACGTAAAATATATTACCCGGTGATTTTCTGAAATATTCGTTTTTAGCAGAATTTGAGAAAAGTCGCGCGTTTGCTTCTCGTACGATTCAGGTCGCAGGTAATGACGCGATGAGCTTAATTAAACCGAACTATTCCGTAATAATTCGAAACATAAACCACGTCCTACGCTTAGCCAACCACTCAAAATCGCAACTGTACGACGTGGTTTATATTTGACATTAGAACTTCGAATCGAGTCGTGAAACAAAGTCGGACACGTAATGTTACGATTATCGTAGATTCGTTGAAGGATACGGAATGATCGTTCGAAACTAGAAAGTTACCGAACCAGGAGGATACGAATTAAAACGATATATACGAATACGTATAGTTTTGTGTATTTTCTTGAAATAATCCAAATCAGAAGGGAATATATCAACTACGCTACGAACTTTTCCAACGGCTCGATAATTCCACGTCAAAGGAACGCTCCTCGCGTTCGATTCTCGTCGAAGAATCTTCGACAATTCGCGAATCAGCTGGATAAGAGGCTACGCGTAATCGCCGATGTCCCTGAAAGCGCTTTAACGATTCGTGAAATAATTAAAGCGAATCGTCTGGCTCTGGATTCGTCGGTTCGGACGAGAGGCAGCAGCAAGAGTCGAAGACGAAACGATGTTCAATTAGTTGGGTCGGGGGTGGATCGGAGTAGAAAAACGAGTTCCTAGCTATTGCGTAACTTGCAAAGCTCTGGTGGATGTAAAAGGACAAGGCAGGAAAGAACAGCAGGGTCATTGGCTCTAGCTTCGGTTGGCAGCAACGCGAAATCACGATCGACTCTGTTCAAAGCACAATCGTTTTCGCAAACTCGTGCCTCCCTTTGATGACCGGAGTAAACGGTAACTCGATCGCGACGGATTTGTAACCGTTCCCCAGGCCCCTTGCTGCTTATTTGCATGCAAATTGCCAGCCTTTCACAGACACGATAAAAAGACAGAGGGAAAAAGGCGAAGAAAATAGCATCGCAAGCGCCTGCGAAAGCAAGTTGAGTGTCCTCGCGTGGGACGAAAATGCAGGATGATCTTCTTGCTGGTTAACTCTCGTCGAGTTACTCGAAGGAAGAACGATAGCAACGGTAGAATACTAATTTCTCTTCTATTAACTTCCATTAATTGAACCTTAACGATCGTTAGTTCGTTTCGCGGTGTTCTCGAAGACGACGGGACATTGGCTAAACCACAGCGATCGTAGACAGATAGAAACGAAGATGAAATTATCTATACACCGCCGGCCACAAGTATTCCAACACCTACGCGTTACATTTTACTTTCCTTAGCGTTTTACGCTGTGAGACGCGCGTAATGCCGCGACCTAGTGACGAAACACTTGGAAAATCGAAACGGCGAAAAGCGTACAATTTGCATTAAATATCAGCTGCTGTGCTAACAAGCACGTGTCAACTTCACGGCTCTTCTGTGCGTAAGTACTAGCTTATGGTCGGCAATTTATGTTTGCAAATGCAACGGCGGAATCTTTCGATCGTTAAGGTTCGATAGCACGAAAATCCAGCACAGATTCGATCTCAACTCGATTGTCTGTATTTTTCCAACCGTTGATGTCCTATCTTGGATGCTGCGTCGAAAGCGAAAGTTTTTGACACTCGAGAGAAACACGATCGGGTAGAAGACGAGCCAAAGAACGCGACAGGTTTAAGCAATAAGAGAACCACCCTGTGTCTCTTGCGTATTTAGTCATTCGAACGAACTCGACTTGACGAACTCGAGAGGAAGAACGTTCCACGGCGAATCGAGGGAACCGTGTACGTGTAAATAACGATAACGCGACCGCGTTGCTCAGACGCAGATATAAATTCCATTTGATGTGCCGTCGACCGAGGAAAACGAAGGCCAGGCATCGTCGACGCGTGAAACGTAGCGATATTTTTTCGGGAAAAGTCAAACGTTCCGACGCGAAAACGTTCTTTGATCGACCGCGCCCTTTCCACTTGCGCTCCTGACGCGCTGCGCGGTCTACGTTCCACGATTCAACGTTTTCACGAGTTTTATCGCAGCTCGCAAATGCGTTTGAACGACGAGAATATTCGAAGATGCGTAGAATCATAATACGTGGAAGTTGAAAGTTGTGGCCTGCGTAATTGTACGACGAGGCGCTAGTTATCGTCATCACCCTATATTCCAAGGGGTGAATTCATCTTCTCTGACGACAGCCCGTCGAAATCTTCGCGAATGCGAATCGCGTAGCACTTTACTTATTGTACATACTATACATATGCATATAGTACGTGAATATTCGATATGGCGTAAATGTTACGTATTATTATATTTTATAATAAAACTGGAATAAACGAACTGTTCTGTTTGTGTTTTCTTTGTCCCTCTGAAGCGCGTCTTCCTTCGAAAGTCTTACATTCACAACGAAACTACGACGAATCAGATAACCGCTAAACATATACGAAGAAATATTTATCCGCGGTTTAATATTCCATACACTGACGCTGACATATATATGTCGACAAGTATTTTATTGAAAGAATGCAGACAATTTCAAAGTCACGCTTACGCGCTTAAAATATTCAAGCTTCGTTGAAAATCAGGATTTGCGATAATCCTTAAACGTAGACGAGTGAGGAATTATCAAGGAATTATCGCAGAGCGTGCCGATGATTTCAACCGTTTTCGTCCGAAGGAAAACGTGTTCTTAATTCTTAAGCAAAGCCGCGTAACCAGAAGTCCAGGTGAAACAATATACGGATATCCGTGTACGAAAAATTGCAGAAATCGAAGGTACGAATAGATTTAACGCGCGAGAAAATCCTATTCTTGCAATACGGTTCTCGAGTCTAAACCCTAAATAAAGATTTCTTTTAATCGTCGCTTAATTTCGAATACGTGGAACGATCGAGCCTCGGTGGAGCGAGCCAGCATCGTTAATTGGCGAGAAATGAATTAATTAGCGGCTAGGTCGGCCCGGCGCCTTGGCCCGAATCAACGGCTTCTAACCGCAACGAACGAGAACGCGGTGAAGCGTTCGACACGAATCGAACGGGGTCGAGACGCTGTTAATTCGCGACAATGCGTCGTTCGCGTTCGAAACAAAAGGTATTCGATTCGAAACCGGGAGAAATTAATTGGCTGCCGCGTCGTCACGCCGATAGCCAGGGTCCAGTTAACGCGAGTTTCCACGAAAACCAGTACTTTTTCCATTTGTCGGAGCCATTGTCTTCGAAATTCGCCGAGAAGAGTTTCCCATTGATCGGCTCGGATCGAGAGCAACTATTATTTCGTTGAATCGCGGTCATCGCCCCCTCTTCTCTCTTCTCTTCCTCCTTTTCTCTCTCTATGTTTTCTTTTTCCTTTTTTTTTTTTTTTTTCATTCTCGATGCGCGTTTAATTGGAATTCGTCCTCGACGCGTTGCATTCAATGGACGGCGCAAACATGGTGGACAAACGGACGCGTTTTTTCGCGCGAGAACCAACTTTGCCAAACGGTAATCCGAACGTGCGATCCGATTTTTCGGCAGCGGCTTTAAATCTGACCGCGGTCGACGAACAAAAACGATCGCAAGAATAGCGGCCGATCGGTACGAGTTTAACGCGGCTTTCGAGAGCCACGCGGGGACCCGGTTGTTCCAGACGGATAGAAAAAGAGAATGGAAGAGAGAAACGGGATTTCCAACTTGAGATTCTTCTTCGAGTTACCTCCGAATGGACTCTCGACGGTTTCCACAGGGGAAAGCTCCTTGGCCGCTCTTCTTCGCTCCCTTTGTGAATACTCGAACACTTGGAGAGTATCCTCGAAGGGGAAGCCTTTGTCCTACTCCATTCGCGGACGTATTTACGATCCTCCTTGTCGGCGATTTCTTCTCTCGCGACGATTTTCGTCTCGTATTTTCCTGTCAACCGATTTTACCTATATTTTTACATTATGCGTATCCTGTTCTCTGTTTCGTTTCGTTTGCGCGAAAATTTATGCGATTTCACGCGTACGCCACGAGAAAACACGGATAAACGCGAACGCTGGGAAATCTGTTTTATTAATCGCGATGTAAATCATCCCGTCCGGTTTCCACCGTATATTTCGACCTTTAGTAGACGCTGGACGTTTCTCGGTTGGATGGAAAAGAATGGCGACTGTATTTCGTCATTTCCAGTCGTCGATACGATACGCGTTGTCCCGTTATTCACAATCGACACCGTAAGTATCTTCGTCCGATCGGACTCGACAAAAACAAGCGTCGCGCACAGATCGTTAAAAATACGGCTAGCGAAGGACGCGTCGAAGCAAGAACTGTTCTCCGTCCGCTTTGTCTCGCTCCATCTTCGACGCCTGCGAAACCTCCTCTTCCGCTGTCCAGAAGCGGGCAAGATTTGCTCATCTTTTCTACAAGCAATTGCGAATGAAACATTCCGGCTACGAGATCTTTCCTTCTCGACGCGCGTCAAGCTACCGGCGTTGACGCCTCGAAACGCAACTTTGTCCTACGATGGAACCGCTCGTACGCAAAGTAAATCTGTTTCGAACAGTTCAAACAATTCCTAAGAATTGCCAGATTTCACAAGCACATTAGTGCGATGTTCCGACGATTTTTCCTTCGAAACGTACCGTACAATTAAACGTTATTCGTCGGCAGAAATTGTTTACCTTCAAGCTGGAACAAACGCCTGGTACTTTCGTAGAATAAGCAACGCGATATTTCCACGAGTGTTGCACAAAGCAACGAAAGATAGTGCCGTGTCGGAATATTAATGCGAGCAGTTGTACGTTTACGACGCTGTAGCCAATCAAACTCACATTCTGCCACTAACCACCTTCTCATCTTCGTACCGAGGTAGCGTCGGTCTCTGATATTCGGCTTGGGGCTACGGCTTCCGCCTTGGAGGGTCGAACGCGGTGTGGTTGCCGTCGCGAGATATCGGCAGGCGGGGCTCTCTTTTTGGCCCGACGATAAATTTCTCCCGGCGGCAGGCATGGAAAAAGCGCGTCGAACGAAAGAACGGGCTGACGTGCGGCGATACATTCAAAAAATTGCTACCACGATAAGAAGCAGCTAGGTCGGGGAGAAAGGATGACGTGGAAGAAGCGGAGAGCGAGCGCAGACGGACATGGATTACCGACCGATCCCATGGCTATCTCCTCGCCAAAGATTTTCCTCGTAATAAAAACGCGACCGATCCACGCGATTTTGGCTATCGTTGCCAATTAGCGGCCAGGCCACGTTAACGCTTTGACTGCCACGCCGAAATCACCCGTTTCGCTCAGGACGCCACGGGAGTATTTTTATTATTCAAAGCATATAATGGTAAAATAATAACAAATTGACGATGTAAGACAACGTTCTTCTCCGATGGACCGTTTGACTTATTGGTAGTCACGGATGACCACGGTGGCGGCTTGGTAACAGTTGATAGCGACATATCATAACAAGGCTTCGTTTATTTCTGTTGAGGTTAGCGAACAAAGGGACACGTGGATAAATTGTCAGGTAGAAAATATATTTTAAATAGCGAAGTGTAAATACAAAGCGGAATATAATTGAGCTGGACCAGATCCGCACGCTAACATAGTGTTACCCTATGACTGAAAAACCCTGAAGCCAACGTTGCCTGTGTACCGTTTATGGTTTGCCTTCGTCCCAGTCTTTTGTGTATAAATTGTCGATGGCTTCAATGCTTGAGAAAACTAAAAGACAAGATGTTAGTTTTCTTGGAAGCGATGACCACTTCAACAAACCATTCGCGTTCGTTATTTCGTCGTAAGCAAACCGTGCAGAGTATATCGTTGAAACGCGTAGAAGATATTAATTAACGGTATTTGCTCATTCTATATATAATAGTAAGGTATGTTCACGCTTCTAACTTTAATTATTCTAAAGTAGCATTTACGATTATTTTCTAAGATGTTTTTATAATATTCGTAGATTACCCCTGAAAGATATGGATGCAAACAGAGTGCATTCATTCTCATTTTTTTGTTATCGATGTTTAATTGTTCAGTGGGGCACCTTTTATTTCAAAGTGTCTTCTATTTATCGGTTATATTCAAAATGCCCTAACTGTCAATTTTCATACAATTTTTACGAGCGCTCCAGTCATCAATGACCACCGAGGCGTCACAGGAGAAACCGTGGCCGGTCGTTTATGACCCACGTGGCAGTCAAAGCGTTAAACAGCACGATCTGTCGAAAATCCAGGCCGCGTCGCGATCTTTCGATGTTTCATCAACAGGAAATAATTCGTCTGCCTCGATAATTTTTTGGAAATGAATTTACATTAGGTACTTTTAATCAATTAGGATGATCGAATTCTACGATAATTTATTAAAATTAATTTATATCATCGAATTCACTTTGTACGATTCCACCTTTGGCGGAATAGTTGCAAGGTATTTCCTTTCCCGCTGTATAAAATCAATTCACATTATGTTATTGAATTCTGCTGGATTCGCGTCGCAATTATGAAAAAGGATTCCAAGGATTCGTTCGATATTCTCTCCGTTAGAATTTCTTTGTCCGTCTAAATGCTACAGTTCCATGAAATTTGACGAGATCGAGGTATCTTACGATTCTATCAACGATGCTATTTTTCTGCCACTTACACGTTCTTTAAATTCTTTTTACACCTCTGATTTATGCAATATCGTGTTTATTATTCCAATATGCTTCCCGTAACTTCATAAAACGATAATTTTCTCTGCTTACGTTTCCGTATAACCTCGCATTTAAGCAACTTCAACGCATCATTTCGCCGCTCGATTCTCGATAGATTGACGAGCTTAATCAAATATAAAATAATAAAAAATATCAACGTTCCTGTCGAATTGCGGATGCACAAAGAGGCAAAGCCAGATTCGACGACCGGAGTACGACTTAATTTACCTTGCTATCTGATTTCTATTTCTCGACGATTAGTTTCGCGAGATATTCATCGATCGACGCGGATTACGAGGGAAACAGACGTGGCTGCAGCGCTATCGGTGTCCAAGGTAACTTCTTCCACGCGATTATACACGATATTCGCATTATCAGGGAACTAACAGTCGAAACACGGGTTTTAGCGAAGGACGGGACGAGCATCGACCAACGTCGATATCGAGACCCGTCAGGACAATCCGGTATCTCTACTTTATTCTGTCTAAGTTTGCGCAACGGTCTGCAACGATTCTCAACTATCTGCAACTACCTGCAACTACCATGCGGGTTCTACCACAGTTTTCATCGTTCGTGAAGACCAGTTTCGTTGATAGCGCGTCGCCTGTTTAGCAGTTAGCTTTCTCAGTTTTGTTCTTCTCGCTCGGATCACCCGTCTTGTCTACTCGCACACTCGTCCTACGTTCCTCGTGTGCTTGTGTGTATGTGTTTTTTTTTTTTTTCCTATTCAAATCGAGCCGTCTGAGAACCAAGCCGCGCCACTACTTTCCTCTTTGATCCTCTTCCGAGGCAGCTCTATCGCTTTAAGCTTTCCTTGGGCGTTTCCATTTATTTATGATTCTTTCTAGCGATAAGATCGAGACGCGAGAAGAATAGCGAGGGAGAAGCGTAGAATCCAGAAGGTAATTGGACGTATAGTTCTCGATCATCGAGTTATTGGATTGGCAACTAAGTGATTGCGCGTTTTGTCAATACCACCTAATGACAAAATTCGCGATCGCTTAGTTGCCAATCCGATCAATTGTTCTAACGCGAAGCTACGTCCTCGATGTATAGATTTCTATCGCGAAATTACGAAGAAATTGAAATATTTAACGCCAATACGATAAATAATATTTTTCAAATCGTAGAAAGCTTCCCTGTATCTCTGATCTCGAGTAATATTCGTTAGAACATTCGAACTGGTAGTAAACTCGAAGTATTGGTAATGGCTATTGGAAATGGCAATTTATGAATTGTCGGAAGTAAATGACTCTTTTCCTATATCTCGCGTTCTTCGCCGATAACAAGATATATAGTTACACCTTCGTGCAATTAAAATGACTGTATACCCGTTTGGCTACGAGGGTTTAATCAAGTAGGTTTAATCAACTCACCTTAATACGTTTCTTGCGATTAATAATAATTTTCGAATAACATCCACGTTACTACGTTTACTACTTTACCAGGTTTTCCACTGTTTGGTCCTTAATGGATGAAGAACTGCGTCGTAAAATTCGCCCGTGCCTTTCGTCTTTTCTAAAAAAGTGAAAAATGTCCAAATTATCGGATGGTCGTGATTCAATGAGCAAGCGTAGCGACACAGCGAGAAATATAGGGGAGAACGAAGATCTAGCGCGGAGGTCATCAAGAACGTGCTCGACTTGCCAACTTCGGTGTAAATTTCCCAACTTGCACGTATCGCCGATCGCCCGGTCAATGCGGTGAACCGTTCGTTAAACGCCAACGCCGGAAAACGTTTTCTGCTCGAATCCTAAAATTTCCTGGAATCCAAGGAAATCTTCTGGAATCGTCTCGATGTCCCGAAACGGTCTCGGCTAACGGGGTGCAACGTCTGTCAGACTTCCGACGAGAGCCTGCTATTCGTCGGTAGGCCATGCGTCGATTTCGAGGAATCTCGAGACGACCCTCAAAAATTAAACGCCTCTTCCTGCCCGATTGCTACGGTTGCCGCTGGCAAGGAGAATGAACGAAACGTATGTTCGGTGACAGGTCTGCCCCGAAGAACGAGCGAATTGAGATTCTTGAAAATTGTGGATCTTTGAAACCGAAATAATGTTATAGGAACGCTTAATTAATATTGAGGATTAATATTAAAACAATAACGTATTTATTTCATGGACGATTCCTCATATATTCATCGATACATACTTGCACGCGTCTCAGCACTTTCTTCCATACCCGACTCTTAACCGACTGCATCGTTTACATTCTTTTGTCTTCGAGACGCTGCGCACACGCAAATACTGACACTCAAATACAAGTATCCCCACTACGCATTTGACCCAGTCCAGCACAGAAAATTATACGTATCTCAACAGAGATGTTCGCGAAACGTGGAAGCAACGCGCAACGTGCTTGTTACGCCGTATGAAGCGGCCAACAAGTCAGCCCTTATTACCTGACTGTCAACGGCCCTCATACCGTTATTCTGACCTTCCACAGACCCAAGGATCCACCATATACTCTAACGATAGTTTAATGTCTAACGTATATAGATGGGTCGATCGGTCTGCACTAAAATTACGGGACGTAGAGTCCCAAAAAATACTTTACGTTTACAGCGGGCTATTCACCACTATCTGGAATTTATTACGTGCTGGTAACAATCACGAATAAAACAGGTATCTGCCATACGGAAAGAGCGGATGTGTATACAAAGAAAAAAGGGACTTCATCCCAAAAAACAATATCATCCACTACCTAAGACGGTAGAAAGTCTCCTACTCCTGAGATGGCGAAAGAACGAACAGTGAGTCGAGTCTAGGCCAATCTGTGCCACACATCTCCCGGGTTCCTTTGGCTCTTCAAGCCCTCGCGACAGTCAAGTCAACTGTTCGTACGACAATCGGGCATTCATATTAACTCTACGTTCCGTCTAAGTAATCAAATTCACCGACTTCGCTTGTGTATGAGAGTGTGTATCCGTGCAAAATAGAAATAAATATACATATTAATAAAACTGTAGACTACAGTTTTATTCCAACTGAACTACCCCTATTATCCTAAAAGAAATACGGGGATCGACCTGCTCGTGGTGTCGATTGATACAATCGTAACGGGAATTTACGACTCCCGTTGACGCGCCTCCTCGCGAACGCGTCTCCCCGCGACTGGCCGAATTTACAGTGCTATTAAAAACACGATCGAAATCGCGGAGAATCGCGATAACCAGCAAAGGTGTTGAAAATCAGTTGGTTGAAAATATTCTGCGATCGAGGTTTATCACATACGCGCAACATATACGTTGCATATACGCAAGGTATTGACAAATGATGGTGTAAATGGAAAAAGATTATCAATAACGGGGAGAAATAAAGCTGTATCAAGCTTATACGTTTATACCAAAACACAAGTTATTTAACACGAATATTTATCATTTAATCTCTTCTTTACGATAAGAAAAATTGATAGCGATATTACGGTCCGACGAGAAATAGCCGATTGAATGCAAAATTTAAAGTTCTTTCTTCATCAGAAAAGAACGTTATAACCTCTCGTATGATTTTGATCTGGCCACCAGGGAAATCTTCGGAACTACGCGTACGATTTTCTTGAAATTTTGAAGCAATATCCCGCGTAAGGTGGTATTCTAATTGTAGAATATACCGTAGGATTTTTCCATTTTTCAATTTTCTAGAAACATTTAAACTTGATTATTTTTAATATGACACGGTTTCGTTATCTTCAAACCGATGTCATTCTTACGATTGTTAATATTCGTGAAAAATTCTACGCTATATCGTAAACACCAGATTGTAGTTGGCGGAACAAAAAGAATTTTCTATTTGAAAGCTTCCTCTGAGAGTAACGACCAGCAGATAGGTTTCGGAGTAACGAACAACATTTCCATTTTCAAACAATTTTTCCCTCGAAAGGGATGAAAGGTAAGACTCTTATCTGCATTAATATCGAAAATGTCTAAACTTTTCATTTTGTGATTATGTACTTATGAAAAAAGTTGCCAAACTTCGCTTATTTTTAGACTCCCTTAAGCTCGCGCTACGCGATTAAGTTTCTCGATTACTTTGAAGTAGTTTTAATTTTAGCAGAAAAGAACATTTTTTAATATCCACTCGCCGACGAGATAACAAATTTTCCCAATACATCGTATCGCACGAAATATTTTGTAATTTTATTCCAACAAAACGTTATCATCGTCGAACGAATCGAATTCAAATCTACGTAATTCTACTTCGAAAACGTTGAAACGTCAAAATTCCACCACTCAGTATCCACTCAGTACCTAACTTACAAATACAGGACACTCCCTATCCCTTTTCCTGCGGGTTGAATAAATCTGTCGCAGTCTTCCTGTTGATCTTGGTCACTTTCCAACGCGAGATGCACTTTTATCGTGCAACAAGACAGTCAGTCCGTCAGGCCACTTAGCTGTAAATCGTCAAGATCGCGGTCATTTGGTATTCCGTTTCCGTGACCAGTCTCCGCTTTCTCGACTAGCAAGACTCTCGTAAACCTACCGAAAACGTCGCAGGAAAACCTCGAAGAGAGCGTTTTAGTCGTCTTTTCTTGCACTCGCCGCGGGACCGATAAATTCCATTTAGAGGCCGAGGAACCGAGCCGCGATGCGGCCAAGCTCTCATGTACCGTAAAACGATGCAAAGCGGCGAATCCCGGTGGCGAAATCGGCCGATGCAAAGCGGAAGCTCGACGACCGTACCGCACCTCCCGGGCCGATCCCACGTTGCATCGCTAAGGAGATTCCGAGCTGGAATCTACGTGCGAAGTAGCACTTGTCGTTCGAGATCTAGTCCCTCCCTCGTTCTTTTCCACTCTTTCTCTTCCACCCATCTCTTCTTATCTTCTCACTCTTTTCGTTTGCGTTTCAATCTGCTTTCATCCTTCTCTGTGTTCCCCCTTTCGCTCCTCTTCGCCCCTTTTCATTCACTTTGTACTTTGCGCGTTCCTTTCTTTCTCTTCCCATTTCCCCGTTCTCTCAGTTTTCCCTTCTCTTTTTCCATTCTCCTTTTGATTCGTCCGTTTCTTTGTCCGCTCTCTCCTCTCAGTTTGTCGTAACGAAATCGGTGCGTGGCGAGTCGTTCGGCGAAAACGAGTGACCGACAACGGGCAGGCAGATCGGCAGCAGGATATAACGCGGTATCATTGGACGAAATAAAACGGCGGAGTAACTGTTTCGCACTTTAAAATTTAAATTACGGGGATTTACGTCGGCTGCTGGTGAAATATGATAACCAGGCCGCCAGCAGAGGAGCAACTCCCTTTAACCGTATTTTTTCCCCGTTCTTGCAGATATTGTTTCGCTGTACACCGAAGCCACGTCTATCCTATACCAAGGTTTTACGATGTTGCTTTGATGGTAGGATTTGCTAAGTCATCGAGACGCGTCTCTCTACCTCCCGTCGCCGATGGAAATCCAGTCCAGTCGCTTGATTTATCTGGTTTCTGTTTGCGCTCGAATTTAAGCTCTCTGCTCGATGAAACCGCTTTAATCCGCGAGTCAACTGACAAATAGCCTGTTAACGATCTACGAATCAATTGGAAAACGGAGCGCGAATATCGAGACGTAAATCAATCTTCGGAGAAGCAATTTCTTCGCTCTTCGTGTCTTCGCTAGACGAATAACCCAGAAACAACCCTTTCCCGTATCTCTTGGTCCGATTCCTCTGCACCTCCGTCCCACCAGCCTTTCGAATAGTCTCCGTATCCAATAAAATATTCTACGTTTCGATCGAACGAACTCACCACGAATTCCTGATATTTGTTTCTCGAGTACTAGGCTGCCCGATGCACAGATATGTTTCTAACTACGAGCCTATATCGCGTCGTTTTAACGCGCCGAATGGAAAATGATAAAATTGTCGCGGACGTTGAACTTTGTGAGACACAGGCGCGGTCGATGAATCATTTGTTGCACCGTTGTACAGCGCAAAAACGTTCGTTTTCTTCCGCTTGCTATCTTGCGTTTTGCGTGTTGTTGTTTCAATAATGCAAAGTATAACGCCAGAATGGCAAATTAGCCGAGAAACAATTTCGCTAAAACCGAAATTTAACGCGGTAAAATATTTGTTTTTATTCGCCGAGAGGCAAATGGGACATAAACTTCAACGTGGATTAATCAAATTTTTCCCGTTTTCGTCTCGCGTTGTTTAATGGATTTAATTTAAACTTTAACTTAATTGAATTTAAACGGAAAACCTTAACGGACAGCGGCTAGCGAAAGGTGCGTTTTACATGCATAGAGCCGTAAAAAAATTTGCGACAGCGCGTCGTACAAATGGAATTGCATTCGCTGTTGTCACTATCGTAAAAGTTTCGTCCGCGAGGATATAACGAGAAACAGGAGATTTGCGATCGGCTGGAGCGATCGAAACGATCGCTCGTTCGCTTTCGCCCTTTCTGTCGCAGAATGAAACCGGAATAGCAACGGTGTACAGTCGCCTTTATCCGGTTCCCGAGATCGTCCCAATGTCTCGTTACGTTTGTTATCGCAATTCCGCTGTTCACGAGTCACTCCATCTCTTTGCAAATACACTACGAGATCACGTAACTGTTTTATAATGTGTACTGTAACTTTTTCTAACGTTTTGTAGCGTTCTTCGGCGTTTTGTAACTGTTTGTAACGTTGTATAACGGGAACGATGCTCGCGTTCGACTCTTTGTATCGAGTAGTTCCGCTACGTCACGCGGCAACGGAAATACCTTCCAATGGAACTTTCGGACGAATAAAATTCAACTGTTTACAAAGTTTAGCCTAAAGAAGTTATACAGGTTGGTCCACGCGACTGGGACAAGTCGCAGTTTCGAAACAAGTTGTAGATCTCCGTAGCTAGAAGACGAGAGAGTCGCTGTTAAACGAAATCAAGTGGTTTTATGATCTCGTCCGACGTAAACGAATCGCGGATACGCGATAACGTGTAGTTCTTTGCTCGAGAAAGCGTAAAAACAGGCTGGAAATTAAACAACCGTCGGTGGACTCGGCCGAGTCTTTCCTTAATCGCCGTAGTGTGTACTAAATTGCGTTGCTTACGGACTAGAGTTAAGGAAATTAAAAGGGAGGGAAAACGTCAAGCGCAGAATTTCGAGTAAAATTAATTAGAATCGCAAATGTCTGGACGAGAATCGCGAAGCTCAGATGTTTCTGGAAACGATAAGTGTCCTGCGAGCCTGTTAGAAGTTAGAACTAGAATTATGGCGCTCGAAAGCTCGAGTCTTAGCGATCTCGGCAGTTTAATAGCTACAGCTCGCCATAAACTACGTAGCTGCCAAACATGGTGAAAGCGACGCACTTGAACAGGAAAAACACTTGCCGGTAAGTTGGTGAACCAGGTCGGGAAAATCTCTTCCGCTGTCGAATCTCTCTACCTTGGAAACAGCCGAAATGCTTCTCGTTCTGCTGAAGGAGGAATCGAGCAAACACAATGGTTTCTTGAAGACATCGAGAAAGCAGCTAGGTTGTGTTATCCTTTGAACCAAGTTAAACAAGGCAAGTTGTGCTTGGAAGGTTTCCTTTGACCGTACAACGGAATACACATAACTCTCACTTTGTAGCTTTATGTAATATCCTTAGAGATAGAAAGAAAGAAAGAGACAGGTTTTTCAATAGCCGGCGTTTAATTTTGCTGGATTTAATTGCCAATAACAAAAAATGTTGTCGTTGATCTAACGATAGGCGTTGTTCGCCTATATATATACATATCTCGAATAAATACCTACGTCTTGCATCGATATATGGCTCTCGTCACCAGTTTCCGAAAGTTCTGTACACATATCCATCATACCTCTATAGCACCTATCCGTCAAAATCGTCTGGAATATCCGTCGCATGGTGGAATCTTCCGAACGATGACATAATTTGTAAACCAGGTGCGGGAAGTACGGCAATTTCCCGTTACCAAGTGTAGTCGTATAGACTGGAGTACTTGGCCAAGTAGTGTACAGGTAGCGATTCGTTCCAACATCGAAAAGTACGTGTAAGTAGATCGTAACGAATGAACTATTATTTGCTACTTTTCACTAAAAATTGGTATTTCTACCGAGTTAATTGAGCAAATGGTATCGAAGTTATTGGATTCATCCACGGAATATCGTAACGAGTACTACCCCGTGTTTTGAATATTTTGTATATTTTTCCAGGGTATTTGGCCAATTTTTTACAATTTTTAATTTCCTATAAACGTATAAAAATTCACGGTATTGTTAATACGACCCGATACTCGAACGCTATGAAGCGAACCTTGGCAACGCGATATGTTGCGCTTGATACGGATTTACATAAGTACACGCGCGTACTCAGCTCGATCCCGTCGCTAAGAGTGAAAAGAGTAGAAGCAGGTGGCAGACGCTTCGGTTGACCGAAGAAAAATCACGAGGATACGTCGCTCGAGAGGCGAAACCTTGTAGCGACGAGAGCCTGTAACCTCAGTGATAGTGTTTTGACTTTAGACTCCGGAGGATGAATATTTGTTGAACTCGCCCCTCTGTGGCTGCGGACCGTGCGCCTCTATGTTGGCTATAAATACTGTTTTGTATGCATGCTGGCTGAGCGGACCGCCAAGCACAGATAATAGGAAGGAAACCCCGGAGAAGCTACTTTGTCTAGCTCCTTCTCCTCGCCGCCTCACTCACCTCCGCCTCCACCCTTATTCCAGCCTTCCTGGCCTGTCCCTATCCTCTTATCCTAGCGGCGGTGCATCCTAATAGCGGTGGACCGCACTCCGCCTCGTAACAGCTATTGCGTTTCCAAGAATAATTACTAACGTAACGACGAGCAAGTCGAGTAACTCGCCGAGCAGAAATCGTTTCCAAGCTTCCGGAAACTCGGCAAGTTCGCCTCGACCGGATGGCTGGCCACGGCTAGGCGAAATCGGTCGGCGAACTTGCGAATCGAGAAGGTGAAACGCGAAACGGAACTCGACCCGTTCCCTTCTCGCTTTGTTTCGCAAAGTCGAACAAGGGTATTGATAGTTTTCACCGAGAGAAGGCAAACACTATCGCCGCGCTCGAGTAGAATTTCGACAGAGACGATGAAAATTTCATCGAACTATTCGAATCTTGCGTTCGGCCTCGCGTTTATGAGGATTTATGATACGCTTCGAGACGATTGCTGTTTTTGCAGAGACAGGCTTTTCAGCTTCTCCACCGATGGGCCACCTCGAACGCTCGAATTTCCCAAGTCGCGAACTACGAAGTAACCTTGCACGATATTAACAAGTTCAGACGAACGAAATTTTGCAAGTACTTATCGTGAATTGTACATTAGTCGATTCTATGCTACTCGATGGGAAATTCGAAAAGAGAATTTTAAAATCTATACTGAACAAAGCTCGTACATGTACGTGTTGCCTATTAGAAGCATTTATACATCGATTTCCTCGAAGTAAAGTGCCGCGGTACTCGTTTTACGTATTTTAGATTTATCGATCACTGATGTTTCATAGAATCGACCGGCGAAACGTAACAACAAATTGTTTCGTTCGCACTGAATTTACAGCGCCGTTCAATTTACTCGATCCACTCGATTCTCCCGTGTGTCAACCTGCCGCTGTTTTGGTCGTATAGCGACTCGCGCGTACTTCTTCGAACTTTTCCGAACCCACCGTTTTCTACAACGTTTGAATCTCACCAACTTCAGGCATCGATGACGACGAGAACGCGAAGCCGAGTTAGAGGAATGGCCAAAGTCCAGCGGTGATCCGAAGACGAGCACGGGCCTCCAGTTGGTCCGAATTGGAGGTTGTTCGTCGAGGCTTTAGTAGCGTAACCTCGTCGGACCGCTTTCCAAGTAGTTCGTGTAACTGGCTGGCCGGAGCGCGCTCCAAGAATAATTAGTGACTGCGGCAACAGCAGCGAAGGAAACTAAGTCGCAGGAGAAGCAGGCAACGTGATGCGAAGAAGGGTGTGCGAAAAGGAAGGCGAGGAACAGAAACGCGCTGGCAACGTGTGCCGCTATGTATCGAAGAATCGGATTGCGTCGAATCGAATGGAACGCCACAGTCTGTAAACACTCGATCGTCTTTGTCGCATCGTCTTCCATGGGGCGACGAGGAAAATTGCCCCGTCGTCGCGACGGAATTTAAGCTCTTTCGTTCGAACCGTCCGGTTGGCCGCGGACTCGAATTGACGCAATATCGCTTACGACTCGCATCCAAAGAGCTTTATCTCGTAGCATAAGGAGCGTGGTAACCGTGCCGACGAGCTCGAACAGACTGCACACTTACACGCTACAAGATACATCACCGCTCCACTAGTAATATCTGTCGCGTCTATCTCCGATACCTTTTTTACGATGATACGAACTCGCATAGGTAATATTATGAGATGGTTGTTGGTGAAGGTGCCCACAAGAAATACTCTTGGTGTTCAACAAAAAAGGTTTATTAAACTATTAACAACAATCAACAATGAGTTAACAACAATCGATATCAACAATCAACAATTTACGATCAACAATTAACGATTAACAATTTGAGGTGGAATGTAGTGTAATAGCCGGTTATAATTGTGGGTGATAGTGCTACTCTGCTTGTGTGGAGTGGGTACTGCTTCTTGTTATTTTTGATCGTGGAAGAAAAATCGAACTCCGGTCGCCGGGATTTGAACCCGGGTTCCGAACGTTCGTAACTAAGGCGCTGACCACTGCGCTGCCGTCGTTCCACGCTAGTTAGTGTCGAGTAGTGGTATTTGCTGTCGAGTGCCGTCACAGATTAACTATCAACAACAATTTACGATTGACTATCAACGATCAACGATCAACAACCAAGAGTTAATAATCACGTATCTCGAATTGTGTTTGCTTCGCTATGACGCTAAACCTTTCGCACTTCGTAGATCAGGACAGAATGAATCTTTCGTTCTAAACCAAACGAATTCTTTTCTTCGTTGCCCCTCGATATCCCGACTATGCACGCGTTTATTAGATGTCCGCGTATGCATTCTTCCGAATATTCGGCGAAAGAACCGTAGGGATATCGATGGTACATTAGGCATGTCGGCCTTACGCTTTGAAGGTATAGCGCTTTGTGTCGCGAAGCCGTTGGGAAGTTGCGTGGTCGAGTGTCGCCATAATTATATATGTTATATATGTCGGAGATGAAGGGACGCCGGAGCCATTCTTTCGGAATATTTGGGAAGGTGCCCGATACTTTAGTCCAGACTTTTTATTATAGTCGTACTTAAACAATAAAACTGAGAAATAGCTGTTTATGAGACAATTATGATTATTCGAGATTTATGACAGTGGGCTTGGGCTCGAAGTGACATAACGGGTAACTGAACGTAGCCACGGTCACGGGAGGGACGTGTACCTAACAGAGGTATAAAGTAATTAAATAACTCTCCTTAAAAACGGAGATTGATCCGAGGAATACGGAGAGGAGTATATAAGAGCAGTTCCACTTGGACCGAGGTGCAATCCGACAAGTTCGACTAGCCCAGCGAACACGTACATCGAGTTCCTAATCGCAATCGTCATCCCGTTGACCGTGTATTCGTTATCGAACCTAAATTCATCGTCATAGGCATCTCGAGCACTCGATCATCGATATCACTTGTTAACTTTTGTAATAAACAATCATCTGGTATAAGCCGAGAAGCTCGTTATATGGCTGGCGCGAATAGCTCGCGATTTAACCCTTTGCACTCCGAATTTTATTTCAATTTCGTTACCAACAGCCCCCAACGCTTTCAAGTGTTTTATTTGAAATTTACTTTAACTAAAAAATAAGACAATTTACATAAATAAAGGAAGAAAGAAATTCGCTTAAATACCAGTTTTATTCGCACTATCGTTGTATTTGGTGATTTTTAAGTGTATGACATATCTTGAAACAATTTCCAGCATGCGATCCTGGTTTTCTTTCGCACGTTTCACAAAAATAGGTGGACACGAAAGAATGTCGAGTGGGACTCGACAAAGGAGCTGCTGAGATAAAAACCGATGTCGAGTCACACTCGACATAGGAGTGCAAAGGGTTAAGATAGCAAAAGGTGGTCTACGACTTGCTAAAATTTTCTGCGATCGCAACGATCCACGACAACCGTATGTTCGAAAAGTTTCTTTCGTTTTCTAAGGAAATAATACACGCACAATGTTCTTTGCTTTGTATTAGTTTATTGAATTATGCACGAACATAATAATGGAAATAGAACGAAATGGATCATACCTAATTCAATAAAATAATATAAAACAGAAATCGTTGCTCATCTATTACCACCTTATGAAACGGAAGAAACTTCTCGGACAACTTAATATATAAATTACGAATGATTCGGTCGAATTAACGATGCAGGATGCAAACTACATAAAATATCGAAAGTAGAGTACTTATGGTAACGTTTAACAAATGCAACATAAAGAAATTGCGTAAGAACCCGCGGTCTACTAATGATCATTGGCGCTAATACCCTAAAGTTTCTTCTGAAAAATATTTTTTCCTCGGGGTCGTGTTACGAAGTTTGCCAACGAAGACCCGACGCGTTCTTTCCATATATTCGAAAAAGGGAAGGATATCGTCCGCTTGGAAAGCTGGGGGTCGAAAGATCCGATCGATTCGATCTGCTCACCTGGAAGGAACAATTAAAGTTTGCTTTCGACTTGACGGAGAAAGTCGCGATAAGTAAAAGTTTTCCACGACTTCGCACCGCTTCTTCGACGGAGACGGATTGCTAATTCGGTCTTTAAGACGACAAGCCGAAACCGAAGGTTGCTTTCAATGGGGAGAGGATCGGCGCGAGTAAAAACGTCTCGCTGGCTGGCGGGGCGTCGCGTCGAGTCAAGGCGAGAGTATGATTAATGGGATTTTGATGCAAGCAACGGGAACGTTGAACGCCGCGAACGAACAGATACGAGCCACGTCCTCGCGTTTCTCCCGGCACCGACACTCGCTAATGTCTCCTTTGCTCGCGTGCTTTGCCACTGCCATCCTCGGCAATTACGCGAATTCTTTCACCTTTCGTCGCCAGAATTTTCCCTCGTCCAGCTTCCAGCAGAGAGAGAGAGAGAGAGAGAGAGAGAGCAAGAACGGATAGAAAGATTTTCAAAGGAGACAAGCTACAACCGGCGAGAGAGATTTTTTTAATAAAAGCATACCGAGAATTACGAATTTCGCGGCAAACGAAAGCGGAGCTCGGGACAGAGCGCGGCGCGCGAATGGAGAACACGCGGCGGCACGTGACGACCCGGCGTCCACAAAGGAATCGGTGAAACGATCGCCTGCTATCCGCTCGAATTCCATCGGGAAAATTTGAATTCGATGCTTGGGAACGACCAACGGTCCAACAGGTAGAATTCTTTCCTCTCTCTCGCCGACATTGTCGACATTCTAACGCGCCATTCCGCACGAGATCGTTGTTCGACGCCTTCCAAAGATCATACAAATATCTTCGGATTCGTACGTTCTCCCCTCGCGACCTTCCTCCCATCCGACCTTTCACACGCGTTCCAATCGTTCACGGAGGCGATTTCCTAACCAATTTCCAGCCGCGGGATTTGCATTGCGTTGGGCCGACGCAGCCAACCAATCAACGTGCAAATACGGATAAGCTGATGATGTTTTTTCAAAAGTCTCACCCTCCTCTCGCCAAGCGCACAGCATTCCTTCATTTTCGAACACAAATTATATTTCCCACGTTCGTGAGCTACGGCTCTGTTTGTTCTCCCTCTTTTCCAGGTTAAATTATCTACCACCGCTACGGCCATAGCTAACAAGAATTCCTTCGTAAATCCAGACGCCAGACGGTCAGCTTTTCCTTTGCTAGAGAAGCGCGTGGATCAGCTCGTTTCGAGGCGGAATGTCCGTTCGATGGATCAATTAGGTAGAGGCGGACGTGGTGCGGTATCTCTGGAAATTCTCTCGAGGTCGAAAATCCCGCTAAAACTTGCCTCGTATCAGCCGCTCGTTTATTTTCATATATCGCGTGTGAAATCGATTCGTTCCACTTGTTGGTTTCTTTTTCTCGCTGCCGCCGCGAGATTCGGCGGTTTATTCGACAGAACCGTTTCCAATCGGCCACCGACGACAGATTTTTCTCTCTTTTCCACGATCCCGTAGCCCGGCTGCCGTCTCGTTCACGTCGCGTCCTCGTCGCGTTAACCGACGCGCGAAAGAGGCCGGATTTATTTCAAATTAAAATCAATATCCATCACGAGCCACCCTTAACCGTGGTGCGGGTCCGGTTTATTGAAACTCCGTGGCTTTCGTGCAATTTCGCAGAGCTTTGCTTTAATCCCGCAGGACATGTCTTTGGCCCCTCGACGGACCGCCCCTAAAAGCTTCGTCTCTGTCGCGCTCGCTCGTCCTTTTTCCGTTCCTCTCGGCAACGTTCTCTCATCTGCCTTTCGGAGTTGGCCGTACGCCGCCGCGATGCACGCTTTCCCGAGCCCACCGGCGTTGCTCATTTCCATTCCATCATCGCGCGATCATGCCCGCGTTTTGGAAAATTCCCCGGCAAATTAGACGACGGTCGAGCGACGCTCCAGAGAGCCGAGCCAGCGTTTCCAGAGCGACTCGTGCGGAATACAAAGTGCCTTCGTGAAATCGAACTCGATTTTCGAGCGAGATACCTTCGAGTATCGATTATGATAGTGCGTCGAGCCGGCATACGCGAGTAAAGTGGCATACGGACAACGGATAGATCGCACGATTAGCCGTAAGATTTTGGCTATTTTGGAAATGTTAAGGTTATTGGATGTATGTGAAACGCGTGGATAATTTGTAAGGTAGAAAAAATATATATATTTTGAATATTAAAGTGTAAGTACAAAGTTTGGAACACGATATGAGCTGGTCCAGATCCGCACGCTAGCAAAGTTACCCTGAAATCAACGTTGCATGTGTACCGTTTATGGTTTGCCTTCGACACAGTCTTTCGTCTATGCGCTGTCGATGGTTTCGGTGCTTGAGAAAACTAAAAACCAGACGTAGAAGCGGCGACCGCTTCAACAGGAAATATCGCGAATGACGAGAAAGATGAATTAATTGTGAATCGAACGTTGTTACGACGCATTACGCATTTTACGATCTTCTTGTTCCATTGAAGCGATATTATTGATAGGAGAATTTCCTATTCGTGAGAAATTTACATTGTGGGAAAGACGGAGAAATGCAGAATGCAAAGTGCGCTACGCGCACCTATGTAAAATATCTAGAATACAGTGCTGGTTGTAATATTTAGCAAGTAGCGTTCGTTTACGCAAATTTCATTTTTCCAATTATATCCGTGGAAATAGGAATTAGCATAAATAGCCGCGCGTCACTCGAAGCTATTCGAACGGTATACAGTCAGTCGCAGAAGTCTACATGCGCTCCTCGAATGCCGTTTAAATGCTTCTAATATTAAATACGCCTCGAACGTTTCGTATACTTTTGCCTATTACGTGCATTCCGCGCATTCTGTGCGTTCTTAAGCCGCCAAATTTCCCATAAAGGCACAAAAATCCACAATCCTGTTATGAGGTAGAGTCGTATTATGTACGCGTATGGTAGCTCAGCTTGCTGCAAGACCATGCCACGTATGGCTGAAGATTGCGAGGGTTAGAACGATCGTCGAGTAGGTTACGGTCGAGTAATTTTGATTTACGAATTCGAAGATAAGATCGATGATCGGGTTCTTTTCGTGTACAAAGTACAGTGATTCGAGGGAACCAGCTTGTCCGTGTCTCGTGGAAACGAAAATGACACGCAACAGCAGAAATCGTGAAACGAAAATCAGCGGAATTTCTGTCTCTTTGAACGGAGAAGCACGCTACGGGTCGGCTGCGTCCGTTTAACGACCGTCTAATCGAGTCCCTTCATCGAGTAATCTCTCGCTTGTCTCTGTAGAAGATGTAGTATCCCAGAATCCCTAGATTTCATCTCCTGTCCTCGACGCAGTTAACCCTCCAGCTTGCAGTGTCGCATCGGTACGATACTTGCTTTAATACCTAACTTCTTTCGCCGAGTTACTTTATTTCACTTTAGTTTCGTCGTGTTCCGTTCGATCGGTGATAAGATAAATCTCCGCGTTTCGTTGATTACGCGCCTAGAAGTCACAGTACTGACTTACCAGAAGAATCAAAGCTTCGAAGACGAGCCTGTAAAGTTGCTGCAGAAATACAGACGAGTGGATGACAGGCGACGAACGTTAAAACATCCAGAGTGCCGCGTCGAGTCGAGCGTACGACTTGCCAGGACGATACTTGTCTGACTATCATATGTTTTTTCGATCGCGAGAGACGTCGGTCGAGAGAGGCACGCACTCGGGACTTTCGTCGGATAGGATAAGATCGCGAAGACTTGGCGGTATGTCACGGTTGAAATTCCAACCGGCGAGTGCTTTTTGCTTCGAGTCTGAAACGCCTCGACTTGCTTTATCGCGGTAACTTTCTCGAGAACTTGGGCAAACTCGTTACGATTTCCTTTCTTCGAATATTTCCTTTTGACACCGCGAATTTCTCCTTAGCCGGTCTTCCGCTCGCCTCAACGACCATCATATTTCTCGCTTCCTTTTTCCACCATAGTTTGCCATCGTGCTCGACCGACGACTTTCGCGACCCTTTATCTTTCAAACGTGCCGATTCTCCTACCAACCAGTTTGCTCCTTTAACGTCACGCAAATGGTTAGCAAGTAGCCGCGCCCGTTCTCGCCTCCACCTGCGACGACGATGTCTTATTTGGCCGTGTTCCAGGTGCTAGGCGAGACGTCGCGAGAGCCACCGGCGATGAGAAAAGAAGGAAGAAAACGGCGGAAGAAGGAGTCGCGTTTTATTTCCAGTCGATTCCAGCGTCGCGATCGTTTTCTCTCCCCCTATGTACATCAGCGGCGAGCGTCGTCCGGAAAGTTTGCGCGCCGGAAATTCGTGTACCGGACGAGCAAGTTCTCTCTCGCGAAACAAAAGTCATCCAAGCGCGACGCTAAATTCCTGGTAATCGCGCTAGAATAAACACCGATCGAGCTCGTCCACTTTGCCCGGCCAGCCAATTTCTTTGTGAAATATTAAATTTCTATTCCGCTCGCTTTGTGTCTCCGCGTCCAACCTGCAGCCCCGTTCCTGGAACCGCTATCGACAACTTTTCGCCCTTTTCTCCCAGCTAACTGTTTTATCAACGAATTAGCAGCATCCGAATTTCTCTTGCCCGATTTTTTCCCTTCGATTCGAGCTGATTTTAACCCTCGACGCTTCGACTTTTAAAATTGTGAATATCGATCGGCAACTCCAACTTATTCTCATCAAACTTCCACTTGCAAGTTTTTAAGTGTCACATTTTAAACGCCACAATGACGTGTAAATAATAGTATTAAAGTCATTCGAAACAATCTTTATTCGTCTCAGAAGTAATATAATTTGTATATTTATATTAATTATAATTGAGCAACGTGTGGAATTTTTTAAAACATTCGTCGGGATGCAAACCGGGTTTGCGTTCACGGGTCTCACAGTACTCACTGAAGAGTATTATTTTTTATTTGTAAACAATTACTGAATACATTTGGAGCGTTAAGCGTTAACCGAAATGGCAGACGAGAAATCGGATAAGAAAAGAACCGAGCGAGACAAGCAGGGCAGAGATCGCGCTTTTTCAAAGTCTAATTAGGTCTACGATTGATCCTTTAACAACGTAGCTGTATAAAGGGCGTTTCTCGCGAGAAACTCGGCCAAGATATCCGATATCGTAAATTTCACGTCTTAACTACCGTCGTATATAGCGCAACGGTTAATAATCGAAGATTATGAGAAGCAAGTACATTTTTGTCGATTTTCTATTTTTACGTTGCTTCGTGATCGCTTCATACAGCTTCGACCAAAAAGATGTAATTATTTTATTTAAAAATCTCCAATGTTTCGACGTCTTTCGATTATATATTACGACGAGCGATATTTTAGGAGATACAGCGAGGATGGAAAAATACATGTTCTACTCTGGAATTAAATAAAAAGACAATTTCGATGAGGCAAACGTAATATCGATGGACGTGTTGAATTTTAGAGCCATTGTTCTGTAAAAATAGAAATTACGACGTATCGTGTTCATTTCCTACAGCCTTCGTTCCTCTCTTGTAAAAAGTTGAAAATATATATTTTCTAAATACCATTCCAAAAGTGCTCTTGAGAATGGAATAAATCTAGGGACTCTTGGCTCGTTATACGAATTTGCAGCAACGATATCCAATTTAAAAAAAAAAAAAGAAAAATTGTAATACTGTCGCGAAAGATAAGTACGATATATAAAAAATTGTAACAATTGTCCAAGTAAAATATAAATTGATTTAGTGGAACCAAGTGGAAAGACGGTATATGTGTATATATTCGTAGCCATTTTTAATAAAAACATACTTCTATATTTATTGTATCGAGGGTTTATCTTTTGTTTGGAATGTGATCTTTCCCGCTGAGATAACTAGACCGATTTCTATGCTGTTTTCGTTTAAACCAGCGGCCAGATCACAATGCTATCCAGTTATTCGTTTCTTTCGTTGTATTCTAGCGCCTCTACGGCGCTCCAATTTTCATATTTCCATCAAATTCTCGTTGTTGCGAAGAAAAAGAGTATACGATGATTTAAGAAAATGTTCGACACGAAATTAACATCGATAAACGTAGCGATACGGATATTTTTTCGAAACTGAAAATATTTGTCAACGTTGCAAATACGTAATTGGATCGTCAGTGATGGAAGACGATGTCAATTAATCCAAGGATAAATGAAAACGTATAGATAGTTCAGCTTACATAGAAATATCCATCTCTGCCAGACTTGCCCCACAAAACGATCGCCTACTGTTTATTCCAGGCCGATAATTCCGCGTACAAAACGCCTTTCGCAAATAGAAGGAAACACGTTTATAGCAACATCGACCGTTATTTATCGTTGCACGCATCGCTGGCCAACTCGATTTTTTTGTTTCGCCTTCGACTTTCTTGTCGGTTTTGGTTCCGTGCCGGATCCTGGCGGACAGAATCCGCGAACTATTTGTAATTTTCCGCTCGGTATGCCCCAGGAACTCCAACATTTTCTGCCTCGCGTTCCCCGCGGCCGTCGACGTGGAAAACGCCGACGCGTTCAAGATAAATCGTGGACAGTCTGCCGTTTCCCAGAAAAAGAAACGCCCGTCTTTTCCGTTCCTCGATCTCCCGGGAGACACTGCCGCCTCCGCGATCGTGCGACATGGACGATAAGTCATCGACGTCGATGACGGAAATCTGGCGTTATCGCACGATCAAAAAGGAGCCGGTTCCTAGATACGGGCGAGGTATTTTCGCTTCGAATTTCGTTCGTCGACGAGCTACGCGTCTCGTCGCCGCGACCTATCGAGACGATCGTCCAATCTTAATCGACGGTCGTCGAGTTAACGTACCTACACCCGTCACCGTACGAATCGCTAAAAGCAGATAAAACCGAGACGAAGGATCGTGCCGGTTGCTTCGTTGGCTCGAATTCCATCCCGATCACGGCCAATATCGTTCGAACCTCGTTTCCCGTCGAGGAAATTCAAGAGTACACTGGCGTTCAACGATCGGTGGATGCGTTGTCGTTGGAAAATTCGCAACGGAAGGGATTAATTCGGCGAAGGTGTTAGCGCGGTCGATGTTCGCCTCCGTCATTTCCGGCTCCACCGACAACCACCGGATATTAAAGTTTCAACGGGTCGAATTTATAATCGGCGAAATGTAATTGCTCGAAAATAGAAACGGGAAGCCGGAGATCGAAGAGGAGGCTCCGGTTCTTTGACCCGAACGTGTCAACGTCAGACTCTGACATCGTCGCGACGTTGTCGCCGATTTCTCTCCGCTCTCTGTGTACCGGCTGCTCGTTAATTATTCAACGACGTCGCTGAATCGCACGAGATCCGTATAACGGAAACGGCCAAGACCGAATCGCAACCGTCTGCTCGGATCGTCTTTAAACCGTCCGACAAACGAGCCAATCTGTCCCGAACGAACCGATATCGAACCGGCAACTTCCGTCTCGTTTTCTTCCACCTTCTCCGTTTGATCCATTAGAAAGAGCCCGTCGTTATCGCGCGATCGTCTCCGCGAAGGAAAAAGTTTCTTCGCGATTTTTCTCGTTGTCGATGCTCGGTCATTTTACGAGCAGCGTGCGCCTCGTCGATCGTCGTGCCATATGCCATCGGCTCGTTATCGCTGACTCGGTAGGGATCGTGCACGTACATAGTGCCTCGTCGTATTATTTCCTGTCCTACTAAGCGGAATATTCGCGAGAAAAAGAAACGCCGGCCGATCGACGCGCGAAAATGTACCCACTGCTCGCGGTTTGCCACAGATGCAGGCAACGTAACGATCGGATCGGCCGATCGTGAGGGAAATTAAATCTTTTTCTAGCCGAACGTCGAAATCTTTTCTCTCGCACTCGGTCGGATTCCACGGTACCGACAATTTTTCAACGCCGCGATCGCGCCAACGTCCAATCCCGCGCGAACATTCTTCGATATTGGAGGTTCTTGGGAGTCTCGAATGCCTCGCCGGTTCTCCAACCAAGTACATATCGAAAGTTCCAAGAAAGGTATTATCCAAGGCGAAGCTGCTGGTTACCGATTAAAATTGTCTTCCGAACCTTTCGACTTTGCTCCCTGTAATCTTATGCGGCACGTTTCAGTCGACATTGAGTGACGTTCACTGTGTTTGAGAGACTTTGGACGAGACGTTCCCCCGGAGACTTTCGCCAACTCCCTACCGCGAACAATATTCAAAACGACTGGAAACTTTGCTCGCCAGGTGCGACTCATCGTTCCAAGCGAACGGGCAACCACGTCCCCGTTAATCAGCCAGTCGTTTGCATCGATCCTACCGCGTATGCCCTTCGCGAAAATTCCCGAGGAACTTGCTACTTCGGATTCCGGGAACACGTGCGGCAAGTAACGCGGTTTATAGGAGGTGGTTCGCGTATAAACGCGTCACGGCCAGGACAGCCAAATTAAACTGTCTTTCGCCCGTTTCGAATTGGTTTGCGCTCAGACGCTCGGCCGTTTTAAAGAATTTCTAGATCGGAAACTCCGACCGCCACGAGCGTTGCTAACAAAATCGCAAAAGACACGGACCGTGCCCTTTTTTTGTTTCGATTTCTTTCTCGCGACTGGACGATGCGTTGCTTGCGCGTTTCTGCACATTTGTCAAATTCACACGTGATTTAAAAAGTCGAATATACGCGTGCCTCTCTCGTTTTTTCTTCTTCTCTCTCTCTCTCTCTCTTCTAATTTCTTCGACAGGGAGCGTTGCGTCTTTTACGTAATTCTCGCGGAGAGGAAAAAACGTCGGAGGAAATGGTAGAAGCAAAATGCCGCGATTTTCTGCCGTTGCTTGTTAAAGAACGCGCCGTGCGCTCTTTCTTGATACAACGAAATTAAAAGTTTCGTTTATTCGCTGAAAAATCGTAGAATCGAAACGAATTTTGCAACTGGCGAAAAATTCTCGATATTAAAGAAGTTTCGAACGAATTAGAGAACAACGAAAGAATCTTTCGACAAACTACGCTCGTTTCCATCTGCCGGATTCTTGCCAGCTACGATTCGCATAATTGCAAATAAAAGTTGCCGAGACAAAGCGTTGCGAACGATGGAGTATAAAATAGAATCCGATCTGCCGCGCCATTAACGATTTCGAAGACAAACAATCGGCGAATGAAAATTTCTGTTGATTAATTCACTCGAGTTAATTACTTTCGACGTTACTCGGTATCGGCTCGGGCAACGTTTATTCCACGGTTAAACATGTCGCTACGTTCGCCGTGAATTAACGAGAAAGAGCATTCACGTGCGATTTTAACGAGCTTCGGAACGAAACGATCGGATTCGGTGCAACGACGTTGGCGCGCGTAACCGAAGCGTGGGTAAGTAACTACCAATCGTTCCTCGACCTCCCGTGCACGCCAATTTCTACGATTATTCCACTCCGCCAAGACATTAATCGTGGGAGAAACGATCATCAGTTGCCGAGTAAAAAGCAGGTGGCGCATTAGAGCGACGTTTAACCGATCATTTCGCCGTCAGCGAGGCCATTCGTTGCTCGGCAATTGCCAGCGCGAGGTCTGCGCCGCTTTTACCCTGTTCCCGATCGACGTTAAATCATTCGAGGCTTCACATCGGCTCTTACTTAACCCGGTGGTAACGTGCCACCGAGGCGACGATCGTACAACGGAGCTTCGATTAAACGCGGATGCGTCGTCTTAACGGTTTTCGATCCAGGCTCCGGTTCTCGAGGGATCAGGCAAGGCTGTAGAAAGTGACGGAACGTTCGTGGAAGATCTAATTTTCTCATTGAAAGGGCGCGAAACGTTAATGGGATATCTCCGGCCGTACTCTCGAGTGCCGAGTTCCAACAGCTAGAACGATACATCGTATCTGTAGAGTACGGTAAGATCGTTCTATAACGCGCAGGATAGGTTTCCAGTTAGACGAATTTCGTTACGTTACGCGAGACCAACCGTGCAAGCAGTAGAACCAGCCCTTTTAAAACGATACTGTTAGAATTTAATCTTGAAGTTAAGATTAATAATCTTTGGAAGACACGATGTTTGCGTTGAAATAATATTCGGTGATGTTTACTAAACAGAACTACAGAACCTGATGTATATAAGCGAGTGATATAATTAACAACGTATGTAAGAATCGTCGATCGTTGGCCAGTTACTCTCAGACTGGACATAGGTAATGACTCCTTAAATATGATCCCTTAAATACTTTGAGCCCTACTCTCTATACGTGTGAGTGTCCTGTTCAAATGCCTGTGTGGGTGTCCGTGTAAGGGTACTTGTGCCTATGCGTGAAATATCGTTGTATTCCAACAGATACGATTAACTTTGTACGGAAATACGTAATGCCTTTCTTGTCGTGCAAAGCTCAATGCATAGCTTTGATATTCAAGTTAATTAAAAAATGCATAGGTTCGCGTGCGGCGAATGAGCCGAGTTTGCAAGAAACCGCAAGAGAAAAACGCGTCATGTTGGCGATATTCGGCCTGCGCGTTCAAAGCAACGAGATGTACATTCGCTTTCGCACTTCTCGCGTTTGCTACCACGTACATTTGTCCTCTTTAAGCAATTTTATAATCGCGTTATAGAAAGGCGCGATAGCAATTCTCATTGTACTTGTACCGGGTGTCCCTAATTTTAGTGTCGGAGCTTTGGCAGCGCGAAAGAGACCGATGGACTAGGAAAAAAGTCCTTGGGAAATTTGCTCCGTTTAGGAGAAAATCGTGTTTACGGTCGAATCGTAGCTGCAATTAGAGCGGTCGGTGTTAGACGAAATTTTTTTGCTCCCTTTGATTTTTTCCTAAAACGAAGCAAACACGAGCAAGTCCCTGGCACTTTTTTTCCCTAGTTTATCGGTTCTCTCTCTACACGCTCCAAAAGTTTTGACATCTAAATCGGGGACACCGTGTATATGTACATACACGTGGAGAGAAACCACGAGCGCCACGATTCGAATCAGCTTTCCAAGGCGAGCTTCGCTTTTCCTAGAATTCGATTACACGATCCACTCATGCAAATTGACTGTAGGGTAAATCAATTTTTAATCTATCCCGCGTGAAATTTCCGGTGGCTACTTCTTTCCTCTCTATCTGTCTTCCCATCGTCGAATAGCTTCCGGATTTTCAGGTTTATTCCGACGAAAACTTCTTTCGACTTTTCCGGCCGATTTACCGACGGCGTTTCATCGATCGTCGCGTCACGTTGTCACGATCGACGGGGCGTCGCGTTTCATATCGAAACAACGTATCGGACAAACGGGATTTTCCGCTTCGCTTTGCTTACATATTCCATTGCTTATTCGGACACGCTAACGACGCAAACGAAAAATATCCTCGACTAGTCCGCGACTTTTTCCTATGTCCTTTGTCGTTTGTACGTCTCACCGCGAAAAGGTAGAAAACCATCTGCAACGTCTCAGAGATCAAGCGGCTCGTTCCCGGTCGTATCCGTTTCACATTTTTCTTTCCTCCTGGCTAGTAATAGAGTGCCTCTTTTGATACGTCTTCGTTCGATATTCTTTTATTGTATCCCCGGTGCACGTACCGCGGGTCTCAAGATTTTCGTTCTTTCCACTCAGCTCCCTCTTCCCGACTTTTCATTTCCTCGTTTCCCGATAGTACGATACGCTTCGGTAACGACGATGGCAAAAGATGGACGAAGACCGGCGTCATCTTTGTTCTTCGATTTTTAACGCTCTACGTAGGATTTGATTTTCCTACGTCTCCGTGTTCGAATGCCAAGCCGAACAGCTGTTCTTTGCAAAACGCATGACAGCTAATGGTATCGGATTTCTCTGTATCCACTGTATCCTACTTGTCGCAATTTCTTCCCTGACATCGGCCGGTGACGGTATAACAAAATTTCTAAAGGCGGTTAAGAAGAGAGATTTACTTTTCAAGCTGTAAATAATTTACATTTTACGTTGGAAGGGTCGTTCGCGAATCTCGCCTAGTCAGGCTTTATTATCCGAAGCTTAGTCTTCTCGAACCGATGAATCTTTGTATAGTTTCGCAGAAAGTCGATCGACGAGCCGAAGAAAAAGGACGCGTAACCGATTATAAGCCAGGTAGCTTTGTCGGTAAACTTTGTAACAAATTATCCTAATCTCCGTATAAAGGTGCGCTGTATCGACGAAACTATCATTAATCACTGCCCCGATTGAAACTCATAAATCGCTAATTTATTCCACAAGCGCGCAATGTTGCGTGGCGTCTCACAGTCATCGGAAAAGTCAGGGCAATCGGGACGAAAATATTACAGGATCGTAATACCGTGGTTTGCGTGGCGAGTTGGCAAAGGAATATGCAGATGAAGGCTTAACGCGGCGACATTCTCGACAACGGCGAACTCGGTTAGAAATTAATTCCATCCAACAAAATGGTGCTGTTGGATGAAAGCCTGGCGCGGATTTGGTCGACGTAACGAGCAGCCGGATAGATAGCGATTTCAAGGTCGACGAGTCTGAGATTATTCCCACAGGAGGGCTGCTCGAGTCTGGAAGACGTTACGCGAGGGAGTTTCGCAACTGAGAGCGTCAGCCGACCGACGGCTTACGTTTGATTATACGCGGTTGATTGTGCTCGCTTAGAGGAGCCCTCGGCCCCCGAGAGCCAGTCAGTCTGGGGCTGATCTTTTGTGGCAGCGTGAAATTGCCAATCAAATATTCAAGCCGCTTGTTTAACTGTCGCAATAAAGAACAGACGGCGAGCCACCAGCCATTCGCACGGACGCTTTACAGCAGCTTTTCAGGCCCGAAGTCTTCAACGCTGAAAGCGCGCAGGAGGCGCGAGTGTTTACACGAAATCAACCGCCACGCCGGATACTTTCCATCGTTTAATGCCACGACAAGGGGTTGTATCCTAGAGCTCCAACCCTTCGCGATCGCGAATTTCGGGCACTCGATTCCTTCCACGTTGCTGAATCTCGTTGGTTCGATCTTTCGCCTTCCACCAAATAGCTTCGTTCGCGTCTTCTCGAAAGAAGCAGGTGGATATGTTGTCACTTTCGCGAGATCTATCCGATCGCAGAGCAATTTGTTTATCCTGTTTCTCCGTCACTGGCGTATTCGAACGAGTTACTGGCACCTCGTCTCCCAACTTTCGATAGCAACGACCAGACTGCGAATATTTACGCAACGCGAGTAGAGAAACGAAAGTTTGATAGAAATTTGGCTTTAGTTTTCGACCTTTAACGACCGAAAGGGTATTAAAAGCCGCCGTGAGAACGTCGCAATTGTAAGAACGGCAGGTATCTACCGCTGGAACGCGTAAAGAATTCCGTTTTCGCTTCTGTTCGTTCATCGTTGCCATAGTTTAGCCAACGTGCTGTCGTCCGAAAGACGCGTACCGCGAAACGAACCGCCGATCGTTGAGGGTTGGAAAAGCAATTGGAAGATTATAAATACGCGTTCTTTATTCGATATCGATCGCATAAGCCGCGTCGATATAACCAGCGTATAGTGTAGAGCATCGTGCGAATCTCCGCAATCCTCGAACCATTAAACACGATATCGCAACCATGAGCGTTAACGCACGTATTACGCGCGATTCGAGGAGAATCTGGAACATCGACCAGCCTCGATGAGAGGTCGGTGCTGTGATTTTAATAAAACAACCCCCAGCCGTTTGAACGCGTAAGCGAGATTCCGAGGACTTTGAAATTTAGTTTAATTAAAGTTGGTCGCTGGCTGGCGCGCGATGCTGGAAGCGTCTTGGTTTATTCTTTAAGAAGAGTCGGGGATTTAATCCTCGCCGAATCGGCCTCCACGCCAGGACCCATCCAAATCGGATTCCTTTTAATCCTGGCTTCCGTGGCCGGCGCGAAGTAAATTCATCTGGCAAGCTGAGCAGCAAGATTCCAGTTTACCTCGAATTAAATAATAATAGTACGCGCGGTCGTGCCGAGGGACGTTAATTTACCGGCGATTGGACTTACCGCTGTGTCTGGATTTATCGCTGCGTGCACCGAAACGTGCGTCTTCTCCGTGCGCGACTCGTTCGCCTATCGATTGAATTGCTCGCATACATCGGACGTTTCCAGCTATTTTACCTGCCAACGTGTACAACGATAGACGCACGTTTTCGTGGAAGCTTAAGCAAACGCGAGAATAATCCTTAGAAACTTTAGATCATGAAAGAGCCATATATTCCAGAACGTAATAGTAATCTCGTCGTCAATTTGATACATCGTCGTTTATGTTAAGGACGTATCGTTATTAGGTTGTCCGAAAAGTGTCTTTCTCTTACAGACGCGTCTTTTACAACGACGCATCTTTATACAAACACGAAAGCTAATCCGTCGAACGTTGTGATCTTTATTTTGATAGAACAAAATGGATCATAGGTAATTCGATGAAATAGTATAAAACGAAAAACGTTATGCATCCATTGTTTCCTTACAAAACGAACGAAACTTTTCTGATATTTGGCTCCATGCATACTGATTTTACGATACGGATCTAGATTTTTATCTTCTGCTACAAGAAGATATTACTTTCCCTCTCTTGCTCGTTTACTACGTTTAGTAGCTGTTTTATGCACAGGTAGACCTTCTCGGAATTTTAGTTAAAAAACGCGAGAATATCGTCGTGTTAAAGACATCTTTGTTTCAGATCGAAATCGATTCGAACGAAACGATGGAACAACGAGAATAATGGACGAGAAATCTTGCACGGCGCGCACGAACTCGCCAGGAGGTCTAATTAGAATAGCGGATCATCTTTAATTCAAGAAAATAATCCCTGCCGTCGGCTAACCGAAATAAAACTGGTCTGAGAGTAATTTGATTCTTTAACCGTCTTCGGGTTCAACTTTCTTCTCCCGTTTTCCTCGCTCTCTCCCTTTCTATTCTCGTTTCTGCCGCTGTTCCACGCGTTTCTCTTCGTCTTGTCTCTAATTTGTCAAGTTTCGCGAATCGAGGAATTAGTAACCAGCTTCTCTCCGATGTTCTGTCTCGTTATAAACACGAATCCCTATGAAAGGCTTGGAACTCGAGTCGCTTTAGGTTGCGCGTGTATCGGCCATGCCAAGCACACGGTTCGCGCGAAATCCATACCAACTACGAGCCTGCCTCGTTAATTTCCATCGAACGAGATGCCGATTGAACGCATTCGAGCTCGCGGAAGCGAAAAATTTCTAGGTTACGATGAGTTTCTTCTTTCTTCTCCGCGCCGCTCGACCGCTACGAGTTTCATGAACAAAAAAAAAAAAAAAAAAAAAAAGAAAAAGAAAAAAGAAAATAGAAGAAGAGAAAAGAAAATACTCGTTTCGGCGTAAATCATAATTCACTCGCTCGTTAACGCAAGGAAGAGGACTCTTGGCAACGATGTCGAAGATACAGATTGTGATATTCTTCGATCGCGATCGCTTTTTCTTGCTAGACGATGAAACGAGCCTGCTCGTTATTTCGTCTTACGCATATCCGACTTTCACTGCCGAGAGGAATTTTATCGACATTTTCGTCGTTGGAAATAGGCATCTTCGTTATTCCGTGAATTTGGACACTTATATCGTATGAAACTTGCATGCTTTTCTGATTCTTCCCGGAAGCCGATTGGTTGAGAGGAAGAAAAGCAGCGAAGTCGCGTTCGAACGCTTTCGCGTAACTTCATCGCCTTAAACATGCCGTTTGCTTTTGTTCGTACGACAAAAAGCAGAAGAGCGTCTGTCAAAAAGATACACGAATTTCCATTGCCTTTCTTCCTTCGCTTTGATCAAATTCCACCCCGTTCCGCTAAATTTGTAACAAACGTATTCCAAGTCGGGTTTGTCGACCCAGAATCGGCCGGCATCAAACGCGCAGAATTTTCCATACGATAAAATCGAGTAAACCGAATCATACACGTAGACGGGAGGAATGAAAAATAGAACGATCGAAAAGCTTTAGGGATTTTTATTACGAAGCATCTAACGAGACCGCGTCGTTCTTTTGACGCGCGACCGACAAAAAGTCAAAGGGAGAGATTTACAGAGAGAAAACAGACAGAGAAAGAGAGGGAGAATCATCGAGAGATTTCGAGACGGTGCCAGGGGGATAAACATTTGTTGTGTTAATTCCACGCGACGAGGGTTAATTTAAAAAGCAATTATTCGAGTTGAATATAAACAACAAGGATGCAAAGCAGGGTTTGCAGCGGTGGAGCGGCGAAACGGAGAAGAGAGGCAGGACGAGCCAACCCCATTATGCGCCTCTTTTCAATTGTTCTCGGACTAAGGGCACACGCGTATTTAGATCAAGTGTACCTCCGAGCAGCCGATCCCATTCCCCATTTCTTACCGTTTCCTCTTCCCGTCCCACGCTTTTCGTCTATTCGCAGCCGCGAATCTCTCATAATTTGCATATCTTTCAGCGGTGGAAAACGAGTGACGAGCTTTGTTGATTTTGCGACTCGTTTATGCGTTTGCATGTGTACCCTTAGAAAACATTCCGATTGTACGCGCCGTTGTAACGAATTCAGCCACCTTATTACCCTCGCAAATTCCTCGACTTTCGTCAGCTACCGGCAAGATGACTAATTCATAGTGTTTCGACCGACGATTCGACTCGTCTTCGTCGCTCGAAACAATCCCTTTTGCCTTTCGTTCCCGGGGCAACGTAATTTTTCCTTCTCGAAAAACGGCAAGGAAGTTTACGATTCGAGAGAATACGCGAATACTTGCCGAGTACGCGACAATAAATCCGAGATCAGCGTTGTCGTTCGTGTACGATCATCATGAATGCCATGAGCGTCGAATTAACGACGCTCGAGATCTTCGACATGGTAACGAAAGCTTTTTACTCGTCGTACTGTGATGGACGGTGAAACGTGTTGTTTGTTAAATTAATAACGAAACGAGTTGATTTCGTCAGATATATGTAGCGGCATGTGAGCTAGAGGACAATTCGAATCATGTTGTTTTGCCTCGGAGTATCAACGTCGTTAGGACATACGTAATGTAATAATAAATAAACTCCGTCAAATAATTGTTTCTATTTTCAGACAACACTAATAAGTTTGCAGCTAATAATTCTCTAAATCTTCTAATAGTTACATCCTTCCTTGTTGCAATTTTGTAAACCGTCAAAGCGTTTAAAATAAAAATTCCCAGAAGGAGTTGAGTGCCAAATTTTCGATACTATTTGATTCCTTTTCTAATTGTGGTGGTGTAGCGACACATGAGCTAGAGGACAATTCGAATCATGTTGTTTTACCTCGGAGTATCAACGTCGTTAGGACATACGTAATGTAATAATAAATAAACTCCGCGAAGAACAATGTCGCCGCTACGTGCAACCGTCGAACAAAGACGAATTTCAATTTTCCGGTACTCCCCCGACCAGTATAAATAAACGAACACGATCGTAAGGCGACCAGTTTTTCAGTCTCAATCTCGAGCGATTTTCTCAGCGATCGATACACAGTCTGTAGCGAATCGGTTAGTACCGAGCGTCTTAGCGATTCTCTGTATTTATTAATTATTTTTTAAAATACATTTGACGCTTTCAATATCTGGTAATCTCGTCGTTTAAACCGTTCGACCAATCATCTCACATATATTTACAGATATTTTTTAAATGTAGAATACAGAGACAATCATAAGCGTTGCTCGCTCGATGCTATTCGTTACAAGGATACTCGATACTGATACTAATTGTTATGCTGATTCGCTATACTTATTCGCTCGACTGATAATCTCGACGACTCGTGTCTAGAGAGCATGGTCGTTTATTTATACTGGTCAGAGGGGTGCCGGAAGGTTTGAACTTGTTTCCGGTTGACGGTTGCACGTAGCAGCGATATTGCTTTGTGCGGAGCTTGTTTATTACATTTTGTGCATCGTACTGTGTTAATCCTCTGTGGCAAAACAACAGCACGAGGCATCCTCGATTCGGAACGTCCTATAATGCATGTGTCGCTACAGTGCTATTGTAGTATCGTGGACAAAAGGTCTAAGAGATACCAGATACCAGAACCATAAACAATGTCGCGAGAAAACCCAAGTGCCGACAGGCCCAGCGATCGTCGGTCCTTCGATCGAATAGTTACGCGGAAAGCCGCGCGTGGTCGGCTAAGAGACAAGACAAAGGGATGACAAGGGAGAAAGACGTTGATTGAAAAGTCAAAGAGTGTGAATCGAGAAGTCAGAGAGTGCGAATTGCATTGTCGAGAGAGTGTGGTTCGCGTGAGAGAGAGAGAGAGAGAGAGAGCGTTAGAACTGTCACGTAAAAAGATCGAAGATGAAAATAAAAAACAAGAGATTTTATTTACTAACACCTTGACTACAATAATGATAGTTTAGTTCCGAGCTCCAGCCGTGACTTTCCAAGACCGAAGCTCTCACGACTCGGTCGCGTCCCTATACAAGTGGTTATCTTATGAAGCAGGGAGGACCCCCGGGTGTCGGGCCTGGGCCCTGAACCTCCTGTTGCCGGGTCTCCATCAGCCAATCGGTTTTGAAGTGCGCCGGTCGTGACAGAACCGTGGTGACGAGAATTGCAAATTAATAATTTAGTCGTCTGAATTACAGTACGTTATTGTATTTAGTTCACGTTAAACAACCATAGTTTCCTGTTTAACCAACACCTGTTTAATCCATTGGAAATAAACTAATTATGGTAAGATCCTACACTATGGACTGTATATGTTTTGTGTCCTCGTTCTTTCATCAACAATTTTTCGTTTCTAGAGATCGTAAGTTCGAACCGGGTAATACGACGATCGGAGATAAATTGCTACGAGTATTTACGTTCTACGAATTTTTCAACCTTCGAATTTCCCAAAAAATCTACGGTCTATGCAGCATAGCCATACGCGTTCGTTATACCGGTGAAACTGTCCGTACGACGAGAGTCTCTCATTTGCACGATGTAGCGGATCAAGCGGATAAAATTCGTTGGCGAGGCGTTAATTTCCATGTTCTCTCCGGTGATCTGGATGTTCCGCGTCATGTTCCGTGGTAATTTCGCCGGTGATCGCGATTTATTCGTCGCGTTCTCTGAGAATTTCGCTCGCTCGAAAGATTTCCTTCCGGATACCAAGAATTATCGCAGATACGAGATATCGATGAAAACTTTGATACGATCGTAAATCGTTTTACATGCTTTACAAGCGGTCTCGTAACTCCTACCGGCTCGTAAATCGGACCAGGCTCATTTCCTATCGTTTTATCATCTCGAGTGGCCGTCCCACTTTAATCGGATATTACAACGGAGTTTCGTCCGCGATATCGGTTACGATAATGGTTATCGTCGTGTTTCAGTTGAAAGGTGATTGTATAATCCGCTTCCTAATCCTTAATTCTCTTAATAAACCGTTCTTCGTCGAACTAACCTCGAATACTCTACTTTTTCATTCTACGCGCGATACAAGCGAACGACGAACCTCTCACTGTGCCATAAATATATTTTTTCCTTTATTAAATACACATTCTCGTTAAATATATTAAATACGCTTTGAGACGAACGATAAAAGTCGTCTGGGTTTTAACGAGAAACGAGAAAGGCAGAGCAGAGAGAACGAGAGATCCTTTCGAAATTGTATACGCGAGGATTCGCCACCAAAATTAGAAAGTCTGCGACTGCGATGATACTTATTAGATTATTTCGAGTGACATCCGGGAAACGTGCACGCTACAGGCAAATATAATTCAAGTTTGTTCGCGCGGAAAGCAACGGAGCGAGATGGATACAGGCTGAATTCGAAAATCGCGTCGGACTACACCGGTTCCGGTGGATTCAATTTCTTTTTCTTTCGCTTGAAACCAAAATCTAATAAGCCTGGACGCACGTCAATTCGCAGTCCAATTAGAATCGTTCCTCTAGCCGCACCGTCTGCCCTGCGACTCGCTCATCGAGCGAATAAAGCGATCAACCCGGCTCTTCGATAACAAACCGGTTCATTTTCCCCATCCTTCGTCCACCGCGTTCCGAATGTGCCAAGCATTTCCAGATAAAAGCACGCCATCGCTGCGCCTTCCATAATCTCTATTTCAATAATCTCTAATTTCGGTCGATCCACGTGCATGATTGATACCGTTGATAATCGAAGGGATTGATACAGCGAGCTTCGCCATGCGAGTATTTCACGCGCGTATTTCAACGCCATACAGAATACATATTAGGTTGTCCGGAAAGTTTCTTTCGTTCGACGAGGAAACAATAGACGCGCAACGTTTTTTGTTTTATATTACGAATTACGAATTACGTACGATCCATTTTGTTCCGTTGAGATAAACACCGCGACGTTTCGCAGACCTGGTTTCACGTTTGTACGAAGGTACACTGTTGTAAAAAAAAAAAAAAAAAAACACGTTCGCGAAAGAAAGACACTTTTCGGACAACCCAATGTATCGTTCGAAAAGCGAAATTCAACGAGAATTTAAAATTTTCGCCCTTTTTAGCGATCGATCGTTCCAAGGTGATTGTTACAGTACTCTTAAAGTATTCCCTTCCCTCGAAAACATTAACCAAAGCTTCTATTTATAAGGGTTTCCATCGTTCTTTGCAAATGGATTAAGTAAGTAAATTCGATAAAGCGCGGACACGTTATGTGAAAAAGCAGCGTAGCAATCCATAGGAAAGAGGATTGTTGTTCGTGGAAGCTTTTTACGGAGATCACGAGTTCGATCGGAACGCTGTTTGCTTTGCTTCTCTCTTTCCAGCATTCCGCGAAACATTCGATCAAACAGCTAATAATCGTTACCGCGGAAGAACCGTGCTATAGGAAGTTCTGCTTTTCAAGACCGGACAAACCGATGGAGAAAAGTGGAGAAAGAAAGAAAGAAAAAGGAGGGAAGAGGACGGAACGCGTACGTTTCGCAAATTGTTCGACAACGTTTGCGTAACAAATCGAACGACCTCGGGGAAGAAACGAGGGTAATGAAAGTGGTGCACGAGTAGGGAAAATGGAGAAGTTGGAGAGGTAGATAATGATTACCAGATTTAAGTATCGAAGAGTAGAAAGGAACGCAAAGGCTGAAAGCCAGGCAACGCGTCGCCGAGCGAGGGAGGAGAAGAGCGAAGAGAACTCGTACATTCCGTTAATTGCACTCATTCCTCGTTCGAATCAACTTCTTTCTTTTCACGACTCCTTCGAACGTTTCTCCGAGTTTCCACGGCAACGAAAAGATCGCGAAATTTTTGCACGGCATCGTGCTTCTTTCTATTCCGAGTTTGTATCGTGCTTGCAATTGCATCGAACTATATCGATCTTCCGCAGTACCTATACATTCTGTTTACAGATTCGATATGTTGCAGGTAGAAAACAGGTTTGCGAAGCGAAGTTACATTTGAACGATTTAAATTCTACCTTCTTTCGTACAACCTATTGATTCTGTATGGTAAACGTTTCCAATGACGCAGCGTCGATCCTCCTTTGGATTATCGACGTTGATGTAGCTCCATATTATCGTTATTAATTCTGTATCATCTCGTTGTGTTTCTAATGCCATAAAGCAAACTTGATCTCTATCTACTAATTTAATAACCGAATCGGATTTCCGAGATCATTGCGATCCTATTGTGCGCAGGTATATTTATTTTGCAGTACAGAAACTGTCTTTACGATTTAACTTCTATCAAGCTAATTAAAAAGTTAACTCCGTTTATCTCTTGACATTTTTCAACAAGCTCGAATGCTAACTGAAACGAAACGTATAATACTTAATCTTCGAATCTCGTTGTATGAGCATCTCGACATTCGCGTTAAAAAAGGACATTATATTTTTGCTCCGTTTACAAAGTTACAAAAAAAAAAAAGAAAAAAGAAAATGAAACATTCGAGTTATTACCTCGAATCAACAAAAAATTGGATATTACAAACGTGTGAAAAATGTAATAAAAATGCGCATAAATTAAAATAATTTGCCAGTCGTTATCACTTAAATTTCCAATGCTCGCGTATTTATATATGAAAGTATCGAAAGCGTCATATTGTCGATGATAATAATTATATTATAACATATTCCTTATTTTATAAAATATTCACTGTTTCGATGAAATGGAGGGAAAAAATCGTGCAAATACGCGTGCAATACAACCCAGGCTCAGAAATACGCCCATCGTGTTAAAATCGAAACTCCGCTTCAGTGCTAATTAAAAAGTTAGCAAATCACGTTACTCGAACGAACTTTACGCATTGCAGCAACCTTTTCAATCTTCTTTTCGAAGTCGAACCAAGTGATCGTTTCTGACTTCGACCACTATGCGTCTCGTTTCACGATTCAGTTACGCGATTCTTTACTTTCGTGTATTTATCCATCCGTTGCTTAGAAGTCGACCGTGTCCGGTGAAGCAAAAGCGTCGTTTCATTTC
Source organism: Bombus fervidus (assembly GCF_041682495.2). Taxonomy (NCBI): domain Eukaryota; kingdom Metazoa; phylum Arthropoda; class Insecta; order Hymenoptera; family Apidae; genus Bombus; species Bombus fervidus. Next base: position 15,998,311 of record NC_091523.1, read on the forward strand.
GAGTTACACGTACGAGTGCTTGAACACGGCGTGTATCCGACACACTATCCACCTGACCTTCGATCTTCCTGTAATTTTCCCTAATTTCGCTGCTTCGAGTTAGCTTGCCAGTGACGCGTATCCGTTTCCATCTGGTCACGTTGCTATCTCTGTTGCTGAATATACTTCGAATTTCGTACGTCAGCGAATTTCAACGCTTGCAGTGCGGATAATCGAGCTCCTACGAGGAAGCTGTCGCTCTTTAGCGAGAAACAGCCAGGATACTCTATACTTCGCCGATGTTCCCCATCGACACTTGGTTTCATTAGCTTCGCAGCGAAATCGAATTTCCACCTGCTTGCGCCTTCTGCGAGTAAATAAGAAAGATCGAGGAAAAGCGCGAAAAATATTAAGCGAATAGATCGATGGAAACCAGCGATTACCTGCAGAACGATTCGCGATCCTGATTATCGTACGGTTGTCGAACATTGTATAACGTTAACACCAAGCTCAACATTTTCCATGTCTTATACGTTTTTAATAAATTTGAGAGGTATGCGTGTGTGAACTTTATAATCTATAAAAGAAAAATCAATAAGGTAACGCGTATCTCCGCCTATAAATACCAGGATGCCTACCGATCTCGTACAAAATGTAGATCGTTAAATAAACGATGCCTGACGATCGATAGCAAGCTGCAGATGATAGCAGATTGATACCTAGATCGGCGATAAAAAAGGAAAGTAGTTGGATCGATAAAAATTTTACGAACCCTCAATTTCCGCAAGATCCTAAAACTCCTAAAACATACCACCTCCGATACGTGTGCGATATCGATGTAACTGACCTAACGGGTGTCGCGAGACGAAGAACGGCGATCGTTCGCAGTTTGGTTGGCGATATTCTGGACGAGAGTCGGATACGTCGTGTCATCGCAAACGACCAGAAGCAGCGGTCATTTCTTGGTTCGCAGGCTGGGCACGTCTTGCAGTGTATCCGCGAGTTAACGAAGCGGTGCACACTTTCGCCAGACAGGAACGGACCAGGTCCGGAGGATTGCTGCTACCGCTAATTTTATGTATACATTCTATCCGAAGGTCGAGCAGAAAGTAACGGGGAACGGTACGAGCGACAGGAAGCCGCTGTAAGCTCGGTTTGCGTCTAACTCGATCAGTCGAGCCGCGCAATCAGCAAATACAGCGGCGTCGCGCTGTTCGTACGTTTCCACCTCGCGCAGCTTCCGCCCCAGCTGCCTCTTTGATTCCACTCGACCAAGTTTCAGTTTGCGCACAGGCCAGCAGGGTGACTGCGTCGATCTCACGATTCCCGTTACACGGTTTACGCTCGTCAGGCTGTCGCCCAGCCGGACACTGTTCCAAGCTGACCTCGCTTCCCTGCGAATCTCAGGAAAATGATCTTCCGTCGCGTTCATGTCTTCGATCGAGCAGAGATTTCCTCTAAGCTATCGTTACAGAGGATGTACATTTCGACGAATGCAACAGGACGACCGTTACAGATAGACCAGATACGAAATATTGGAACGTTTGAATAGAAATGCGTGGAACGTCTGATCGTATTAAGATAAGGTATAAATTTGCCTGTTGCGAATTATCGAGCATAAAGACCAACCGCTCGGGTCAAACCGATCGATCGATATCGCGTACCTCGAATGAATTAACGCTCAAGGTGTAGGAGGTTCGATAGATCGAGTGTTAGCGTAATCTAGCACTGTATTTGCACTTGTTGTATAAAAGTAAAGTGTGATGTTATGAACACGGCGGTGGTAAGATCTTGTTGGGAGTGAAGTATTTCACCCGCACGGTACGATGTCTGACGATGAACTGTCCTCCTACGTTGCTGATTCTCCCTACCAGTCGTTGGGTTTCGTCCGTCCATCGTGCCTTTCCGGCCTAGCTTCTCCCGGGGTTTTTTAACTGACTTCGGAGTCATTAGGTTTACAGCTCGGGGAGGACATGTAATTCGGAATTTCCTAAACGAGGGAATGGGCCTGTCTGTGCCATAAACGCACGGCCACTCACAATTCCGAATATTGCATTTTTATTCAAGTTTTTCTCTCAATATTTTTGCAACTGAATTACGTTATGTCAAAAATAATGCTTTTGAGCGACAATGTACGCGTCCGACGATCGCTCGCATCAAGAGCAAACGCAATATCGCAAATATCGATCACGTTCATCAAAAATACCGACTCAATCTCCTTTGTTTCGGAAGAAAATTGTATAGAATCATTACGAACGATGTGCGTTATTATAATTCTGCGATCTTTGGATACGTACTATATAAATCTCGCACCTGCTTCCTTATCGCCGCAATTATGGAAAATCCTATTTGCGTACGGAAGCTGCGCCCGGTCGAAACCTGCGAATACATAGAGCGAGCGATTTTATAGGAAGATTCCAACTTAGCTGCGAACGCAACTATCAGCAAATGTTTCACGAAACGTTTGTTGCGAAGATATCGGTGTTACGCGTAGATTGCGGAGACGCGAGAATCTAAAGTCGATCCACGCACCGATCATTCGAACGCGACAACCGCGACTATAGTCGGTACAGAGCAGACAGGTTAACAGTACGTTCATCGTGCTATTATTTCGCCCAGTTTTCGTCCGGTCAATAAAACTCTCCCTCTCGCTGCACCGGATATACCGCGCTGCGCCGTACAAAATATCGACATTGATGCAAATTTGAAATTTTAGGGCCATGTTGACGGCACGCGAGCGAATATTCGTTTGATATATATATATATATAAAAAAAAAAAAAAAAAAAAAAGGAAAACCGGGAGAAAAATACGAAGCGACAAAGGGCTTTTGATTTCGTGATTACAACGACGGGAATTCGGATAATGCATTGGAATTTGATAACGAACAACGAATGATTAGTTTCGTCGTTATTTAAAACGACGCTGCAATTTGCTTTGTATTTAACAGCAACTGGTCGTTTGACGACCGACGGAATAATTCCGCGTTTATACGTCAATACCCTGTGTTCTCGACTTTTCTCCCGTTGTTTCGAATCCACCGATCCAAACGATGCTGAATGTTGGTGCACTGGCCTAGTTTGGAATGTCCGTTGTGATTCGAACGTTAATTTCGTATTGCCGGTTTCCGAAAATTATTTTCGACGGCCGACTATTATGTATGTTCAACGTTCCAACAAATATTCGTTTAGCTCTCTGCCGTATATACGATTGGTTCAAATTAACGCGAGAGGAAATTCATTCGTATATATCCGCTCGACATACACGGGCCGGTTTAATAATCGTTGCTGCCTTAATATTTGCAAAATGATGGAAATTCATTTGGCGAAAGATGAGATTATGACGTTATCGGAATTTTTAGCAACATTTAGCAATACTGTATGAAAAACGAAAATAGAGGACAGTTTCAAAGTGAAATTACAATTATTAAGACGATCGATTTTTAGCTGTAACGGTACAACACAGCTCAACTCTATCGGACTACAATTAACGTGTTGTATCTTTGGCGAGCGCAAAAGTTAAACCGACTTTGCAAGTAGATATCGAAAGTAACAATCAGATTGACATCTGAGTAATTCCACTGATATCGTTCTAAACCTGCGCTAATTTCGAGCGATCTCTGACATTCGTTGCTCGGTGTCAGAAACGATCGGCGAAACTTCACACCGTCATAGTATTTCGGTAATAAAATAAATCGCGCGATGACGATGTCATTCCGGGAAGAGGAAAAAAGAAGCAGCGAAAAGAAGGGTTCCTTTGTTGGTGATCCCGTGGCAAACTCAGAAATTACCCATTGTTCGGGATAGCCGAGCGATCCGCGTGGCCATTTGTCAAATTGAACGAGAATCCAGCAGTCAAGCCGTCGCGGTTTTCATTCGGCAAAGGCGAAAGAACGAGAAGCCGAACGGCGAAGCGAAAGCGTAGGAAAACTGCTTCGACTGCGAACGAAAGGTAAAATAACTATTTGTAATTACATTTCTTTCCACTTCATCCGCTACTCGGCTGGACTCTTCGTTCTCTCCGCGCTACTTCGTCGGGGCTTTCTTATTTGTCTCTCTTCGGATATTTTTTTCTTTTCCACCATCTCTACCTTCGTCTTTCCTGCCTCTCGTTCGAAAGGCCGTATTAAGCTACCGGCGATGTTGCGACCGTGTTATCTCGTTCCGGTGGTTTCCCTGCCATTGCAAATTCTTTTTCCACTTGTCGTTTCGTATCTCGACTTTGTTCGCTCGCGTAGCTCCAGGCCTTTCGCGATCTTCTTGAAAAAAATTAATGGTCGCCACTGGCAACCGACCGCTATAAGCTCTGCTTTGCTCCTTAAGAGAGCTACTTTCAACTAGTAAACGCGAATTTCTTAACATTTTTTTTTTTTCCTTTTTGGCAAATTACGAGCTTAACGTCTGCTCCGTTTCGTGCCACTTTTATTTTCCCTTAACCTGAGGTTAAGCGATTTGTACGCGCGCGTGTAGGTGCGTGAAATCTTACGCCGATGAGAGAACAAATGGAGACGCGAGAACGAGGAACAAAGATCGGTGTCGGCGGGGACATCAGCCGATAGCTGTACGTACTTTTTATTAAAAGGAATAATCCAAAAAAATGGGCATAAATCGTACTTCGCAGGAACAACGAAATTCTAGTACGTATATGCGTATCGAAGTTTCTTCTGTGCCATAGTGAATTTGCTATAGTTCAGCCTCGACATTCCCAAGTTCTTCTCGTACTTGTTTAATCGAACGAATATACGTTTCTCGGATTCTTTGCGCGAATATACGCATACACACGTGCGCGGCTGCATAAACGAAAGGATACATACCTGTTCGATGTCAACTGTTTGCGTGCAATACGAACAACGAGAAGACGAGGCATCGGCATTGTCGATAAACACGAGCATCGTATGCACACGCGCCACGCGATCTGACAAGCCTTTCCGAATGCATTATCAGTAGGATCGGCTAATAAGAGGCTTGTGCGTTAATTTCCTAATGGAATTTCATGGTCTAGCTCCAGTCAATCAAGTTCTAACGGCGACATGATCGTTCGAAAGGTATGCGAGTTCGTTCGCCGCTTGCGTAAACAGTTTTGATGTGGTTAGCTGGTTAGCTACGACGAACTCTCGAATTTTGCGTTATACAGTTTGGTACATTTAAAGATGTTTAAAAGTTTGCTACAGGCTGTCACGAAGTTTTCAACAAAAATTTCCAATTAATTTTCTTTAATAATTTAATATTGCGAATAAACGTTAGTCGAGTTTCACGGAACGATCGTGCGGTGATCGCGAATTTTCTAGTTTTAAGTAAGATTTTTGAGTAAGATTTCGGCTATAATCGACGCGAATTTCATTACGTTCCTCTTCGTTTCTTTCCTGCAGTTCGAGAATCAATATCGCCAGGGACTCATAAAAGCGGTACTCTTCGTTTTAGACATCTCCACAGATACTCGATAGGATTGGTTTAGTTATACTCTCCACTGTACATACAAGTGCAGGTTCGTAGAGAAGGAACGACGCAGAAGGAGAAGGGCTGGCGCGAAAGAAAAACAGCGAAAGGTGCTGAACAACGAACGATTCGTCTATAGAATATTGAGAACAATGCAGTGGCGTTCGTAATAAATATATCGTGTCATACGGTATTACGAGAAGCTGCCGATGTCCAACAAAACGTTTGCACCAAAATGTTTCGTTCGCGTATTACCGATCGTGAATACAATCTTGCGAGCAGATTAAACTCCCATGGCGAGATTAATCCAAGCAGCGATACGGATACGTCCAGCGTGTAGGCTGGAAAACTCGCGGACGAAAGACAGCTCGGACAGATCGAAGAGACTTTGGATGAGATAAAAATCAAGCCAGTGTTCGCTCGCCATTGTTTCGACGTTTTTATTATAGCGAAACGAGAGAGTGCGGATGGAAAATGTCACAAGGTGAAATACGAAGCTTCCGTGGACCAGCCCGTTTTTTTTTTTTTTTTTCCGGGCACAGTCGGCCGCATTTCCGATTGCCATCGGTGTTTATATACATTTTCGCTGTGAAATCTGGGACAGACGGGAAGGACAGGGAAAAAAAGGACACGTCGACTATCCGCGGATTGGCGTTGTCCATCATCTCGTTGCGACCCTATAGGTTATAGGCTGGGCGAGATCTTTTTTACCACGTAACAGATTTTCCCTCGCATAGTCAGCGAACATCCGTCGTATCGCCAGCAGGCTGCCGATTGCACAGCGCGATGATTCATCGCCACTTGGAATCGTCGTAGGAACCCTTACCGCGTGATTCGCGCGAAGATAAAGATTTCTGCAAGTTCGCGATTCTCGAGAACAAGCGTTCTCTGCGTGCAAGCGCGATGATTTATGCGCACGGTCGAAGACGAAACGCAATTATAGGTCTTAAACGAAAGAAACGTCGTCGGCTGGAAAGACGAACGATCTTCCGCGATACGATCTATGCGGCTATCCCGGCGCTCAACTAATTTCTGCTCAAGCGATCGTGTTCCGTCCAAGGAAATAAAATCTGAGCGATGGTCTTCGTTGGTAATTTTATGATACGCCTGATCGAATGCAAGAGTCGAAGAAATTCTCACTAAATACATACTAAACACACACACATACAAGACGCTACAGCATCTTTGTTGAGTTATTTCGATGCAGGAGCATACTTTTTAAAGAAGCAACTTTGCTTTTCTACTCCGTTTCACGATAAACTAAAGGTTGTCTTTGAAAAAATCCAAATCGGAGCTAGGAAAAGTAGAGTCTTTGTCGCTTAGAACGAGTCCAAGTGGACTTTTGTACGATTTTTCTTCGCAAAGTCACGATAGTTGGAAAACGACGATTCTTCGAGAAAAATTTAGCAATCGTTGAATTTCGCGGAGCGGTGTATCATCGTCGTCGGGCGCAACATTTGCGAATCTTGTGCTTTACTTCCGAAATTGACTGGAGAGAATTCTCCGTAAAATATCCATCGTTTCGCGGATAATCGAAAAGTTATCGCGTGATATCTAGTTCCGAGCTATTGGAGACTTCGAATCGAGCGACCGATTCTCGATGGAAGAAAATCAAAAAGGAAGAGAAGAAAAGAACTAACAAGACGTAGAAGCGGAAGCTGGCGTGCAGTCTACCTCGTTCCGCGTTGTATCTTTCTTCCGGATTCGACGCAACTCTCGCAACCGTCCGAAAGTTCGTCTACTGTTTCTTCGAGCAACAACGCGCTCAGGTACCGACACGGCTGTCCTCCTTTCTCGTGTTCGCGCAAACTCCAAACAATTTCTTTACGGCGCGGCGCCCTTCTGACCGTTCGTTTTCCGATAAGCTGCAAAACTTCCGATTCTAGGTATTCGTCCGAGTTACGTTCCGCGTCGTTGGCATCGCAATGTCCGGACGCGTTCGAACGCGAAACAGAACTAACGACACGCTGTACAAGGCGAAGAATCGCTGCTATGGATAGTGCGAGCGATAGAGTCGCGTCGTAAAGTCAGCCACGAGTTAGAGATTACGATTTATGAGGTTTTGAAGGATCTGGAACCTCGTTTAAGATCGTACGACGGCAACTCGCAATCCCAGTCAGATTTTCTTCCGCACTGCGTCCGAATGAGAGCTCGTTTCGTATTTCTGTTATTACGGCTGGCGTTGCGTTAATGGAATTGCAAGACAGCGAGCCAGGTGTACCAAGATGGGCGGAAGTAATGTAGCGAAGGCGTAAATTAAAGGTCGTCGAGGCCTATGTAATAGCACGATACACGGGTGGCAACGGTATCGATCCGATGATCCAGTGTCATTGGTGCGTTGCACCGATGGGCAAAGACCTTTAATTTACGACTTCGCTATACCGCTTCCAGCGAGATACCTTGGCTAAATTACAATTGTACCGATGCAACACAATCCACGATAACGGATGTATCTGTAGCGGCAATTGACGACAAAACTTTAACGAACCATCGATATTCCTAAGATCCTTTCGCCGAATATCTGGAAGAAGGTGTACGTGGCAACGTTCGCTGACGCTTAACGAACGCACGCGTCGCAGGGATATCGAGAGGCGACAAAAAGAAACGAATCGGATTAAGAGAATAGTCGAGTTGTGACCGTTAACCCTTTGAGCGCTCTCACACAACCATTATTTTCGTAAATGTCCAAGTGGTCACCACTTCTAAGAAAACTCTACATCTGGTCTTTTTAGTTTTCTCGAGCACCGAAGCCATCGGCAGCGTATAGACGATAGACTGGGACGAAGGCAGACCATAGACAGTAAACAGGCGGCGATGGCTTCGGGGCTTTCAGTCTTAGGGTAACACTGCGGATCGGCACCAGCTCAAATTATATTCCTATTTGTACTTACGCTTCTGTATTAAGATATATTTTCTGCTTTACAATTTATCCACGCCTTCCTCTGTTCATACATCTAATAACCTCAACGATAATAATTTGTCGAATTATTGGGGAAAAACGATATCCGTTAGAGAACCGATCTGCGACCAATAAAGTTTCACAATTTACAAAGGTTGGCTATCAGAATTTGATACGTAACAGCTTGATGACGATTTCCTGTGAAATTGGAAACGCGATTAGCAACAACATTCGTCTGATCACAGATTCTATCCACCGTATATTTCATGACAATTATAATAATTTGCCGAATTACGAGGAAAAACGATATCCGTTGAAGAACCGATCTGCGACAAATAAAGTTTCACAATTTACAAAAGCTAGCTATTAGAACTTTATACCGTAACAGCTTGATGACGATCACCTGTAAAATTGGAAACGCGATTAGCAACAACCCTCGTCTGATCACAGACTTTATCCACCGTGTATTTCATGGCAATAATAATTGTCGAAGTGGTCAGCACTTTTAAGAAAATTCTACATTTGGTCTTTTTAGTTTTCTCGAGCACCGAAGCCATCGACAGCGTGTAGACAATAGACTGGGACGAAGGCAGACCATAGACAGTAAACAGGCGACGATGGTTTCAAATTATATTCCCACTTGTACTTACACTTCTGTATTAAAATATATTTTCTACTTTACAATTTATCCACGCTTTCCTCTGTTCATACATCTAATAACCTCAACAGTGAAAAATACGCAGTCCACGGTGTGCTTCTTCGTAAAGAACGGGCAGTCCACGGCGCAGGCTTAACGTCTGACAACGCAGCGCTGAAAGGGTCAAGCGAGATTGATCGGTCGAAAGCGAGAATCGTTAATAAATATTAAACACCGCCGAGTATTTCTTTGGCACTCTACACATCCTACACGATACACCTCGTATCAAACGAGTTGTCGACTAAAGCACAAAACGTAGGGCAGCGAAACACCCGTTAGCGGTTAATTGATATTCGGATTGATAACGATTAACCATTCTTTCGGAAGTCTGCTAATCGGATTAGTCGCGAATTTACACTGCGGTCGTATCCTGCGGAATTACTCCGACGCAAACTCCCGCTAACTATTCCGCGATCGCGTGTTACGCAACCGAGGCGCGTACCAACTTTTCAAACATCGAGTCTATCACCCACGATAGCAACTTATTACACTTTATTGTCCGCGATGAACTTTCGTCGTTTCCTCCATCCCTTTACTTGCCGGTTTGACGAAACGTTGTACGCTCTCTTCGATCCTCGTAAGCTGTTTTATCGTAAGCGCGCTGTCAACCTGCGCCTTCCGAATCGATAATCGAGGCGGACGCGTTCGAGCAAGAACGAGAAGCACGAATCGATTCCGCCGCACTAAAGAGTTCCCGCCGCTTAATTATCGAGGAACAAACGTTTGCGCTTCGAGCGCATGATGGATTCCGCGTGCATAAATCGGTGAAACGAGTAAAGAGAGGTCGCAGAGGCGAGTAAACTGCAGACACGACACCTCCAGCGCGGCTATATAAATCACGGCTAGGCGAGCCCGGCGGAAACCGGGTAAACCGAAAGAGATACCAAACTTCCCACAAACTTTCCACCAACTACCAACTACCGATAGAAGCGAAACATTGCCAACAAGATCCTCCTCCAACTTTGGCCGTCTTATTAAGCGAGATGGCCGCTTAAGCCGGCTCAGCTCGCGTTCTGCCATCGCGAAACGTCAAAAAACGCGCGAGGAATACTCGCTCGGTTACGCCGCTCGTTCGATCTAGTCGAGCGGGCTTGCTCGCGTCGCTCGCAAATTCATCTCGCGACTGCGAAGGAAAATTTTCGCCACGAACTTTTCGTCCGCGGCTTTGCTACCAACCGTTTTCGCCGATCATCACTCTCTGCGTCTTATACCGATCTTTCGTTCGATTTAACGAGACTCTTCGAATCGGCCTCCTTTTCTTCTCTCGAAAAAGTTCCGATCGTTAGGCTGCCTCGACGGAGCCTTCGTTCGATTCGCGAAACTTTCCGCTTTCGTCCAGTTATAACGGCTCTCTGCCAAGTCCGTCAAATACGAAATACGAATATTCACAGTGACGCGTCGCTATCGAGAACGTATCGAATCGATTTCGGATACCTCGTCGCCCTGGTCGCGTCTCATTTTCTTCTCGTCGCACGATCACCATCAGGATAATATCCGTTGAGGTTGACCGATAGAAGAACGAGTGGATGAATTCATGATAGAAAGATATATTGAAATAAATAAAGGTATAAGTATAAGTATAATGTATGCTGATCCAAATCCTCACTTCCATAGTGTTGCAATACAATAGAAGCGATAGGGAGCACGTTCATATATTTATATCAAAGGATTTTACCAAAAAGGTTAACCTTGTAGCTCTAGCTAAAGGCTACAAGAAACATAAATAGAAATTTATTTATAGCTCCTTTGTTTCTAGACCTTGTAACCCAAAACGTAATTTATATTCAAGGGCAGAATAATATGGAACTCCCCTTGTTTAAAATATTTTTTGTTTCGCTAAATTCTATTCTCCGATCAGTCTCTAGATCAAGGATATACAAAAGTAACGAAGTAAAGTTTCTTTTGAAATAATTACTTCGACAATATCGATTTGCAGGAAAGGAAATAACCAAATAGTAGAAAATTTGATGATTAAAAGTGTGTGAGATTGATCGACGAATGAACTACAGGCGGAGAAAATCAACAACCTGAAAGTGATTCGATAAAGCTCGAGGTTCATGTTCGTCCAAAGTCATAAATCCTCCAAACTTGCTCTTAAAACGTTTCTCGTTCTACCTGAAAGATAAACGGTATTTCGACCAAGCACGAAGAAAAGGATAAAGAATCGACGGGGAAGAATAGCTTGTCGAAACGGGGATGCTTTTGGAAAAATAGTATGTACAAATGATTCTCGGCCAGCGTAACTGCCACTTGCTTCGCTCGTCTTGGCTTCTCTCGTCTCTCCGATTCGCTAAATCTTTCCTTCGAAAGAGACAGAAAAAGAGAGAGAGAGAGAGAGAGAGAGAGAGGACGGAAAACCTGTCGAAATAAGAACCGGCGACGCGCGTTGCGATAAATGGAGGACGGACGGAAGAAAGGAAAGGTAGAAGACACTTTGATCGTTGTATCGGGGAATTTGGAGTTGATTAACTTCGCTCGTAAGACTGTAGCTGCGAATTGCACCGAGAATAGCTACAGGAAAGCGCGCGGCCGTTTCATCGAGCTTCGAAAGCCATCGAAATCGACCGCCCTGGGAAGCGCAGACGGAAGAGAATGACGCTAGAGCGATCGCAGCGTACACTGCAGCCTGTCGTGTTTTAAAGTAAACGTTAAACGTCGTAGAAACTATAAAAGACCCGCGACAATGGTTTCAAGAAACAAAGAAACCCCGATGCAACAGTTTAGACGTTATTCTATTTGCGCTTTTCTTCCGACATTTTATAGCGTGAGAGTACGTCTTGAAATTTCAATTATGTTTCTAAATTCGTTTTGCCTTGTTGGTGGGAAACGTCCCTTGTCGGGAGAAAGTTGGTCGGCTCAAAAATCACGGACATTCGGCTCGATGATTTTCTTCCCTTGAAGCAATTCTTTCAAAATTTCCATATTATAGACGATTTTTTTTTTTTTTTATGTGGAAATATTCTTTTACGCGTTGATTAATGAAGCGTTTTAACCTTCGTGAGAAAGTACGTATCAAAGTGCCTCTTTTCGGCGCTCATGGTTGTGAAGATGACGCTCGATTTTACGCCGATGGTGCGCCGACTATCGAAAAGCCCTTCTCGAAGGACCAACGTCTCTGTCGGGTGGAAAAATGATCTTGTCGTAAAGTATACGATGCAGACGTGCGTGCAAACTATGAAAATCTCGTGCAAAGTACCTTTACAAACTGTTATCAGGAGGAAAAGAAAGCTACGAAACGTACGTTTGACGAATCTGCATGTTTGCACGCGTTCGTCCTTTTATACTGTACGTACGACGCGTTCTAGGGGTTTGCAAAATATTCGATAGATCTCTGTTTGTAGAATTCGAGCGATGGAAATCGATGGAAACGTACGAAAATCGAAACTACGCGAAGAATGTACTTAGGTGTTTTTCGCGTAGCTGAAATCGCTGATAACATAATGGTATTTAATCGGATAATGAAATCAATTATAAGGAGATTAGCGATAGACTTAGCAAAGTTTACCGCGAATTAATTCGTAGCTGGCAAAATCCAGCAGAAAGCAATTATAACGATCGAGCCGTTCGACATTAACGCTCGAACGTAGCCAAGATAATGCCATTACGAATTTTTGATCAGCGGCTGGCTAATAAAATTCCTATTTCCGTGGAGCACTCGACGAGTTTAACGAGAGCCAGGAAATCCCCGGCGTTTCTACTTTTTATTCCAAATTAACGAAGAATCTATCGGCCAACGAAACACGCGCGAAAAGAGAAAGACCGGGTAACAAACGTACACCGCGCTTTCGAAAAATCGGTCATCGACCTCTCCGAAACAGCGACGTATTTGTCCGAAAACGAGACGATTAGCGTTTTATCGTTGCTTCAACTTTAATTCTTCGAGCTGTCGATTAAGCTGGTCGGGATGTGCGACGATTTTACTCCGAATCCTTCTTTGTACGCCGTATCGATTTAAAGGTTTCGCGATTTGCGCCTGGTCGGCTTTAATCGGCGAATAAGAAATTAATCGAGATTACTCGATAATCCCATTAGCTTGCGAATCGAATTATCTAGCAGAGAGGACGTTTCACCGAGTTAGATTAAAACTGCTCATAGGGGACGCGAAACTTAGTTTGTCGCAACTCGAAAACCGGATAACGCTTCGTGGCGATGTTTGTCCAGAGTTTTCCAGCTGCTTTGCATCGTCGCATCCCTTGGTCCGTTAAGAGGCATCGTTACATGCAAAGTATACATAGCAAAGTTTTGACGAATATCAAATATATCTGTACCGAAAGAGGTTTCCGAAATGAGTAAAGTTTGGAAATGTTCTCCGTAATTACAAAATGAAAACTTACCTGTAATGTTCTTAAGTCGATACGTATATTAACTCGAAACGTTCGTAGCTGTTACCTTCGAACGTTCGGTGCTGTTACAAAGAAAACGTTGCTTGAACGGTTTGAAAAGATATTCTCCGAGCGATTTATAATTTCGGTTAAATTTTTAACCGAGCAACGATTCCGCTCTCAATAAACGCGCAAAAGTGAAATGAACGATATATTTGCGAAGAGCGAAACACGAAATGATTAAACACGCCGTTTAAATTCAAGCCACGCGTCATGGGAATTTAAGTGCGACGGTCGAACGCGACGGCACAATTGTGTATCCCGCCTCGCTGCTAGCCGAAACTTAATCAAATTCGCGATGGAACCTCCATCGAGATCCTGCGGACGAGCCTGCGTGGGTGGAAGAGAAACGTGACCGAGAGAAAAATCTACCGCGATAAAAGTCAATGTGTCGGAAAGTATCTCGGCACCAGGAGGAAAAGAACGAGGGGAATGAGTGGCGCGAACAGGAAGAAGCAACCGACAGCGCTCTACTTTATAAAGCTGCGAATCGTTTACAAACGTCGCGCCATTAAACGAATGTTAACACGCCCGGTTCTTTCGAACGGATCGCTTTATTTCGTGGAATCTCACGATACGCCGAGCTACTGTTCGTAGAATGTTCTACCAAAACCACTTCCTCCTTTTACCGAGCTACGAAACGTCACGCTGAAAATAACTCGACCCTAGAACTTGCAAATTGCTCGCGCGGTTCTTTATTTCGCTTCCAGTTACTTTATTTCGAAGCGTGCGGATTAAATTTCGTTTCGTAGATCGTTCGGTTGGCGCGCAGAGGACGAAAAAGCCGTTCGTCGAGTCAAATCCTCTCGAGCGGGTTGTGCTTACAGTAGAAATCCCTGTCATCGTCCGTGTGTACATAAGCGTCGCCGGGCGGTGGCTGGGACGCTCGAGGTCACAGGGCAACGGGGATATTTGGAACAAAAATAAAAGTCACTTTGGACGGCTGTAAAGCCATTCTCCGTCGTGTGGCACGACGTGGTGTAGCGTCAAGGATCGCTGTATTTTCCTCCCTTGGAAAAAACAAGCTATCGCGGATCGAGCGTCGATGTGGGTGTCGCAAGCGCTCGGCATTTTTTTCCCCGGTGGCATCCCCGGGAGAAACAACGTGCTCCCGTCGAAGAAGAATACGGTGTTTTAGCGACAAAGGACGCCCCGTGACCAAGCATTAAGATGGTTTATTTCGTCGTTTAAAGCGCGCCTAGCCTCTTAACGGGTCACCATTAAACCAATGTTAACATGACCGAAGTTGGTCCGGCCACGCGGTAGAGAGATTTCTACGACGCCGAGGCGAACGATCGAGACAACGTCGCCGATTTTCCTTCGCCATCGGTAAGCAAAGCTTGCCGAACGAAGGATACGGTGGTCTCGTCGGAGGTAGCTTCATCGATCTCGTTAAATCTTTCCTTTGTTTCGTCCATTTCTTTTTCCTCGACTTTACCGAATCGTCCGTTGGTCACTCTCTATCTTCCACTCTTTCTTTTTCCTTTTTGCGATCCCCGAGCTGCTTCGTTTCTGCCTGCCTCTCGTTCGAATTTTCTCCCTCTCTCTCTCTCTCTCTCCCTCGTTGCCTCTAGTTTTACCTTAACTAGAACTCGACGCCACCAGCCACGACCTTTTTCAACTTCCAAACAGACCAACCGACAGATATCTCGAGCTACGTCTTGGCCGGTGGCGATTTTGCAGATTGCACCCACGAGGGAAATCTCCGCTCGTCGTCGACGACGTTGTTCCCTTTGACTAACCGCGTCGGTCTTTCCGTGAATCCTGCGGGTACACGCAGCCGTGTTTGCTAACGCGTGCGGTCACAAAAGTACGTTTGTAGATAGACGCGTTGCACTCGCAAACGAGCTTCAGCGTTCCGGATCTTTGTTCGGTTTCGAGATATCCCCGCTGATCTTTGGAAACGAGATCTCACGGTCAGCTGTGCTCGTTCCTTGCGTTGGATATCCAACTCACGATTTTGGTTCCTCGGAATTTCCTTTGCGTTTCTATTTCTCTATCGTCCTCCTAGACACGAGTATCGTAAAAGAAATTATCGATCGTCAAGAGCTAAATTTACCTCGGAATTGGCCATTGTAGACACGCGTCATCTCGTTGCGACGAACGAAACTCGTACGAACTTGTTAGAGTGGACCGGTTGCGCGTCGTTTGTCTCTCGAGAATCGAATATCGATCGTGTACTTATACAATGAGATTCGGAAATGAATAAAAAGTGGCTTCTGAGAGGCTCGTATAGTTCTGGACAGTCGACGTTAAAGCTAGCGCTGTTACGATCCTGGAGAAGAATTAATGGCATCGTAATCGTCCGCGATCGGTTCGCGTCGATTCTCGCCTGGTGAAAAAGTATCATCGGTGCCAGGAGGGAAACGAACCATCGAGGAAAGTGAAGGACAACGGTCAGAAATCGATATTATCGAAAACACAGAGCGAGGCTGACGAGTTCTCGCGAAAGATGAGTTTCCAAGCGGTAGCTCGTGTGAACTCGAGCAATGAACGTCGTTACACGTCAACGGAGCATAATCGACGAACTGCCATCATTATGAATCGCGCCGCAGGCAGCCGATGGCGCCGGAAGATTAATAGACTGCCAGATAGTTAAAACTTCATCGTCCATGCTGAATATTCATGTCACACCGACTTTTTTTCACGCGAGTGTTCGCGGAGAGCGCACAGCCCTTCGCGCCTTTCCGTCGTCCGGTTCGTTAGAAATTTATCTCTTCCTTCGTTCGTGTCCCTGTAGCTTAGAATCGGGATTTTGCATCGTTGTCCCGCGGTAAATTCGCTAACCGAACCGAGTGTGCGACCTATCGAATTAAACGCAAAATAGTCGTTGCTTATCAAATGTAACGGAAAGCAATTGCGGCCGATCCCGTTTATCTCGCGAAAAAGTTGAATATCAAAGTTTTCAAGTACCGCGCCGAAGCAACGTAATCTCTTTATTCTCCGCAAAACGAGGGAAATTTTAATCGAGAAATTTTCGAGAGTATAACGTAAAACCCCGAGGACGCTTTAGGACACGGAGTAGTTTCGTTAGAACGATCGCGAGCGTGCAGAGAACTTTTACGGGCGAATTTTTCTCTCGGCTTTTAACAGCGTCAATGTTCAACGGAGATGCTTCGGGCGACAGAGCGCTAGACGCTGGTGATAGGGCTGAAGAGACTGGCGCGTTCTCCGCGGATTTGCCGTCAGTCAAATTATGCTACGTTAGTCGGTCATCATCGTAAAACATAATATCGGTAAGTCGATGTTCACGGACGAGTAGCTCGAGTGTACGTGGCAAATAGCTGTAGAACTTGATACGTTGCTGATGCAGAATGGCACGAGGATCCGGTGAGTTACGTCGTAACGCCGATGATCGTTGAAATTTTTAATGCTCCCGAGTCTATCGTAAAGCGAAATGTTTCACGAGCTCGGATTTTCCTACGGGAAAGCGAGCGGATCTCATTTCCCAGGATTGAATTGTCGCTCTTGCAAGTTTCAGACGAGCTTCGACTTGATGGTGGGACTTGTGCATCTTTATTCTCGAAACAGAGACGAACGAAGGTGTGGGATTTCCTGGAAATCAAACGCGAATGTTTCGAGTTTGGGCGTGCATTGCCGCGTTTCGCTGGATTTTGTCAAGGGAAATATTTAAACTGTACACGGCGTTAAGCGTTAGCTTTCGTTTATCGCTAATGACCTGTAACTTAATACGCGATTTGTTGCTACACTTTGTACGAATAACGTGCTTTTCGACAACTAACGACCGAGCCATACAAATAACTGCACAAATATTTCCAATGGACCGCACTTGAAGATATTCGAACTTTGACCCAAAAGTGTACACGCTAGAAACGAATTAAAAGTAATATTTACTACGTTTTCGTGAAATTAGCTGACTACAAATCTAAATTCTCTGTCAATAATGCGTCTGACGTTTGTAGGAAGTTCCATGTTAATCGGTCACTCTCGTGTCACGCGATGGTCCTTGCGAGATTCCTCATAGTCTGGGCGTCAAAACCTATCCATTGTTACACTGACCCGCAACAAGCCTAAGGAGATACCGTAAACCGAATCTGTTCAGTTTCATTTCCCTTCGCATAAACATATTCGGTTTACAGATGGTCCTCGTGTTTGTTGCACGCTCTTAACTATTACGGAGAAAGCGGGTGTCTGGCGAGATGACAGACTTTTCCCATGAACAAGGATGCCCATATCTGGTTTTCTTTGTCTTTACAACTTCATTTATTAACCAATGGGCATCGCGGATCATTACCCTTACTTTTCTACCGAAAAATGTGGACGACGAATCCGCGTTCCGAGTTCAAAAGGGCACACCCACACCGAGCTTTCTTCCTTGATGGTACGAGACAGGTCCGAACAGTTCTTCTTCCGATCTTTTGTAACAAAAAACCTAACTGTGAAAAATAAACTCGACTTTATACTGAACTTTTTGTATTCACTTAAAAAATTACGCGACACTCGCAACGTGAAACGGCTGGTGTGTGACGCCACCCAAAATCCAGACATCTGGCGACATCGGACATTTCAATAACACTTAGTCATGCGATAGCAATAAGAAAAGACGATAGCCGGACTCCCATCCATAAGATACGTGAATCATAACGAGTGGATAAAAAGCCCAGTCCTTTAGTCAGTAAGTCAGTCTGTACTCTGCGGTTAATGAAGCATACGAATGGGCTATTGCTCGTTCGCCTTTTTATAACATTTCGTTGTTTATTACGTGACACGTGTATCGATCGAGCATTTTCTAATTTATCAGGAAGAATTTCGTCTTTTAGTCGCAAGCTGATCAACTCGTTCTTTCAATCGCGTTTCATCGAGATGGCCGATGACAACCGGCAAGAAATCTGTGCCAGTGAATTCGTTCTGTTCGAATTTCTCCGGTTCCTCTTTGTCTCTGTAATTAGTCGCAAGAGGCGAGAGCGTAGCTTTGAATGGTCTGGCGAAAAAAACCTCCTTTGAAGTCGGTTAATCGTGCCACGAGCGCGAAAGAAGTTGAATTTTTCCCGCTCCCAGCGGAACGGGCGATATATCTCGTTGTAATTACTTCGAGTGTCGGAAACGGGTTAACGCGTAACGCAAAGAGGAGGCTGTTCCGACGATCCTTCCCTTTCTTCTTTTTCGCGATCGATCTCACAGAACCGCGTTCGTCTTTCTTCTACATTTCCCTCCGTTTTTTTGCTTTTCCCTTCGACGATCGTCCAGAAACTACGAATCTTTTACGTTTCAAGATCTCTGGTTCTTAATTTCAAGAGAAAAATCGCGATATATGTATAACGAATGAAGCGACTTCTTGAAAGCTTCGTTTTCGTACACGGAGCTGTCGAGTTTTTCAAAGTGCGAGAATTTCTAGCGGAAAGAATAACGACCGCCTGCTTTCCGATCTCGAGAATTTTAATAAAACGAACGGCTCGTTCCGAGTGAAAGGGAGAAGATATCGAATCCTTTTCGTTCCGTTTGTCGATCAACGATATATTTCTCTGCGTTACCCGATGCAAACGGTTCTTAGCTCGTTGAGCATTTGATCGTACGTACAAGCAGTGAACGATAAAAAATTCTTGCATTCGAGAGATCACGATTTCCAAACCGATTAATACGATCGTTCGAAATATATATAGTTTGTAGCAATTTCTGTTTCCGATGGATTTTGCGATTCGGTTTCAGGTAATGCAGCTGTTTTTCAATATATACTGTACGAAATATATTACACGTAGACGCAAAACGATATCAACGTGTTGTACGAGTAAAGATAAATATCTCGTTGGAATGTTAAGATAAAAATACCCGATGCCGGCGGATTGTTAGTCGTTTAAATGTAGCTAATGGTTGAAGAAGTATTATACTCGGCTATGGTCGAGGAGTATCAATTCCTTGACTCCCAGGTTCGCTAGATATTATATCACTGGACTTTTTACCTGGAAACTTTAAAGGGAAAAGTTCGCGGAATAAGAATAATACGCGGCTGGAATTAAATTTGCATAAAATTTGTAATGCATTCTGTGAACTGAAATGCGCGCAGATAACTAACTGAAATTAAAGGGAATCAACAGAAAATTCTGAATTAATTACATTTTTTATATTCCGGTATTGTTACGTCGGCCGACTCTCTACCTAGACCAGGCCACACGTTGCGAGCAAGATGACAATCAGGTGTCTTGAAATCTCAGGCATTTTCTATTTAAGGTCCTTCAGACCAAACAAATATTCTTTCACTGAATAGTTTATCGTCTACTACGGGAAGATACGGGGAAGTTGATTTTTCTCACGTTCAGTATCTTCCGTTAGCGACTTTCTTTCGAGGGCGGCTAAGACCCTTCCTAGTCCATCAGCCGTCTATTATCCAATTAGAAGCAACGTCTATTGCCCTCACTTTCCTAGCCAAAATTGTCATCAACAAATCCGATGGTTCCGTGCGCTAGACACACCCATCCCTAGCTTTCCTCCGCCACAGCATCGTCACCGAACGGCACTGATTTTCCATCTTTCGAACGGTCAACACCTTTGACCAGGTTTCCACCTTTAGATCAGTCACCTACTTAAGTTATACATACGCACCAGTGTAACTATATTCGTTACGAAGTTGTTGGAATAAACTGTAACTTATAATTTGTTATATCAGTGTCATATTCGATTTAACTACCTCTATTATCCTAACCGAAATAGGGGGTCGATCATTTCGCGGCGTCGGTTGTCTAACGTTGACGTGCTACCTCACGATCGCGTCTCCCCGCGAGTGAACAAAACAGGTATTTTCAGATGAAACTAACGTACAGTGACGTTGACGAGGCACAATGTTGAGGTGCGTTTGGACGATCGATATTACCCTCAACATTGCTGTCAATGTTTGAAATTCTCAACAGTATCGAACGTAAAAAAGCCTGCAGTTAAATGTCGAGAACCTTAAATATCGACAATAATATTGGATCGTCGAAACAATCGTTAAGATTATTTGATGTATGTGGATAAATTGTAAGGTATTGTAAGTATATATATATTGTGAATATTAAAGTACAAAGTGTGTAATACAATGTGAGCTGATCCAGATCCGCACGCTAGCAACGTTACCCTGAGACTGAAAAAAACCCTGAAGCCAACGTCGCATATGTACCGCTTATGGTCTGTCCTCGACGCAATCTTTTGTCTATGCGCTGTCGATGGCTTCGGTGCTTGAGAAAACCGAAGACCAGATATAGAGTTTTCTTAGAAGCGGCGACCACTTCAACAACAATTGACTCGACTTACTATTAACATTGCTGAGTTTACGTTCCAACAGGTGCACAGGATATCGTCAGAGAGGGTGAAACAACACAGGAAAACAAACTTGCTTATAGCCCTAAGTGTGAACAATGGGAAAACGCAGGAAGGCCGATTTTCACGAAACGTCGCACGATTCTTTCGCTTCGCCTTTTTTCCAACCCGTTTCACCCATTCGTCTTTCATTTCCTGCCAGCGTCTTTTCTTCCCCCGACGCGCAGCCGCTGCCTAGCGCAAGTTTCGTTTGCGGAAACATCACAGCCCGACATTCTTGAAATTAACTTTGTTCGAAGAGTTTGGAAGACGACAGGAGAACTCGCGATCCCGATTCTTCCCGATCCAAATTGCTCGTCAGAACGGAAAACGAATTGGAAGGGGTTTTCCGAGGCAATCGACTTTTTCCTCGCGTTGCATCGCGAGAAAAACGCCGTGATCGATGCCAGACCGGTCGAGATGATGAAATCACACAAGATCCCGGTTGCGGCCGTCGAACGTCCCGAGCTCTCACGCTAAATCTGATAAATTTAAGAGCCGCAACAGTTTAAACTACAGGAACTCAAATATTTTTAATTTCAATGTTCAACTCCAAAGTCGATAAACTCGCTCGGTGATTTAGAAATTAGAACACACTTTTTTTAGAACGATAAGAAACTTTTAATTTCGGATTACGTTTCGAGATTTATGAAATTCAAAAGCTTTGTACAAATTACAAAATTAGATCTTTAGAATCGCGCGAGCGGATAGATCCAAGGGATCATTAAGTTATCTATCAATTTATTAATGACGAACATACGCGCTCGCTAGTTATCGTTACGATTCTAAACGAGATCGACTAAGATTTCATTGTACGCAAACACCGGGCAAGTGAAGTGCTCCGTTGCGTGTGGAACGGTGTGGAATCAAAAACTAAAAAGTTTAATTTAACCCTACAAGTCTGTGTAATCCGAGACTAAGAAATTCAAAGTGACAAATCGTTTCTTCGATGAAACGATCGGACGATCTCGTCGGGCGAAATCGCGCGACGAAAAGCTCGCACCTGTTGCGATGTTTGCATTAAAAATGAAAGCTGGATCCGGGCGTGGCGTGGCCTCTTTAGCAACAAGCAAACATTGCTGGAGATCGCTGGCTCTTCGTTCGATCCATCGGCCGAACAGAAACGAACAGCGTAATCTTTTTTACCGGGACGTTGGCAAGAGATCGGCGCGATTCAATTGATTTACGAGGGAACTTCCCTCGAGTAGTGTTCGCGCAACCTTTAGCCCTCCACTGGTTCTGTACGAAATGGGTTTCGAAATCGTATTAGGATTCTGCTACCAGTTCGACCGGTCGGACCAGCCAGACATCCAACGGATATTCCATGTGCCTTTGAGCTCGAGATCCCAAGAAAGAAACGAGGATTGTAATTTTTCTTCTAGCACGGCTTCTGTTGCTTGCATTCAAAGGAATCTCTTATGCGATTGGAAAGTCGGTAGCGCCGATATCCGATGGAAATATCGGTTTCCTCCTGCCAGACTCTCTATCTTCTTTTCCCTTCTTCTCCCCTCTCATCCTCCTTTTTCCTATCAAACTTTTGCGCCGCCCCTTCTTGCGGAATCTTACAAGAGAGGCTCGTCTGTACTCGGAAAAAAGCAAGATCTCGTACTTTTAGAGAAAAACGACAACGGTCGATTAAGTTTACATTTGCCTCCTGTTCGCTGCGAACTTCATCCCGCGAGGCGCGAGAGGAGATCGTGTGCGGTACAAGATCGCTTTAAATCGTTTCACCGTAACTTGGACAAGATTTCGTAAGACTGAAATTTTAAAACGCCTATTTACGGAAAGCGAGCAACTCGACGAAGCTGGTTATTACTGTAAATCAACGATACGATTATTCGAAAAGAAATGAAAATGCCGCTACTTGGAAAGCGAGAAATCAGTAACGTAACTGTTAAATAGATGAGAGTGTATGCGAGCGTTGAAGGACGTCCAGGTCTCAGTTGAGACAAAAGCGATTAAAAGCGGTTAGAAGCGATTAGAAGCAATCGGAAGAAATCAAACAACCAAGCGAGTAGGTTGTCGAGTCCTTCGGAGAGTAACGTACACGCAGAGCCGAATAATTCGTAAATAAATTTTAAACTATTTGTTTTTTCAAATCCTCTCTATACCTTAACAGTAACGTAATTTTTTAGCAGAGTATAGCGCGAAGAGTACAGCGAGAGTATAGCATAAACGCGCATGTTTAACGCGCTAGAACGTAAATTAACATTAAATAAACGGTATTATCCAGGGATATGCATATTAAACGAAACTACTGTATCACCAGCTAGTTTATGCAACCACGACGTTAATATTTAACGACGAAGGCGAGAGGTAGGTACTTTAGTTCTGGTTGGTACCGCGCCACTCTCCCCTACGTCCATTTCTTGCACAAATTTCTCGAACAACGCAATCAACGGTTTATCGCGCGGTACGTTCTTACAGCGCGTTTCCTCTTCTCTGACCCCGATTCGACGGAAATTTTTACGCTCTCCGCAACTCGATTAATTCGTGTAGCAAGCTCGCGGAGTTTCCTCCACAGAGAATAAAGGGTAATGAGAGAAGACGAACAAGTACCAGTGTAAAAATTCGACTCGTCGAGAATCGTTCGCCGGTCTCGGGATCGAGGACGACTGGTTGAATTTTTTAGTCGGAGAACAAAAGTAAAGACCGGTCTCGGAAAGGTTGATTTTTGACGTAACAAAAGTACAACTTTGCCTCCCAAGAGCCTCGGAATTCTCCTCGTGCTTTCCAGGGATCGTCTCGGACGTTTCCGAGTTCTTTCTCCTCGGCAAAGCCGTTCCGGCTAAAATTCTTTACGGTTCAAGCGAATTTTTCATCCTCCGCGAAACCTTCTTAAAACTCTTATCTTATAATTTGAATAACCAAGAAATCCACCTCGAGGCGCATCGTTTCTCTACGAATCGCACTTTGATTTGCCCGCTTTTCATCTTAATTTATCCAACGTGTTTAAAATAGAAAATTATAAAATTACAAAGTTATTTGCTACCTTTCGAATAATTTAGTCTCGAATATTCACTTTAGTTTGAATAGCTGTGTTTCATTGCGGAGAGAGTCGTCGCAAGTTGCCGTGTACTTGTTTGCTAAACATCCGACTCTACGATCTGTGTAACAGCCGAAACACGAGGAGAATAGGGAGCGGTCGTAGGATCCGTTTCGCTGCAATTTGTCAGAGCATTTGATCGGACGTCGTCGCGGAAAAGACAAAGAAAATGCCGCTGATAGATATACTTTCGTAGCCGCATATTATCTCCGACAGTAGTAAAGGTCATACATAGTCAGACGATGGCGCAGAGTGGTTTATTTCCATCGCGTCGGCATTATCGTTGGAGCCAGACTGTCGTACGATTGTCGCGATTTTCGCGTCGATTGAATATACCCGTCCATGTGTTATAGGGCACAGGTAGAAAAAACGTGATATAGGAAAAAGCAGCTGGTGGGTGACGGTATATTTTTGGCGATCGTTGCCACTATATATCGCGCAGTGGATACAAAACGTCATTAACACGAGGCCGTCTTTATGCCGGAAGCGTCGATATTTATTCAGGGACACAACGGTACGTGGCGTAAAACGAGTGTAATTTCATGAACATGCACATCAGGCTGGCGTACAAAAGTAACGAGGTAGGGCTCGCTGTCTTTTTGCTCGCCACGTTTTCAGATTACACGCGAAACGATATCACGTTGCACGCATTTTACGGACAAATGCGCGTAGCAAGAGAGACAAAAATGTTATGCTTAATTATTCGTAACTAACGAGCCAGGTAACAGGTATGCATCGTCTTTGAAGGAAAAAAAAAAACATGCAGCTCGGAGTAGAATATAAACCGTTGCAGCCGTCGCGTCGCGCTCGAACGGACTAGACGTCCACGTTCGGAGCAAGTATTTGATAGTCAAGTTTCCCAAGGCGATGGCTCGATCGAAGGAACTGGACCTTGCGAATGCGACGAACATTTCCCCGGAGGTTGGATTCAATTTCGCCGACTGAGACGTGGAATTTCGTAGTCGCGGCTGTAACCTGCCCCGTAGATTCGCACGCGAATACAACTTCAGTGTTAAGACTGTCGACTATCCGTTACGCGTAGATCAGCATCGAAGTCTGCGAAACGAGAAGAAAAGCAGCTATGCGGGGAAAGCGAGTAGATCGATAGGTGACCAGACTAACGTCGTGCGGTGTCCTTTGAGAAGCTTCCGTCTTTCGCAAAAAAAAAAAAAAGAAAAAAAAGAAAAGGAGCTTCCTATGTGAAAGGAAGAAGAGGAGCCGGAAGAGGCAAAGACGAGAGACGGGGAAAATGGAAAACCGATGCGGGAAATCGAGAATTAAGAAATACCGCGGCCGAGGAAAAATGCGCGACGGCAAAATCGACGTTAAGAAGATTTATGTTGCCAGGGAAATCGGCGCCGGGAAAATTGATGGTGCATGGGAAATCACTGATAAGGAAACTGATGGCGTAAGGGAAATTGCCGATGAAAAATTCGCCGAGCGCCGTGTAATCGTTGATACGAGAGCATAATCGCGCGTAAACGAATCCACGTGATCGAAACCGGCTCGCGAGAATCGAACCGGTCGCTAACGTTTCTTCCGCGCACGGTCTTCAAACTTTCGAGACTTTCCATCCAACTTTTTCCCCGGAACGATGTTACGCGACGTCGAACACCGTCTCGGGATATGAATCGAACGCGAAACAGCAGAGACGGACGGAATACAATTGGTAACAGACAGCGACACGGAATTCCTCCCTGTTCCATTTTCTTTTCTTCGTCTCCTCTTCCATTCTTGGAGAATTCTCTTCCGACGGCGGACAAAGAACCGGCTACTTCACAGTGTTATCAAAGAACTCTCAAATTTAAGTTGACCCGGGAATAAAAGCAGCAAAACCTGGGACTAAGTTGCGCGGCAGAAACGATTTCTAGGATAGTCAGAAGTTTTCCTTTCCTTTCAACTTCTTTTTATTGCCGGCTCGTGAGTTCGGCTCGCGTTCGAGCTTGTAATAACGTAAAAACAGCATGTCCCGTTAAAAAATAGCTGCGAGACAGCGGTTAATGCCACTGCAACGATCAAAGATCGATAAGGCTCGGGTAAAAAATGATATGCCGTGCTCGACGGAAAATGGAGATAAAAGCATAGAAGAATCTTGTACAGTATCCACCTCGCTTTTTCATCGCGACTTGACCGACAGTCGGCGAGACTTAAATTTTTGAAAAACCATTCGAGCTATAAACGGATCTTTGAATTTGACAACGAGCATCGATAATTGGCGGGTGTACGGTGCTCGTTGCATCGCTATACGTATAAATATTTTGTCGTCGACAGAGAGTCAAGCAGAAACGAGGACGAGAGCGTGCATTTTGATACGTTTCATGTTCGTATCAACCGCGGCAAGCACTGGCAGCTCTGTTAAAAATGCTCGTTTCACGGTACGGTTACCGCGCGAGGAAGTTACACGTCCTCTCTTCGGATTTGTCGAGACGGGAACAACGACGAAAAGGACAGGCAAAACGAAAGGGACGCGGCGACAGTAGCCTGTCCTCGCGAATCCTCGTGCGTTTCCTAACGACAGAAACGTAAATTCGCGTCGCATCGATGGAAAATACGGGCAGAGTAGTTGTCAGAGGCAAAAAATTCCAGTAGCTGACGCGTTGGATTAAGAACACGAACGTACCGGCTACGTCTGGATCACAGAGACGGATGTTACGGGTGAAAATGACAAACTGCCGCATTAGTTTCGCGAATTTCTTGCATCTCGACCTCTGCTATCGCGAAAATTGCACTTCTGTGCCGAGCTGTCGACTGCATCGTTCGCTCAATGATTAGCGATGGCTCTAAGCGAATCACGATTCTTCGTGTAGTACGTTCACTGTCACTTTTTTTTTTTTTTTTTTTTTTTTTTTTGTTACTTTGTGCAAATAGTGGATCGTACGAATTTTAATAATTTTCGTTGATCGACGACAAACAGCTACGATACTTCGCGCGCAGTAAATTATTTTGCCAAACGATTGCGTCGGTATACGTTAAATATTTACACAATAATTGTATTATTGATACGTATTACCGATAGACTCGTGAAAATATTTGAACGCAAATGTTTGTACTCTACTGACAAACTTTATGAATATATTGCGCGTTACATGTTTCTGAGATTTCCAATATCGTTTAATACTAGTTTCAGTTAATCGGTAAAATTAATTTGTATGTTGATATCACGCGATTTTATGGTAGCATATTCGAGTCTACCCAAATTACGTTATTTTTGTTTCAAACGACAAATACTCGTGCACGGATCCTATCTCATGTTGGCCTACCTGGTAACGAACTGACGGATTACCTTCAACGAAAGACTCGAACAAAATTCCTCCGAGCGATCTCTCCAATATTCTCAAGAAAAGTCTCTAACTCGAAATCAACGAAGAATTTTTTAACAAAGACCTAGTTACTTCACAGAAACCTCGAATTGTTTCAAACAGACGTGGAATTGGTTCCGCCAGACACACACGTGCGCATTTAATCTGAAAATGTAACCCACTAATCTGCGACATCCGCAATCGTCAAGTTAGCGTCAAACACATCCAAACTACCGTTTTAAATCGTCCCAAATACAATTACTCTCGCAACAAATACTAGATTAAAAGGAACCTTTAGTGAAAATCTCTGTGATAAAGATCAAGTTTCACGCGATTCCTCTTTTCCGACAGACACATCGTTATTCGGAAAAATCTAACTAGTAAATCTCTCCGTTGATGCGACGTTAAAATCTGTAAAAAGAAAGAGAATAAAAAAGAAGTTCGTTTCTGAAAAGTTCACTGATTTGTATTACGATTATGAAATTGAATATTTCTACAAAATGACGTGTTTTACTTCCAAATAATCCTTTGTCGACGTTTCCAATTTCACAGGCAATCGTCATCGAGCTGTTACGGTATAAAGTTCTAATAGCCAGCTTTTGTAAATTGTGAAACTTTATTTGTCGCAGATCGATTCTTCAACGGATATAGTTTTTCCTCGTAATTCGGCAAATTATTATAATTGTCATGAAATACACGGTGGATAGAATCTGTGATCAGACGAATGTTGTTGCTAATCGCGTTTCCAATTTCACAGGCAATCGTCATCAAGCTGTTACGTATCAAATTCTGATAGCCAACCTTTGTAAATTGTAAAACTTTATTGGTCGCAGATCGGTTCTCTAACGGATATCGTTTTTCCCCAATAATTCGGCAAATTATTATCGTTGAGGTTATTAGATGTATGAACAGAGGAAAGCGTGGATAAATTGTAAAGTAGAAAATATATCTTAATACAGAAGCGTAAGTACAAATAGGAATATAATTTGAGCTGGTGCCGATCCGCAGTGTTACCCTAAGACTGAAAGCCTCGAAGCCATCGTCGCCTGTTTACTGTCTATGGTCTGCCTTCGTCCCAGTCTATCGTCTATACGCTGTCGATGGCTTCGGTGCTCGAGAAAACTAAAAAGACCAGATGTAGAGTTTTCTTAGAAGTGGTGACTACTTCGACAATTATTATTGTCATGAAATACACGGTGGATAGAATCTGTTATCAGACGAAGGTTGTTGCTAATCGTGACAGGGAAGGTGTATTGCCCGGTTGCAAATGACCCGCTGTCAGCGGTGCGCGTTCAACCGAGTAGAGACGCGCGTGTACTCGTAACAGATGTAACACGAGCGTGTACGCGCGTGCAGGCGCGTGTCCGTGCTGAAACCCGCTTGGCTTGTTCTGCAATCCCGTGAACGAAACTTAGTAGCGGCGAGTCAATGCCCCTGCTGATTGTAGCACTTCTCCCTGGCAATTGCAGCCTGGCTAAATGCATTACGTGGCCATAAAACGCGGCAGTCTGCAGTTTAACCGTTCGCGAGCCATTTTTTCTCGGGTAGTCTCCCGCGTTGACAAAAGCTCGCTCTGTAAATTCTGATTCTGGCGAATACTCATCGACCGCGATAACGTTCAACAACGCGCCTGCCAACTTTTCCTCCTGCTAATGACTCTCGCGCCTCTCCGAGTTCATTTAACCAGCGCGATCACGCGATCCACGTTTCAGAATAATTAACGTTACGCCAAGTTAGCGATACAGACGTAACTTGTTCGATATTTTTGCGCCTAGAATTTTTGCGCATCGTTAACGATATGTTGTGACGTAAATTTTACCCCAGTTGACGAAAATTTGCAGAAAATATGTCAAACCTGTCGAACAAAATGAAAGCGAAAACGTCGATTCGCGTTTTCCGTCGTCAACGTTTGCGAATATTAACAAAATCCATTCGCATCTCTCAATATGCGTTTCCAGTTACCGTCGGTTAACGTAACGATAAAACATGATTTTTATAAGAAATTTGCATGTTGTCGGTTCGGATATACTTTCCAGTTTATATTTTCCAGCTTGTAGCGAAACGTATCTTGGGAAACTACGAATGCAAGATTCGCCGAGTACCGTGTATGGCAAAGCGCTATGTATCAGGAAATGTATTAGAATGATCGTAAAGCTTTCGTTTCATACGCTCCCTATATGGAGACACCTAGGAGATCGTAAAATATTAAGTAGACATCATAACCCTGGGGATATTCGCCGCGGGCTCGCCATAGAAAAATATCCCCGAATCGGTAGAAGTCAACGACGCGGAAGGAGAGCTCGATTCATTGCTCGAATTCGCCGCATGAATATGTTTCGTTGGCGACAGATCAACTCCCGCCGGGTTAACGCCATCCACCCACTGCACTTTCTACGATCCCGTTTCTACGCAGACACGGATCCCTTCGAGGTAATTTGGCCCTGACAATGCGGACAAAGCACGCGAAAGGAAATTTAATATTTAAGCCGATATATTATTGGTAAAAGGTAGAGGAAAACACGATAAAATCGAGAGTAGGGAAAACCCGTGCCAAATATTTAAGGTATTTACCAATGTACGACTTGGATAACGTGTACTTTGGATTATGAGTCTACGATTTCTTCGTTCGTGAAATAAATGACGTAGTCAGAACAGTATTTGATAAATTCATAAATCGGTATACTATTGTAATATCGTGGACTGATCGCCTAAAAAATATCGGGTGAACCATAAACGATGTCGCGAGAAATCCCAAGTGTCGACAGGCCCAACGATCGTCGGTCCTTCGATCGAATAGTTACGCGGAAAAAAGGACTACGTAGTGGGGCTATGAGAAAAGAGAAAGGGATGCTAAAGGGAGAAAGACGAATTAGCAGGCAGTCGTGAGTTGAAAAGTCAGTGTTGTCAGCGTTGTCGAGGAGGATGGTCAGCGTGAAAAAAGAGCGTTGAAACCGTTGCGACGAGAGGAGTGAGTGACGAATGGTGACTGCGTGCATATGGACTGACGGAGCATCATACTTGTTACGAAACATACCGTTACCAAACCTACTAGCACTATACTTTTCCACACTATCATACGGCAGTAGGCAATTGAAGATAAAATTAGCGTGCCTGAAAACGTAAGAACGTAACGAATTTACTAGAGCGTACGTAGGTTATAAGAAATTTTTGCCAACAAGCGCTTCAATGTGTTAGGAAGCAATTGCTAAATGGACGTACAGTGTTGCACAAATTTAGAGGAGACATTCTCGAGTTTGCGAATCTTTTGGTTGGAAAGCTGACGTAAAGTAGCTGTGGCAGACGCTTATTGACTGTCCGACGACGGTAATTCTCGACGCGGAGTGCGATTCGAAGCAACGTGGGATGCTCTTATCGAGAATCTCCGGTTGCTAAGACAGAGAAAGCACGGTGTACCGGAAAAAAGAAGGGAAGGAAGGAAATGCCAATAACTTTCGTTTCGCTTCGCGTTGGAAGGTGGTGGAACACTGTATGGGCATTCCTCGTAAAACGTCGACCGGTTGCTCTTGTAACTACGGCACCGGCAATAAAGCGGTAGCAACGCCGAACGTTACGCGTTATTACGCTCTATTCACACTCGCGACCCTTTCCTGTTTATTTCAACGTCGTTACGAATACACTCGTTCGACGGACATTCGACCGATGTTCGACCGAGATTTCTTCTACAAGGTGTTTCAGCAAGTTTGGGTCAAAGTTTAGGAACGCGCCAAAACAAGCAACAAGATATAAACACGGATAGAAATATGAATTTATTCGAATTAGCTTTGGAGTCCGTACGATGTTGCCAACTATGCGATTTAATTTCATACGTGTTGCTGAAATTTCAACACAATTTTCTGAAACACTCTGTAGAAAGCGCCACGCCTCGTAGAACCTGGCATTCGTTTCCGTGCACCTTTGCTATCTTACGCGCGGCGCTACGATTCTATAATACGGGCGAGATCCATTCCATTTTCTCACCCCTACGAAACGTATCGTCAGGCTCGGATACATTCAGGATGCAAAGTCCTAAGAGCGTTCGGGAAGGATAAGGGCAGGCTCACAGAAGAAAATCGAAAGACCGTGTCGCGGTATATTTTGCTCGGCATTGTAATCTGTCCGCGAAAAATAAAGCAAAGTCGAAAAAATACGAGCGGCCGTGTCTTTGTTCGTTTTCGTACGCCGAGCACGAATCTTGTTTACGTCATGTACGCTTTCCCTTCCGATATCGGCGATATTTGTCAGAGGAGTGTCCAGAATGGAGAAGCATTGCACGTAGGAATACGTGCATCGTGTTTCATCCAACGATCACTTCACGCAGCCGTTTGCTTCTCTATTTTCATCCGGTTCCTATAATTTCCGCCATTGCTTGCTTCTCCAAGCATCTTCGAATCATTGCCATTCAATCGAACTGGAATTAATCGCGCGACTCTGAAGCTTCTTTGCGTTCCGACGCGCCTCGTAAAAAAGCAGCTATTCTTCGTCCGTGGATAACAGTAGCTGGAAGAATAGCGCCTACGAGGAGAATTAGAAAAATTGGAGGTAGGTTCGCGTCGAGTCGAGCCAGCTGGTGCTCGTATATTCGCGTGTGGACGAGTTCACGGACAGGAGAGCATGCACCGTGCGTCAAGGCAGCATGCGGTAAATGCAGCCGCCGGCTGACAGATGCAACTCATGGCGCGCATCTCGTCTGGTGCGACTGACAGTTTTGTACGAGCACTTCCGTTATTGGTCGAGTACCGAAAAGCTGGTACGAGGAGCAACGCGTTGGCCGTGCCACGCGAGCGCGATAAGAAGCGAGCTTTATCGATAGCAACAAATTTCTCCGCTGGAACCTCGATGCCGAGTTTTCACGAAAGCGGAGATCGGTCACGAAACGTATCGACGATTTATGCCGCCACGTCTGGCGTTTACCGATTTCTTTCCACGTCGAGTAAGCAGCGGCGGACATTTCTTTTCGAAGGAAGTCCCGTTCGGTCCGATCAGCGACGATATTTCCGCGTATCTTTGCTCGTTACCGCGCCCGTTTGATTTCCAAAGATCGAACGACGGTAAGTAAATTATGGCGACAGTTGCGGGCTCGACGCCGACCAAGCAGCGGGATGGCAATCTCGTTTATTCGAAACGCGCCGTATTACCGGACAGAGAATCGCGAAGAAACGAAGAAAAGCAAAAGGAAACTGAGAGGGAAACGAAGAAGGGAGAAATCGTAATATCGTTCTGACGAAACGTCGAACACAGTTTGATACGGCGCGTTTTCGTAGCCGGTAAACCCGCGCGGCAACGATTGCTCGTTAGAGATATTTTTACCCCGCTCGTTGCAGACTTTCTCGACTTCTCGCTCGACATCGCTAGGGACGCTCCTTAATGAACTAAAAGCGACTGGATCTTTGCTGGGAAACGGAGGATAATCTCGGCGTATGCTAAGCTGAAACGTCGGCAAATCTACTTGCCTTTTGATACTATGACGTTGCAAATAAGTCGGAGAATTGCGTGTAAATAAACGGGAGAAAGCAACGGAGAAACAGAACGAAATTCGAACAAAGACGTTGGTGGAGAAACGCCCCCGTAACGCCCTGTAATTTGGCCAGACACTGTTTCATTAAGCGGCTACTTCGACCTCCGATGCAAATTAGGAGCCTTGTACATTTTCATATTAAAATACCGGCTAGCAAGTTTTCCCCCGGATTTTCGTAATTGACGATAAGTAGTTAGACGAAGAACTCTGTTCGTCCCTCGGTGGAGACAGTTTGGTGCGAGCACCCTCACAACGCGACTACTACCAAAGCGGTTGGGAATAGAAACCAGCTAAGACACGGCAGAGAGTAGCAGACGTTTGCAAAGTACAGCAGCATCGTCGTAGAAACTTTCCTCTAGTTGATGCCTTATTGTTAAGACGGCTTGCAGCCAAAGCGGAACTCTGTCGTTAATCATTTATGATCATGTTAATCCACGCGCCTGGCTATTCCTTGCCAGTCCTTTTCAGCGAAACTAAGGACAAATTTAACGACTACGATTTACAGCGCCAGTCAATTTCCAGCACGCGCAACGTACCCTTTAATCGTCTTTTTTCCTTCCTGATCCCTTCTTCTTTCTTTTCTCCTCCATCCCTTATCACTCTCTCTCTCTCTCCCTCTCTTTTCCCTTCCTTTCTCGCTTTGCCTCTTTTACGCTCAAACATTCTGTGTTCGCAAGCAGGAATTTAATATTTGCTTTCGTCCTTCGAACTTAATCGTATACGAGATACGTTGGAGAAGAAAGCGGAAGATGAGAGAGAAGGAGGAGAAAATAAGTTTTCGATATTCGTAGGTCGAGCGATGAGAATAAACGATGGAAATATATTATACATCTGTATTTGCGCTCTGTACAGCGGGAGGTCGGCCGGGTAATGCAACAGGAGTTAGAGTCGGCTATTATGTAAATTTTAACGCAATACCAGCTCGGTTTCACTCCATTCCCCGTAACCGCCTTACATCCGCTATTCCGCGAGCCGCACCTCCTGAACACTTATAAAATTATACCATACCCTTACCTCTACCTCGTTTTCCATCTATCATACCACTTTTTTCCCGTCGCCCTTCTTCTCCAGTTCTCCCGTTTTACACGATTTTCCTCTGTTTTCGGAGTCCTTGCGTTAAACGATGAAACCATTTTCTTAATAGCGCGGTATTTCCGTTACTTCGTTAACGCTGTAACGAACTACGGCCGTCGTGATCGTATCGTTACGTTTAGAAATAAATCTGGAAATACGAATAGAAGCTACAAGATACTTCAGCGCAAAGATGAAAAAAGAGAATATTCGAACGTATGTTTGCAATAGATACCTTGTATCTGCTATATACATTTTTGGTTCGTTTACGAGACGCGTTTCGTTACGGTGCAAACGAGGTTTCAAAATCTTTTGTACAGCATATCAAATTTTGCAAATACTTTCACGAGTCGATTAACCTGAGAGGATGCGAGCGAAACATCTGCAACGCGACGTCGAAAACTTTTCAGCAAAGTAAACCGAATGTTTAATCTAGCGTCAGGTATTTGCATATTTTCGCCATTTATTTATTTTCCATCGAATATTTAAATGCAGCAGCGGCGGATTTCTAGAGTGGAAAATCGTTTAGGAAATTATTCAAGGAAATCTAATTACATTGCGCGAAACAGCGAATAATATTCGGGCCATAAAATAGCAAATAATATTCAGGCCATAGCTGTGCAGACTTTAAATATAAAAGTCGCTCGCTACATAACTTCTTGGATCAAAGAGTCTCTTGAGGAAACATTGCGCCGTTTCCTGGTCGTTTACAAACGACTAAAAAAAAAAACGTCGAATAAATACGAAAGATAGGCCAGTCATCTTTTTCAATTACCTACGTTTAGATCTGTAATTAAAAAAATGCGAAAAAGTTGAGATTTCTCGATAGTACGTTTTATCACAAGATTCCCCCGTCAAACTTCGTTTTTCTTTCTATTTCCTCGCGTTCTCCTCTTTTTATTTTTCATTTCGTTTCTCATCCCTCGAGCGAATATATTAGATCGTTGGAAAAGTTTCTTTTCTTTTATCAGGAAACGATGGATGCACGACATTTCTCGTTTTATATTATTTCATCGAATCACGTATGATCCATTTCGTTCTATCGAGATAAAGATCACAACGTTCGACGGATTAGGTTTCGTGTTTGTATAAAGATGCGTCGTTGTAAAAGACGTGTCTGTAAAAGAAAGACACTTTTCGGACAACCTAATAGATTACGCGGCAAAGAAATATCAAGACCGAAACGTTATTGGCCTATCGGCAAGAACAATGTCGGCTATATATAATAATATAATTTGTTAATAATGATATCGCAGGTACTTAGCTTTGTGAAACACGATTGTCGTCGATGAACGTTCTACGATATCTCTCAGGCAGATTTTTGTGGTCGCTCGCACGTTTTACAGTTACGTTCTCAAAGAGCAAAGTAAGAATTCGTCGAATAAAACCTCTCGTTAAAAGTTCCAAGGAAAGAAGCTTGCGAGTTATCATTTTTTCTTTTGGCCGACCTACGACCCAAAGTAACCGCGGCTCTCTCAGTTTTCCCGGCAACGTACCGTTTCAGCGGTTCTACACGCGTCTTTGGATTTAACGTCCCTTCGCTAAATCCTTTGGCCTCGACGGATAAGCTTCTGTGCGGTCTCGAGGTGGCGCGATCTCGCTGTATTTCTTGCAAATTCTCGCCACCACGATGATTTTAACGATCCTAGTTCCGTTTACGCTGCCGAGAACGTTACTCGACTGAAAATACGATTCGATAAAGTAGCTCGATTTCCAGCTACGATTATGACCGCGATCTATCCAGGCTTGGGTCGTAGAATTCCGCTCGTTCCGCTGTCGGATCAGACGAAATAACTCGCGAATGCGTTCCTATCCTTCAAGAATCTCGGAGCTTCGACAAAGGCAGAGAACATCGGCCGTAAAACAGCGAAACGTCTTGGTGCTCTGAAAGTTTCAATATTTCCAGCTCGATACCGCGTTTCTACCGACAGCGATACTATTCTACGACAGGTATTTCAAGATTGCCTATTAGACGCATTATGCGTCTTTGGAAATGTTTGTGTTACTCCTTCAGACGGTTGCAGCGAATGGAATTATTTCATATCGCCAAGGCAGCCTGTACTAGAAGAAGACATCTTGCGCGTGTACAAGCATACGAGATACTTTGTGCAAATAATCGAAACTTTCTCGGTATTTTCGAAATACCCGATACAAACATACCGTGTGTATACAGAGCATTTATTTACATCGTATTACCTACTGTACATCGAGTCGCTACTCCGTTACAGGCCCGACTGTCGATCGATTCTTCGACGATAGCGATCTCGACGCACCGAACAGTTGACTAGTAGCGGCAACTTTGTTGTACCAATTTACGATAATCGCTACTGTACACGTTGGATACGATGTACGTGATAATTTGTCAACCAAAAAAAAAAAAAAAAAGTTGTCTTTTTTTTCGCAATTTCGCTCTATACCAACCGATAAAACACAGCTTTTGTCGCTTTATTAAACGTCGTTTAAAA
Organism: Bombus fervidus; assembly: GCF_041682495.2. Classification (NCBI taxonomy): domain Eukaryota; kingdom Metazoa; phylum Arthropoda; class Insecta; order Hymenoptera; family Apidae; genus Bombus; species Bombus fervidus. The sequence goes on from NC_091523.1 coordinate 16,034,387, forward strand.
GGGGAAGATCGATCTGCCTAGCAAATTTCACACAGTTTTCTGGCGTGGAATTACCGCGAATTTGAATTTTATCACCGATAGAAATTGTCGGCTGCATAATCTCTGAGTCGCATTCATTGTAACCGTTGACGTGAAATTAAGCCAGCGCCGGGGGAATTCAATTTTCCTTAATCGAGCTGGTTGTCAATATATTAATGTATTGGGGCACATTAAATCATCGGGTCCTGATATACCGCGTTAAATTGAATGATGCGGTCCTGCAGGAATTTCGCGTTTCGCGTACGTACACCGGCTATTTCAAAGGTTTCCCGTATTGAATTTGCTGCATCGAGTTCCCCTATATTCGAGTATGGCTTCCGAATGGAGGCTAGTAATTTCTGGAAAGTATAAGGGAAAAATCTAGTCTAGTCGATCATTGTTATCGACTGCGAGTGGCAATATTGCGTTAACGAAACGTCGACAGGTAGTGGATTCAGGAGCAAAAACCCGTACAATGACTAGAAAAATTATTAAAGCATGCCTTTGTTTTCCAGCGAATCTTTTTTTCTTTTTTTTTTTCTTTTTTCTATCGGATTCTATACATTTCATTCTTCTCTAATATTCTTTTATGTTCTATACTTCCAGTATTCGTTCTTTTCTATTTCTACACTTTGATTTCTTTTGTAGTCATACGGGAGTGCCGCTAAATTACTCGTATATTTAATTAACTAGCACGTAGATTCTATAATAAATAGGCACAAGGACGTGCCAATAATTTTTATAGCCACTGTACGACATACGAAATTTCTATCCATTTTCCTATCGTAAATATCGCAGAGGTCTCGTAACTCCGAGATTTTGATGAAAATACCGTTCGCGATAGAATTTTTCCGAACGTCGGCAAATTTCAAACGCGACTAATTTTACCAAGTCGTATAAATTATGAAGCTGTTGGGACGGCGAGCGTAAAACATGCAGCGGCGAGCTTATCAAGATCGCGCGAAATTAAACCGACACGCGGCGGGAGTCTGTTCCGACAAAAGATACCGATCGAATGCGTGGAACGGATAAGCATGCTGGTGCGATCACGAACTTGGATAAAATCGCCAACTACCTATCCAAGCTTGTGCCTAAAATTGCATTTTCGTCGGCACCGATAACCAATTCGCCGATATTGCCAATAAGTTGTATACGGTGAATATTCACCAGCCGCTACCTCTTTTTCAACGACGAGAATCGTCGAGCCAGCAAAAATCTCCGACTGACGAGTTCGATCGTTTCGAAACCGTCGATATTTTCGCCGAGATCGCGCCAATCGGTGAGAAAGGAATGGCGCGCGTGACGTTGTTCGCGTATGTTGCACGTGCCGCGCGATTTTTTTTACTCCAGCAGGCATCACGAAAATTGGATTCTCTGTGAAAGGTAAACTCACCGCTCTCTTTACTAATCCCGCCACTTTCTGCGTCTCTTCCCTCCGGACACGAACTGAAACGATATATCGTTCTGTCAAGCGTGACATTCGAAAATTTCGCCAACGAGAGTTTCGATAGTTTTCAACGAAAACGTGCTACGTTCGGACACCAAAAACTACGAACGATCGTTTGTTCGAGACTCGGACCAGCTACGAAGAAAGGATAAGAGAAGAAATCAGATACAAAACGGTTGGACAGCGTTTTATTTGCAGTAATACGATCGGCGTACAAGGGCAAAGCGAGCGCCGAAAATTGAATTTTCTAACCGATACGTCGTAACGGCGGAACAGGAGGAACGAACGAGATCACGATGCGCCCTTGTCTCGCATCGAATCGAATAAACTTGAGCAAAAAATGGAATCCTATTTTGCTCGCAACTCGAGCCCGAAACCAATGAAGAAAGGTTATCGTGTCAACTAATAATATTACTCGGCGGAGCGGCTAAATATCGCTCGGGAAAGATTCGTTTAAAGCACGTTATTCCAGCATAAATGGAAAACGGCAGGCATTTGCTGCAGTGACAGAGAGGTGGAGAGAGGAGCGTGCGTCATCCGGCAACGGGTTTGATTCTCTAGCAGTGTGGATGTCCGTTCGACTGGTCGATCCAAACAGTCACGGGTCCGCTGCCACGGATATACAGAGAAAGCGGATCTGATACGGAGAGAAAGGGAATACGGAGGACGAAACTCAATTTATCAGAAATTGGTAAATAGGTCGGTGGTGGAGCGTGCAATGCTCGCTTTGGAAGGTGGAGAGGGCACTGGAGGGTGCAGAGAGCGTGTAAGAGGATAGACAGAAGAGAGAGAGAGAGAGAGAGAGAGAAGAGGAAGAGAGGGACGGGGTGGTTGGAAGAGATGGCCACTGGGGACGTGACGTTGACGACCGCAAAACGAAAATCAGAAACTCCAATTTATCGTGGGAACAGCTAATTTCCCGGTTCAAGCTCCTCTTTCCATGACCGGCACTCCCTCGCGCGCCCGTTCAATTCGGCCTTTCGGACGCCAAAGAGCTAGCTTAGCTAGCCGTGGTGTCCTGTTGCAGACACCGCAGGTGCACACAGACGTATCCACGTCGATTCCTCCATCGCCAGATTCCTATGATAATTAGCACACAAATCGTGCGTTTAACCGCTAACACAGCACGCGGAGATTAGAACGACGTTTTGCCCCTCGTGTCCATGCGTCTTTGCCTCGCATACTTCTCAAACTATTTGCTCCTATTTATATAAGGGGACAAGGCAAAGGTCAAACGTTCGCATTAACGCGAATTCCGTTTCTGTGTCGCGAAACCGGGTCATCGAGCCAATTTCGACGAGCAAACCAACCAGGCAAGAAGGAACGCGTGGGCACGAGAAAGACGAACGTTCTCGAGCACTGAAACGCCGGCTGAATTCGTTTGTGGAATAAATTCGCGTACGGAGGATCGCGTCTTGTATAGAGAAACGCGCGCGAGTTCCGAGCAGCTCGAGGAACAAAAGTATTGCGTTGGAAATCGTCGTTTCGCAAAAACTCGGAGAACGTGTCGCGACGAATTACCGCGGAGAGAGAACTACGGTTGGAGAAATAATTCGCGAACAGTAACTCGGCGCCGTTTTATCACGGGATTAATTAATCAATTCGCTTTCGCGGAAACGGATATCTCACGCTCTTTAAACGGAACTCGCGCAAATTGTAAGTCAGCTGCGCGTGTGCCACGGTCGCGGAAACTTCCCAACTGGGTTGAAGGCGACTTCGCTTATCGCGTCTTCCTGCAAGCTCCGTTGACCGTCGAATCACCGGAATTATCGAAGAGATCTCCCTCGAGAGACTTCACGAGCTGGAGAAGGTTTCGAAAGAGGACACACGCAGCAGTTCGACTATCGTCGTGTTTGCGTAGCTCTGCTGTGTCGCTGCTTGCATCGTAATAAATATTGCAGCTATATCGAGACGATATTTCTCCCAAACCTTAAACCAACACAGTGCGGGTACCAAATAGTTGTACACAGACTTGCGATCTCGTAGTTTGCCAGGATACGCGCTAAAGGGAATATATTTAGAGAATCTCGTGTACTTGCCTTCTTCGTTAGCGAAAGATGCTAAAGCAATGGCCACTGAAATTCAACTTTGTTTAATATTTGAAGATTTACGTAATTTTGTGTCATCTCATTATGTTTTTGACATAGTGACGCAGAATCAAGTACCATTTGCAAATTTTGCGAAACGCGTTAAACAAAACAATTACGTAGTTGAACTTTCGAGGCTACTGCGGTTTCATCGTGCATTCAGTTCGCAATGTGAAAATTGTTTTCGCAATTTAGATATTACTAAAGAAATCTGCGTATCTCTGGGAATTTCGAAGTAAATTTAGATTCACAATGAAGCGTGCCGTGAATTTCCAAAATGATTTAATCGTATTTTACGGCGAGAATTAATCAAGGAATTAACAAAACCACGTAAAAAAGGTTATACTTGTTGCATTGATAAAATTTATGAACGAAACGAAGAAAGCAACATCCGTGCCAATTGCAAGAGAAAGAAGTTGTGTTATCGGAAAGCTGTCTATGAAACGGCAAGAGTAAAGAATCAAAGGTTCGACTTGCTATTTACGTTCAACGAGAGCACCAATATTTTAAATTTATTGAAAAATGCAATGGAAATGTATGTAAGAAACTTTGAAGAATAAACGATAGCTGTTTGGAATAAAAAAACAGTCATGTACTTTACGTTATTTATCTTTATGTCTTCGTTACTGTCGAAGTAATTACTTCAGGAAAAACTCCACGTCTTTTCTTTTGTACATCCGTGACCCGGACACCGCTGTTACGAAGAGAATAGAATTTAATGAAAAAAACAAAAAGGTTGGAAATAATGAGAGTTTCGTATTGTTGTACCCTTGAATATAAATTTTGTTTTCGGTTACAATATAAATTTATGACAATATACTTTGCTACAATATAAATATATGAACGTTCTCTCTATCATAACTCTTTCATATCGTATCGTAACACTGTAAGAGTAAGAATCTGGATCAGCACACACTATACTTGTACTTATACTTTTATTCGTTTCAATATATTTTTCTATTGCAAATTCATCCACTCGTTCCTCTATCGGTCAACCTCGACAATTACAAATATGATTATAATGTACGAAGATATAATAACGACTGTACTACGACGTAAATATCTTCTCGATATTTTAAAGAAACTCGTGCATAAGGAACGAAAGGAAGAAGTCGGTGTACAAATGTACCTCTAGAAATCCGACAACGTATTAAATTGAAACTGCACTTAGAAATTGAGGATAACCGTACGAATCTTACACCACCTGAGGGTATAACCCATTTAAAGTATTAACAAGCAAAGCATGAGAATACATTTCGCGCGAATGAAAATGATCGTACTAACGACCGCTATACACGGCCATGAAACGGTTCTTGGATGTCAAGCTCGAGGTAGAAACGCAAACGCTTATTTTATGCATGATTGCTGGGTGAAACGCGGTCGTACCAAAGCCGAGAAGACGCCGCGTCGGTGGAAATGAAAGGCAGGAACGAGAGGTTCGGTCAGACGGACGGGTAAGCGACTAGCAGCACTGCATGTTGCACGAGCATGCGAGTGACACTGCTCACGAGCGAGCAAACAGAATGAAAAGCTCTTTCTGGCGTGTCTTCGCTTTCCTTTGACATTTTGGAAACGCTTCGTGCTATTCTCTCCGCGTCATTCTTCCCTTTCCTTCTATCCGCTCGAATCGCCACATTTCCTTTCCTCTTTTTCCTCGAATTTCTTCCCTTTTTCTTTATTTAAACGGACGGTACGAGCGTATGCGCGCTTCTACTACTTTGAGCTTGATTCTGCCAAATGGAATGCCGATAGACTTCCTTCCTTCCTTCCTTTCTTCCTTCGTTTGCCACGCGATGGCGCCCGAGACACTGGCTTCGCACAATGTAACAGATACTCGGCAACCCCTCGAGCGAAAACCGTGACGATTCGCGCGTGCGAAATGCAGACTCTATTCGCGTTCGCGCCTCCACTGTCTGTAATTTTAATTACCTATATAGCTGCGAACACGCGTACGTCTCAATGAATATTTCTCTACCGGTTTACTCCAATTAAGGATAAATATCGCTGTAACAAAGACCAACTTTCCGCTCTAATCACGACGGTAATAACAATCGTTGATCGGATCGTATCCAAGCTCGTTATTTGCAACACACGCTCCTATCGGATCGTTCGACAAGATTTTTTCCTTTCCAAAGCATCGCGCGTCATAGCTTGTAATTCGTGGTACGGTAAAATATAAAATAACGCGATACTTAACACTTTCACCGCCACGCCAAAATCACACGTTTCGCTCAGGATGCCACGGGAGTATCTTTATTATTCAAAGCATATAATGGCAAAATAATAATAAATTGACGATGTAGGACAACGTTCCTCCCCGATGGACAGTTTATCTTATTGGTGGTCACGGGTGACCACCGTGGCACCTTGGTAACAGTCGATAGCGACATATTATAACAAGGCTTCGTTTATTTCAACAAAACATTCGCGTTTGTTATTTCGTCGTAAGCAAAACGTGTAGAAGATATTAGTAAACGGTATTTGCTCGTTCTATATATAATAGTAAGGTGTGTTCACGCTTCTAACTTTAATTATTCTAAAGCAGCATTTACGATTATTTTCTAAGCTGTGTTTATAATAATATTCGTAGATTACCCCTGAAAGATATGGATGCAAATACAGTGCACCGTTAGATGCAAGATTTGTTCTCATTTTTCTTTTATCGATGTGCTAATAAAAATGTTTAATCGTTCAATGGGGTACTTTTTATTTCAAAGAATCTTCTATTTATCCGTTACATTGAAAATGCCCTAACTGTCAATTTTCATACAATTTTTACAATTGTAAGAAGTTCAGGTCATCAATGACCACCATGGCGTCACAGGAGAAACCGTGACCGGTCACATATGAGCCACGCGGCAATCAAAGCGTTAACCAGCAATTTCTACGATGTACTTTAACCGAAATCTGTATGGAACGCGGTACAACGCCATCTACATCGATCAACGTCCTACGTTCGACTCGCAATCGTTACTATTACAGAACGAGATAGCGTTTATTGTACTCGACTATGCTACTTTCTGCGATATCGACGATCCATCCCTGCACATCGATTTCCGATCGTGGCGCTCGTCAAACAGAAAAATTCCCTGATTCCATTTCTATCGTACGGCGTGCGGCGCTCGCCGGCCGCGTATGTAAGTACACTCGATAACAAAAAAGGCCAAGCACCGGATATTCGAAACAAAGCATTGTTTGCGATTGCGCGCGAAAGGTACGCGGCAAAAAATTCGTCCCTTTTTTCCGCCGACGTCGGAGTTGATTTAAAAGCCAACCTACGATCGACGATTTTTACGTTCAAATTGATAGCTTTGCATAGCGATAAACCGGTAAAACAACATCGGCGAAAAGAGCGAGGCAAATCGTTCGAAACGTTCGACGATCGCTAGATCTCGAAAATTTGTAACACCTGTAATAATCGCGTTGCAAAGGAAACAGGGCGTGGCGACGATTGACGCGCTAGTGAAAGAAACTCGTCGGTCGAATGACACCATCGGATGAAAGGGGAAGACAAACGAGACGAAAATCACGAATCGTAGATCAAAAATTGCGAGCGTTACGAGGTAAAAGTCGGCGTACATTCGCTTCTCTTTGAAAGACATCGATGACCGATCGCTATACACCGTTATATTTTCCCGTTAGTTGGCGGATATTACCTCGTGACGTTCTCGCTACTTGGCTGCTTCGCTCTTTTCCGTTTTACCGATAGCCCTCTCGATTTCGATTTCCAATCGTGGTTTTTGTCGCCGGACAAAGAGCCTCGCGACGAACCGTGCGCTATAGAACGTGAATACCATCGAGGTCTAACAATGCATACTGTTACCCATTTCTATGCTGAACAGCGCGTCTCGAAATTGATCAGAAAACAGTTACTAGTCGCTCGGAGCTCCAGCTTTCCCTGGACATCCTTCGAACACGACAGATCTACTTTGCGTGCGAATCGTAACACGGGTAAACGGATTGAAATCACGTTTCGCGAGAGAACAAAGAGAGAGAGAGAGAGAGAGAGAGAGAGAGAAAGAGAGAGAACCGATAGAATGCACGCGTTTACAGTACGCGTCGATGAGAAACAGAAGAATAGACGATCTAAAAATAAAAAAGCGGTCTATCAACCGGATCCAAAACAATCGGCAGAATTACACGAGAACTTAATTCGCCACGCTATGCTCACCCCCTTTCCTCGTCTCTCATCTGGCAAGCTTCGTGGCTCAATTAACGTTTTCGTTCCCATTCTGGTGAACGTGGTCCTCCATAGCATCCCCGACTCTCTGACTTTTGCCAGAACTTTCCGTGCCAGGCAAAATCCTCGAACCACTGCCGAATTAACGAGCTTAATCAGGGAATGGTATCGCAAATAGGGCTCGTATATTTTTATGAATCTCTCTCGTCCGCCACGAAATTGCGTCGATAATTTGGAGGACGATATCAAGAGCGGAGGTTTAACGTCGCGTCGTTTAAAAACGCTACCAGCTACGATTAATCTTTATCGCTGACGCTAGCCAAGCAAAGAGATCGCCCCGACTCTTTGCTTTCTACATTTTCCGAAATATTTCGTCTTGAAGCGATCGATTCGAACGGCGCTTGGTAAATACGTTCGAATAGATCTTCGAACCGACTGACTTTCGAAGTAGGTCAGGCAAATTGATCGCGGTGGATGATAGCGCAAGACTTCTTCATCGTCGAACGTCGACCAACAGAACAGGCTCTTTCGACATAATCGACCTCGATGTACTCGATTACGAAGAAGCTTTACCAGATACCTACAAAACGATGCAACGTAATAGTTGGGTATCGCGACGCGATCGGCCATTTCGCGAACACAAGCCAATTAACTTTTTCATTAGGTCGGACGTAGCCAGGCTGCGTTTTCTTCCTTCTTCGTGCTCACCGTCGAACAACGGCATTCCGAATTAACGAGCTTCCGACCTGGCTGCTGGATTTTTCCACTTCGAACACGACCGTCCGATTTATTGGCTTCCAATTTAATGCTCCCTTTTTCCCAGCAATTTCTATTCTCTGGCGGCCCTCTGTTTCGTACGACCGATGTTTCAAGAATATTTCCACCGCCGTGTCGTGCCACGATTGCCGATCGTGGTATTTACGCGTGCATTTCATCGATAAAGAACGAACGAGGCTTTTCGATGCCGATCGAGCCGACGTACGAGGCCAGTAGTCGCTGTTGCATTCTGCGACTATCCTTTTGCCTCGCAACCTTTATTTCTAGTCGACCAAACTACCCCTTGCTACGAGCAAACCAAACTGCCGTATAAACGAGGGAACGGGATGGACGAAAGCGGCTTGACGAAGAGCAAGAAGAGCAAGGGCACGAGGATAAGCGGACGAGAGGAGAGAAAGGAAGCAGACCACCGACAGATAGGAGAAACGGAGAGGGCGAGACGTACGAGGAAAACTTTATGAGTTTATGAGAGTTTACGCGGCACCGAGGTTGGAACAGAGAGCAAAGTAAGAGGCTCCTCTAACTATCCAACTACCGTCTCGTATCTTTTTCATTTACGCGCTGTTTACAACGCGTTTGGACATTACTTTTATCGCGCCAGCAACACCAGCCCATCTATTGCCCGAATCCCGTGGAATACTCCGTTAAGGGTTCGTTACCACCGAGACGAAAATGGAACGCGAAAAACAAGAGCGACCGTTGCGCTTCTTTTCTTTTTTTTTTTTTTTTTATCTAAAGCACGTCGATGTGCATTGCGTATCTTCTTTCGGAGAATAGCGATATCATCTCTTCTACGTGTAATCGCGAACTGAATTGATATTATTATTATTATTATTATCATCGTTGTTATTACACTGTGTTTCTTTTGCTTATTATTATTTTCTAACGATACAGCCTTAATCGCAAAGTCAATTACTGAATGGTAACCAAAACGAGTGTTTACGATACAACGAATTCGAGTGCTACGCGATACGGAAACAAGGATTTAATAAATGGTTGTAGGAGTCGTTGTGCGAAAGTAAATAATACCTTGGAAGCACCAACTCGAAACGGATCTGTCGGTGCAATTTATCAGGCAATCCGATTACATCGTCGAAATATTTTCACCGGGCACCGTGCATTAATGCGGAATGTATGTGTCGGCCGTGATTCAATATCCGCCGATAAATATTATTCTTCGACGAGAGCTGCATTGCTTGAAAATTGACCGTCGATACACGTTAGCTAGCTCGCGATTATCAGCTATCTGTGTGTATTACCGTGATAAAACACGATTAAAAAAGGACGAACGTTCGTCGATTTGCGACGATAAAAAGGGAAAATAGGGACGAAGAAAACCATCGGCGTCAACTACTTCGCGATACCGGAGAATTATCGAGAAAATGGAACAAACGGAAGAGGAAGGTCTCGAAAGTGTCGCTCGTGGAATTCCAACAACTTGCGAACGAAAATACTTTCGTCGATAGGATATCGCAAAAATATTTCAGCGAAGAGAATTTGTTTAACGCGTGGAATATTCTGAAAAAGCTAAGCAACACCATTCGCTTCGCCGAGGTAAGCCAAAATATCGCGACGAAAGGGTAGAGGTTCGAAACTGAGAATTAAATTACCTACCGAGCGGCAACGGAAGAGAGAAAAAGGAAAAAGTTACCGCAATAAAATTTTTAGCGAAAAGTAGAGGATAGTTTGAGACGAAATTTGATAACTGTCAAGGAAAGTTAGGTAACCGGGAAATTTCAGAAACTGGTAAACTTTGTGTACAAGCGGGATAGTTCGCGCAATCTTATCTTTTTCTCCGTGTTGTGGTGAGCTTCAAAGGGTGAAATCACGTCTTTAACAACGTTTAAAATTTTCTTTCTCGTCGAGTACCTGGAAAACGATAAAAGATATTGCGAAAGAGTTGACCAAGACAAAAGACCGAACCCTTGTCGTCGAACTTGACAATTTGCATTGGTAAACAGTTTCCGCGGAACGATACTTGTTACTCGATTATGTGTATGTACAAGGTGTGAAAAAAATATCTGTCATGACTTCGGGAGAGAAGGAGGCAGAGTCGTGATATTGTTTTCTAACATATCTTCGCGATATAATAAATAAAATCAATTTAAGAACTAACGACGCATCTCTTACGGTTCTTTCGCAACTTTTGTTTCCCGACGACGCAATAAAAGAAATTCAACCTCAAAGATCCTGTCCAAAGTCGATTCTTTCACGCATTTCCACCGATTCGACGAATAATTTACTCTGTACGTTGCAAGAGTACGAAACGTTGAACACATTGCAAATTACGATTTGCAATTGGTACGCAACGATGACGTTCTCCGTGGAAAAGTTTGATTTTTCATTTCTGAAGTAACGTGTTGAGGTTATTAGATGTATATGAATACAAAAGAACGCGCGGATAAATTGTAAGGTAGAAAATATATATTTTAAATACTGAAGCGTAAATACAAAGTTCGGAATATAATACGAGCTGGTCCAGATCCGCACGCTAGCAACGTTACCCTATGATTGAAAACCCTGAAACGTCGCCTATCTACTGTTTATGGTTTGCCTTCGACACGGTCTTCTGTCTATACGCTGTCGATGGCTTCGGTGCTTGAGAAAACTAAAGACCGGATGTAGAGTTTTCTTAGAAGTAATGACCACTTCAACATAACGAAAAATCAACTTGTTAAAATACAAACTCTTTGTCTCTGGACGATCACTTTTAAACGAAACGCACAAAGAATGGGCAGATTTCAACGTTAGAAAGACAAACCCCATATTAACCGCTATCAATGTCAGAAACGAGTGCCGCTATCGCGATATTAGAATCGAGATCGATTCCCTATCCGGCAATTTTCCGTTTCTTTCATCCATAAATTAATCGGTCTACCGATACGTTCTAATGCACTCGTGACGCCCGATTAATGCCTAAAACTGACGTTGATGCCAGTTAACCAAGGCGCGCAGGTACGACAGCTTTAATTAAATTCTGCAATATATATTACACGATCCCTGAGGAGTGCGCCAGGTAGATTGGATACAAGATGCATGTCCTGCTTCACACGTCAGCCTCTCAGTTCGTGACATCTATCAAAGTTAATTACTTTCTGCTTTTCGAGAGCGAGAAATGCTTTCGATTTCCAAGCGTACCGAGAAAATCCAATACATTAGCTCGACAGTCGCGAATCTCCGCGTTGCGATGTTCGCAAACTGCTATTCACCGACCGAACCGTCCTGGCAATGTGCAAATTCGCCGGAAGTTGCTACAATGTTGCAGCGTTCTCGTCGGTGAACGACGTTCGGTCAACGACGTCGAGGTCCGAAGGGATAAAGGACAGAGAGAGAGAGAGAGAGAGAGAGAGAGAGAGAGAGAGAGAGAGAGAGAGAAGGTGGTTAGGAGACGAGGTCGAATTTAGAAGACCCTAACAACGTCTCTAGCAAACGGCGTGGCCCTCCTCTTTGCCCGGTTGATCAATTAATCTGAGTTGACATCCAGGCGCCGAGCGGGAATCGATAAATGTACAGGTTGCCTTCGTCGAAACCGTCACCGGTTCCTAAACCAAATATTTAGCGGATCTGTACCTAGAGGAGACGATAGGAGTTGTAGGTGCCGTGGTGTGAAAACTGATAGACAGACGGCCGGTCCTAAAATTAATCAGAACCGGATTCGATGCGAGTTATACGGCGTACAACCAACGTATCTACATATTCTTCGTTGAAATGTACGAACTCAATTACGGATTGCGTACGAATGACTGAAAAGCCTATTCAACCGTTCAAACGATCGCAATAAGCTCGGTTGAATTTTATACGCTGTACTGGCGGTACGATGAAATCGTTTCACGAACCGGGCTTTCGTTTTTAATCTTTCATCCGCTACAAGCGTATCCGTAAACCCATCAACGCCGAAGAATAGCCCATTCAAGTTAATAAATGAATGCACAAAGTAATCACAAGCTGGTATATACATTTTTACAATACGTGAAATCGTTTCACGTCGACTTGCCGCAACCGGCATTCACCCGGTTCGAGTTTGTCAATAAAATTCTGCTCGAAATCGCTCTTCGCTCGGTCGCTTTCCAAACATCAAAGTAACGAAGCAAATTTGAAACGAGCTGTGTTCATTACCGAACCTATTCCATTGATTTGCATTTAACCACGCACAGTCATTAAAATAGCATCATTTTCTAATAAAATCACAGCGGAGGTTGCATTACACGAATTTGTTACGTTAAACCATTTATCGTTAACGAGTACGATTTACTTCGTTCTGTGAACCGGTTTATTTGGGCTAATTTGACGTCGAAAACAGAACTCGTTCGTGCTTTACATCGAATTTAATATCTTTTTATCTTTCTTCGTTCCTTATGATCAGAGAAAGAAAGAACAATGGGTGATCTGAAAAACAGATAAAATCCAGAGAGTGCACCTGACGTCGCAGTGACGTCGCATTTGCCATTGTACTACACGGTCGTCGTGGCAAAGACAGATTCGTCGGAGAAAAGGATATTCTAGCGTAATACGCCACTCTATATATTTTCATCAGATGGCTTATTCCGATACGTTGTATAACAACCGTAAGAATCGCTACACGTACACGTTGTATTGTTCGAACTCATATACGTACACGCATACGAATTCTTTAATTTCATCTCGGTATATTTCGAATAAGAATCGATAGCTTCTCGCATCGATGAAACCGTCTTGAATGTAAAAATGATTTAGCCGATTCGTCCGACTACGCTCCAGGGAAAAATCAATCTACTCAGACTTCTATTTCATCGTTCGCGGATTCACTTGTTGGTTTGCTAAGCGAAATTGCTCGTCGCTCAATAACCGACGTTTATCGATTCCCCTGAATAACGATTCAACTAAAGCAAAGACTGGCCGAGCTTGTGATTAACACGAAATGAAAATCGCTCACGGCGAAACGACGATATTTCAACAACGTACGATCTATGCCGGATAATTAAACCGTACGAATTAAGCTGTAGTCGGCTAAAGAACGATTTTGTTTATTTCATCGAGCGACTCGTACGTCCGAAATCGTACGCTCTTTTATTATTATTATTAAGCTATGGTTCAGGGGAAACGCTCGCTGCCAAAATGGATTGTAGATATCCCACGTATAAACACGGCAGATGGGCTCTCGAGAAAGTATTCCGTTAAAATAATCGCCTTGTACGACATTCGTCGAAACAATTCTCTATCGAATTATCTTACATCATTTTGTACTTCCGTCGAAGCTTTACCATTTGTAATTTGTAAATTGATTTTGCTAATGTGTGATTTGCGCAGCTATATGTCGTGTAAATCGAGACAACTTTAATTTTCGCCTCTGATTTCATCTCAAGTGATCGTACACGCGTACTAAATGGTGCCTACTAAATAGTAGGTTTTATACAAACGAAACGTTAATAGTTTGTAACAAATGACAGAGGGATATACCTATATATATGTCGGAGATCAAAGGACATCGGGGTCTTTCTTTTGGAATTTTTGGGAAGATCCCCGATACTTTAGTTTAAACTTTTTATTATAGCTGTACTTAAATAATAAAACTTAGAAGTAGTTGTTTATGATTTAATCCGATTATGTTTGACCGAGATTTATGACAGTAGGCTTGGGCTCGAAGTGACACAACTGGTCGCTGAACGTAGCCACGATCACGGGATGGATGTTTTTAGCTAACAGAAATATGGAGTAGTTGTATAGCTCTCCTTAAAAATATAGTCTTTTTTCTATTTGGTAGACTTTTTGCAATCGATTCTCATTGAGAATTATAAGTAAATTATTTTGGCGTGGTACTGTAACTTGGATTATAAGAGTTTATGGTATGTTTGATTATAGTTGAATCTAATGCTTCGATCCAAAGGGTATTGTCTTTTCAGTCTGCGGATCTGATCCATCGTGTCAAGTAATTGGGTAACTAATGGATTTTGGTGGTTGTTAACTCTTATATTAAATCTGTTACTGAATTTGAATATTTCTTTTTTAACTGTGGGTATCTTAAGGTAGCGATGTATTGTTTCGTTGGTGCATCTATTAAGGATCTTAGCATTTTTGATTGGAATCGTTGAAGAATTTCCATGATGGAATTACTCGCTGTTCCCGATAGTTGGACCCCATAGGTCCAAACAGGCTTTAATATGGCTTTATACGGCATTATTTTACTCTGCATGAAAAATATAGTTGACCCGAGGGGTACAGAGAGCGACAGAGAAGAGTATATAAGTGCAGTTTCGCTTCAACTGACAGAGTTGGTTGAGTTCTACTTGTACTGTGGACAAGTAAGTTTAGTTACACTTGAATTACGGACACGTAAGTTCAGTTTGACTTAGCCTTTGGAAGAAAGCGCATTTGCTATCCCGTCGACCGTGGATTCGTTACTGAACCTAAGATCATTGTCATTAGCATCTCGAGTATCTAATCGCTACTAATCCTATTTGTACCAGTAAATATCATCCATATCGTATAACAACAATGGCTAATCCAAATGAAGATTCGTTGCACGCCCCTAATCCCAACGAGAACTCGACATATGAATATCTGAAGTTGGCTGAAAATTGATCCCGCGCAGACATGTGAGTTCAATGACTTTAACCGTTCTAAAACTACGTCTGTTCAATGTTTGTAGCTACATTCTGGCTTATGTACGTAGATTTTGCGAAACGTCAACCATTCATTATAGATAAACACGAAGTTGCAGCGATGCACGGAAATGCTTCTTGTTTTAGTTTGAACTTGGCAGGACATTTGTTCGCAGTTCTGGTATTAACAGCACAGAGCCGTCCGTTTATTATAACTTGGAAAATGTAGCAAAAATATAAATCGCCCGATTAAACTGCATTAGCTGTTCAAATACTTGTGACTGGTAGTTTATTTGCACGGAATAGAAGTAAGTTATACCGCGTAATTATTTAGTGAAGTCAGATAAAACGAAGGATTTCATACGAGAGGATTACGCGCTGGAAACGCGCAAATTCGCATAAGTTGCAGATGGGATGCCAACGGAAAGAAATACTTTCAATAGTTCTCGAACGCTTATTATTGTATCGACGTTTACGCCCGTGACGTGCAATCCAGTCGCGTAACGGAAAATTCAGTTTCACGATGAATTAAACCGACTAAAGCACTTAGAGTCGTATCTAGATACGAGATGTAACGATGAAGCAAGTGTCACAGAGTCATAAAATCCAAGGGGGTCTAACGAACATCCTACAGGCCATCGAAACAACAACGTAGAGATTGTTCCAGTGTCAGAAAACAGTAACAGCATGGCCACCTCTGATCAGGGTGACATCTCTGGCGATATCCTCTCCATAGGAGCCAAACTCATAGTATTAGGTTGTGCGAAAAGTGTCTTTCTTTTACAGACCCGTCTTTTACAACGACGCATCTTTATACAAACATGAAAGCTAATCCGTCGAACGTTGTAATCTTTATCTTGATAGAACAAAATGGATCATACGTGATTCGATAATAAATAATATAAAACGGAAAATGTTGTGCATCTAACTATTTCCTTATAAAAGGAAAGAAACTTTTCGGACGACCTATAAACCTTCCTAAAATCAGCTCTCGACATTCTCTGTTCTAACACTCTGAACCGCCACTTTGTTGCATTGGTAGAATAAATTTTACTATTATATCTAAAGTTTAATTCTTTACCTTATTTGTGAAACGTTCGAACTGCGACGCGAGGAGATCATCGCTGATCTGTCGATTTCGTGATTTCTTGCGTCTCCTACGTGACACAAGCACGTGCGTGACGAAATTATAAAAAGGACGGCCAGCAGCATGCGATGTCGAAAATAATTCAAGGCAGATGCGGAAATATGGCAAACGACAGGACACTGGACGAACAGGCGAATTTTGCCAACTGCAAGAACTTTCGCCAGTCTCGCAATCTTATCAACACGCCGTTTCTTCTCGGTAATAATGTACAAGCGTGGAAAAGAAAGTCGAGAGGCTAAAATGGACGAAGATTTACAACGTTCGTAGATCTTCGTAACCGTCTTATGAAAAACATTGCCGGCTACTCGTCTGCGGGATTATACGTGCAACTTTGTAGAGACAGCGCTTTTCCGCCGAGAAAAAAAATTTTCTAATCCGACGAGTTAAATCTTCCTACGAAGATAACCTTCGTCGTCCAATGCTTCGTTGATGCGTTAGAAAAGATTAAAAAGCAGAAACGGAGGGTATCCATTCCATGGAAAAAGACAAAAACGGACGAGATTCGTTTTATTACGATTTGTTCAACCTTCAACGTCAATTTATTTGAAAGTAGAGCTTGGTAGCAAAACCGGCTTATCTTTCCACGCAGATTCGTCTCTTTTCGGGTTATAGTCCGCTTTGAACATTTCGTATAATGGTAAACGTATACAGTGGAAAACAATGTTGCGGAGGACGTTGGATTATCACGGACTGTACCATATAGTCGCGGTCAACCAGCGAGGCTCGTTACACAGGTGCGGAATTCGTATCACGAACAACGATATGTAGACCCGTCGAACATCCGACGGATATATTAAAAAAGACCAATGATGGATATTCGTGTAAGGCGTATAAATCTATAGTTACCTCGGCTTTTCACTGCGCTCTGATGAACACGCAGCAAGTATTGTATGGAATAACATGTGCACCGATATTCCATTGGACACGCGTGATGAATCGATTCGACATCCAGCGCGATCGTAAAAAACATCTAATGGATTGTCTCTTGATACCTTCAATCTTTTATTTCTCTCTTTCTGTTCTTCATTTTTTATTTCATCTTTTGTAATACGTCGCGTTAGAAATATTTCCAACAGGAATTATTCGATCGTCTTTTCTTATCGTTTCGCGCGATAAACCGAACAACTGATGAATTAAACAAACTCACCGACGTCGTTATTTGTTTCATAATTTTCTTTATTCCATTGTTCCGTGTTACGTCGCAGGAAATGTTACAACGTATGCTACGCTGCGGATAAATTCTTTTCCCACGCAACGAAATAATACGTGTTCTATCGTGGGGATGCATCGTGTTAGCGGTGCAACTGCACTTACAACCTAGTGGTGTTTTATGGAGCAATGAAAACGGGCGAAATACGCGGTTGCGTTTATTCCGAATATTATACGGGCTTATTACACCAGAGTTACGTTCCCCTGACAACGCAGATTTGCTTGTTCGATGAAGCGCACCGGTTATACGATAATATTTTACAGATTTAACGATAGAGATTAGATGGCAACATCTTCGTGGCGATAAGTTTGCCCTGACGAAAACAATTTTCTATAAGGCGCATTTTTATATCGATGCATTGGAACGTGCTTCTGTTTTCCTATAAACGATTTTCCCGTGTCAGATTAGTCTGCCGTGTTTGTGTCAATTGCCCACCGAGAGACATAATCGAACGAACGATAATTTATAAATTTTGTAGAATTCTGACTTTGTCAACGACACATGCGCGTAACGGCCAGCTGCGCCTACTTTTGATTTAGTAGACGGCAAACATAAAGTACGAAATTGCGAAACTTTGGTTTTTCAAATTTCATTTATCATCAGAACGTACACGAGCCGATCGCGATCATTCTTTTGCTATGTTACATGTAGTACTATAACACACACCAGGCGTAACTCGAAACAATCTCAGCGATTTAGACACGTTGCCCGTACGTGTTATTTTTGCAATTGTGTCAATTTTACGTTGCATCCTTGCAGCAACTACGTGTATTTATATTATGGGGAAAATCACACACGGCGCAACTTTTGGCGCCGGTTTGTCATGGTTTTGTAAATTATGCCATTTTTTTAAATGCGTCACCAAGACGCCAACGTTACAGCATACAACGTTATAGCAACGTCGCTAACACAACGTAGCGTTTTTCTTGAAATTGATCAACGAAATGGGCAATTTTCTTCATCGATCAGTCATTTGTTTCTATACCACGCGATAAATTGTCACGCCATCCAAACATTTTGCGAGAAACCTACTGTGAAAAGAGAAGTTCCTAAACGGCGTTTACATCGAATTACGATAGATAGAACCGGAAGCATCGCGGGGAGATGTTTGTAAACAGGATGCGGCCAAGAATTAACGCAAACCGGAAGACCACGGGTGCCGCGTAACGCGGTACCGCAGCACACAATGTAATCCGTCTCGCGGATTTATTTTACAACGTACATCACAGAGGCGTACCGTTGGGATTTAGAAACCACCGCAGACTCCATCCATCAATTTATTTAATCCGATTACCCGTATCCTGCATTCGTCATCGATTGTATCCCGACGTCGCAAATCGGAGAGAGCATTGATCCTAAGCAAAAATTATTACCTCAGCCTGCGAAGCCAACTACGGCCATTCATCTTTCTTCGCTTTCTCCATCTACGCACCGATGAATCGTCGCTTCGTTTCGTTGCCTCTTTCTCGTCCCTCTCTACTTTACTTATTCTCAAAATTAACGGAAACACGAGTACCACAGTTGTTCGAAGCTCGAGACCCGACCGAGCGTTGGAAAATTCACGACGAACGCGTGATCGATCGGAGCATGAATAATCGCCGCTCGATCCACCGGCGAAATTTATATCATCGGACGAGCGCGAACGACCCTGCAACGCCGGTAGAACCATGAAGGAAGAAGCGAAACGAAGTCGAAGAAAAAAACGGTATTATTGGAGACGAGACCGTTTGTAAAATTCGTTATCTTCGCGGAGGCTAACCGTGACGCTTGTTTCATATTTATGAGAGGAGTTTTAGCATATTCAAAACATAAATTACTTTCAACGGCGTGAGTCAACTAGCCAATAAAATACTGGCTCGAGTTTATCTGCCAGGCTGCAGATCGCGGCAGGCACGGAAAACAGACCAGGGAAAGAGAAGACCGGTCGAGGGACAGAGACCTGAATTATGCACGATCGGGAGGGCATGGTGCGCCACCGACGACCTTTCGTTGTTCGTATGGGACGTTTTCATGAGAAATCGTCTGACCGCTTTTCCTTTTACAATGCAAATTACACGGTAAACAACCGATCCCGTTTTCTATTCGCGATCGGTAGCGCGATCACGTTGATGGACCCAAAACGAGTTTCGCGTCCGGACGATTGAAAAATTTTGAAATGCAAACGGAACGACCACGAGTTCCCACGAGTTACGCTTTACCATAACGTTCCGTTCGAGTAAACTACGCTCCGATTTTGTCTCCGATTATATTTGATTCCGAACCGGAATGACCAAGGTTACGATACGACTCGATCCTTCGTGAATTTTCTATATCGAAACGTCGAAACGTGCGGTGGTGTCGTCGGTGAAAACGAGATAGTAACGTTTTAAAGTCGATCGAAAGACAAAGTTTGAGAGAACCAGGTAATTTGAAAAACTTTTTCAGGCACGGAATCAAGAGCTTCGTTTAGAGTTGCGGTTCGCAACCACGCGTTCCTTCGCGATACGAGCATCGATTTCAGATGGGAAAACTTTAAGTACAAACGATAAAGCGTTTGAATACGAAGAGTATCAGGATCTTTGTCAAATTTTTTATTTGATCGTTGACCAGTGAAATTTAACGAATGTATGTTACGCAAGTATCGTTAAGAGAAACCAAAGAAAAGCTTCGTCGATTTGTTGTATTAAACGTATAGATATTAAGTTGGAAAACGAAATGAGAGATCGAGGGATTTACTGAAAATGGAATTGAGGGGAATTTTGCGTAATTCAATCTATTGCCAGGAATTCCTGAAACTCAATGTTACCGTTTTATTCCGAACAGAGTACATTTTAATTTTGTACAATTTCTCCACAAATAGAGAATAAAGTAGGAAAGGCAACCGACAGCTGGTAATTAAATTCCAGGGAAAATATCCAAGAGTTCTGAGTGGAAAGACTTGAATTCAAATGAACATTTTTAGAAAAGCGACGTTTCAACCACATTAAATCAAATTAGATCGCGTAAAAGTTAACTGTAAAAATTAGATCGAGTTAAAAAGACGTTAAATAAACTTATTTGAAAAATTCTCGTCAAAACAGAATTTGTTGCATATCTAAAAAAAAAAAAAAAAAAAAATTTGTCTTTCTAAAGAATAACGGTTATAAGCCATTTGGAATTTGTGTTTGAAAGCTTCGATTTTATGATACATCGTTGCGCTCCTAACGATGATAAATCGAACTATGGTTACAACGACATCGAAAGAAACAAAATTAAAAAAAAAAAAAAAAAATAATATAAGATTCCAATATCGGATTGCAATAGGTACAGTTAGATAGAATTATATTAAGAAAAGTTTCGATAAAAGAATTACGTAGGAAGAAATCGAAGGGGGTGAATTATAATTTTCCTCGGAGTTTCTTTGTCCGCCTCCTCGATATCGCTTTCAACCGTTCACGGAACTTTCCTTTCGCTACGAAATGAAACATCTCTTGGCGGGCTTCGGCAAATAACTAAAAGTGCTCTGAATCATGCCAGGAAGCTTATGCTACATTGAGCGGAAAATTACAAATGGTCGAACCGGATTCTGCTACTGGCAATGCCTACGTTCCTTTTTCTGTGTAGCCGAGTTCCGAAATAAACTGCTTACACTTACGTATTGCAGATTAATGCTCCGATAATCGATTCTCGTTAAGATCTCATCAACCGATTAATGGTTTCGGTAAAGTGTCACGTCGTAAAGATTCTGCTCCGTTGGAATTCGACTTTGTTTAAAAAAACTCAAGTACAGAATTGCCACACAGTAGCTTTTCTACGATTTTACAGATTTCAGTTAAACCTACAAAATCGTTTGATACTATGATTTACGTATAGTATTGTCTTTAATTATTCGGACGATGCGCGTTTCGTGTCACGCTTCTTTCTACCTTTGTCATAAAAAGCGACGTTTCAAGCATATTAAATCAAATTAGATCGCGTAATAGTTAACTATAAAAATTAGATTGCGTTAATAAGACGTCTTATTACTTATTAAAAAAAATTCTCGTCAAAACAGAATTTATTGCATATCTAAAAGAAAATTTCTCTTTCTAAAGAATAACGGTTATAAGCCATTTGTGTTCGAGAGCTTCGATTTTACGATACATCGTTGCACCCCTAACGACTTTTCTACCTTTATCATAAAATCTACGTAAGAATTCCTCGTTAACGTATATGATTCTTCGATACTAGTTGGATACTTTGATCCTATTATTAATTAGACATTGTACGGATGGTAAATATGTATTGTTGAAGCGATTTGTCCATTGACAGAGATCGACGTAAACGCGTAAGAAAATGAAAATACAAAACAGATGCGCGGTGTTCTATCTCTTGGATGAGCGATTATTGAAGAAAAAGTGGAATGCCGACGCAAGACTTAATCGCGAGACAAGTATTCGTACGTCCGTAAATTGGAATTTCATTTCGCGTAGCGGAACGAGCTATCGGTGGAGGAAAATTTTCGGGCAAGAATTTACATAGTCCGGCGTCGGCAGTCGGGTCAGAATCGGAACGCTTCCGCGTCTGCGACTGGAATTAAGCGAGCTTAAGATTTAACGTGTTTCAACCTCGGAATCCTGGTTCGTGGCTCGATAATTCAAGGCTCTCGCGACGAAGGTGGCGTCAGAGTTTCGCGCCGAATAAGCCGCCGTGCAAAAACAATCCTCCGACGCTGGCCCTCCTCTCTCTCTCTCTCTCTTTCTCCCTTTAACCACCCTCTAGCTGTTCTTCACTTTCCGTCTGCACCGTCCTTCCTGCCGCCACCATGCTAACCACCCCAGTTTGCTTCTATACGACTAGTCGCGTCAAATCCTGCCACTGCTTTACATAATTTCTCGCTTTTGCATACTCAAACTGCTTCTCTTTTTCGTCCAGTGCCAGAAACCAACCATCGACTAACGAATCGCGCTGGTTCTTCGTTCTCTCTAAAAAAACGTAGTATTCCCGTTTCTCTATCGATTCGTTGGGAATACGTTGATATCGTGTGACGAAGCACTCGATCGTCGCTTCGAGTAGCAAAGTAAAATCGCCAAATCGTCGCGATCGGAAGAAAAAGGATCCACAGTGGGCAAATCTATCAGATCGTAACAATGTCACATGGCAGAGTAATATCGATACTTAGCGGTGTCGTTGCATCGTAATTCGCGTAATTGTTAACAATTTTTATGACAGAATACGAAGCACTACTCGACCGAATTATTATTCGTTTTGGAAGTTGCGAGTTAAGCGACTCGCAGTTCCTCGCGGTTCTCTTGCCAGAAGGTGCCATTTCTTTTCCTATTCCACGATAAGTACGTTCTAGGAACGATATTCCCTTTTTTAAGGCAACGCAAGAATGGGTCGTTTGTCGTCCCCAAATTGTCTCGTTCCAAACAATCGCACTCTTGATACTCGACAACTACGTGACTCGAAGCCACCAGCTATTGTTAGACGACGTCCTCGCTGTGGTTCTGTTCTGTTCCTTCGATCTTTGAGGTTACATTTTTATTCGATTCTTTTTGTACGCAAAGCGAAGTATAGCGTGAAGAGTATGGAGGAAACACGGTGGCGACCATGCGAAGGAAGAGTTGAAAATATATCGTCGTTAACAGATTCTACCAGCAAGAATCTCGAGTTTCGTGATTCGCTGGAATTCGACGTCGATCGATCAACCTCGCGATGGATGCGATCGAAACAACGTAAATTGCAACGATACGAAGATGGAGCGGAACCGACGGTGAGATCGCGGCGAGATCGCGGCGAAATCGCGGTTGTACGCGGTTTACGAGGCCGATATCAATTTCGTCCGATGGCCTGCTATCGAGTTTAACGATGTCGGATAAATCACACGAAGCGGCGTACGGGTCGCTGTAACCACTTTACCTCTACGCACGTTTCCAGTCGGGGTAATTTACCGGGGATAAAGCTCGTGTCCGGTGAAACAAAGCACCGCGATGCTTACGGGAAGGAAACTTCATTTTCTTACATCCGGGGCGTAGACAAACGACCTCGTTTATCACCGACTGACCTTTCGACCGTGATATCCAGCAGCACCGTACCGCAACACACTCGCAATTCGTCCAACTGTCCGCGCCAGGTTACCCGCGCACTGCCGCGGGCTCCGCGGTTTCCTTTTTCCCCTTCGACTACTTTCCTGCTTTCATTGTAGCCCAAAACTCATTTTCCACTACGAAAAAATCACCATTCCTGCCGCTCGATCCTTTCGCACCTTTAACGAACGCAGATCGACGATAGTTGTTCGAAAGCCCTCCAACTTTCGATTCACCGGCAGAGTGTTTAACGTCGAAAGCTCGATAGGGACGCTTGGAGGACAAGCGGTCCAAGAACACGTATTTCCTGGCAACTCTTTTTCCCCTTGCGTTTCGCCACGACTTGGCACTGTACGTTCGTCAAGCTTTTGTGGCAACTTCCGGAACCAACGTCCGCAGAGGGAAGATCACGTACAGCGATACTCGCCAGAGGAAACCAGAGAAAACCTAGCGACCTACCCGACGCGACGTTGAGAAATTAGAACGACCGTGCCATCTTGCCGTCCTAATTTATTCCACGATCGTCGATACTCTACGAACGTTTTCCAAATTTGTTACATTTTCGACGGTTGCTTTGGTCATGCTCAGCGAGATAACATCGTGGCGGTGAGAATCTATTTGGATAACGAGTAACAAAGAACTGACAACGAACAATTATCTATGGTAATGTAACAGTCTCGAGCGATCGTTGCTGCAACATCAAAGGATTTTGGCGATCGTTTCGAATATAACCTTGCGTCTCAACAATTTCGATCGTATAACGTAAACGATTCTTGAAACAGTAATACTGAGCCGAGAAAGACCGGACAAGGTGCACGATAATGTTGTTACGAAAACAGGACGACCATAGTTTCGGCTCGTATAGCCAAGTCTTCCGTATACAACCGAGTTGCTATGTAACACAGGTTCGCGTGGATTCGTAGCGACGCGGCTCGACTCAACTTGATCCAACTAGTCTCGGAAAAAAAACTGAGAGGACTAGCATCGTTGGCGAATGGATCAAAATGCAAAACGAGGCAACATGTACGCGAACGTGACTGCGGCTACGCTCGCGAAACGAGTCAGTGATTTTTGCACGTGACACAGTACCGACGCGCGAAAGTGTCAGCTTTCTCTGCATCCCGTCGAAAACAACGAAATTCCATGCGAATAGTAGCGAAACGGTGAAAACGGACGAGGTAAACAATCAGTACGAACATTTTATACCTTTTCCCACTTTTCTAATTATACAAGAGACTCATATAGGATTTATTACGATTTATTATTTAGAATCATACACAGGAGAAATATAAGAGGAGAATTTTTAACAAACATGATTTATGAATTTCGTAGCAGGGGAAACTTGGTTAAGACGATAAAGCGTTTATAGCGTCTAATATCGATGCTACCGTGACTTCACGTATTGCTTTATTAACGAGTCAAGGGATGCTATTTTATGCAAAATTACTGCAGGCAATTAATATCGAAGCTACGTAATCGTTTCCCTAAATATCGTCCGGGATATTTGGAACGCGCGATCTAAGCTACTAGTAATCGATAATAGATAATATAATGATAAATAAATGATTCTAAGATCTTGCATTTTGATTTTACGATAATTTCGATTGAAATTGGTGTATTTTGCATCAAGAATGATAAATTATTCGTAATGAACAAATAGCGTATAATAAACGCGCTCCGTGAATCATCGTGCTATCGGTGCTGAACTGATTCGCCTACATAACGGAAACACGTATGATCAACTAAGTTTTGTCAGCGAGAAAATAATTTGCTTCGTGTTTGGGGAAATACCAATAGTCTTTTGAAAGACGAATAGGAGTTTAAAAGATGTAATAGATAATATAATGATAAATAAATGATTCTAAGATTTTGTATTTTGATTTTAAGATAATTTCAATTAAAATTGGTGTATTTTTCATCAAGAATGATAAATTATTCGTAATGAACAAATAGCGTATAATAAACGCGCTCCGTGAAACATCGTGCTATCGGTGCTGAACTGATTCGCCTACATAACGGAAACACGCATGACCAATTAAGTTTTGTCAGCGAGAAAATAATTTGCTTCGTATTTGGGGAAATACCAATAATCTTTTGAAAGACGAATGGGAGTTTGAAAGATGTATTAGTAAGCAAATCGGCGATGAATTACCAGGAACGGTACCGAGTTCCGAGTCTTTGCATGCGGACACGGTATTTCCCTGTTCCAACAGATGTACGTGGTTGGCATAGAGGAACATCACGTCGATTATATGCCGACATTATGCATTCGGTGGCTGCGTAATAAACCGACATATACTGGAGGCGATCGTCTGATCGTCTGGTCGTCTAACTATGGTCGTGACGGTGCGAGGACCGGCTCCTATCGCAATTGCAGACAACAATAGGCCTGCTAATGTAAGCAGATTCGATTCGAGCCGTTCGTATTATTTACTTTTACGATGATTCGGTGCGAAACGCCGCAGGATCGACCGACGAATCGATTCGATCGGCAATTTCGTATCGGTTCACTAATGACGTACAGCTTGCGCTCATGAGTTTATCCGAATCCTATAAAGTCTGGCAAGGGCCACGACATATCCGCATCCGTCCACACAGAGCCGACTGATATTTTATACATTAGCGCGAGCCTTCTACCACCTTGTAAATCAATTTTGGAACTGTCTCTTGAATCGAATTTAAGCGTCTCTCTGGGATAGAAATAACGACTACAGACGGGACAGAGAAACGCTTTTGAATACGAAAAAGATTCGTCGATGTAGCGTTCTCGTTCTCGCTCTGCCTGCCACACAGCGACGCTGTCCTCGTCCCAAATGAGCAAGCTCCGCCACAGCTCGACAACGCGTCCCTATCTCGTACCTTTTTCGTGTTTCACCGTCGTACGTACGTCACGCGTTACATTTTCCCTCTTGCTCTATCCCTCGCCAGCATCAGCATGCCTTGACACACCGGATCGAGCCCTACGTTATCATCGAGGATCGATGTCGCCTCGTCTCTGCGGGCTATCGCGTTTCATCCACCCCATTGTTCGAACGCAGTTCGTAGCAGCAAAAAATCCAACCGCACGGAAATTTTCATAAACGCGCATGAGCGTATTCGCGTGACTAGTTCGCGTGCGTCGTAGCACTAGCAGCAACCTCGGAGTTAATCTATAACCGGCGCGCGTGCTATTCACCGAATACAGGAAGCGCAATTGGCGCGATTATGCCGTACAATAGTCGAAGATGCGGAGAACGCAAAATGCGCTGCTAAGTGCTCAATTCTGCTCGTTGGTTTCGCAATTTAAATTATTTAGTTGCTAGTTCACCGCTTGGGACTTTCTCGGTTTAACGTGCCTCGTAGTTGTATATGGTTTTCTCGAAATGCATCAAGTATTCTTGATAGCAGTTCGCGCAGTCTGCTGTACTCGCGTTACACTCGTAAGTGCATGCCACGAGGTTTCGCAATATTCACGCTAAGTATTCGAATAACGTGCAGCGTTATCGAGCAGCGTTTAACAGGCGAAAGATACGTTTGAAACTGTGAGAAACTGTCGCGACGAAATCCATGATACGTCTAAGACGAGATCGTTTCTAACTCGTGTAAGCCAAGTGGATTCGGTAAACCTCGTTTAAGCTTCTGAAACTAGGCAAATCCAGGCCTAAATTCGGCTTTCTGATTGCCTATCGTGTATACGCGCGGCGCCAGCGTGTCCTTTACGGTTGTTTACGCGAGGTCCTCCATCACCGAGAAACACGGAACACGGAACGCGAAACCCGTGTGAAGGAAAAACGTTGATTGCTGCTTGTTTCGTACGATTCCAGTGCTGTAGGAACAAATTGCGAAATTAGATTCAAACGATTTGTTACGCATTACTCCGATCAAGCCCATTTTTGTCTATGACGATATAAATCTTGCACAGGAAAACTAACAAGTCAAATATTTTTAAACCGTCGTCGTAACCGTTTCTTTCTATTAATTTTCTGAACTATTCGTTTTTTCTATATATGTGATATAATCTATATAATTTTCCGACCTGCACGTGCAAACACATTTTTCTCCGATCTTTTTTTTTTTTTAGAGGAAAAAAATAATTTTAGCGTTTTCTCTCTTCTAGCGTTACGGTTTCGATAAAGTCAGATTGCCACGTATAAAACTTTTGTAACCGTAATAGTTTCTATGAAATCGTATCGCAAAGTCGGATCGGTATCTTCGATGCAAGTCTACCCTGTAGCATTTTTAATTCGCTTGCTCGTTACAGCTTACCGAAAGAATTGCAATTACAATTTCGACTACCAGTCAGCCGAACCGATCCCAACGAACAAACCGACCGCTCTTAAGGGGAGAAGACGGCGCTGCGAAACTGTACGATAATCGCGGCGGTCGATCGAAGAAAAAACGATCGCACTTTATCGCCAAGTGCTTCGAGCCAGGTAGAATTTAATCCAAGCGAGGAAGGAACGAGGTGGAGGAGAGAGAAAGATGGTTTAAACGAGGCAACGCCGTACTCGTCCGCCTTTGGAATCTTCGAAAATCCAGCCATTCGTTTTTAGTCCGACAACACAACGCTGGTAAGTGGGTATATATACCCGAAGCTTTGTCGAAGGAGAAGAAACGAGCAGGAAGAAAATGCCGCCTTTCGACCCGCTTCCAATTCTATTTTCGTTACCTCGCGCCACCAATCCCCGCCGCCGATCTACTCGCTTCTTTTCCATTAGCCGATTGTATTTCAAGTCGAGTAAGTCTCACCTGAAAATCCTTGCTCGCATTCTAATTGAATACCTTTCTCTGGCTCAAAGACGAACAACGTCGAAATAAGCGTCGACGGTGTGATTTAATCGCTACACCTATCTACGCCGCGCTCCATCCACGCAAACGCTTTTATGCTAATGAAAAACGCGTGCCAGTTTCCTGCGCGCGACTGAAACAAAAAAAAAAAAAAAGAAGATTTCCGAGCTAACCGGTGCGTATGTAGCTCGTAAAAGTTTGTGGCTACGCTACAAGAATCGCGCGTAACGAATTCCAGCTTCGCGAACGTACCTTTCGCATCCGTTCGATATACAGCTGGAATTAACTTTTTTTCGTGGCTTCCATTAGCAGATTGCGTTTGAAAACGAACAAAGATCGCCGGAAACGATATATTATGCCGTAGTCGAAACCTACTTGCCTTCGACGCGATCGAATTTCCTCGCGCCGTGCCAGCCCGCGCGAAACGCGACGCGATTTAACGCATCTGGAGAAATACGTTCGCTTTCTGTTTCGATATCGAACGTTCGATCGTACGACCGACTATTTCTCAAACAAGTTTGGTGCGGCGCGAACGTCGAGCAAACGGAGAAGTCGAGGGAAGAAATAGACCTATCTGGGACAGCCGGATTTCGTCGGGAGTTAATACCTCGTTAACTTTTTGCCAACTAACTTTCTCCTACGATCGAAGTTTGTCCGCAGAGGATTAATCGAAAGCATTTGGTCGGTCGAGAAAGGTAATCCTCTTCTTAAAGTAGAAATAATCTAGCGAATAATAATACGGAAGTTTTAATTGGCCCCTTCGTGGCAACTTCGTCGTACAACTGTCGAATAATTTACGTCGTCGTAATATAACAATTGTAGCGGGGCGACTATCGAATCAACGACGGCGAGTGTCGAAGCGAATGGCGGTGCAAAGGAGAAACGAAAATCCTGGCAGTAGGAGACGAATCATCCTGAACTAATGACAGTACGATGGAGGGTAGGAATCTATCCATAAAAATATAGGAGATTTCTAAATAAACGAGATTATTATTATTATCGAAATGACGAAGTAACTCGCCCTATTCAGTCGACCAGTTAAAGTTTGTACGAGATTTATAGAGAAAAGTGACGTATCGAATTTATTCGGATAATACCAACGCAATGGCTAACGATGATCGATATTCTTGAAAGGAACTTTAGCGAAACACGAACGATCTCGAGGCGGTATATGACGACTTTCGAGCGAATTTAAGCCTTGGTAAGTTCTGGTGAAAAGGAAACTACGGAGACGTGGTAGGTAAAATAGAAGGTGAAACTTGGAAGAGGTGGTTCGAGATTTTGGCGTTCGATTAGAGGTTCGATTTAGTTGGAAGCAACGTGAACGGAATCCGGAAACGGGACGAAACTTTTCATTCGCTGGAAATCGGTAACAATCGTGAAAAGGGAGCGGCAGTATGAACGTTGGCAAGTCGAAAATATCCAAAATATATCGGCTCGCGGTGGATTGGCTCGCGTTCGCGTTTATAGTAGTTGTGGATCAAGCGATATTTAAATCGGTTTGACTCGAGTGATATGGAATTTTCAGAGCCAACATTACGTTTCGTTAACTTCTGTCGCTTCGCACGATCGTTGGATTTTTTAACGCGCCTGTATGATCGAAACGATTTGCCACTGGAACAAAGCCCCGCACATATTTGCTAACTCGCCAACTTTCAAAGTCACCGTGCGATTTGCGAAAAAATTAAATAAAGGGAACCTCGCGTGGCATTCGATTTACGTATCCAGGCGTGTATAGACCGCCATTTTAAACAATGCGATTGTAACGCGGATTTTTCTCTCTCGAAATTTTCGATTGACCGCAACGGTATTGACTGTCGGAGATAGAACTATCGTTCTCTACAGCAACTATCAAGTGGTTTGTCACTAGCAGAAACGTAATACGATATCATACGAAAGATATAATTTTGCTCTGACAAACGGCATAAAGACTTTCCAGAATGATAGAAAATAATTTTTCCGGTCAACGATAATCTAGTCTGGTTCGTTCTCGACGACCAAAAATTATATTTTTAATTATTTTCCAACGACGCGGTTAGCGTCCTAAATCTTCGCGTTCACGAGTCTGCCGCATAGCGATTGAAATGTGAATTACATATCATGTGTGAAGAATAAAACACGCTGGAAGTTATTCGTTAATCTTTTCCCTAAAACGTCGCTCGATCGCGTATTAAAACCAAAAAGGATAGTACCGTTATCGTACTGTTAAACTCCTGATACGGTCAAAAGATATACGGCTATCTCGTGGAACTTCGAAACCCTTCAGGATGTCGGATATAACGCCGGCTTAAATCCGTAACAGTTATAAACATCACCGACCAGCTTACGGTAATTCCATGCCGGATGTAATGGCAGAACCCGCGTTTCTCTGCAACGCGAAACCGCAAAGTCGAGAGGCATCTTACCGCACTGCTCCCAGCATTCTAGTATGTTTCAATGTTGCCCGGAATTTCACAGTCGAGAAATCTGCCGTGAATCAGTCGAATTCGAACTACTTAACGAGATACGAGGATGAAGCCGAGGCAGTGAATCCGACTGAACATTAAAGCGACGTTGCGAGCCACGAGAACAGACCTTTGTTTTTGCCTGATAAACATTTTTTTTTTTATAAACAACCGCGCTACCGTTTCAACGATTTTACGCTCGTCGAGATAAACGTCGTTGAAGCTACACCATGGGGGAGACGTCACGAGAAGCGGAGAAAACAAGCGGCAGACGTAAGCAAATAAAGCTTAGGATAATTCTGTGTGTCTATTTGCACGGTTTACAGCTTACGATTTCTGCGCAAACTGTAACGAGCCATCCTTTCTTCTCCATTTTTTAGGCTTACGATATATTATCGAATATAGAGCTTTGCTCAGATTAGTCGATTTGGCTGAATTCCAGCAATTAAAATTTGAACAACTTGCAGGTCGTGTATTAGATTGTCATTTACTCGAATCGAAATATTCTTTCAAGTTTCTACGATTAAAAGCAGCTTAGGCTTCGCTTAAATCAGTGAAACTCTTGGCAATTCACACTTTGACTGCCACGCTGAAATCACACGTTTCGCTCAGAACGCCACGGGAGTATTTTTATTATTCAAAGCATATAATGGCAAAATAATAATAAATTGACGATGTAGGACAACGTTCTTCCCCGATGAACCGTTTATCTTATTGGTGGTCACGGGTGACCACCGTGGCGCCTTGGTAACAGTCGATAGCGACATATTATTACAAGGCTTCGTTTATTTCAACAAACCATTCGCGTTCGTTATTTCGTCGTAAGCAAAACGTGCAGAATATATCGTTGAAACGTATAGAAGATATTAGTAAACGGCATTTGCTCGTTTTACATATAATAGTAAGGTGTGTTCATGCTTCTAACTTTAATTATTCTAAAGCTGCATTTACGATTATTTTCTAAGCTGTGTTTATAATAATATTCGTAGATTACCCCTGAAAGATATGGATGCAAACACAGTGCACCGTTAGATGCAAAATTTGTTCTCATTTTTCTTTTATCGATGTGCTAATAAAAATGTTTAATCGTTCAATGGGGTACTTTTTATTTCAAAGAATCTTCTATTTATCTGTTACATTGAAAATGCCCTAACTGTCAATTTTCATACAATTTTTACAATTGTAAGAAGTTCAGGTCACCAATGACCACAGTGGCGTGGTCCGGTCATATATGACCCACGTGGCAGTCAAAGCGTTAAATGGCCTAGCAGTTGCTTGTTTCGTAGTTACCGATATCGACGCCCTAAATCGGCATCGCTTTCTTTAAGCTTTACGTCTTGTCATATCTCGTATATGTAATATTTCTGCTATGCGTACAGTCATACGTGGTAATTGACGTTTTACATTCACGCATTGCTTCCTGTTCAGTCTTCGTAAAGTACCCTTGATCGTTAAACGACTTGAATTCGAGCAACATAGGGTGTTTAATTCCAATCTTGTCGTTGCACTATGAAGTTACATAGAACGAACATCGAAACGTCTTTGATTCGATTAGATATCTCGGCAGAATATTCGCGGTACTGACAGTTTGCACACCGCATCCATCGGATCGTGGCGAATTTAGGGGTGACGATCCAGAAGAGGTTCGCGAGGAACTGCGCTAGAATCGCGATTCACCGGTTGGAATCGATAGATATTCGACTGCGTGCCACCAAATCGAGTCACATGGCTTGCAAAACGTTTAACGGCGAATCGAGCGGAGCAGATTTCCTATAAATCTCGTAAAACTGATTCCACGGAAACGCGCAAGCGCCAGAGTCTTTAGCACGCGATGCAGGCGAAATTTCATTTTCTTCCACTCTGTGGGATACGAGAGTAAACGAAACACGGACGAGAGGGTTCGTAACACAATGCCTAAAGGACGACGGATCACGCGGGCTCGCCATTAATTCCGAACGACCGACGGCTTACAAAGCAGCGCGCGCTGACCTTAGTTAGATTACGTTTGCATTAGGAACTCGAGCGGAATGCCGCTCTCGAACGGCTACATCGCCACAATTTACAGTTCACACGTCGTGAACTAACGACGGATGACCGATCCGTACTCTGATCTGCCTCCATTCGACCGAGATTCTCGTATACGCGTCGACACCAAGATACAGAATCTCGTTCATCGACCATCGCGGTTTCGCTCGATGAAACGTCAGACAAAACGTCGCTTCGCGCTTGCTCCTCGATTAACTTGTCCGTTACAGTCGGATTTATCATGGAAGTGAAATTACGTCGTCCTTTGGCGCTGTAAACCCGTGTACGAGTACCGAAAAATTGTTTACCATGCGCTCTGAGCCTATTTACTTTACTGCGCGTGTGGACGCCTATTCAATTCACGTTGTGAATCCATAAACGCCCCCAATGCTATATTGTTTTCGCAGTTGGTTGTTTTAGCGGAGTTTCTTCGATCGAGAATTATTACGATGCTCGAAAAAATTATTAATTGTTTGAATATAAGATATATATATAATCTAGTATTTTAGCGTTTATAACTGTTGAAGTAATTACTTGAAGAAAAACTCTGCATCTTTATTTATGTATATCCGTGACATGGAGACTACTATTACGCAGAAATATTCTGAATAAAGAAAGGTACACATTATTGTACCCTTGAATATACATGTTTTGGGTTGCAAGGTCTGGGAACAAAGGAAGTAATAAACAGATTTCTATTTATGTTCCTTGTAGCCTCTAGCTAAAGCTATAAAGTTAACTTCTTTGATACTGTCCTTTTGCTATAAATATATGAACGTGTTCCCTATCATTCCATTGTCTAGTAACACTAAGAGAGCAAGGATCTGAATCAGCATAAACTTGTACTTATATATTATATTTATATCTTGAATTATTTCAATATACTTTTGCATTACAAATTCATCCACTCGTTCTTCGATCATTCAACCTCAACAATAACGAACGATATAAACGGTGGATAAATAGTCTGACGATTGATACATTTTTCATGAAACACGGAAGATTATACAGTTGAAGAACGAATATTTTATCGTAATAAGTAAACAACGTGTAATAAATTTATATTGACGGACATCTTAGCGCCGAAAGGGTTAATAACGTCAGCCACTTACGAACAATTTATACTTGGAATTTCATAAGCTCGTTTTTAATACGATACATTTGCAACAGTTTGTGGGAAGTTGGTTCCATGCAATTTATTTCCAATACAAATTCACGACTGCCTATTCGTTATAAGGATATGCGTTTGTACAGCTATAACCGAAACGACGCAGGCCCGTAATTCGGATAATAGAGGAGAAGATAATAGAATCAACTATGAGTTCATGTATCTGAGGTTGGCCATTAACATGTTCGTATAAACGAAGTTCTATTTCGTTAGGATGCTTGCTGACATATATCCTCGAAGCTATGATTTAATAATAAGGAGAAGGTTCATTCTGGTAACAATTATCGATATCAATCGACCATATGTGGCCGCTTCGCGCCGAAAAACACGTGCGCTTAAACGCGTTCGAGCGACTCGGGTGGTTCGAGTGAAAAGACCGAAGCGTACGGAAGAAAGAAAGAAAACACCGCGTTTATATATCGCGTTTTTATCACGCGACGATCGATGCGATCGATTGCCATGTAATTTTAATGGCTGCTCTTCCCGTAATGTCTATACTTGCGCGATTTATCGAGGCATGGGAACCTTTACAATTCTAATTTATCGCCCCCTAACTGTCGGAGAGAGGGGTGCAGAGTAACGAGAAGCGATTCACAGCGAACGTGACGACTCGAGATCGAAGACCACATCGGCGAACGTCCAAGTGAATTTAATTCAAATCGCACCGCAGAACAGAATATTAATTGAATCGGAAAATTCGTTCTCTCTTTCGCGGAGGAATATCGATGTATGTAGTGGCCGATTAAAATTATAGCCTGCCACGATTCCGGGAAAAATTTCATCTACGATCAACAACCGATGGGCCGTGCGTAACAAGCTGGGAAAAAATCAAAGCGAGACGAATTAGCCGTTGATAGATCGTTAGGGCGCAGCCAACGAACTGCCATTTCTGCTCGCACGTCTCGCTCCAACTTTTATTACACGCTGCAAAATTTTTATCAATTTTTTTTTATTTTTCGCATTTTTTTTCTTTTTTCTTTAAATTGTTCGTTCGCTCGTTCCTCAATTTCGTCAAATAAAACGAAGAGCGATTCGACGAGGAACGTGACAAGCCCGCGGCGAAGATCACATCCATCTGCACGGAACGAATATTAATTCAAATCGCGTTTCAAAATGGAATATTAATCGAATCGAAATACTCTTCGTCTTTCTTTTTGTTTTATTTCGTTGACATGCGGTTTGCTGTTTTCACGTCATGCTTGAATTTTCATTTTGCAGTCGACGAGAGCCTCCGATGGACACCTGGGTACCTTCTCTGCTAGAATGATACGCTTCCTTCTATTTTTTTTCTTTTTTCTTTTTTTTTTTTTTTTTTTTTGTCGCATGTAACAGTAAAACAAAAGTTTTGATCACTAAATGACGTACATTGTCGCGTATAAATATCTGAACACCTAATGTATTTCGAGCAAAAGGATGGTATTTTTGCTTCCAACGTTATGATCGAAGAAGCATACTTATATTTTCCCGAAACTTTCAGTTTTCCATTTCTATAATTCTACAGGCACAGTAGAAAACGATTGGTGCCAAACAATTCTATTTTAGAAATATAAAATCATAATCGAGAACGTAACAAGAGAAACGTACAAAATTGAGGAAGGAAAAGCAGGAAAGGGGGCTCGTGTATTCGGTTGCCAATATGAAAGTTAAATTTGCGCAGCAAAAGTTTGATACAATTCTCCGACGTAACTTTGCAGCGTCAAACGATTTATTTGCAGCGACCACGTCATTTCCTAGATTTCGACGATTATCGAGCAACCGGCGAACACAAGCAATTCGTGTTTCTACGTCAGAAACGAGGGGTTTAACTTCAGCCTTGACTCGTCCCGTCGCGTCGTGCCACTTAATCGTCGGTAGCTCGAAACTCATTGGCGCTCCGACGACGAACTCAATTTGTCGGAAACGTTTGCCGGCTAACGCATTAAACCAAAGTTAGTTAACAGGGGAGACGTTACAAAGGGGTCGGAAACGTAACGAGAATATATTAGGCTTCTAATATGGAGACAAAAATGAACCTGCCAAATGTCGACATTTCCTCCGACATTTCACATTACCTTAACTATAAATTGAGCCTGGAAAGTTTATCCGTGACAACGAAATGATATTACAAAAAAAAAAAAAAAAAAAAGAAAAAAGGAACGTTGAGCGGTGTGGTTTAATTTAACTTCAGCCATGAGCTTCAAATTAAAACTTATTTATCTAGCCCACGTTGAAGCAAGAAGGTTAGCTGTCCAAAGAATCGTGTATTCCGCGAATTCGTTGTCTCTTTTCCTTTCTTTCTCCCCTCGTTAAACAAGAACAACGTATAAAGCCTTCTCGAGAGATCTTAGCGCAACTGTATCGATAAATAGGCGTAATCGGTAAACGTTTTCGTCGTAAGCCAACGGTAACGCGACATCGTCCTCTCGAATTCGTCACAATCACCATTTGCCTCGAAGATTCTTGTACGATTCTTGCGATCCGGCATTGTTTACCAATTTCTAGGAAATACCTCGAATAACGAGGATATTTTATCCCCTCTCCGCTTTCCATCCATTGTTTCATCGACCATCCAACAATTATCACCCGAACGATAGATTCTAGTCCATACCATCGGATATTATCCAATTACGAATGGATTTACAGCAATTATTCCATTATTGGCCGTTCTCGTTGCACAAGGTCATTGACAGAGTGTGACGATTAGAAGGGTCGTTCGAACGATCGAGGAAATCGGTGGTGCTAACTCATCGACGATCGAGGGAAATTGCACGGAACTTGGGGGAAACGCGCACCTTGCCCTGCGATACAAACCGAATATCGCGCACTGACCGATAACTATAGCTAGCCGAGTTCGCTTGAAAACTTATCGTTTCCCTTCTAGCGAGCAATGTATAACGGGCAGCAGATAACGACAAGCAGAAGAGATTACCCTCGCAATTAACCGATCCTTATTACGTGCGCCAAGTTACTTCGCAACTAATGGTGCGCCATGCTCGAATAACTGCCCTCGGCTATGCCCACGTCGCCGCGTCGATTTGATTCGCTCCTCGCCAGGGAGTACTTTGTCCCGCGATAATTATTCACTCACGAACAACAATATACACGTTCGACGAAAATTATCGGAATGGATACGCTGGATGAACGTAATACGAGTCTTCGTTTCCTCGTAAAGGAACATCCAGGAGTGTGTACGACGAGAATAAATTAAAGCTAAGGACGAGGAGTGTTGCGTCTCGATCCTGGGTCAGTCTGTATAAATTGATCGAGTTGCCAGAGCGTATTCGGGCTAACGATCTTGCTAATTCCAGACGTCGAATACCGTCCTACTTGAACCATTATCGCTCAATTTCAGGTAATTTTATGGTTTGCCATCGCACTTCTCCTTTGAGGGAAAGGGTGCCGAGATTTCAAGAAAATACGCCATCCTGAGAATCTCGACGGATTACAAGTTGAATTTTAAAAGTATGCTTCTGCATAAAAAAGAGAAAAAGAAAAGACAAGGAATGCGACTTATCATATTTTTCATCTGTGATCTTCGATTATAAAGTAATACGAAAATCTAAGTTAACATCGTCGTAATTGCGTGTTTGTAACAAAAATTTCCAAATTTTACGTATTTTTAGACGCCGTTAGCGTACAGTTCCCGCATTCAAATGTAAATCATGCGAAGAGGACAACGTTTGCACGATTCAGATTGTAAATCGACTGATATCGCGAACTGATCGTTGCATTGGTTTGGTCGTTGCATTGAAAAGGAGAACGACGTAAAATCGTATTTCTCGATGCTTTCAGGGATTCTGCGTTTCGTCGCGCCATTGTACGAAATAGCTTCCGGACACAAGTACAGAGCAGGCAGTTACCGATCCGCGTCAAACAGTACGCGCGATACACGGAGTGAGTGTGAGATCGCGAGGATGAAACGACTTGACGCGATACGACGCGATAGGACGCGATACGACGCGATACGATTCGACACCATGCGACCCGGCACGAAAGAGGGTTTCCAGTGTCGTCGCAGCTCGTTCGAAGGCACGAGGAATTTCTTACACTCGAAGCATTCATGCGAGAAATTCCGAGCACGTAAATCTTGGCAAATCTTGCGAGTGGCCTTCTACCCTCCTCCCCTCTGCTCCCTATCCATCCAGTTCGTTCTCTATTTTCATCCTCTTTTCTTGCCTCTTTGCCGGCCTTTTTCTCGATGTTTCCGAGCTATGCAAACGAGCGTATTCGTGACTCGACGGAAGACGACTTTAGGGAACGTTTTCACGTTTCGCCGAGCCTACTCTGAACCTGTTCAGCGTCGAGTATTAAACGAGCTTAGCGATCCTTTGCCACGTGGCGCGAACACCTCGACCTCGTCTCATCGAGGATTCTACCGCGATGAAAATTTCCCGTTCCGCTCGTCTTTCGAAACACCGATAAAATAAAAACAGCCGATGATGTTGACAAAATATCAATTTATGAACATACGTTTGTCCAATGTTTGGACGAATGTTCACGCGTCAAAGCGATCCGTTTCATCGGTCGATCGAACAGCGAAAAAACACGCCCGTTCTCACCGGGCTACATGTTAATTTCATATCTTCTCGTGTACGTCGACCGCCTCGAGGATCGAGACTCGCTGTTACGTAAAAACGTCCGTTCTTCCTCTGATTTTCTTGCTTCGGTAGATAATCTAGTACGTTCCAGCGTGAATCAACCTGGTCGAGGTAATTTCGCAAGAGCGTTTCATCCAGTCGATATAGCTAAACGTATTTTCAAGGAAAGATTGTTACGATTACGAACACACGTCGCGTAGTGTTAACCTTACAACTTTAAAGAACAGAGGAAAAGTATTTGACGTTTTATTCGTATATGCGTACTTGACGGAACTTTATCGAGAATCTAAGCCGAAA
Source organism: Bombus fervidus (assembly GCF_041682495.2). NCBI lineage: Eukaryota > Metazoa > Arthropoda > Insecta > Hymenoptera > Apidae > Bombus > Bombus fervidus. Next base: position 16,073,135 of record NC_091523.1, read on the forward strand.
GTGGCATCGATTTTAACGACCCTAGTCCTCAGGGACAACGGACGCGTTTCTATGACGAGAATCGAGTTATTATTTGATAATATCCGCGGCTGTTAATGAAGCCGGCTACCTAAGCACCTCACCTCCTACTCGTCGTGCTCGGCTTCTCGGTCATGCTGGAGCATCGAAGCGCCACAGCGAACGTTATCACAGGCAGGCTCGTGAATCCTCCGGTAAGTCATAAACTTGGCTAACTTCGACATGCTATCTTAGCCCGTAAATTGACCAAGAAGCCACGACTAATTTTCATGCCCGCGCAAACCCTTTCGAGTCTCTGAGTACGGAACAGACCGTGTAATCTCGGGCTTTCCCGGTTGCTCGTGTTATCGCGCGCGTTCCCAACAGGTTAACAAATCCAGTCACCATTCGTTATTAATATACGTGCACGTGCACGGAACTAATTGCTTTGAAGCGAATCGAACCCCGTTACGCTATTGTCCACGCTACCGGTTCGCTTTTACGGTCCCTCGACTGCATTTGCGACTGTTCGTGAAAGCGCGATACGTTCGGCTAACAACTTCTACACCTACACACGTCGGAATTTCCCCGAGTTTCCAGACCGATCGTCGAAACCGTTCGAACACGGCAGCGCAATGCTCCGCCGCGAGAAATTCCCTTCTGCCGGATTAAACGAACCGATCGAGCAAACGAATCCCTCTATTCCACGTTCTTAGGCGGTCCAACTGCGAATACCTTCGACGATTCTCGGCAGACCGATAATTTAAAAGAACTTCAAGCATTCGCCACGCAAAGCGCGCTACGCAAAAAACGAACATTCCGTTGTATCGTCCTCTTCCAAGCTGCCGACTTCTTTTTCCAGAATTTCCTTCCATTTAATACCGTTGAAATTTTCCTGTCTTACGATGACGCGACAAAAACCGACGTATCTCTTCTTCTTCTCTTTCTCTCTCTCTCTCTCTCTTTCTCTTTCTCTCTCTATTTCCTGATTGCCAGCTTACTTTTTCAGTTGTCCTTCGAAACTGAACAGGAATATTGTTCCCTCGGATACGCGCAAACGCAACGTATTACACCGCCTATGGAGTATGTTCGCCTCGGGTCGACAGGGGTCATGAATAAGAAACGGAAAGAATGGATCCGTGCTCATTGCGAGGAAAAATATGCGAGATCGGTGATGCGTGGTGAGTCGACGAAACCGAGACAGTGGAAGAAATAGCAAACGAAGGTTAAGATTTTCTACGTAAAAGTTGGCAAAATTCAAAGCGAGGAAATGGAAGAAGCAAGTGCGACGAACAAAGGACGAAGGCGTGAGAAGGGAAATGCGCAGGATGCCAAACTCTCGATTCCTCTGGCCAATTTTTTCTTGTCGAAACACCTTCGGTTCGCTGTCGCAGGATCGAAGATTAAAGTCTCACCACGACCCGAACGTAATTACTTCAGTTCTCTTTCATCTTCGTCCTATCTGTCGCCTTGGGCAAACTGTAAGTCCCTTGCTGGGTCAACCCGTTCTCTAAAGGCTTTTAAGTGCGACAGTTTATTTGCTCGGCTGCGGTTCGACGTAGAAAGCGGAGAAGACTCTCCAATGTCTCTGAGATCGAGCACCATCAGCCGTCGAACGAACATACGTGCGCGCAAAATGAGTTTTCCCCTTCTGTCTTCCACCTTTCTCGCATACGTAAGGATAAGTTCCTTTCTCCTCTCGAAAACACGCGGTTCCCCGAGCCAAGAAAATTCCTTTTAAAACTTCCAGTTACTTTTGCGCCGCGAGAATTCACCGTCCTTCCATCGTCGTTCTTGCTTCAGCTACACCCTATATATATTCCGCCTCTCTAAAATTCCACAGAGTACGCGCGGCTACGTTGGTAAAGCTTCGATGCTCATCGTCCTCTTCCATTCGCCTGCCTCTCTCTCTCTCTCTCTTTCTCTCTCTGTCTCCCTATCCTCTTTTGCTCCGGTTCTCCCGGTCTCTTGTTTGTACAAGAATAATGAGTCGCAATCTCGTTTAAAGCGAATACCGGAGTAATCGCAGGACTAGTATTTTCCAGTCAACGTAGCATCAACTGTGTTCGACAGATTTTGACGTGAAACAGAGTAATTGAACCTCGATAGAACTTAACCGTTATTATGGCTCTTCTGAGACTCCATTCGATGATCGAGCATTTCAAGGATCGTCCTTGTCGTTGCCGTCTTTGGTTTATTCGACGAGACTGTTCGCCATTTAAGCCGAAAGAAAATTCGTCTTTCTTGTCCTACCTAAACGAACGGAGTGTACATTCTTGGATCTACATTCATGATCGTGGTATGAACTTCGATCAAATCGAACGTTCCATTCTCGCGAACGCGTCTCTCTCCATACACTTGCATTTCGCGCCATTTCTTCTGCCCGTCGCGTCCGTATCGTATCGGATACCACAGCCGAAACAGCAGGTATAAGGGAAACCTGTTCGTCTTCCAAAATGATGATTCCATCGTTTGAAAGACTACAATAGGTAGGTCCGATTTCAATGGTGTACGTGATATCGAGACCGCAGTCGTATACGATCTCGGCAATTGGCTCTGTTACCTCCATGCGATCCCCTTTAAAGGGATACCTCTACAATGGATCCCAGTCGTTGGAACACTAACCGCGAATCGAAAGAGATTTATCAATCGATCGTTTTCCATGACCCTTTCGTAATCGAGAGCGCAAACACACGATCCCTTTCACGATCGTCGCTGATCTCTCGCTAGCCACCACGAATCCCGTTTGCCCTGCGATGCTCTCTTAAAACGAATTTGGATCTCACGTATTGCATTTGCACGGCAAATTATTTATCGATAAAGTAGATAACTCGTCCGATCGTCCCGGTTTATATTCAAAGTGAACGTTCGAAGATAGAACGAGACTGTACTTTTGATAAACTGAAAAGACGATTCATTCGTAGCGGAGTGAAACTGATCTGCTAACGAGTAAACAAGCGTTCAGGATATTTTTCTGCAAGAAATAGATATACTAACTCAATACCTATACTCGATGTTTCGATCACCGATGCTTTGAAAGCTAGTAAAATGAATTCACTCGTTGAACCGATATTTTGGCTTTCATTTTTCTCATTCACTGCGGACGAATCATCCGCCCTGAACATCCAAGATCCGAATGTGTAAATTTCCCTTTATCAGTTATTTCATTCTCACAAATTCTAATACCTTTATACCGGCACGCATACAATTTCTTCAATCAAAATTCCACGAATTTCTCTGCTCGTACTTCGTACAGAGGGAAAGTTTTTGTTTGCTTTGAAAAAAACCAATCGGTTTTTCAGCCTCCCGAAGAGAGATCGTCGCTGATTCCGAACAACCGTACTTGCAGTTTCGAAAGATAAACGAGTGCTCGCATTCGGCCATCCGTATACCGGCTCAGCCATTTGCAAAGTTAATCGTTACGCGCGTAAACGGTCGTGAGCGAGCCTCGCGTGGCAGTGAAATGTGACGACACAAACCAGACCAGCGGTACTACGCGTCAGTAATATACGTACACGCGCGTTTAACTCCGCCTCGTATTCTCTATGTATACATATTGTATTTTACTCTCGCCTTCGTTTCTCATCCGATAAACAGCTTGCCGGTAAAGAAGACAATTTTTAGCGAAGAGTCGAAACGATGAATAACGCGTATCGATATTCTTTCTTATTTGCCTGAAACTAAAGGAATTTTCTAACGATACAGAGATACGATACGGTGAAAAATGACGGACAGAACGTAACAGGGTTAACGCGAAATGCCAATGCGATGACCACATCGTAGCGAAAATCTTCTCCGAAAGTTCTTTCGTTTCTATAAGCTTGTTTCGAACTTGGCAAGTATAATACTTTGTGCGTGGCGAAATTCAACGTTGCCCAACGCTATCGCAAATCACGCTATGTATTCGCTTATCTCGGACATTGTTTCAGAAAGCTAGTTATCACTGTCAAAGTTCAAGCTCGTCATTCTTGTCTGGAAGTAGTTAGTAGTCTATGTAGACGGAACTTAGTTTAATGCAAGCTACAGAGAGGCGACAGGCTCTTCGATCGAGTACCCGTCCACTTTGACATTGATGTATCTACTACAGGCTATCAAGATGAAATTCGATTCTCTCTCTCTCTCTCTCGCTCTCTCTCTGTCTTTTTTCCGGCAATTACTAGCGAATTAAAATTAGAAAAACAAACAGAGCGGTAAAATTCCGCGCGTGCAAACGTCGAGAGTAATAAACGTACGCGCGAAATAAATTTAATCTGCACATAAAAACGGTGGTCGCGCTGACGCGGCAACTGGACTGGACTTTACCTGGTCCGACCGGGAGCGAACGGACATCTGTAAAGCGCACCACCATATGGCACATTCATATCGTTCGTATCGACACTGATCGAGCAATTTTTGCACGGAACTTAATTTCGACCAGCGGACGCCGAAACGCGAGCTAAACACGAGCCGTTGAGTCATTGGACCAAGAAAAGCTGCGGAATCTTGTTGACTGGCTGGCTGTCTGACTGCCGCGCATTTCGAAACGAAAACTCAACGAACAAGACGAGAGACAAAGTCGGGGAAAAGAAGGGGACAAACCAAGAACGAAGAACGCACAAAGATAGAATAGAGACGAGTCTCATCCATCACACGCGAAACACGAGGAATCGCATGGATAGCATTTTGCGGTGTCGGCCGTTGCTTCAGCAACCCTTTTTCGGCGTTTTGCTCCCAGATGCAGGGTTGAAAGCGGATTATGGTGATAAAGAGAAACGGAGAATCGCAGGAAACGAGAAGGGGAGGAAGAGAAAAGGTAGGGAAGGGGCGAAAGGTGTAGGCGGTATAACCAAGGAACGATGGAGAAAGGGTAGAATGGAAGCAAACCATCCAAGCTCCCAGCTTTCGATGCATCCCATTATGGAAATGCGACCTCTCGCGGCTCTTGAAAATTATGTTGATGTTATGCGGGACACCCCTTCTTCGTACATTCCTCTCGACCATCGCTTCCGCGACCTCCTCGACTTTTTCTCTCCTTCTCCCTTTCTACCGGCCGCCCTCATCGAGGTTCAAGTTGAAAACAGTTTTCGGCTTATCTTGAATTCATAAAATACAATTATCTTTTTCTTCGCTTCTTTCGGCCGCTCGAACGCCGAAACGAGCGCCGACCTCCGGAGACGCCGTGTTCGAGATTTTGGTTGCTCCGCGGTGGATGCAGTCGTCGTTCTCGACTCGTCGGCCTCCTTTTGTCGCTACCCGACAGATCCTCTTAAACCGAATTATGACCGCAGACGCGTACTAGAACGCGTTTACACACACCGAGACGCATCGAGGTCGACGAATGAAATACGAAGCTGGAAACGGAGACGGTCAGATGGAGCAGCCGAGAGGAGGAAACGGAGGAATCGAGGTTGCAGGGTAGTTTCACCTCGAGAATTCCGTGTCAAGATACTAGCAAGGAGTCGGAAGGAGCGACGGAGGCTGTGCATTACTCTTACGAAAGGAGTGACAATGTTATTCGTCTTCGGGACAGTTTCAGAGTGGCTTTGTCAAGAAAAGTCTCGATGGAAATTAATAACAACAGGGCGCTGTGTTGATTTTTCATTCTTTCAAACATTAGACACAACCCTTCAAAACGTATTCTACGCCTAAACGATTATTCGCACGTGATTCGAATCGATACCCGTTCGAATGAACTTTCTGCCTTATCCGAATACGAACTTCCATCGTACGAACGAAAGATCATAGACAGCGAAGAGAATCGATCAACTTGTCCTACATCAACTCCGCTTGTACGAACTCGAGCTTGCTCTCGACTGATTCGTACGTACGCATAAACGACTTTTGACCCAAGACGCGTGCATTCCCGGAAGTTTTCAGTCAGGAAAAGTCACCCGCTGGTACCACATAGTTGTCGCGCTGTTCGCGATACTTTCCAACGTTGATGCAGTAACCACGGCATTGCAGTGCAACCTGATCAATCGGAGCGGTTTGGATTATTCGACCGCAACCACCGCCTCGACGAGTCATTGATAATATATGGTTCCATTTGCAAAAGGGTGGTCGCAGCGGTTCATTAACGCTTCTCCGTATGCGCAGGCCGTATAATCGATAAGATATATTGTTCCGAGAACCGAGAGCAACCGACAACCTACTCTCCTAACCTCTGGAGCCGAGCACATTAAACACCCGGCAGCGAACGAACGAACAGCGAGAAGAAAAGTATCCAGCCGGTAGTAAAGTTCCCATTGAACATTACGCGGAAACTTTCCGCGTTTATCTTTGCCGTGCTCCGGTGGTTTCGAAAGCGAACGCGACGCCAGAGAGTTTTAACGTTAACGGCGCGCGATTTTATTGCGACACTAAAATTTCCGTAATTGTCCGGCTTTTCCTTACCGTTCGCTCGTTTTTTTACGCGTCTAATAAACTCTCTGCGAAAACGAGCTTGGAGTACGCAGCCTTTCGCAGCAACTTTCTCCATATCGATACTCCACTTGTAGCTCTTCGTTCGTTCTCCGTTCAACCACAAACGAATGAAAACAGTCACATTTGTATCAAGCTATAGAAGCTCTATAGATATTCAAGAGAATCGACATTGTCTGTTTGTACTTTTCAAGCCGCCCGTTTTATCTCTCGTATTATCACCGTCGATTATCGTCAGATGGTGCAAAGTGTCCGACGATCGAATTCGAATGCACGACGTTTCCCCGTAACAAATTCACTAAAATTATTCCTATCGAAAATACCGTTTCGTCGATGAATTATCGATACCGAAATTTACAATTGGCAGAAAAAAAACGCGTTAAATTAAAAATCGACTCACCGGTGTCGGCGTACACGTGACTCCACCTTTGCTATTGCTCTTTCTCTCTTCTTTTTTTTTTTTTTTTTTTCACCAGCGGCAAATCATTGGAGGAGTTTATGCGCGGACAGCGAAAGCTGTACGCGTTCAATAACGTAGTTCCACGGAAAATATTCATGGGCCGTGCTCATCTGAAAGTCAAAAAATGGACGCTGAGTGAAAAGGCCGTTCACGCGCTGCTAAAAGCGTTATACACTCGACCGAAAGAACACGGGAGAAAATTTATTAAAAGTATAATAAGGTCGTGACACGGCACAGCCAATATACCAGTTTTACGTTTATTTGCGTGATCTTGAACATTTTTAAAGAGAAACATCGGGAACGTGCCGGGGAATTTATCCGACGACGCACACTGCGCTCTTAGGTTTCCGGGGCACGTGAGTCTGACCATCGCTTTCCAAGATTTCCCGCGGAAACCTTTTCTCGCCTGTGCTTTTCGACCAACGATGATATACGCGTGCTCCACACGTACAGGCGTGTAAAGCGTTTCTCGCGAGGAAAAACTGGGATCGTCTCAAACTTGTCGAGCAGTGCCGAGAGAAAAAAGCAACAAACAGATAACACAAATGCATCGAATGCATAAACACGACGATAAGTCTTACGTAGCGCTACGTTGCATTGTGTAAGACCAGCTACAGCTGCGTCTATAGAATTTTACGTCCGTGCAACACCGACGATCGAGAAATGCCACGATTAGGGAAATTAAAGTTGATCAGGGCGATGATTCTTTTCTTCAATGTCGTATATCTTAGAATGTAAGCTTAAATCTTTGAGCCTAACAGATTGTTTACATTTTCAGTTACTTCATATTAAAATTCTCCTGTTTAATTCTCTCTTACCTAGAATCGAACGAAGAAATACAAAGACCGCATAGGGAAACAATAAAACTTCAGTTCTCTGGGACGTTTCGAAACAACGGATAAGACGTTTTAACTAAGAAAAACGGTAGCGATGTAAGAAGATTCCAGAAAAGAAATCAACGCTCTTACGACTGCAGGCATAACGTTCGTCGTTTCCATGCTCGCGCGAATCCAACTGGACGCTAACGACGAAATTGTATAGCGACGAAAGAGATTTCCTTCAAGTGGTATTTTGATCGATTTCACTCTTGCTGTTGGAGGCTGAATGATGCACGCTTCTGTTTCCTACGTCGCGTCGTAAACTCAAACAAAGCAACGTTTGACCGTTACCGAGCTCAACGCGAAATATCCATTATTATCCATTATATCCGCGCTTGTTCGCGAGACTTTCGCGAGTAATAAAGCACTTCTACACGGTTATATAGGAGCTGGGAAACCGGAGCAGCTCCGTGTTCTCAAAGATTCCTCGAGGGAAAGTTTTCCTGTTTACACGAAAATGGAGTAAAATTATGCATACATGCAACGAACGCTAGCTTAGCCACGTTTGCGACGATAGTCGCGTAGATCCCGGCTATGACGTGTTTTGTCAGCGAGAACAGGTGAAAAGACAGCGAGACATGGTTACACTGTGAGATACAGAGAAGCGAAGCAACGCCACGCTGCCGTCTGTAACCATGGAAGGATGGTGAGAAATGAACAAAAGAATCGTATAATTTTTCCCCCGGCGATGTTAAAATGAAATAGGAAGCGGAGGAAAGTGGAATCGCCGCCGTGTCGCTTGACGACAAACAACCAGGTGGAACAACAAGAACAACGAAAGAAAAATAAACCGTTGGATGAAGTAAATAAAAGGAGATGGAAGTCGGATAAAGATAAAATTTAAGAATGCCAAGTTACTTTGTAACGCGTACCTTGTACTGGCCGAAAGTTTCTTATCTACAAATAATTATTACTGTAGAGAGTGTTTCAAAAAATTGAGATCAAATTTCAGGATCGTGTAGTATTTATCAAAAGAAACAAAACAATTTTGATAAACACCGGTCGAAAATATCATTAGTTTCGAAGTTACAACTTGTGTAGAATCATGCGGCGCTGTTCCTATCCCCGTGCCGACTTAAATGCCATTTTCTGAACAGACATTACATCTGATACATATCGACTTTCGAAAGACGATCTTCGTTAAAGTCAAGTTTGATGAGTTTTATTTCTATCGAGGAAGGTAGTCGAAAGCAGCAATAGGAATAACTTGTACCAGTTTGGTAATTAATTTACGCGATTAAATTGGTCGACCTCTGTGTCCTGGTTCGACGAAAAGAAATGGACTTTTTACCAAATATATTGCGCAACGTATAATGGTAACGTCCCTGAAGGCGCTGCCCGTTCTTCGCTCGATTTTTGAATTCAAACGTTTTCTCGCGTTTCACAAAATGTATTTAATTTCCTTTCAGAAATGAGAGAAGTCGATACGGCTGGATTTCTACGTTACGTTAGATTCGACTATCGTTCCCGAACATCGCAGAATGACGTCGTCTAAAAATCTCTAGGTCCTTCGAAAAACCAGCCAATTTCGGAGAATTCGTAGCATGAAAAAATAACGAGTATTGTAGCCGACGGATGTTAGATAGTTTATCGAAACTATATTCTGCGATTCTATCGAAACTTTCTGATTGTTGGTTGCAACTCTGATTGTTTGATCGTAACTTTGTGCTCCGGTATATCGTTAGAATTCTGCCCGATGGCTTGAAACTCTCTCTCTCTCTGACTGTATATTTGAAAACTACCGATGTCTTATTAAAACTTTGTCTGTTCCGTTGCGTCCAAGATTTCGCTAACTCTTGTCCCTCCTAGCGTATTTTCTAGCGCCAGCTTTCCATTAGGAATTTTATTTTCGATGTTCCTCGATACGATCGAATTGGCAAACAAGATGGACGTTCTATCGTGTAGTATTTGGTATAGGTGTGGTATAGTCGAACAATAGGCTGACTGGCGACACGTGCAAGATAGTATCGGTGATAAATCTTAAAGCAATTAACACCGGCGGAGCGACACGCAGCTCGCTTTGGCCCATGAGTGTGTCAGTACCATTGGGTCGTGCGCCTTTCCACAGCTGCATATAATTAAAACGCGCTTAACTCAGCTTACATTTGCATATGTGGTCAGCGGAACCCTCCCGGCGGAGCAATCCTCCCTGGTGCGACTCGACGCGTCGTCTGTGTCGCGTGCACTGCCCCGAAAGAGAGCAGAAAAATGGCCAAGGGAATTACACGTAGGTCGCGACACATTGCGCGCTCTGCGTAAATAATTACGTTGCGGGAGGTCACAGCGTATGGACGCAGAACCCAGCAGACCGTCCAAATCTTGCGCAACCATCGCAACTGGAGATGAACAGCGTGCTTTAACCGAACAGAATAATTAAACGCTGACAGCAACCCGTTCGTGTCTACGACTTCGCATCTACCTACAGTGGCGACAATATCTGCGCGATTTTACGGCTTTCAACGAAACAATAACGTTTCGACAGAGAAATCTCCGTCTGTGCAGCAAGTTACGCGGCGCGTTCACTGATTTACCAGATAGTTTACATGCACGACGAAATCGTAACCGACCATAACCGAGAAATATACGCTCAGAATATCTATAAAAGTCGCGCATCGCGTCGATTCGACTCGACTCGGCTCGGTTTACCTTTGGTTGGTTTAGCTGGGTGGCTCGTACGATCGCAACGGACTATATCGACACTGTGGATGAGAAACGCGAAAGCACGCCGTATGTAAAAACAGACATTCCACCGTAAAACGTAGCAACGACTTTGCTTTTACGATGGCGCCATGGATGAACCTTCCGCGGTTTAAACGTTCGTTGTTCCTCTTTAATCGGTGAGTCATCGTTTCGCGCTGTTTGTTTCACGCTTGTCTTGCGTTTAAATACGACCAGATAGTTTCGGATTTTCGGTTCCATACGTTTTATTCGCGAGATTCTTGCGGTACCAGGAGAAACGAGAAGCACGTGCGACTCGATTTAACTCTTTCGAGAACTAATGGCATAATATATCAAAGATAACTTTTAGAAAGACTACTAAATTGTTATAATTTTTCTGATGCCGGAATCTATTCAGATATAGGGTTCTATAATAAATGGAACTATATATCTCATCTTTAAAATTATGCTTAATCTATTTTCTTCTTTGAGTGAATTATAGACCGTGGTACATTATACCGCCGTAACCATTGTTAGAAGAAAATCAGTCTCGGAATTATCTTTAGCTTTTTTACATCGAACGAATAAAACGACGTGAATTATGAAAACCGTACAAAATAACAAACTACAAAGAACGTCCAACAAACTCGGATAGTAACAGAGATGATTACATACAAATCAGGCTGTATCCTCTTGAAACATTAATGAAAAATTACAAATTCCTGGATCTAATTATCCAGTGGATAATCCGTCGTCCTACGAGTTGCCGAAGGATCGAACATCCGAATGAAAATATCCGCTAGATTTGACGCAATTCGGTTCGACTAGTCAGCACACCTTGCAAACTTCTCAGAGATCGGCCGCTCGTGTGGGAATTCTTGGCACGCTGCGAAATATTCTTGGAGAAGATTATAGACGAGAAACGAAAACATCGACATCGACGCGCGTAAAGATGCAGCTGCTTTGAAAATTGCAATAGCAAATTTTCTGACAGACGGAAGTTGTCAAAGTCGCGAGTTCCGATATCCGATTAAACGATCCATTAAACAACGCGTATTATACTAACCCGGCTAGCCGGCAACCTCTCGTAAAGTTACCGATGGTTTAAGAACGACTTTTTCAACTAATTGCCAGTTTAATGTTAAATCGTGCCATCGCGTAAGTGTTCGTAATTCTTTCCAGTGGTCGCACGTGCTCCAATCGAGAACCGACTCGATGCTCAAAGCGAAGAACACGAAAGCCGTCCCCACGTGAAAATAAATCGCAATTACGAGGGAATAAATTCACGTTGCGACGTTCATCGCGTTAATCGTAGCCACGCGAACTTAATCGCCCGTTAAAATTTACATTTTTACGAGCGTTTTCGCTTGTCACGGAACGACGGATTAAAAATAAAACAACCAGCCGAAACGGCTAGTCGGATAGTTGGTCGTTCGCTCGTTTGCTTTATCAACCGGTTAACGCGCGTGTCCGCGCCTATACGTGACGATCGTCGCTTCTAACAACGTACCGGTTATCGTTAGAAGACCGGCCAGTATCAAGAGTTAAACACGAACATTGGATATTTCATGAGACGTAATGTTACTTTGGCCAGAATGCGAAAGTCCAGCGAGACAAGGCGCTTCGTCCCAAAAGCATTTTGTTGTTCGAAGAGATTGCTATGGCGAGATGGTATGACGTAATTACCGGTTGGGCTTTTAGAACGGCAAATTTGCTTCGATGTTTCCTGGAGAGGTCGCCTGGCCTTACCACTTAACTTCTCCCACGGTTAAACGGAGAGCAATCGTCTGAAAGTATCTTCGCAACGCGTATCCTCTAAAACTTGTAGCTCCTTCACTTTTCCTCTTTCAGTCCCAAGGAAAATTCCCATTCAACGAGATTGGAATAATTAATTACACCCTCGCGGCAGCGGAACGTCGGGCCAGAACGATAAAATATGTACGTCCGACTCGTCAAGCTCGACGGACTATCCAACGAAAATGAATTGCCCGGTTACGCTACGAGGTAAGACAGTCTCGCTTCGGTACAGTTGCTAAACCTTTGGGTATCGCCGTGGGAGCATTTTAGCAAAAATGGAGGAACGAATGGAGGAGTACGCGAGGATAACCGGAGAGCAATGAACACCCTTCTCCTAACTAAGCGCGCTATTTTGAGCAATCCAGTTAGTTAGCAGGAGTAGCACGTCGAGGGATTTATCTTCGAGCATGGACTGTAGATGGCTTAAGATGGTGGAGGATTCCGCCTCCTTCCGCCTCCGCTTTCGCGGACTTCCTTCACTCACCGGATGAACTTCAATCACACGTAGCCTGCTCGGACCGAGCTGAACCGGGCGAAGATCGTCCGGTAAAACGGCGTGAGAGGAAAGCTCGCGCTTACCAAACTTCCCATACCATTGCTCTTGTTAGCTCTCCCTATAACCAGTGGCTGGATAATCGTGTCTACATAGCCGCACCTCCTTCCGTTTCTCCGTGTCTCGTCCTCTTACGCCTCGCGGCCTCTCCTGCTCAGATATAACCCTGTACATATGTATTTGCTTTGTGTATCTATGAGGTTCGCCGGCCTCATCCCAAGATCACGTAGGATTTCACCCCGTAGATTCGTTATTCCAGCCAATGTAAAGGAAGATTTCGGGGCAACGATTATCGCGGAACAATCGCGTTCCCTGTCCAATACACGTATATCGCCTGCAACTATCTCGGAAGTGTCGCTACCTTTACGTCTTCATACGGTCCCAAAGAAAAGCAAACGAATAAGTCGAGGGATATCGAGCGCGGTCCTCGTCCCTTTAAGCGATCTCTAAAGGCACGTTAGCTGGAACGTCTCCAATGTTTCGGTACTCTCGATACAAAAAAAAGTTCACCGGGGGACTGTATCGAGGAGATTTCCACGAGAGGCCTTCAAAGCGACCTCGACAAAGCAAACGACGCTTCGATTCGCGGTGATTCCATGATCCGCTACTCGCAAAGGCTATCTTTGATGCGTTTCAAACAAAGACAAACATTGCCCTGAATTTGAGAGGAGAGGATCGAATTTATACGTACGTATGCATAGAACGCAGAGGAAAACGTTTCTCTTCGGATATCGGTGCTCGCTTCGTCCGTCGCCGATAAGAACTAGTCGACGCTATCTGTTCGTGAAAATAAGGGCATGATTCGCGTCCCACCCTCTCGTAATCGGTACCTTTACTACGAACGCGCGAAGGAAAGAGGTTTCGCCGACCGCGAGTGGCGCAATGTTTCTCTGGAAATAAATCTGTCTCTTCCCGTGGGACTAAACCGGATTTATTTCCATGGCCGTAACTTTAGTTGCACCGGTGCGTTCATATAGGTCACGCCCGTACGTCTCCATAGTTTGGACGTCGCTTAAATCGCCCCGTCGATACTTGCGACACAAGCGCCGGTTTCGACGGCTCCGACCGCGATGATCATCCAACCGACGCCTGCTCTTTTAATCCGATCGGTAAACATTCGCGGATCAACGACTCTTTCGACTCGACTTCGTCACCTGATCGACAGTTTGGCTATGTAGTCGATATTTTCCCTGGAAAAGGAAAACAACCCCTTTCGTTCGTTCGGCCATAGAACAAATACGTAAACGCGTTGCGTGGCTGGCAGTCTGTTTCAACAGGATCATAGGGCAAAAACCATGGCTGCCGAAACTTGGAGTTTCTGGCCGATTGCCCGGTTGCGGATCCACGACCGTAACGACGCACAAATGATTTGCGAACACGGCAAAAGGATAGGGCGATCGAGCGAGCGGAAAACCGAGTAAAGCACGAGCGAAACGACGGAACGAGAGGGCAAAGGGGAATGGGAAACGTGCACGAGAAACACACTTTCAGGAAGAAACATTCGTCTTAGGAGGTAAGGATTATGTTCGCGAGTGATCTCATGCAAGAACGCTATAAATTCCGTGGCTCGGTGGCGAAAGGGGTTGCCAGCAAATGGCCCTATGAAATGCCCGCAATTTGGGTAATGTGCCGTTGTAACGAGCCCGTGGCTAGCCTCGATTCACCGCGAATAAATAAAGTTCAGAGATGCGGCTGTCCGGCACGCGTTCTTCTACCTTCTTCTCCACCCCTCGAGCAACCCATCTCGACTGTAGCTCGATAAATCAATGAAATTGCCGCGTTTCTCGAATTTATACTTGAGATAATATTCTCGTTTCGGGGATGAGTTACAGTTGCGGCACGTTCGCGATAAGAACCTTTTTTCGTAGACTTACAACGATCCTACCGTTTAACGACCCTCTCCATATTCACCGTTGTGAATGCGAGAACTGTTTCGTTAGATCACGCCACGCGATATCGGTCGAAGGTGATTTGAAATACGACGGAGGATAGCAGACACTTTCCAACGAAAATATACGAACGAGCTACTAGCTGCGGCAACGTAAACGTATCGATTAACTCGGACCGGTAGTTCGTTAGTATCTATTAGCTTTTACTCGGTATCGTTAGCTCATGGTAGAACATTAAATCCAAAGATCATGTTTTAATGCATCACCGTTTACCGTTCGGCGTTATTTCGTTTCGCCGTGAAACCCACGGCTCGGCGAGATCGTAGCCCGTTAACTGGTGCAAAAATCAAAGCAACGAATCAGTGACCTGGATTTACGAATGTGTTAGTTTCAACGAAAAATCGAAAACACATTGAAATAAAATTTAATCTCTGTCGAGCGAACGATTTGTCGTTCCATCTGCCGCGGATAAACTCGAATATAACTCGTCCAGAGATCCATGTAATTTCTCTCGGATACGTCGATAAGTGGCTTAAGTTGTAATGATTAATGCCTCTGTGTGATTAATGTCCTCGACCGAAAGTACCTTAGCAAACACGCTCCTTTGAAGAGCTTAAATTATCCTACGAGAATTTCACGCAAACTACGTTTCCGTCGCATTTGTCGAAAATACTTACAGCGAAACGTAACTTTGTTTATTCGAGATTTATCATCCAAAGCGTATACATTCGAAATGCCCGCCTACCGTGGCCATAAGTAGTCGCTACTATTTTATGTATCGAGAAAACGCCACGAATATCAAGATAAACTAGCGCACCGTCTGCGCATTATTTCAAGAATATCGGCTTGACGTCTTACTTCTTCAAAGTAATGTCTCCCTTCCGGAAATCCTACACACAAACGCGCGCGCGCGCACACACACGCGCGCATATCACTGTACGTACTTGTGTAAACGTATTTTCACCGGCAGACGAGAGTCATATAAAAGTAACTTGCGCGTGAAACATTAAAAGCTCTACGGGATACGCGTGCAACTAACGCGAATGAGTTTCAAGCATGGCTTGTCAAATGTTACGTTCGTTCGCTGCACGTATCTCCATACGGGACACGTTTAGTAACGCGAATTGAAATAAAGTCATTGGATAGTTGGACGATAAGGTAATCCAAATCGATGGTCGTTGTTGGTCAGGCGGAAACTCGTTAAAGCAAACACGATTGGATCGCGCAACGTGTCCTACGATTGTGCACCGTCGGTGTGTCAAAGCGAAGCGTCATATAACGTTAATGTCGTATCAAAAGCCTTATTGATCTTAATTAAGTGTCTCTACTTAATGGTCGAATATCGATCAGTCTAGGTCTGGTACGCCCCTTCGTGGTGGGTCAACGATCCCTTCTTGCGAATTGCGAATGATCGATGGCGAACGTCATCGGGGACCGACCACCGAGTGATTTATTGGTTTCGATCGGCCACCATAATACGATGTCCCTCGTCCTTTAGGGCACACACTGTCTTCGGGTTCATCCATTTCGAGCCAACTCCCTATCGACGCGACCGTTATATTTATGAATTCTCTATGATGGCTCGCACCTTTCGCAACGTTCACGAGAATATCCTTTGATCGACGATGCAAATTTTTCCTCCAGGAAAAGGGAACTAATCCGCCGGTGCTGTTTAGACGCTGCATCAAAATCGTTACTCAGCGTATTCTCGCGGTTATTGCAACGACAGTTCGAGATATCGAAGAGAAACGTTTTAAAGGGTACGAGAGAAAATTTGTTTCTCGCGGAACTTTCCTCGTTTTCCCAACCAACTACGCCGCCGCACTACCTTTTCTTCCAATATCCACCGTCTGCATATGCAGCTCGAACTGAGACACTGCGATCCAATTTGCATATGCCAGCGTCTATACGCGTGATACGCGCACCCGAGAATCTGGTCAAAATGTGATAAACGAACGAGAAGTGGATTTTTCCTGCAAACAATCGTGAAACATTTGCCATTGTACCTTCTTACTTTAGCTTCTCAATGAGACATAAAAATTTTACGAAGCAACGTTAATCGAACCCAGAGTAAATATCGATCCGCTTCCTTTTCGTGCTGCTTTAAATCACGGCGGTTCGAGTGCTCGTGAAAATTAAATGAAGAGAAGAAAATGTACGAGGAGAACCGGACAGAATTGGATACCGAACTCCGGGGTTTGCGAGAGATCGAACAACCAACGAGATACAGTCACTCAAAGTATCGTAATCGTAAGTCCCAGATATCGTTATCAGAGTTCATCTTCTTATCTATCTCGGCTGGGAAAGACAAAGGGACGCGAAAGTAAAAAAAAAAAAAGACCCGATCCAGTTACGATCTCGAATTTCCTTTCTGCCACCACCGTTACGATATCGCGCCATATGTTACGATCAGTACCATTTTTATCCTTCACCGATATCGATTATTGCTTATACCGTTACCTTCCTAATTCCTCTCCTATTTTCCTTTTTTCTTTTTTTTTTTTTCGATCGATTTACCTTCTCGTCGCTTTCGTTCGTATTTTATGGATCGAATAGAGGGACGCGCACTGGCGGAGAACAATTGCCACGTGATACGATCGGATCGTTTCACTTTCAGAAAAAATCCACGTTTAGGTATCATCGATAATTTGTTTTCCTTTTTGGATGAAATAACAGCCAGTGGTTAATTAATCGACGCGTTACATCGAACGAGAGCATACAACGATGACCTAACGGCCTCGGAGTTGGTCTATTTGCACTTTATTAATGCCGATAGATTTGACGCTAATTTCACCGATACCAGCCTCGTTTCTATCTGCAATTCAAATAGGCTACTATACGCCGCGCGTCCACCGCGAGTCTGATCCTAACCCCCGCGACAATACGCGCATTATGTATTTTATATCAGCGGCGGTAATTTATAACGTAATTAATATCGTGTCACCATCCGATATTCGGAAAATAATTATCGCAATGAAGTTCAAAGGCTGACGAGCGCTACGCTGTGTTCGACATTTGGCGATAGTAATGAGGTAAGCCCGGTGATGATTCATGTGCGGTATCAACGATGAAATTCAGCATGGTTTGACGAGAATTGGTCGCGTGTAAATCAACTGAGACGAATTTCTAACGAGAGGAGAGAAAGGGAAAGAGATATTAGCGAACACCGGGTAAAACTGGTACTACGATGGTCGAGAAAATTGCGGCGTACAACCAGCGAATCGGAGCCTGGGCAATAAATTACCCTGAAGCCAAGAAGATCGCGAGCCGCTTGAATTTATTCCCGGATTATCGTCAAGTTCCTTTCCAGCATCGTTTTCCTAGTCGGTCCATTGTTTTAGTCCGCTTCCTCGAGTCCGGTTCTTAGATAAAGGCGTGCTATTATTAAAATTTGTCGGCAAATGGGAAGAGGGAAAAGGACGTGGAATTTAAGGATCGAAGAGAATCGAATCGGCCGCAGCATGCACATTCAATTTCCCGACGACAGATCGTTCGTGACTCGTATCTATCGTTCGACCGACCGACCGCCATTAGCCTCCTTCGTCGTCCATTCATCCCACATCTGCACCGTTTTTCACATTTCGCTAGAATGTCAGTGGAAGTCAGTGGATGTTCTAAAACCGGGAACGACACGAAGCTCCGGAAAGCTACTCGTTTAAATGCCTCTGCAGTCTGTAGGATAGACTTAAAATTTGACGCTGTCGACCACCACTGTGTGATTTTTGTCGTCAGCGATTCTGTCCTCCCGATGTTCGATCATCGTTTATTTCGGATAGAAATATTCGCCTATGCGATCGTAGCAATTTTAATCGCCATAGTTTTTACAGGCATGCTCGGATACACGGACTTCGAATATTTAAATATTACGATGAACATCGAGAGCAAGAGCCTTAAACGCGAAACTCTGAGAAAATTAGAAGGTACGGAAGGTACATATTGCGCCTTCGGTTTCTGTGGGCCGCGAATTTTACGTCGATCGAAAACAAGTTCAGTTTGACAGCACGGAGGAAGAATTTTCACGATGATTGGCGAAAGGAGAAATTAATCGACAGTCGCGAAGCATACTGCGGCGTCCGACTGACAGCTCATTTTCCGCGTCTAACTGGTTCCGCAACTTTTCATAACATTGACGCGAAGGACGGAGCAGCAACGGAGTAGTTGCCTTATCCCGATTCCGTTTATCGATAGGCTAATTAAGGGTCGCGAGATACCGTTGACGCGCGACTAAGTCACCGGTTCGATCAGACGACCACATAATAGGTAATTAGAGGAGGATCTACCGGCGAAACAACTGCTAATTAACGGAGCTTCCTCGATGCTAAACACGTTCGTGTAGTCGATGGTTCGGCTGCGTTTCACGTACACTTTACCGATCCCGAAAATACGACCAGCCAGCTACACCAGCATCGACCGTCAGCGAATTTCTTTCCGGAATCGTGTTTGGCCTCGCGTTTTACCGATGCGATACGCGGCAGCCCAATTTCCTGTCGCTGTTCCTGATTGCGAAACCGTCCGTCTCATCGCTAATTACTACATCAATTAGATGCAACGACATCCTCGAGAATCAGAGGCAGCCAGGTGTGTTTAAAGTACGCAATTTTCTCGGCTAGCCGAGGGGGAAGGCGCGACGAAATACCGAGAGATGCAGCTCGAGACTCGACGGGCAAAGAGGACCTATGGAGACCTCTGAGGGGGCTCGTTATCCGTGTGTACGAGGTTCAGACAAACAGCCTCATTTGTCACGCGCTGACCTCCCCGCCGACCTTCCTCCTTTCCACCCTTTCTCTTCCCTTCCATTCTCTTCCCTTCCTTTCCCTTATCCAACTCCACTCGCGCTCTCTCTCTCTGTCTGTCTTCTCTTCTTCTCTCCTCTATTCCTTTCTCGTCTCTTCTCGCCGTCTCTTGCCTCGCCTGTGCGTTACTGACAACCCAGTCAGCCGAAACGTCAGCCAACCAAAAACCCCGGACCTTGACGCTTGCTAATTTCATCCCTCGGTCTCTGCTGTCTACGCGTCGAAAAAACCTTTTCAATTCTTGTGTTCGAAGCGAAAACGAAACGCGAAGCGAGACTTCTATCGCTTAAGAAGATGTATCGACAGAATTCCTGAAGGTGAAACGAATTCTGGAAAATTCCTGCTGATTGGGATTCCTTGGAAGACATTGACAAAATGTTTACAAATCATTCGGTCTGACTGTTCCTCGTTTCTTGACTATTGGAATTGATCGATCTACAACGAGTCAAAAATTCGCTGTCTTGTCAACGCTTAGGAAGAAACGTCTATCACGACATCGCGTTATTGGGTATAACTCGTGCGTTATTTGAAAACTAGAAGAAAAGATAGCAGTATCTTACTGTGGAAAATGATGATTGCGATGAAACGGGGAAAAAACGAGGCTCGTTAAAGAAGGAAATGGTAAAAGTGGCTTGATACCGGCACGTGTCTGGCAACCGTCTCTACTTTTGCCGAGCTTTCGCGGAGAATAATTTCGTTCCTGTGTATGTTCGCGAATCCCTGTGAATCCCCTTTCCAGAGAAGAGAACCGTAGTGGAATACGGAGATACGGTCGTGTTCTCCAGATAGAAAACAACTTTTAATTTCGTCCGGCGCTCTTGATTTTCCGCTCGATCTCGGTTTCGCTTTTATTGAATCGAGCGATTAAAAAAAAAAATTCCTAACGGCTCGTTCAATATAAATGTAGCCTGTCCAGAGAAGCGAGCCTTGGTCCCATTTTAACGAACAGTCCGTATCGAACAATTACAAGGAAGTAATTTCTTAAGCTTCGAGGAATATTCCAATTAAACTGGAACTCGCCTAGCAGCCAATAACGATATTACGTTAAATACCGTCGCCAAGTCGTCAAAGTTGCTATTCATCGAACTCGAGATTCATCCGTCCTATCGACTGAAACGCCAACGAATTCATTTGTAAACCTGCACACTCGTGGAAACTTTCGCCAGGGTAGAAAAGCGGTTCGACGATAATGCTCTATCACCAACTCGCTTTTCCGAGACACTGACCAACCGGAAATTAAAATAACTCTGCATAGCTTGTCCCACCTATCGTAAATGTACAGAATGGACCGTTTTATCTGGCAACCCGATAACTCGCTTGTAATTTACATTACGCAGAGAACTATTCCAGCTTGCCTTGCAACTCGAAATATCGCAAATACAATAGAAACTGCGCGAAACAAATGTTTCCAAAAATCTATGTACCGATCGAGAACATATACGAGAACCCGATTAAAGTCGATGATCTATTATTAGGTTGTCCGAAATGTTTCTTTCGTTCTATAAGGAAATAATAGACGCACAATGCTTTTTGTTTTATATTATTATTTTTGAAGTTTTTAGAATTATGGTTTTTTAGTTTGTTGAATTATGCACGAACATAATAATAGAAATAGAACGATATGGATCATACTTAATTCAATAAAATAATATAAAACAGAAATTGTTGTTCATCTATTATCACCATATGAAACGAAAGAAACTTTTCGAACAACCTAATTTATGGTTGCTGAAATCGATACTACGTAATATTAAAATAATCGATACTGTATGACACTTATTGAATGGTTGAATTGAACGAACGGATAAAAGACGCGTTCTTCGAGCCGGAATATGCTTAAACCTGCTTAAATCTTCGATATCGTCTGCTTAAGTAAGCGACATAAACCGACAGCGAGCGTAAAGACGTTTCGTTTACAAGCAATTTCCTCGTAGTATGTACCTTGAGGCGTCATTAAACGTCAATTTCAACTAAAATGTCTATCGATAATATAGATTTGGAAATCAAACGTAGGAGGTAGACGAGCGTGGTCGACTGATCGATGCCCTGAAATTTCTATAAACGATGCCGCGCCACGAAATCGACGATAGACGGCGATAATGTATTAGGTTCTTAATTAAATTGATTCGATTGGTCGGCAAACATATTTCAAACGCAATCTCGTTTGTGGTAAGCCAGCCACAATAACTTCGATCCATAAATGAACGACGGGAGTGACAAACGTCGGTAATAATACCAGGACGAGTGTATTTTTCAAGTGTCCAACTTTCGTCCGAACCAGATGAATCTGTCGAATCGTGGAATCATTATCGATTGCAATAAATGATAATTAACCCTTAAGCGGATTGAAACCGCAGCATCGCTGCAATTTTAAAGGAAATCTTGCTGCGTGTAAACGAATGTAGTTGTTTCAAGATTCATCCTCGATTATCTGTTTATGCGCGTAATACCGTAGGGGAAGATCGGTTTCCATCTATCAATATTGTAGAAATGAATATTAAATAGAACGATCGCACTGTGGGATTTTCAGAGTTCCTGCACGTTTATTTGCCTTTATACGTTTATTGTATAGGACGAAGGCTGTGTTTACAATCGAGAAGCTTGCCAGAGAAAAGGTGCGTAGTAGATCCGACACAGAGTGTATTTTTTAGCCAAATATTTGAATTATTATAAAGTTTTTATTTGCTTTGTAAATATAAGGAGAACAAAGGATTCGTTAAAAGCTATTATGACTATACTGTTTAGAACTAATTTCGAATTCATAATAAAATTAACAAAACTTTCGGCCGGCAGATATGTCGAATAAAAAAAAGAAACGAATATTTCAGATTTCTGCAAAATTCAATAAAATTGCGTGTAATATAAACGAGACCGTTTAAACATAGCACGTAGCGACCTTTTTGCGATAAATAGCTAACGTACACTGCGCATTGTAAAGTATCATTAAATAAATTGACCGAATAACTGAAACTGTAATAATAATAATAGCATGAAACGAGCGAATCGTTGCAAAAACGTGCATGCAGCCACGTGACACTTCGGAAATACGATTACGTGCTAAATAAAAACTGAAAATTCACTTAATGGATTAAGCTACTGCGGAAAAACATAATTTAATTGGTGGAATTTTGGCTCCGTTAAATATTTGCTGTAGGAAATAAGGACGAGTGGGGCGTTATTTCGATTTACGATAATAAACATGCATATCGAAGTAATCAACGGAACAAAGATCACCGCAATTAAAACGATAGAATCGATAATGCGATTATAAAGAGTGACGTGTTTACAGCACGATTATGCCACATTATTATCGATTGTAAACAATGCTCGGCATTAAACTATATCGAGATTTATGAATCGATTATCGTATACGTTACTCACGGTACATCCTCCCTTTTATTAGTTATTATTTGTTCTCCGTTAATTTATTTATCTCGGCCATTACAACGCAATGGAATTGAAGTTTAGCAAAGGCAAATTGTCCGAATACCAATTGCGTGTACGCTCGCATAACGACAGTTGAAATTGAGATTTTATTGACGCCAGCCAGTACGATAATCTGGATCGCATTTACGTTAATCTATGCGAGCGATGATGTAACGATCGTCGATGGTCTATCCTTCCTTCATTTCCTCTGCTATACCCTGTATTTCCTTTATCCGGAAATCAAATTTGAAATACCTACGTGAAATTTTGTCGTATATCGCCTACTCGGCTAATCTTCTCCTATCTACGCGTGTACACGATCTCTTTTGTTACAGAAATTATTGTTCCGAGATGAAGAAATACGGTATAGTTACTTTTCGTTACATTTCCTTCGATTTTGCAAATATTTTAGTACACGGTGTAACGAAAACTCGCATCTGGCGCTCGCTGATTTTCACAAAAATAGACCTAGCTCCGAAACCAATCTAATCGATAGCATCTTTTTAAATATTCTTGCCACCCTAGTATTCCATCCTTTCGAACCATACGAAAAGATTTACGCGATTCCGTCATCGAATAAATAACGTCCCTTGCGAATAAGAAATTCTTTTGTACGGTTCTACTTTGTGCGTGATTAAAGTCCTATTTGAGAAAACGATATTTCACGTGCATCAACCTAATAGGTAGATCGCGGCCGATACATTACTCCGCGATATGTTACTCAACATTATGCAGCATCGATATTCTGATTACCCATTAATCCCACGATACATCATTCGATGATTTCAGAGTGCGAACCGTCCAATGTACGTAAGCCATCGAACCGTTACACGTTCAACTTGAAACATTAGTCTTCGAGTTATTAGCCAAATGGAATAAGCAACATCGAGCGAAGGTTGCTATTTAACCTACGGTAACAGAGTTAACGTCGATTCTAACCCAAGTTGCCATTTTTCTCCGCGTTCCTGCAAAATGCCTGGTACCGACAACTTGGCCGGATTTCCCGATACTAAGTTACAACGTAACTGTGAAACAAATTATTTTGACGCGGATGAAATAACGTTAATTGGGCGGCTGGTGAAAAAGTTGACGCGAAATTAGCAAGGTCCGACGAAATTAGACTGGTAACTTTCTTCTCTTTCGGATATCTCATTAAAATTGTTTAGTGCTTGCCAACTCTCGCAACGATATTACGGCCACCTCGTTAGCCGGTAGAATGGATAGCTACGTCGATGTACAATGACATTATACCCAGGAGAACCACAGCCCTGTTAAATAAAGCTCGCTTATGTTTTGACAAACTCAAGTGCTCGAAATGAATAAGCCGCGAGAAATTAAAACGAACAAAGTTGCGAGTTGGCGCAAAAATGTCATACTTTCTAGAAACGTTGTCGAATAGAGAGCTGAAATTAATTTTAATCTGACAGCCTTCGATTAAAATCTTTTCTTTTTCCATGTACGAACATTCGCCAACAATCCTCCGACCCTGTCGAACATTCAATTTTCAAGAAATCAATTTTCCTTACGCTATTCCGGCAGCGAAAAAACTTGCTCGCAACGTATTTTAACTTTCTGACGCTCGACCGTCTTTGATCCGACGATACTTTACAGTGGCACTTACAGTGGCTTGGAACCTGTCAAGAATTTATAAATACCGTTATCTTGAAAATTTCCGTGGTAGTACAAGACGATTCCAATTCTCGGAGATACCATATTTGACTATACAAAGTAAATTTCATTATATGCGCGCGATAAAAACTTTTCTTGTTTCAGGCTACTTTATATTCTAACATTTTTTCAGAAATTTCAAGTGAACTTTCGAGAGATGGTAATTTTTGTACACGTTTCACACACTGTTCTATGTATCTACATCATCCGAGGATTACATTACGCAAATTTGAAGTTGCCACAAAATGATTATTTCGTGAATAAATTAGGAAAGACAAAAAATAGTAGAAATTTGTAAACTTACACGAATATAAGAGTGGCCGATAATTATACTCGTGATTTATATATATCGAAGATGAAAGAACATCGGGGCCATTCTATTTGGAATTTTTGGCAAGGTCCCCGATACTTTGGTACAGACTTTTTATTATAGCTGTATTTAAATAATAAAACTTAGAAATAGTTGTTTATGATTTAATCCGAGTATGGGTGCCCGAGATTAATGACAGTGGGCTTAGGCTCGAAGTGACATAACGGATCGCTGAACGTAGCCACGGTCACGGGAGGGATGGAGTAATTAAATAGCTCTCCCTGAAAACAAAAATCGACCCGAGGGGTACAGAGAGGTACGGAGAGAAGTATATAAGAGCAATTTCACTTGGACTGAGATTCAGTCGAACGAGTTCTACTTGTATCGTGGACAAGCACGTTGAGTCATACCCGTATCGTGGATCAGTGAGTTGAGTTCGACTTAGACCGCGAAAGAAATCGCATTCGTCGTCCCGTTGACCGTGGATTCGTTATCGAGTCTAAGATCATTGCCATTCGCATCTCGAATATCTAATTACCACGGTTACTTGTCAAATTCTGTCACAATCATAATTGTACTAGTAAATATCTTTGCTCTTGCATAACAACAATGTCTAATCCAAAGAAAGATTCGTTACACGCCCCTAACCCTAATGATAACCCGACATATATGTATAGTATCGTGGACGAAAGGCCTAAAAGATACCGAGCGAATCATAAACAATGTCGCGAGAAAGCCCAAGTGTCAACAGGTCCAACAATGTATCGTTGGTTCTTCGATCGAATAATTACGCGGAAAAGGCCGACGTGACCCTGGCTACGAGCGGTTGCGGGACACGTGCGTGATGGGGCTAAGACAAAAGACAAAGGGATGCTAAGGGAGAAAGACGAATTAATGGTCAGTGTTAGTTGAGAAGTCGGAGAGTGTGAATCGAGAAGTCAAAGAGTACGAATTGCGTTGTCGAGAGAGTGTGGTCCGCGTGAGAGAGAGAGAGAGAGAGAGAGCGTTGGAACCATGGTGACGAGAGTTGCAAATTAACTATTTAGTTGTCTTAATTATAGTACGTTGTTGTATTTAGTTCACGTTAAACAACCATCGTTTCTTGTTTAATCAACATCTGTTTAATTCATTTTAAATAAACTAATTGTAGTAAAGATCCTGCATATATATAAGCGACATTAAGCGTTAACTGAAATTAATTCACGTAAATTATTGACGTAGAAGAAAACGAGTCGGTCATTGCAAGAACGTGGTCGATTCTTTCTTCTCCTTTTTCTTTTTTTTTTTTTTTTTTTTTTTTTTTGTGGGAACTATTAACAGCTCGAAGAAGTTCATGAAAGTAAAACACGACTTGCCGTCGTTATGAAAGGGGCGCATGGCATTAGCATATCATCGGCCTTGTGCGCGGTATATCTCCATGATAGAGCGCATCAAATATCGGTCGGCCGACGCGACGAGATTGATGGAATTTTCGAATCTCTTTTACTTCGAGTCTCTCTTTCTAGAAACCACTTTAAACTCGAGATTAAAATGTCCGATACGAGAACCGATAAAGATCGTTCGTTACGTATTGGCGGAACTTTCGTTTAAACTAGTTAATCGAGTGACCGTTCGAGGGAAAACATTAACGCGAATCGAAAGAAAATATAAAATCGTGAAATCAATCATATTTATCGAGAACTGATAGAAGAAATGGAAGCTCTCATTCTCTTTTCTTTTTTTTTTTACGACGAAATGCAAGAGAAAGAAACGATATGTTGGGTGTTTGGGTGAAAGATGGACGAAGGAAGGTCCTGGTATCGAAAAACGCGACGCGTTAGGTCGTTGAACAAAAGTAATTCTTGTATATTTGGCTGTGAAATATGAATCCGTGCACTCAACACGATGACGCAAACACTTCGCGAGGAATCGGGAAAGAAAAGAGCCACGAACGAGAAACAATGAAACCGCCAGCGTTCGAAGAGCTTTCCCGACATTGCAGCCTTCGTGTCCAGAAGAAATTTTCCAGAGAAAAGCAACGATCCTGTCCCGTCGACCCTTGTCTCGTTTAAACTTCCCAATCCCCTCTTCAGAAATAGTAACAGTTCTTGCTCATCTACATGCTGCTTTCCCTACTTTCTTTGCCCTTATCTCCGAGTCGCGTCTTCTATTTTCAGCAGTAGGGAATGAAAAATATTAAGCGGACCGTGTTGTTTGCCCGCCTCGGGGTTCGCGTGCCAGCTGAATTCCTTGCCCGTACATTACATGTTATGGCAGAATGTAGTTTAAAGGACAAAGTGAAAACCCGGCGTTACCAGAATCGCGAAGCATGTTCCTAAAGAAAATTGCATGCAATTTTCCCGAGTAGACGTTCTTATGTTAATGAGTTGAAAGGGTAGACGCGCAAACTAACAGTCGCGATACTTTGGAGTGGCGTGTCGTTGGAATAAACGCGTCGCTTCAGACACAAGAAAAAAAGGACCAGACGAAAGAAAAAGAGAGAGAGAAGGTAGTGAAGCTGAAGCGATTATACGCGTACTCGGTGTAACGACTTAAACGAACTCCAAGCAGACCGTTTAATTCATCAAATTAATCGGCCAATTATACGAGAAATTGCGTTAGCTTGAAAAGTTTCCGAGAAGAGTGGCGAGACCCTCGCGAAGAATTTCATTTAAAAACCGATAATTCGATTGTAGTCGGTGCCCCGAACTTTGATCGCACGGTAAAAAGTGTAACAAAGTGGATTTCACTAACAGATATC
Source organism: Bombus fervidus (assembly GCF_041682495.2). NCBI lineage: Eukaryota > Metazoa > Arthropoda > Insecta > Hymenoptera > Apidae > Bombus > Bombus fervidus. Next base: position 16,100,703 of record NC_091523.1, read on the forward strand.
GTTCGTTCTTTAAGTCCGTGGAAAGGTAGCGCGATTAAAAATTAGTTTCGTCGCGAGGCGGATGGGCGCGACCCAAAAAAACCAACTATATCCTATGATATAAATTTTAATTAAACACGCCTCTTGATATGAAGGAGCTTCAGAGATGTTCCAGTAAAGCTAATTTAATTAATACCTTATATACATTGCAAGTTGACCGCGAAAGCTGAGCACGGGAAATTATCGCAAAAAGGATACAGCCTGCTTTGAAGCGAGTATTATACAGTAGTACATTCGCGCAGATTAGTACGTCGAAAGCTAGCGTGGCACGTAATTTGGCTGCACGCCGGACTGATTCCGTACGTTTGAGATCGATCGATACGGCCTTCTATCTCGATTAGCCTTCACGCAACATATTCGCTTCGATCACGTTGCCAGTCTCGCCGGAAATATTATACGAGTTGGTAATTCGCGTCGAAAGACAGGAAGTCATTTGCAGCAACGACCGATTTCGCTCTCTGTTTAACGATTAATTTCTCAATTAGAATTCCAAACTCGAAAAGTCAAAGTCCAATCGGAGAATTTCCTCGCTTTTCTTTCGCAATTTTCGATCCATCGGAAATTTCAATTGCCAAACTTAATAATCGAACGTCAACGCGAAACGAATAACAAACGTTCGCTGACATACGTTCGTGGAATACGCGTGTATGTGGTACGTATCTCGATTACCGATCGCAACTTGCTTCAGTCGTCTGGACAGAATGGCGACCGACGAACAAACCTCGAGATTATAGAAGGCAAAAGGCGCGGCGCGTTCGAGCACGACGCCGAAAAATAATCGATAAATCGAAAATAACATGACGGATAACCGATGCGTCTGTCCGCGATGCCTTCATCCATCGTGTCCTCTACCGTACGCGGAACCACCGTACGACGAAGTGGCGCACGAAATCGACAACAACTTCATATCCGTGAAAATACCGAAAAACAGAGGGAAATTCGAACCCGAAGGTACACAGCAGCAACAAGACAAATCGAGCTTCGACTTTAATTGCGCGGATTCCGAAGGTACACTGCGGCTGTCCTTTGTCCTTTTCTTCCTTTATTTCGTCCAATATCTATTCAGAGGTACGCGCGTACGGATACGTGTTGAATAGTAGAGCGTGTGTTGCACAGGTGAAAAATGCAAGCCAGGCTGTACGAAAGTGCACGTGATACCGGGTCAGAAACCACCGGCGACAAGGCCCGAGGAAGAGATACTTTCGTTGAAGGCTATAAGGCACATTATGCCAAACGACAACCTAAAGAACACTCTCGAAATTGAATTTAAGACGCCGCGAAATTACATTCCTCTGCCAGAACTCGGACCAACTCCTCCCATAATTGTACCGAAGCAGCCTGTTTGGAGAAGGGGCAAGGCCACGCGCAAAAGGAACAAGTAAGATTCGCCATGAGAGAACGCGATTACGCTCGGTGTGGAACTCGCAGCTGTCCGAGAATATTTGCAGCTTGACTAGGAAAAAGTAAGACAAAGATACGTACGTACATATATATATATATATATATGTACGTGTATGTATATAAATATATGTAGAGGTATAAAGGGGTAGGTAAGTAAGGGGTAGGTAGACATTTGGCGTATTAGGTTCGACGCACCGAATGAAACAAGATATGCCTGGATCGTGCCTGGTTTTTTTTTTTTAGGTAAACGAGGTTTACCCCGATGGCAGGATACGTTTGGCAGAAAATCGGCCCTCTTTAGGGATTTACGAGTGACACGAAACTAAAGCGTTCGCCACTTTGTCGTAAACGCAAGGCCAGAACCGGGAGACCGAATAATGGAACGATAAATCACTAGCATTATATTCTTGCGCATCTTGGGGAACGATAAATCATACGGCGCACCGAAGGCATACGGACGCGCCGGTATTAAACGTTTTCGGAGCCATTGTCTTGCCTGCTGGCAACGGGGATCTTTTTAAGTCCTGCCTCGAGTCTCATCCGCTTCGATGAATCGCAGGTATCCACGATTAAACAGTATCGCTTCGACTTTAAGCTGCGGACGACACCGGCGTACAAGCTAAAAGCAAATCATCGTAACGCTAACTGCGTACGCGAGAGCAACGAAAAACCTGTAAATCTCGGTGGCAGGCGTTGAATTTCGAGGGAAGTTCGTTTCAATTACGATAATGGCCACGGCGAAACCATTACGAGATAGAGAGCGTCTTGCCTCTTCGCTGGAATTCGCTTTGATTAACAACCTTAACGCAGAAGATTCGCGATAATAGGTCGTTAAAGTTTATCTACGATCCACGGGTAAACGAAGTACCACCACGGATGCTTGTTTTTACGGGGACGTATATTTGCGTGGAACATGCGGATGTAACATCGGCGGGCAAGGAACAATGCGGATGCAGGGGAAATGGAACAATCGCGTTCGACGAAAGTTTCATGGAAATTCAGCGATTACGATGTCGGAACACGACGTTTCTCAATGGATTCGAAATATACTCCGAGAACAAAGCGAATCGAACTCTTGTAAAAGTCGGCAACGACGGATACAATAGTGCGTGCACGGGTGCATACGTACGCTGTTTTTTGCATGCATCCACGTGTTGCTATACAAATTTCCAACGAATTTCAAAAGAGAGATCTACGAAATATACGCACAGTTGACGGAAGTAAAATTTCATCGTGCCACGTATCGAACGTATCTACGTCATGCAGCGCGTGAATAAAATACGCTCTTTTCAGAGTGCATCAACGAGAACCGAAATAAAAATATTTGCACGCTCCTCCACGAGTCCCGTGTTTCGCTTAATAAAAATGTTCTCAATGCCGTGATGTATTCTCCATCGAGGAACAAACACGCCGGATCGATATCGATGATTATTATGTCCTTGAAAAACCTACATCCAAACGAACTCTTAATCTACGCCGTTTCCCGATTAATCCCAAATTATCAGCAATTTCGGGCTAGAAAATTCGTTATCGCGTTTAACGAGACCTTCTCGATCGTCGCGTAACTAGCTTATCATCGAACCTACTCGTTCGGCAAATCTCGTGAGATTGCAATTTACACGGCCAACGTATCGATGTTAAATCGGTGCAGATGTATCGCTGTTTACTAGCGGTCTTACTAAGGAACAGCGACATAACGATCTTGCGTTTCGATGGTCTCGTTATTCCGACGCTCGACGCTCCGATTCCAGCCAATTTTCCTCCGCTACTGCTCCCGATTATCCTTCGAAATTAAACCGAAATCGCGTTTCCTTTGCGCTTTGTATCCCGGTTAAACAGCTTAATCGCGCATCAACGAGTGTCAAATGATACCCCAGAATGGTTTCCTCTACCAAATTGCCAGCGAACGAATACGATTCCTTGCAAACACAACTTCTCGCGCAACAGTGGTCGAGAATCCACGGGCAACGTTGGAAAGGAAAATTAGAGTAATTTACGAAGCAACCGATTGAAAAACTAACTAGGATTCTCCTTCGTCTCAAAATCCGTTTCTCTGTCCGTGTTCCCCTTGATAAATATTTATTATGCGCAAACAAGAACGAGGAGTCCTGGTAGAAACCACGCACCGAATTCGATCGTGAAAGCATTTGCTTGTACTTTAAACGATCTTCCTCGGTATACCGTATAATTCAATAAAATTTGAATTTATCGTCAACGCCGCATTTCACGCGACCCGAACTAGAAACCGAAACGTTCTTGCAGCGTCGATCTTTCGTTATTAGCGACGAACACGATCGCTCGAAACTTAATCGATACACGAAAAAAGATGCTGATCGAAACGAAAGATCGGTAGCTACACGTGGACGAAAAGCAAAGATTTGCGAAGGTTGGAACGTCGAGAATAGAGAGAGGAACGAAAGAATATCCGATCCGTTGTATTCGTCGGGTCGCGCGATAACCAACTTTATCCGGACACGAGATTTCTCGCGGAAAATACACGACCCACTGATTCTGCGGCGTGCCGGGAATACGTTGAACCGGGGCTGAATTGACGTTTGACCAGCCCGTAGGCGATACGAAAATATACCGTAAATACGCTCCACTCTTACCCTCCCAACACCAGCTCTCTACTTCCTCTATTTTATTTCTTTCTTCCTTTTTTTCCACCTTCCGCTGTACACCGAGTTCGCTACGTGCCTCGGAAAAAAGTTACCGCATTGCGTGACCCGTCTTTTCCGATCAAATCTCCGCCCTATGGTTAAACACGCGATGATTATCAACAACCTACGGAAACCCTGATTTCTCCCTATCCTCTTCCTAATTTACCCCTAATTTTCCTCTAATCTATTCTTTTCATCTGTCGATCCTAAAATAATACGTAGGCACACGTGTATACCGGTGTACTATGACGGACAAATTGCCATTTAATTCGAGTGCGAAGACTATCTTGGAATCTGGCGGTGATATTATCCAGCTGCTGAAATCAGCACCGGGCCAACATCGGCAATTTTGCCGGCCAAACGCGAGACTACGCGATAGCAGCAACGAGCTTCGGTAAACAGATTAAACGCGCGTTCGACGAGTCACGCAGGTGAGCACCAATTGCGTTCATTATTAACGTAATCAGGTGCACCTGAGCCGCGCATGAATACGTTGCAACGCGACCAGTTTACGCTAACGGTTGCGAAAGGTATCGATATCGTTGGGAACGCGCGCGAACCAACGCGATGATTCGCACGCTCCATTACCGTAATTTCCCCGTGAAAGCAAAAAGGGACGAGCCTCGATCCTCCGCAAAGTAGTCTACAAACGACCATGCTAAGATTGTACAGAATCGTGGAAAGGATCGAATCTCGTTCCAATTTCCCATCGTTCGCGCACAAACCGAAAAGAACGGAAATTCGATGAAAATTGTAAAAGAATCGCAGCATAGACGTAAGCAGATGGAAGAAGGTTCTTTCGTTCTATCGGGACCAAGTATCGTCTGGTGAAATTTTGGTTGAAAATTTGCTAGAACAAGGTGCAGGATCTAGGATCCTACGTTCGCACAATGTTATAGCGGCTCCTATTTTCGCCTCTCGTCCTTCGTCTTCTCCACATCCTTTACGATTTCGTCGTCGTTTCTAACGGCTAGGGAAACAGGGCCGAAAAGACGGTACGGTGAAACAGAGGGAGAGGAAAGTTCTAAGCACGAGGCTACATTTGCATTTCTCGACACTTTGGTCCGAGCGGCGCACCGACGTTATGCAAATCTTAATTCGCCTCACTAGAAAACTCGTAAAATTACCGAGCTTTTCCGCAATAAAGCCTCGAATAACTTGCACGCCTTTGATCCTTGCCCATCCAGGCCACGGCGGTGTCTACCATCTTTCCAGCAAAGTGATTCCACGATTATCGTTTCGCGATATATGACGATCGTCGTTTGCGAATCAACTGTTAATGGCTATCGTTTGATATTAAAACGAAATTGCAGAACCACGCGTCGAGGATTCGCGTTCAACCGTCCATTTGTAAATTCGATCTTCGTATTTCGACGTTAGCTAATTGATAGCCGCGGTGCAAGGAACCATGATATTTGATCACCGCTTAATTAAACTACGCGATGCAGACGTAAAACTCATTAACAATATTGCACAAGTTGTAACCAACGGAATCCTACGTAACGATAAAATCAATGTATATAGCATATTAAATGCGTAGTTTTTCATCAAAAGCAAATGCGTGATAACATTCGTTATGCAGTTCCGATTTATCAAATAACATTGAAACGATGAAAGATAAAACAATGACACGAGAATATGCTATCGGATTTCGTTAAATTTCGAAATACGAGAAAACTGTGAAATATAAATAATTTTTCCACCTGTAATGTACAATGTTTTTAAAAAAAGGTAGAACGGGATAACGTTCGTTTCTAACGAATTTGTTATTAATTTATAATATTTCTGCAGTTATAATTTTCCAACGTGCGACTCGGTTAACCGATTTTCCGGAAAAGATTCGAGATTTTTAATTGAATTAAATGAAATTGATTAAATAACATACGGAGAATAAAAATCGCTTTGTTACAACGGGTGAATATAACAGATTGTAAATACAATTTTGTTATTTTTAATCTTCGAGATATCCTCCCAAGTGCTCCAATATATCGTAAATACATACATACGTATAGATATAGAATATCTGATACGAGTTTATGCACTTGAAAAAGTTCGTGTTAATCGACGTTGTAACGAAGATTAAGGAAACGTGCAAGAATCAAGTCTCGCGGAAATGAACGCAAAATAGGACCGTTTTGGACAATGGTATGATGCACGTTTTACGCGTATATGAACTTACCGAGTGGCTCATTTAACGCCGAGATATCTCGAATAATGGTGACGCAAAATGTTTCAACCAGAACATTTACGCTATTACGTTTCGTGTTAAAGTTTATTACCTCACAAGCCAGGAATTCGAGGAAAGCTTCGTTTTATTAACACGTAATAATACCGCTATGTTAGTTTTTCTTCGATAGAATTTCCAAAGATATACGAGATAATTTAATGGAATATTTGCGTACACTAAACTTCTGAAATATAATTTTCGAAGACAAATATTAACACAGTCAAAAGCTATTACATTTAGTTAACCATCGTGTTAACACCATATTGCGGTAAAAAGGATAAAAGATATTTATCCAGGTATAACGTATCGAGTAAAGTGGGAACTAAGTTATCGACTGATAGTTCCTTCCATATCCTTAGGAGATAAGTATAGATCACGGAAAATCTATTTTACTTGCACTTCGAATAAGATACGATATGGTACAACGAATTATTATTATTCCTGTACTTCGTTGCTACCGATATTTTATAGGATTTCATGTAAAGTGTTTTAAGCGAATGCAATGGGTGTAATATATTTAATCCAACCACTGAAGTTATAATTGAGAATAAAATTTTTAAATGCTACAGATAATATTATTTAAATTGCGCGCGTAATTATTTGAGATTAAATTTGTATTTAAAGACGTAAATTATTGTATATAAATTGAATTTATATATGCAGATAATCATAAAAGATCATAGTAAAAATGATTACAAAAATAGATTAAAACAAAGGTACACAAACAGTGTACCTAATACGTATATTCAAACTAATAGAGTGATTTATGTAATCGTTTTTATTTTCACCTTCGTGATCTGACCGAGCTTTATTAAAATTTGAAATAATTTATATTTTATAATTTAATTGTATTACGTGTAGACTATTCGTATATGAATAATTTATGTATGTATAGCATATATATTGCGTATTCTTTAAGTACGTACTTGTTGTTCATGGTCCAATAAAAAACTAATATAATTGCGTACTTACGTCTGGCTTTGTTGTAATAAATCAAGCGTTGTCAAATCTGATCAAATTAGCTATTCATCGTTCGTAATGTGTATACTGCAAATCCCCATTCTTTCGAAGCCATTATTGCAATCAGTCAATGATCTGTACAAAAGAAAACCAAACATTTAAAATAAATATATAAACTTAAAACCAATTGTATTAAAATAAAGCAATAACTGAACTAAAATTCTGTCTCAAAAACTCATAATAATACAAACTATCAGTAATACTGAATATCAAATAAAAGACCGACGAAATCCAAACACAAAAATGTACTAATAGGAATTATACAGTTTCTTTATAATTGTATTTAACGAATGATTAAATAAATACGTGATAATGAAACAAACCTGATACTAGATTGTAAACAAAGATAGAATTGCACGGAGAATACTATCAGGTACTTCGTAGCAAAAATGACTTCAAAAAGCGTGATACTTCTTGACGTCTCGATTTTCGACAGCAGAGTGGTGTCTCGCGCCGTAGCGTCGCCTAGCTGCTTTCCTATTGGTTGCAACAGAATGGTTTCTCGTTTGATTGAAGCCGCGCGCAAATTCGAAATATTGTACGCCGTGAAAGCTTCCTCGATTAACAAAATATAGCAACCTCGGATCGAATAGCCATAAGAAATTTGTAGTGTTTTGTTTCTTGCTCGACATAAGACATATCCACGTACACGAATAAACGATTATTTGTAAAAGTCAAGTGTTCCAACAAATATTATAATAATATTATATAACTGTGGCTGTATTATCTATATAATATATATATATAATATGATACAACGTCAAATAATATAAGAACACAAAATTGTGAAAATTTAAAACAAGATTTTTCAATAGTGGAATATAAATTTGGATTTGAATTCAAAAATTTGAATTTGAATTAAAAATTTCTGTACTTTATCTCTAAGGTTACCTACGAACGGTAAGTAGCATATGTTTCTTTCCTTCAGTTCTCAGTTGCACTGTAAAATTGTCACAATACATAATATCTCATCCATTTTTCATGCACAATTTTTACAAATTACCATAATAATACAGGTTGATCAACTGATCGTTATCATTTTACACGTTTTACTTTCGCGAATCAAGCGTAACAATAGCGACTTCTAAAATTCAAATGGCCCATTATAAAACTATGTTCGCAACTAAGAGTTACAAGAATTATAAAACCAATTATTACGTGGCATTTGACTAAACTAATTTAAAACGCTCCGAAAAGAGTAAGATCACTAAAATATTTTAATTCGGGTTTCGTGTTTGGAACCATTAAAACTTTTCAATAAATTCATCTATCCTGCTTTTCGAAACGACTAAATAGAGGACGCACAAGGCAGAATCGCAAGTCGACAGCTCTTCTCTGATTGGGCGAAGGAGAAACTTTAATTTTTCTCTCGAGTCTTCTTTGTAAGAAAGCCGATCGTACTTCCTTTCTCAAAATCGATATCGTTGAATCCAAATTTTACATTTGATAGCATATTTGTAACAAAAACTAGAATTTAATGCGAACGATTGAACTCTTTATTTTCCTCGATATAATAAAAATTTGATTATCCCTTGATCCACACCCTACAGATATGACATTATATCTTTATATATTGGCATCACTGATGCTTCTTTCCAGATGGTTTCTCCAGTGACTAATTCGTAATAGTCAAAGTTGAAAAAGAGTGGTTTTAAGCCGGTGCATGTTCCTGAAATGAATTTTTAAACTTTGGTAAGGGTATGATTGAAAACGGAAGAGATTTTGTACTTGAACAATGTTCATTTTCACATCGATAATATTACTCGTTTATCCGATGTTTACTTGAAAACACACCTCCCGTTAAGCATCAATAATTCGAAGAATTTAAAGCAAAAATTATTAAACACTCTCTCTCTTCTAATTAAATTACATTCGAAAAAATGCATCAAGTGTGTGTGTAGAATGTATTACAATTGTGTTTGGTCATCAGTTACACGTCCACTCACATGTCTATGATATTGTTATGGGTGTGCTTGTTTGACACACTCATTCTGTTTTTAAGTTATTAAGTCACTTGAGTTAAGTGCATTACACTCGAACTTACCATATCGATCGGCGAATTAAAAATATAGATGATTTAAGGAACGATCGTGCTAGAGTGCATACAAACTTGGCACAAAATTATTGCTCACAAAGTACGTATTATTCGTAACGATCTAGTCAGAGAATTAATCTATCAAAACGATGCTGATGAATGACTCAACAAAGAATCACCACGCGAAATTCTTGAAAATATACGAATTTTTCTTTTATGTCTGTTGTAAGAAGTAGTTTGCATCTTCTGCTAAAAATTAATACTTGTTAACCCCACATTTAGTATTTCGTTTGTTTAATTGGCTATGCACTTTGTTTTGCACTCGTTATGCGATTGATTTAAAAGCAAACTTTTATTTTGTAGAGGAAAAGAGATTGCAGCTTTAAGTTAAAAGCTTCAACCTTCATTGGAATAGAAATTACATAATGACAGAGTATAAGCTTGTAGTTGTGGGAGCTGGAGGTGTTGGCAAATCTGCGCTTACAATCCAACTAATCCAAAATCATTTTGTAGACGAATATGATCCCACTATAGAAGACTCTTATAGAAAACAAGTAAGTTTCTATCATAAGCAATGGAAATAGTTATCTGAAAATATATTTATATAAAATATTTTGTAACCTACAGGTAGTTATAGATGGAGAGACATGCCTTTTAGACATATTAGATACAGCTGGTCAAGAAGAATACAGTGCAATGAGAGACCAGTATATGAGGACTGGAGAAGGATTTTTATTAGTCTTTGCTGTAAATTCGGCTAAAAGTTTCGAAGTATGTTCATCTGCTTTCTTAAAATTGTTATGTTTCTTTCTTTTTTCTTTTCTTTTTTTTTTTTTTTTGTGAAAATTATGAAAAAATGCTTGCACATGTTTATTGTTATAGGATATAGGAACGTATAGGGAACAAATAAAAAGAGTTAAAGATGCAGAAGAAGTACCAATGGTGTTAGTAGGGAATAAATGTGATCTTCAGCAATCTTGGGCAGTAAATATGACACAAGCAAGAGAAGTTGCCCGTCAGTATGGTGTGCCTTTTGTTGAAACTTCGGCTAAGACTAGAATGGGAGTAGATGATGCTTTTTATACTTTGGTAAGTAATGTTACGTGATTAATTGCATATTTTACGAGCAAAATAGAAAGAAACATTATTTGTGATAAATACAGCAAACAAATATAATAAACAAAAATTTATAATATATCTATGCTTTTATCGGCTTGCTACTAATAAATTATAGGTGAGAGAAATACGGAAAGATAAAGAACATAGAGGTAAAGAAAAAAAGAAACGGATGAAGACGGGTAACTCAAGCCGTAGGAAACATCGGTGCTGTTTGCTTTAAATCACTGAATAATGTTAATTCTCTCATTTGGTACATTAATATGGAAATAGAACGTAAAAAACATTAGATTATGTTCACTTTACGCACATTTTTGCAGCTTCCTCTATAGAATATTGTAATGAATTACAGGCACAATTTTTTCTATACATTGGGAGGGATAAAGAACAAAATATATAATAGTATTGTATTATATCGCATACATTTTTACTCTTGATGATAAATTTCATAAAATACATTATTTGTTCAACAGTCTGCCATATAACTCTTAATATTCCATTAGCAGGAAAATTTTAACCCTTGATTGCGTAGAATAGTCAGTATCAAAAAAATATTTTCTAGGCCATCCACTTCTTTTATTATGTTAAACATGGAAAAAGTATTATCTAATCAAAGAATTCTATTAGTATTGTGGATGGAAAAAATATGTCATTTGTTAAATTTAACAAATTCCATTTTATATATTTTATTCAGATAGTTCATAATTTTTTAACTTATTAATTAAATATGTTTTTATTGTGTATTTTTTCATTTTAGCGTGCATAATAAAAGATTACATTTTCCTAAACAAAAAGATACAAGCCATAAAACTCAAAAAACTAAAGCGTGGATAACTCATTTTGTGCTGTGATGAAGTAATTTTAAGCATGCCATGCTAGTTAGATATTACTGTAATTAAGTATGCAATTTTCATAAAACGCCTATTTACTATTTTAATAGTACATAGTTGGTGTTTTCTTTTTTTAGTGCAATTAAAAACGTATACTTGAGATTTCTTATGTCTGTAGAAACTAACAGGATAAGTTGTTAATTTCTATAGCAATGTTTTTATACGTTTGCAGTAGGGAATGATTGGTAGATATGAAGTTATTCTGATTATTGTATAAATATAAGCGTCATTTTTATCGATCATTGTTGTTTCCATGTATAATAAAAAAAAAACCTATAAAAACTATAATTTTTTTTAGGGATTATATCGCAAACCAGAGTGAAAGTTTCCATTGATATTTGAATGTCTATTATCGCCTGTATGTCATAGTAACGAGATATCGCATTTTGCCACATCTTTTTATCTCTTCATCTTATCATTTTCATGTTATCTTAGTCACGATTGTATTACGAGAAGCAAATAATTTTAAGGCATTATAAATATCAATTGTAAACTTTTATTGTAATCATAAACTTTAATATTTGTTCAGACAATAATGCCATCAGATTTCAACGAGACATGTATGTATAACATAAAGGATCCATTTTTTCTATAAAATCTATATCGAAATATTTAATGGAATATTTGAGATCATACTTGCATACGATCGTGTCTCGGGTCTAACTGAATTTTTAACAATCAAGGGTTAAATACTTTACTGAATGATTTAAATAGTACAATTTGCAAATATTCTTATATATATGTAAACGCGCAAATTTGTAATACTAGCTTTTTCAAATGTCGAAGATATAAATATATAAAATTGCACAGCATAGGTGTTATTATGTAGTTCAAATTCGTAATAAAACTTTGTACAAAACGTGTTCTTTATATTCATTCTATCTTGAATGATTGTCATTAAATATTAATTATTATAAGTCATCTATGCTGTTTGGTTTTATAACATTGAAAGAGCAATCGACAAATCGTTGTTTGATCAATTTTATTCTTACGATGTGTATATATATCAAATAATGTTATTCAAATCAAATGGTACTAATATTGAAAAATTAAATTTCTAAATCAAAATTCATGCGTCTTTATCATATGTAGCATGTTTAGTGTCAACTTTGATGCTCACGCGTATTGGGAAACATTAAACGCGTAACACTGTTTAATATTTTTTTATTCTTTTATTCAAAACATATTGTCCAATGAAAAAAATATCATATAAGTATACACAATAAGTACAAATTATAAAAAGCAATGTTTCTTTCTTATTTAATACATACACTAAAGTGTACTAATTCAATAGACCGCATATATCGATGGATAGGAACGTAAACGTAAAAGAGTATGATTGAACTCCAATGTTCACGGATTCGGCATGATATTCACTTTTAAAGTTAGGGCAGAAAATAAATTTATAATGGTTCGATATATTTCATCCATTATTTAAAATAGCCTTATTCAAAAACATATACTTCATAATCGTAACATAATACCACCATTTATACATAAATCGAATGTTGAAACACATTTTAATGTGTCAATGTCATTGTGGATATACATCTTAGTTTTTTAACTTGATATTTAATATATATTTTTGTTAACAGATTTTCTAAGAATTTTTGTATTAACTGATTAGGGTCTTAAATTTAACACAATATTCGTCATTTAATGGCATGGTAAAACTATTGCAACGATACAAATGTAATAATTAGTTTATAAAATAATTAAAATTAATAAAAAATCATTTATACGTATAAGAAATACAGTTTCTTAACCTGCTTCAATTACCATTAATTATTAGAAAATTTATCAAGATAGCATTTATTTTAAGAAATTGGGAAACTATATGTAGAACACAATATTTTTGGTTTAATTTGCATTTATTTTCGAGCACCTAAGTAAATATAAAATCGTTATACGCCTATATGATTTTGTATGTAACTATATCACTGTCATGGTACTGTTTACTATACGTAAAAGCTATCTTCTAATTACATACGAAATGGTAAATATAGGCTTGTGTGTATACAGTAATATATATATATATACATATACATGTATATGTATGAATGAACGTGTGTTTGGATGTGTGTATGTATACATATATATATATGGCACATCAGTCTGTACGTTTACTTAAACCACTTATGAGTAATTATTAAATACTACCATGTATCTGTCGACAAATCTTATAAATTGTTTTGTTACGTTTGGCATTATTCATGGCGGATGGCTTTAGCACTACCGTATCATTTCCATGTATTTCTGTTTATGTTTGCTTAACATTTCAGTCACGGTGACTAATTGCTTTATTGTTGGCTGGAAAAAGGAAGCATTGTTCATTTACAAACGAATATTGATACGATCGTAAGCGTCTAAACAAATAGATCGTAAAACATACCTGGGTTTTCGATAAAACTTGAAGTTCTTTTAAATGAGAAACACAAATATGATGCAAGGTTGCCAAATCTCTTGCTGTATCTGAAACGCAACTCCTATTTCTTGGATCTGCACCTTCAGATTCTGGTTTTTCGGTTACGTTCTACGATATAATCTCGAATTATTTTAAAGTCATATTTACATATTTACATATTATGCAACATTTAAATGCATACTTACAGATAACTGATCCAGGAAAACAACCATTCTCTCTTTGTTTTTAAGAATAAACGGATTAACTACCTCCATGTATGGTTCTTTCCCACCAAATTCTACCAAATTAGCCAGATTTTGTAAACATTTTGCAACCATCACGAGTGACCTGCAAAATTATTTAATGAGAATTAAAGAGCAATTTATTCAGTTATAAAATTTCTTACGTTTAATATAGACCTACCCTACCTTGCAGCAGCTGGAGGTGGTGGTTCAGCTATTAAATTAAATGACCTAGGATTCAATATGGCAGGGCAAAGTAGACGTAAAAATATAAATCCACTGACTACTCGCGTTCTGACTAGTCTTTCATGTGGCCATTTGGCAACAACTGCTCTTTGCAAACATCCACAAATATATCTCAAGGTCCTTGGACATGCATCAGGACTTGTAAAAATGCTTAACGTCACTTCGTCTAAAACCTAAAATAATATTGATTGCAAATTTCACAATCGCTTGGAATAATTTATATTTATATTGTAATATTATATTAAATTATATTTATTTATATATACATATGTATACCTGTAATAAAAATTCGGCATTACTGCAAGCATCCTCAGGAGAATCCATTTTTGTTGGATTTAATTCACAGCTCTGTTTACTTTCGATCAATTTTACTATGGTGTCGCGTAACGCGGCTTTTAAAAAGGAGGTGCACACTGATTTCATATATAAATCCATTAAAGTAGTCGTAAGGCTAGCAGCTCTAAAAAGTGTTGGCGTTTCATCTTCTTTGTCCACCTAAATAAAACACCTTTAATAAGAAAGACACCTTTTCTTTAGAAGTATAAATATAGGTGAACATACTTCTGCTTGGTTTAATGATCTCAGGAGGTCTGCTTCTTTTCTTTCATGCCTAAAGACATACATTTTAAATTATAACGTTATCCAATAAATGGGAAGCGAAATATTTAATACGTTGTACATTTTTGTTTATACCTAAATATTCTAAGTAAACTATTTGCCAATGGTACTCTATCCAAGTGACACACATCTGCTAATGCCCTAACAACATGCAATTCTGGATCCAATAATAGCTGTTGTAACGGACTATATTCCTCGGGAGGCATCGCTAAATCGTGTCGATACCTGCAATGTAACAAATACATAAAACGTACGCAAACAGTTGATAAATATTTTTATTATATTTCTACCTTATTCGTAGACGAAGCACGCCCCATTCACCGATCGGGGTAAGTCCTGACAACGGATACCATTCGTCCATTTCTTCCCCATTCGTCAAGCTCGCCAATTCAACTGTCAATTCTGCAACTTCCGTATCTTTGCTGCGTTTTCCTTTATTGTACAATGTTAAAGAAAATGACATAACATCCGGTGGTACATCCCTGTAGAATAATTTATGGTAAATGTCATTCAAAGATATAAATATTTATAAGGGCAGATCATATACATACTCTAAAATGAATTCTTCATCCCAAATTGGATGTAATCCAGTCTTAACTTTTGTGCGGGCGACTTTTACATTATTTAGAGCCACTATGATGAATGGACTCGGTACTAGCTTATATGGAAGTCTATGAGCGTCTAAAATATGCAAATGTAATGAACGCAATTCACGAAGACGAGCAACCTTTGGAGCACGAGTAAGTTGTGATACACATAATGGTTTCAAGGCATTAATCCAGTCTAAAGCATTCTCTGAATTTGGAGCAGCCAAATATGTTATCGTGGCCAAACATGGTAAAGCACGTTCGACTAATTGAAAGCAATGAGGTCTATCGAAGACGCTTTCGTGAACCTAAAAAAACTACATCTCAGAAATGAACTTTAACAACAATTTAGTTATACTAATAACTCTTACATAATATATAGTTTTTAAGGTGATTTGCTGCTAATGTTAGTACAATTACATACATAGAACATATATGTTTGAAAGATAAGACAGTCTGAAAACTGACACGATCATGTAGAAAAATGGAATTTATTTTAATTATAAAACTCGATCTACCTGGTATAAATAAGCACAACTTAAGTCGATAAGACCTTTAGGTTTGGTTCTTTTTGGATTGTCATATAAATACAAATGAGTGTCAGTTGCATCTACTAAAAGTACAAAATACAATGCTTTCCACTTCTTATTCTTCTCTGATTTTTTTTCTAGATATCCTTGCATTTTTATCCCTTTATTTTTCTTTGCTCCAGATTGTTCACGACATTCTCTGAGAGTTGCATATATCTTTTCCGCGTGTTGCACCTCTCTGTTGACTCTTACACTACCATCAGGCTCGGTCACCATTGCTTGAACTAAAGTGTGACCCTCAACTATTTGTTCTTTCCGATATCTAGAAACAACATTTTTGTAATAATCTAAGAATTTCAAAATCCTAAAGATTTATATCAGACATACCTGTTTATAACAGCATCAAGACATTCAAAAGTTCTACCACCCATAAGATAACGTACACCCTTCTTTTCGATTCTAAATCTTTGAATTTGATTGTTTATATGAAAGAAGAGGGAATAATCTCCAGGGCTATTGTCTGAAGGCCTGACCTGTATAGCGTGAAATAAAGAATTATTATTTTTAAACATTAAATATTTATAAGAAGTTATATAGCTTACCAAGAAACTACCAGGTCCTGCTTTCACCAACATATCAACAGCTTCGCTTTTAGTGACATTGGGATGAAACCAGGAAAATACAGTATTGGGATCAATGGAATCATCTAAATCCTCCACTAATTCGCGAAAAATCAAGCCCTGTTCACCAGTTCTATGCGCAGTAACCCATAACCAACCATCTCCCATATCATTATGCACAAAAAATATGTCACCCTTCTGGAAGCTTAACTCATCTGTGTCAGGCATTTTTGTATATGGCAGTATTGCAACTATTCGTTTCTTATCGTTCACTGGTTCAGGAGGTGGAGTAGGATGTATAAGTCTTTCTCTCTTTAGAAGATCAGAGCAATGAGTATAATATGCGACAAGGTCTGACAAGCTATTGAACTGTCTGCCTCCTATAACAAGATACATATTATTTTACAAATCAGTTACAATTATAATTATTCATTTCATTTACATGTTTACCATACCAATATAATAATCTCCACACACAGCTGTAATTCTAAAATGATTAATGCCAGTTCTGCCCAGATAGGACAATACATAACTTCCAGGCTTCCTATCGCTTTCACGTACTAAATAACTACCCATTTTACTTGCATCCCACAGTCTTTCTTCTGCAGTAAATCTATCTAATCTACCATGATACCATCTGCAAATTATTCGTGTATTGAAGTTTCTATTCGTTCTATCTTAAACATAATTTAAAAAGCAATGTTTTCATTAGAAATTAAAATCTTTTATCGATATTAAATCTTACTGATTCTCTGGTGGAGCTGTTAATAGCGTTGCATTAGCGCTATCAGGCTCTTCAGTGTCTTGAATATCGTCTGGTATATTTTCAAGAAAAGGATCAAATTCATTTTCCGCATTCATTGATTCATTTTGTCCACCATCTTCGCTACCAGTGCTAGGAGAACCTCCTTTGCTATTATGATCCATCTACAAACATAATTATATATAAATAAATATTAAATATTTCATGCAAAAACTTATAAGCATTTCTTTCCTTTTATCAATTCTATAATAAGAATATTTAATAATTATTTTTCATAATAATCACAGCTTAATAGTACCACAATATCTTTGTTTCTATTATAGTGTCACATCACACTACTCTAAACATAGCATATATTTCTGTCAACAAGGCATAAATATCATGTGTAAATATTTACTTATAATTCCCCCCCATATCTATAGCTTTTTATATCTTCCTTTAATACGTGCAGATACTTATCGAAAACATTGTCTATAAATAATACCGTAAGCACCTTTCCGTCGAAAAATTTAAAAAATAATCATTAATCTATGAAAACTTGCAATATTCTGCAAGCTATCACAGATTTTCAAACATACAATTACAATTTATTTCTTCTTATTTAACTATTGGTATTTTCAGCGATAATACGATGACGGATGAATAATCTATGATGAATAATACCCGTAAGTACCTTAGCACTGTTGGACACGCTTGGACCTCCTCGCACAAATTCTGCCATTTTCGGTTCACATGCACTCCTTCATACACACGATTATGAAAAAGAAACTAATAGTATTAATTGAACGGCATCCGTTTTATTGCGATCCTCCTTACTACGATTATTTACAAAAGTAAGCTGTTATTGATATAAAATGTATTGACGTTTCTCGGCAGCCATTTTACTACTGCACGCGTTGATCGCGGAATATAGAGATATGCAGCGAGTACTTTTTACCGTATGAAGTTTTTAAATATTTTTAAATGCCGGCAACATGTTTTTACAGTTATCCGTTTATCGACTAATTGAGCGATAACTTTATATATCGGACACGGTACGAATCTCTTAAAAGCACTTTTATAAATAATATACCATTGACAATACGCTGATATAGATAGCCAATGTCTCGATAATAAAAATTATTCGTATTATATTAAGTATAACACTATTCTCGTAATAAATGTCAATTTCTCTGTAAATCGTAACACGAAGACAAATTAATTTAAAATAAATTTTGCTAGATTTTTAAACATTTGTTCACCAAAGAGCTACTAGTTCCTTCTTGAATCTTTTCGTTTGTTGCGTATTCGCCTTTTATCGTAGCAAATTTTTGTATCGTAGTTTTGATCGTAGTTTTGGTGTGCATTTAGTCAGTAGTTAAAGTAAATGTCATTCGTATGGAAACTAACTTTGTGTAACAATTTTATATAACAATTTATCATCGTTCATAAATCGTAATGGTAAGGCCATGGATTCGTAAAATATAAAATGTATATATTGCGAATAGTCGAATACATGATTATAAACAACCGGTGACTTTTGTCATAACCTCTTTGATACTTATACAGAATTCTCTAAATCGAGCAATTTTTTCTAAAGTTTATTTACGGGGTTTGACACGCAGTCTGCCCTATTTAATTTCCAGAGTTTGCTGACTGTTATTTTGCTACTGATATGTACCTGTACTTACGTTAGATCTATCGTGCCCAGTTTATTGGACAGTCGATTAGGAAAAGTTGGGTATGTATATTTTGTCGACTTTAAAAAATATCATGTATATATGCATTGATACTAACGTGTAATAATTAGTTTTCAAGGTACTCTTTGGAAGTGCGCTAGGATCGGTGAGAGAAAAAGTCCATACGTGGCAGTGGGTTGCCTTTTTATGGCTTTCAATATCTTATTCTGGTCTTAATATTTACACAGGGATTACAAACTATCGAAAAATATTTCAATCAATCGCGTATAATTCTATGCTAATGACAGATGTAATGAATTTTAATGTAAATAAGCTTAAGTTTAACCTAAAATGAAAGGAAATAATTAATATCTTTGCTACTTGCACGGTATGTTTTATTTGTCAACATGTTGGTTTCTCCAAAGCTATATAATTATCCAATTTGAGCACATTTTCTCACCATATT
This sequence comes from Bombus fervidus, assembly GCF_041682495.2. Classification (NCBI taxonomy): domain Eukaryota; kingdom Metazoa; phylum Arthropoda; class Insecta; order Hymenoptera; family Apidae; genus Bombus; species Bombus fervidus. The sequence continues at coordinate 16,120,225 of NC_091523.1, forward strand.
TTCATAATATACTTTTTTTTTCTATAAACAACAACATTCTTTTATTATAGTTATTGTAGAGTTGTTATATTGAGCAGTGTTTTACGATATACAATATTTGTTAAATAGATATATTTAACACGTGTGTCGTTCTGTTTATTTCGCGGATATGCTACTATTTCAATGACAATAAACCACGCATCGTGACTAAAATTTGTACTCTGTAATAGAAGACATTCATGACAGCAATAGTACCAGAAGAAAGCTCCGACACTCTCGGTTTGAAAATTTTATGTGCTAAAGAACATCGAGCCTTTCTAGTCGCACCATTTCGTACACAGATTGTAATTACAGAGTAGCATATGATTTGCGGTTTTGCGAGGAACATTAAAAAAATGATGCAAAGCACGTACAACTTATTAGGAACGATTATTGTCGATTCCTTGAAAGAAAAATATTTCCTCGATATTATCGCGAACGATCGTTACGCTAAAGGGAGACTGCGTTGTTCGTTTATATACACGTTTGTATAAAAGAAAAGAAAAGAAAAGAAAACGAAGAGACGCTGAATAATACAACGAATAATCGTTATCCGATAGATAACGTAGAACGTTCAGAAATGTATTCGATGATCGCGCCAGTTGATTCCTCGCAGTTAACCACATCGATTATATTTATAATTGTGGTCTTGTTTAATCGTTGGCATATGAGGTACGTTACTTGCCTACGGGTAATTAAAAAAATACGTAAAATAAGAAAAGTAAGGTCTAGTATCTTTCTAAAATATATAGTACGGTACTATACGCCCTACGGATATGAATCTTAGATATGACGTGTTTAACGTTCGTTAAGATGCCACTTACGATCTCAGTTCACTCTGTTATCGTACCGATAAATAAAGATATTATCTTATTACCCCTTACGTACAAATTAGTATGCTAATTATTTGTCTGTGTTCGAGTATAATCGAATAGTTGATTAAGGAGCGGTGATTCACGACAAACCGCGAATCTCGCAGAACGTGGAGATACAATTAATCGTTGATAATAATTATTACGGCGTAAATCATTATATCATAAGGGATGTTCATTTTAATTGGATCGCCAATGCCATTGTTGAAATAATTTCGAAGTGTGGGTAATCGATTGAAAGTATCAATTTTTAGTCGTATTTTGTCGAACGATGATCTCGTGAATGACACTGGTGGCCCACTTGAGATAGACACCCTGCTTGTGTAAGGCTTTCGACGCTAACGTTATAAAAATTACATCGTTACTCCTAATAACTCCACAAATCGGAAATAATAATTCCAATGGGAAACCTTGTATTCCTTTTGCTTCGTTCGTTGTTAAAAAAATACTCGACAATGTTACATTTAGTTCAACTAAAGAACACACTTCGCTCACGACTTTACTCTTTTCCCCGCATTCCAAAACGGATAAAAGGGTCATAAAAAATACATTCGTAAGCATTTATCTTTTAAAATTCGCAACAGTATTCACCGCGGTGTTTGTCCGCGACAACAGAGACATCGATTTGTTCGCTGTATCGTCTATTTACTAGCAATTCGTGCTCCTTTCAAACGCAATAAGAACTTGCTTCCGTTCGATTAATACTTGCGAGTCACGATTTCTTCTTTCTATCGTTTGTTCGGAGATATCGTGGTCAGATTCGGATCACGATGTTCGTCTAGCCGCAAGATTTCCTATTCGTTCGTTCGTTCGTTCGTTTCCCTTGCGTGCCATCGCGCGTGAACCGCGAGCGAACAACTTGCAGTAGCTTTTCGCTCGCTCAATCCGTTAACAGAGCTTTCGCCGCGTACACGTTCGTTGCGAACGTTTACCGTAAGGTTAGGAAGAACAGCAAGCAGACCGCGTAAATCCGCGTGCCGCTGACTTTCTTCGCGTTGGCACAATTTCTCACGTTCGGGGTGTCGCGATTCTTAAACAAGTTCTTGTCTTTGATGAAAGGCGCCCGTGGATCCACCGTCGTCGAGGTCGTCATGTGCTTGCTGTAAACGATTCTCGCGGTACTCTTCTGCATCGCCGGTGTGCTCATCTGATGAAAAATTCGATTTATCGTCGTGACCTGAGCGAACTTTGATTTCCCTCGATTGCTCGATTTGTTCCAGTTTGCCAATGTAGTCCGAGTGGGTGGAGTTGCTCGTTCAATTTCTGAAAACAATTTCCCCGAACTGTATAGCGAAAACAGACGTTGATCTAAGAGAATACCGTGTAAGACCGAGCTTTGTATCGATTTTTTACGAGGAAAATCAGCCGTCGGCTCAACTACCTGCGTCGGCCAGCGCGAACGATCTTACGCGGTCGACAGAGAGAAATCATGGCCGACGAAATCGGTGTTGTCCGTGACCGGCACATGCGCGCGCAAGAACGCAAACACTGGCTGGGACGGGAAACAACGAGTGACGGATGTGAAAGAAAATGTCCGCGTATATAACTGGAAGGGAAAGGCGAAATCTAGGGAACAGGGAGCGTGGAAAAATGACACGTTCGATCGCGTATGTCGACTCACCGTACACCCTAAGGGTAGCCTCGGCTTTCCCCATGCTCGAGGACGCTGAACACGTGTACTCTCCTAAATCCGTTTTCTCTAAACGTCTTATCTTCAGCTCGCTCGTTGTCTTCCATTCCTCGTCCGGATGTCCCCTTTCGTCGATCTCGTATCTACCACTGTTGACACGTTGCTTAACTTTACCATCCGATGCGCGCGTACGATCGATTTCGTTTATGCGATCGTACGATATCTAGACGAGCTCCGAGGGATAACGCGACGCGCGTTAATGAAAAAGAAACATCGGCAGCTCGACGTACGTACATACATACCCGCTCATAATAACTTGCTCCTTTCTAGTCCACAAGTTAATCGTCTTTGGATATGCCTCGATCAAACAGATCAACGATACGTCCGTGTCCAAAGGCGAGCTCAATAATTGATTGGGAACCTTGGCGCTAGGTGGAACTGAAATTCCAACGGATGATAAAAGTCGATTAATGCGTAACAGGTTTGCCAACCTTCGCAAACGAATAGAGAAACGAATTATCGAGTCGCGCAGAAATCTATAACCACGTTTGGCTTTATCGAATTTCGAATGCCGTAAACATCGCGCGGACAGAAAGACGGTTAGCTCGGCGAAACGTGGTTGAATTTTCCGGCGACGAGAAATATCGTTTATGTCGTTGGTCGAATAAATCGAAAGAAGTAGGGTGTGTAACCGTTTATCGAAGCGCGGGCCAACGATACTCGCTAAAGTATATAATCGATTAGCCGAAATTTGAAAGTATATACTCACAGTTTACCCTTAGATAGACTCTCTTGCTGACTGCCGGTGGCACTTCGTTTTTGGCTATACAAAGATAAGCTCCCATTTGCCTCCTGTCTACCCTGGTTAATTCCAGCTTCTCACCGGACTGGTTGTCCACTATAAAATCTCGCGTCGTATGAATATCTCGTTGAAAGCTCTCGTATACATATCGCTGGCCGCGTGCCAGCGTTCGCACGCATACCAAATTACACGCGAAATACGTCGTTCGCGTTAAAACAACCAGACCACCGCCTACTACAACGTTAAATCTGGCGTTCGGAAATCGTTTACACGATTATTCGTTAACGAGCAGCGGGACGAACGATTTAAGGAAGAACGAGGTATCGTAAAACGCGACCTGTACCCCGTGCCGTATGACGTTCGTATCGAACGAAGGCGTGGTAACTTGAAACATAGTCGACAACTATTCGCCAACTACTGTCGCGAATTTCATGATCGATAGGGCCGAACCGCGAAAGTCCTATCGTAAAATTCCTGGGCAAATTACGGCAAAATCGCCGACAAACTTTCTAATCGTTTATCGGTTACGACGTTATAACACGTACATCGTATTATCGTTTAATTACGCGTATACGTTTTCAACGCTTTCGAAATCAATGAACCGCGCCGGATTAGATTATTATCGAGCAAACGCGCCGTTTCGCGATTCCGATAAAAGCGCGTCGGTCTCCTAACGAGATGCAGCTTGCGCGACCCACCTATCGTTCGATCTGCGAATATTTTCGTCGCAGGCGGCGTCGCGTCGATCGTACTCAAAATATCGCGTATCGATCTATCAACACCGCTCGAGAATTAATATCTCTCGACCGATCAACGAATTTGCCGCGCGTCCGAGCGAAAAATGCGTCCGACGCGAACCATTTGGCATCCGGTGTATTCACCGCGACCGTCGACAGCGAGGGAGGCGCGAAACCGCCAAATTCTACGATAGTCGGAGAATCGACGAGCACAGGCACGTATACGGAAATATATCGAAAGTCGTTCCGAACAGACTAATCTCCATTCGATGAGACGTGTTCCACCGTAATTGCTTTCGATCGGAATCACGTAGGTTTGCGAATTTACGATGTCTTCATGTTCCGCTAAGCGGATCGTGATGGCGAATCGAGTCGCTTGGATAATTAGTCGTCGAAAGTGACGCGACTACGACGAATCTGCGGTCGAAATTTTAATCACCGTCGTGCGCCGGTTAAACGATCGTCTTCGTTGCTTCGTCGTATTCTCGAATCTCTTCGACGAAACTTCGAATTTTTCGGAAAGAACGGTGGCTCGAGAATGGCCAATATTTAAAGAGCGATATTCGAGAATCGCACGGCGGACGTTTCGGGCAGCGAAGAATTAATAAAACGAAGAAGAGAATCGAAGGTTATTTGTCATCTGGAACGACGGTGGCGAGGGTGCTCGAGTCGAGATAAAAATGTAATATCTTACCTGGTATCAGCGGATCGTGAAGACCCCTCATAAGTATGAAACCACTTTTCTCGCGTCGCCAGAGCACACGAGGTGTCGGTCTTCCGGAGGCCTTGCACGAGAGGGTGGCGTTCTCACCCTCTAGAACGGAGACCTCGCCCTCCGATGTGCCGGTGCTAAGTATATCCGGCGGCACTGAAAGAACAAAATTGGATTCGCGTGGCTTTGTAGATCGGCCGCGGTTGGTAATTAGAAAGCCGCTAAACGAGAGAATTCGAGAACAAGATCGCGCCCGATTGAAATTTCCAAGGCGTTTCCAAAGGGGAGCATAAATCGAAGATTGAATCGAAGCGAAGCGAAGTCGAAGTTTTGAGGTGCATAGTCGTAACGACGGGGTTTGCGAGTCGCGTATTTGCAGAGACGCGCGTGGAAATGTAGAGGGTGGCGCCGGTAGAAATTACGGACCGCCGTAAAGATCGAGCACGATGTAACGGGACGGTACTAAAGCCGGCATGGAAATTGGACCGACTCGTCTGTCGGCGGGTCTGACTGGGCAAAATCAGGTTAAAACGCTTCGCTCCCGAGGAAAATTAAATACCATCTATCCCTGGGTAACAGAGAAGGAACATTTTCGCAATGAAATCTCGTTTCTTTTGAAGGAGCACGGGGCCATTTCAATTACACGCGTTCAGCTTGGACAAATATTCTGTACGTCGAGCGGAGCAGAGCGAGCGGGCGAGCGGGCGGGCGGGCGGGCAGGCGGGTGGCAGGCAAGCTTCGGCTGGAGGAGATTCAGCGCGAGATAGGGCCGAGGTTTTGGCCGAGGTAGGGCGAGAAAAAAGGAAACGGGACCTTTCCTGTGTTTGGCCACAAAGGAATTTCATTCCATTCGGGCCGATCGCTCTTTCGAGTTGAATGCCGAGGCAAACACGCACACTCTCCACGAATTCTCTTTCTCCCTCGGTGTCCACGTATACGCACGATACAACGTACCGCGAGCGTACGCGCTTACACGTAGGTACCGTACGCGCGTCTGCCAGACGCGGACGACGCTTGGTAATATACGCGCTCGCATGTATGGCGTACGGGGGAGGAAGTAGAGGGAAATAGTAATGGGAAGGGAGGGTTAGCGGCGGGTGGAACGAATAGAAGGCGGGTGAGCAGCAACGTAACGTTACGGCCCGTGTTCTGTGTCGGGGTCCCATTGAAACGTATTCTAGCGGCGAGGCGCGCATATTTTCCACCCCTTCTCGAGGTAGGCTAATCGAAACCGGTGCGTGCGTACGTGACGTCTCTACGACCGACCGCAAACACCCAACTGTATCTAGCCGTAGGAATGCGATATAACGCGCAATTAGGCATACCTAGGACATCCACGCATCCCAGCTGGCTCAACATGGGCTTCGTATTCAGTTGGCACATGTAGCAGCCTCGGTCAGCTTCCCGAAGCTGGCGAATATGAAGCCGCGAAGTGGCTTCCTCCTCGTCTCTCGATTGGCTTTGATTCTTCGACTTTGCGTTCTCCAGCGTGACGAGGAATCGGGGCGAGTGAGTCACCGTTCGTTGACCCATCGACAGTATCGTTTTATCCTCCACACGAATCCATCCCACCTGAGACAGCGAACACACAATTTTTTATGAAAAGCGGATCCTCCCGCATCCCCATCCGCCTGCGGATGCGCCTTTAAATCAAAAGTCGAATGGAAAGCCCGTTTCGAAACGAGTCTGTACATTCGCGAAACGTTGAATCGCGCGACCAGGATAATCCGCTATCCCATCCTAATTGCTTCGATATTACCGCTAACGGATCCGTACGTATAATATTTCGCATCCCGGAGAAACGTACACTTGCACGACTCCCAACGTTATGTAAATGTAGTTAATTATATCGACGTTTCTATTCAAATACGTAGAAGGTTGCGTGGAAGGGGTAGGCAGGGATGGTTAAATAAGCGACGACAAAGCGGACAAACAGACTGACGGGCATCCAACGACGTAAACAATTGCCGAGCTGATTCAGAAATCGTTTATCCGACGGCACACGCGCCACTGAATCGCTGACAGACGCAGGAGTCGTTCTCCTTTTGACGGGATCGCGTTCTTTTGTTTCTTCTTTTTTTTTCTTCTTTTTTTCTTTTTTAAGGAAAAACGCGAATCTCCGTCGAGATTACCGCGTCAGGATAACGAAGGAGATTAACATCTGGCGGCAAGGATCGGAAAGCAGCGACGTGGGAACGCGACAGAGTCGGGCGGCGATCAGCCGCGGAATAGAGGACAGCTCGAGTCAATATTATATCGCGCGTAGCAGCCTGCTGTCTTGCCGTGTGTTTATGTGCACCGACGTATATCCACGACCGATACGTGTTCGCACGTATGGCCGGTAGCGGTAATTGCTTTTAGGCGAGCTCGACCCGGTGTGCCATTGGCACCGCGGGAATCAACCTGACGAAAGGTTCAATTTAACGTCGTATCGCGCACCCCTTTGCCCCGCGGCCCACTCCCGCATCTCCTACGCGTTATCTATAACGCTGCACTTGGTAATTAATCCGAAGTGACTGTCGTGCACATCCCGTATGTCTACCTATGCGCCCGTATGCGTCGGGTTACACGATGTCATGCGACACCGACCATTCGTACCCGCGCGATCCGACCGTGTACCTTGCTCGAGGAACCGACTAACCCGACTAGCTCGTTCAATCTACGAATCAGCTAATGCGTTTACCCTGGAAGGCGTGCGCGCCAATTTCGCGGAATTCCACTTGCGTTCTTCGCCTTCCTCCGCCTCTGCCTTGTACACCTCGTCCGGATGTACGATCGCGATACGATATCTTCGATGGTCGATATCCTCAGCGTAGCAAGTAACAAGATCGGTCGCTGGAAATTATTCAGCTCGAAGGAAGGGAAGGAGATACATGGGAGAACGAACGGAAGATCGAGAGGAGTCGCACGAGCCGGACCATCGTCGCGGCTTTCAGCGGCAATTGCGAGTCTAATTGGGATAGCTCGGCACAGCGTTTCTCGAAACATCTTTCGTGGAATGTAACCGGTAAAATCGAACGTGGTCTCTGTCGGAGATAATTTGCCAACGAAGATAACCTATCGTCGTGCTTTTCGCCGTTTCGGACGAGAAAAGAATAGACGGGGAAGAACGGGGCAAAAGTTTGAATTCCTTCCTTCTCCGAGGACAATCGATAACGTCTTAAGTACTTTGTCACTGGGGAACAACAGTTTGTGCCGCGCAGAACGAGAACGGAAACTATTACGTCGCCGGCAGAATCGTTATCTCCAGGACAAAGATAACGATTCGTTCGATTCGCTAATTCGGGATAACGTTCGACCATCCTACGAGGAAACGCGACTTCTTATCCGACGAAAAGTTGCCCGACCTCCGTACGCGATCCACCACCAGCCACGATCGTCCCTTTGTTTCGCGTAATACGCGGCGCGCGATCATCGAAGATCGTCTTCTCTGTGTTCAAATTGCATTGGCGAAGACGTACGGGCCTGCTGGTAGGCCGTACGCGTTTCTCCCTTTGGCCTTTGCGTTTTGCCCTGTCGGCAAACAAACCGCGAGATTTCTTTGGAAAATTGCGGAACTGGTTCGACGGAGCTGACACACATTATCCTTGGAGTTACGAAATTCCCCGGTGGGTACGGCCGGGACTCTCGTACCCCTCCGGTGTAATATTTCCAGAGACCCTGGGCCACGAATCTACGTTAGCGCTAAGAGATTGCTCCCCATACCCTTTTCCTAGGCCAACCTCCGTCCCTTTTCCTCTTCCGTTCCATTGTAATCATGGAAACAATCATTCTTCGCTCTCCTTCCCTCCGATGCTTCTTCCTTCTAACCTCGACGATCTCGTTCCGTCTACGTCTCTCTCTCTCTCTCTCTCTCTCTCTCTCTCTCTCTCTCTTTATATATATATATATATATGTATATATATATATATAGATATATACTGCTCTCCGTCCGTCTCCCAAAACTCGGTCCGTTCTCCAGCTCTCTACCGCTCTGCCTATCTATATCCGTTCATCTTTCTCGTTCTCTTTTCGGCTCCATCGCGAATTTCGGGCTAAAACCCCTGTCTTCGTTGCTCCAGCAAGGTGGCGTGCGGTTCCGTCGGCAACTCTGGTGGTAGTAGCGATGCTGGTGGTGTGGCGAGCTACCCTTTCGCTCGCCTCCGCAGCAATCACCGATTTGTCTGAATAAGCCCCGGGCAAGTATATGCTCGTGCTTACCCCGGGGAAACACCACTCCGGCCAACTCACACCCATCGTCTCTCTCACCGCCGTCGCCCCCACCCGACTGCATTCCCTCAACAGCAACCCCCTGTACTCTCTGCCTCTCTTCATTCTGCTTCCTACACCCTCGATCGGTCTGGCAGCGACTCCATACCCGAAAATACTCCGGTTCATCGATGCTTGATGGGAACCAGGCTGCGGAGGAAGAGGCTTCGGCAAACCGGCGGCTAGAGCAAGGGAAAGGGAGAAACGGAGTTGCCAAAGTCGTCGCGCCGTCGACCAGACTTCGGTGTTAATCAGAAATGGAACGTCACGGATGGCAAGTAAGGTGTAAGCGAATCCACACGAAACGATCGGATAAACGAGAGACGGCCGATCGTTGCACCGGTTCCACGATCCATCGAGTCGCGTCGAGTCGTATCGCGTCGCGCACACTCGCGTTTCGCGCGACTAAGAGATACGGCGAATTGCGGGGCAAATCGGCCGTGAAAACCTATAGCGCGCAATTAATCCTACGACGAAATCGATCTAAAGTAGATATATTTTGTCTGGCCGTTCGAGAAGTACGCGGCGCAGAAAGCGAGAAGGAAATCGCGTTCGCGCGGTTCGTTGATCCACGAGCGACCGATACGCGTCGAGATCTCGCGACGATCTAATTGCCAGCCATCGAAAACGTGCCACGGCGATGGAACGTAATTAAATGAAAAAGAAAAAAGAGCGAGAGGGGGGGGGGAGAGAAAACGAGGACCGAGGAGGAATCTACTTTGGCCCGGAATTATCCGGAGATAGATCCAACGATATAAAAGGACAGACCTATGGAAGTGAAAGTTCCGTATCCGTGAATGAAACGGAACCGAGTCGATCGTTCTCGCGTTTCTTTCATAACGTGAAAGGCCGATTCGTACAAAACGACGACGAGTCAACCGACGCGACGGCAATTAAACTTGCAGCATCTTTCCAGCGAGATCCTCGACCAGCCCACCAAGCTCCACCGAATCGCACGATTCTTCTCGCGGCTTTTCCTATGGTAATTTATTTTATTCGAGCGGCAAACGTTCCGTCGCTCGTTCCGCCGGAAGATCGATCGTCATCGGAATCGTCATTTCGCGTTCCATCGCGGAAATTGAATCAACGTTGAAACGAGTGCTCGTGGAACGATCGGTTGTGGCGTGGCGCGTTAAACGCGTACGCGTATTAGTCGTTGCGTCGAAACCAGCCGTCGCTTTCTGCATTTTAAATGCTAATTTATTTTTCGCCCGTCATTGTCAGTTTACGTTGCCTGAAATCCGAATCATTACACGGCTCGTACGATGCGTCAATCGAACGTGAGGAACATGCGCGATAACCGTTTCGACGGAATCGCCAGCTGAATTGAAAATCTTTCCGCGCCAAACGTCTACGGACGATAACTTTATTTTTTATTGACGCCGAGGATCTCCACGCGATCGGTCACTTTTCGATTCTCGTTGCGCCACGACCAATTCTATTTCCCCCGGGAACCTCCACCGGTCTGTCGTATTTTTTCCCCTTTTTACGAGTTTTTTATGCGCAAACGTATAGACGGCGAGAGGATTTTGTCGCCTATAAATAAGGGAATAAGAACGATTCCGATTACAATCACGTCGACGAAACGCTCGACCTTCGATCTTCCTCGTCGTTTTCTTTTTTCTTTTTTTTTTTTCTTTTCTTCTTTGTTTCTTTGTTTTAGTCTTTGCTCGTAGACGTCACAGTCGTTTCCTTCGCTTTTCCCTTCGCTGACCGTGCTGCTCGCTCGCGAAAAATCCGACAAACACGGAATATCCAGCGAGTCCCGATCCGAACGTGTTCAATTTATAGCAACTTGGACGAACTGCCGAATATACAGAGACGGCAGCCACAATCGGCTTACCGTCTTACCATTTCCTTGTACCTCGAACGATTCTCATTTATACAGGTACTATATCTCGCGTTAGAAGCTGCATAATATTTGTTGGTCGACAAAAGACGGTCGTAGAAAGATGTTTCGCTCTCCTTTATGAATTCACGACGCGAGAAACTCTATCCAAATATGTCCGATGAAGTTTCAGAAGCCATAAATCTTCTACTTTCGTCAGACGTCTTTCCCGCTGGCAGAGTAGAAGAGAATCGCTTTGAAGTCGCGCACACGCGTTTCAAATTCGTCGGTGGTGATGGCGGTGGTGGTGTAAACGACTGCGTTCGACGATCGGTATCCTCGCGCGACGTTGCCTCGGTCTTCAGAGGGAACATCCCCTTCCATTTTTTTTCCTTGATCCAGCTTTGAGAAAGCCGGAATAAAGAGGGAAAGAAAGGTTTGGCTGGTTGCGTCTCGCCGATTCGCCTCGTTTTACTTGGTCGAAACAGTGTCGCGTAAAACTGAAAGCTTTCGGACTCGTCTCCAGGCTTCTTACTTTTCCAGACGGAGCGGGACTTTAGAAAAATCGACTGAAACTAGCGCGACAGGGATAAGAAAACACGGCGGAGGAATTGCGCACGAAGTAAATAGAAGAACAACTTGCCGACCAGCTGGCGAACCAACCTTTATCGATTTCATTCGTTACGTTCTCCTTTTATTTCGCCGCGTGTTACGGAATACAAATTAGAAATAAACGTTTTCCCCGCGGCGAATTTCGATTCACCCCCTCCGCCTCTGTTACTCTGTTCGCGACGAAACCGGTCGTTCATTTCGTTTAACGGATTGATCAATCGACTTTTCTTTTTTCTTCCGGACCTGCTTGGTTTTCGACTCGAAGCCGCAAGAAAATTCTCTCGCGAATCCTGGAAAGCGTGGCCTACGGCAAATCCGCGTTATATATTCATGAACGGTTAACTGGGGTTTAGCAGGAGGAAGCTGCAGCATGAAAGAAATAGAAAGAGGGAACGTTCTTGGGAAAATAGGGGCGCCTTAAATTCGCGCGTGTTAGCACAACAATGGATCAAAGGAATTCCGCGGGAAACGCGTTACAAGGGAAGGCGTGCAACGGCGCGCCGCGTGTGAAGTTTTGATCAGAGGCGACGCGTTGCTCGGGCAAACTTGCCAGCATTCCTGCGAATTGGATTTCTTCGAGGTAACTGCGACTACGTGCGGGCTTTTGTGTCGCCCCGGCAAAGTCGCGATGCATGCAACTCTTTGCGAGAAGATTGTTCTCCGATCCCGCAAGTTTGTTTATTTGCCTGCCGACGTACGGCGATATTTCGCGAGTTAACGCGTGCGTGAAAACTCAGCGACACAATGTGCCCGTGTATTTGCACGAGAAGAATACGTTTCCGGGACAAGTCGGTCGGTCGACCGTTGCCTCTAAAAATGAAAATATGCGAAAATTTTCTCTCGCATACAGCGTTCGCCAGCCTTTTAACAATCTACGAGCGACCTTGTTCCGTCATCTTCTTTTTCCCTCTGAACGAACAATGCTTTTCATCTCATCGACGCGCTTGTTTATCCGTCGTGTTTTCAATAACGCGTTGCCGGCGACACCGTGTTTCACAAATTAGAATTTTCGCGTTCAACGAAACAACGAAGAGAAATTCCTTTAATTATTTTATTTCGCGTCGCTGACGAAACGACACCGCGGCACAGGCAAAAGGAAACGCTCGTGATGGGCGCGTGGTGGACGACAGCCAAAGTAAACGTTGGTAAAAATCGCGAACGGAGCGGACTCGTTTGCGAAACGAATGCATTTACGCGCGGTTCATCGGAGTACGTTTGGATCCGTGGTTTCGCAATCGCGTGAACTTATTCAGCGAATCGCTGCTTCTAATTTGAAAATATGGCTACGCCGACCATCGAAAAATTAACCATAACGCGGTGTGAAACAGGTGGCGGCAAATAAGTCGCGTATAGAATAGAATCGATATTACTTGGCGGGTGGATCCGGTCGCGAAGCACCGATCGGCCTGTGTTAAGGGCCAAATGGTACAGGGTCGTTTCGTCGAAGGGTAACGCGACTACGGTTCCAGGACGGTAGTTTCGCAGAATGGATTCGCGTGAATACATATCTGCGGTTGTCGAGTATTATTCGGTAGTTGGTGTACTGGTGCGTTGGTGTCCGCGACGCTGTACGAATACCACGTAGGTGAAACGAACGCGTTAAAAGCGTACCCTCTGAAAATAATGTAAAATAACAGGAACGCGACGCGGCACGACGCGATGCGGCTCATAGTACGCGCGGACAAAAACGGATTTTAACGCGTGTTCGATCGTACGTTGAGAGTTTGCTGGGAAAATCTCCACGCTAAGAGCGAAACGGCCACCAGGGCACAAAACATCGTCGTTACTCGACTTTAGTTTCTAATTACCGGGTCGTTGGAGCGACGTTTGTCACAGAGAGCGGAGAAGTAAAAAGGATTCGATGGCGAAACGGAGCTCGATGTTTCCGATGCTGATGCAAACATTCGTGCGCGCGTCACTGCCAGAAATTCGATTATGTAACATGGAATACCGATGAACGTGTATCGAATACGTGGAAAACAAATCGGGTTAGAAAAGTTATCGGACGTTTCGTGCAATGATATTTCGAGGTTGTTGGCGGGGCGCCGTTTGTCGACGTTTTTCATCTCGTTGATATAAACTGACTAAAACTTCGTGGTCGATTAATAGCTTGCTTTCGGGCCGTGGGATGAAACGCCGTCTTATTTTGCGTCGGTTGGCGAAACAGCCCCGGGCAACCAGCGGAATCGGCGCCGTGCCGCAAATTCCCCGTTTAAACGTTTGCGATGAAAGTGCACGATCCACGTTGTATTCGTGGCAATTTCCCTCCTTCGGCGATTCGCCGCGAAATTCGCCCATTCCCGTTGACAAATCGGCTTGAAATTTTCACGACGCTTTCCGTACCAACCGTTGAATATTAATTTCATCGCGGTACCGTTGTTTTAACTGTTTTCCGTAGTTTTTATCGGTAGACTTGCTTTAGGCGCCGACGCCGGCACCAGTCTCGTCGGCGAATAAACTTTCGAAAATTTCTCCGATATTTTGCGTTGTTGCTGTGCAAAAAGCGTAAAGCGACGGCAGCCGCCCACATCGAAGCACCGAAAACTTTCCGCTAGCGCCCTTCTTTCCGGCTACTCTCGTTTTTCTCTAACCGACAATCTGAATATTCCTTACCGTGAGATAAAGGAACAGCCGGTATTAATATAAACGGGCAGATGGGTAGAAGAGGTAGGAGACTACGGCGAGAAACGAGAACCGGCCGAAACGAACCACTCGCCGCTTCGAGGTTTAACGGTATTTCGAATTTTGCGTCGATTAAAGTTTAATCTGTCACAGGAAGCGTCGGTGGCCGCGCATAGTTACCGGCCACATTGTCGTTAATTCGCATGAAATTGAAATACCGCGGCGAAAGAAGCTCGAATACGAATACACGTACGTTCACCACGCAAAGAGTTAATCACTCGCGACGGAACGACGCTTAATTTCGTCTCGTTAGCCAGTGCCAAGCTTAATGAATTGTGTACCTGGCGAGAAGTTCCGCGGGGCTTTGTCGCGCGTTGGACGAACCCTGTACGACCGGATGACAAAGTTTCGGTTTATCTCCACCTGGTGAAAGAGCGGGGTGCGACCTTTTCCACGCGGAAAACTGTTGGAAAGTTATTCCGGAAGAAGAAGCTAGGAGAGGTGGCGATGGTGTAGGTGGTGAATAGCGAAACAGTGGTGGGACGAGAAATGGCAAAAAGACGCGAGCCGCTGACATCTGCCACGAGCATCCACGCGACCCATTTGTTGCGACGAGATTACCGAAAATCTCCGATTCCTTTATCGCCTCGTGACCCGTGAACGACTCCGAGCTCGCCGACTCGTGAACCAACGAACCCGTTTATTCTTACGCTCCCGGCCTGGCTAATTAACGTTCCACAGCCACGCCAACTTCTCCCATCCCTCCTTTTTTCCTCCCATAAAACCTTCGTCAAATCCCTTACCTTGTGATTTCCTAGTTTCCGGATCGTGCACGGTAGAACGGCTTCTTTACCAATAGCCGCTGTCACATTACCGATCGGCTGCACAAAACTCGGCAGATCTGCAAAAAATCAGTATCCT